>NC_141351.1:23473513-24153513 GCF_057382095.1 Aulonocara sp. 'chitande type north' Nkhata Bay | reverse complement strand
CTCCTCTTTAGTGCAGGGAAGCAATAATCTCCGATGTGATTTAAAGGATTATTTATGAGCTCAAATTCCTAATTAATGACACAACTGCTGTCACAGTCTTATTCCTTTGATAGTTAATCTTTTATTTACTCAACACTTTACTCGCCATCCACGCGACCTTTGCCACACATTCAGCAACGCTAAATATGAGATAAGAAATCCTGACATTAAATTCCTAGAATGGACTCATTTTAATTAATAGCGTCTCTCTTTGACAGTTTAGTTTAAACAAAACTCAGGTATTTATTAAAAATAAAAATAAATGCTGAAAATATGAGTGTTTAATTGCCTCATTCTATCTCCAAAAAGAAAGTGTCTCAGTTCAGAGTCCCCTAAAGCAATGAAAGCAGCTGATTCTCACATGCTGACATGCTGACATTAAAAGATTTAAGGCAGCAGGAACTCTTAAGGAGACCCAAAATAAAACTGAATATTTTCAGTTGGGAATTCAGCCTGAAAATTCATATCAGATGTGTTGAGGTCATTCAAAGGAATGTGCACACAGTACAGGGAAACACTTGCCTCGATCTGATTACGAGCGTCCACCACAGACACGGTGTTGTGCCCCTTGTGGTCCTCGTTCACGCAGTCCTGGCAGATGCAGCAGGAGTCGGTGGAGCAGAACAGGTCCAGGGGCCACTTGTGGCTCTCGCAGGTCCGCCTCTCGATGTCCCTGAGCGGGTCCACGAGCCGATGGTTTTGAAATTTTGGATTTTCCAGGTGAGGCCTGAGATGGGCCTCGCAGTACGACACCAAGCAGGTGAGGCAGGACTTGAGGGCCCTGCGGGGGCTTTCAATGCAAGAGTCACATACCACATCGTCGGGGCCCAAAGGTTCCTCCTTATCCTGGTCCTCTTTTGGTCCTTCTTCTGTCTGTGGTTCTGCTTCCTTTTTGTCCTCTTCAGGCTTCTTGGGGTCCTCGGACTGATTCAGGTCTTTTTGGATCTCGGTCTCCTCCGCTGTCGTTGACTCTTGACTCTGTTCCTCACTGTTTTTATTTACATGAGCGTCAGCTGTTCCATTCTGTTTGGGACTGCCAGGCTTGACGGGACACTGTGGACATCCTTTACTTTTGTCTCCGAGACAGGAACCGCATACGGAGTGACCACAAGCTGCCGGCTCCCCCTCGCTCAGTTTACCTGAGCAGACATGACACAGGTTCTGCTGCTGCTGCTGTTTGGGGAGAGGAGCTACTTCTACAGCTGCTGTATCTGCCATGTCTTCAGCTCTTCTTTGAGCGCCTGGCGTCACTTCCACTCTTTAAAGCTGTGTGGAAATAACTGGCTCAGCCACTTCTGTCAGCCAGCAGTATCTGATCGCAGTAGAGAAAGCCACACCTAGATGATGTGAGAGACGGTCAGGACTCATAGTTTCAGTCAGAACTCAACCCGCCCCTTCAGCACTCACATGCAAACAGATACACACCCACCTCCACGTCTTTAACACTGAAAGAGGGAGGAGGTGCAGGGTGGAGTCCACAATGCAAACCAGGTACAGAGGTGTAGGATTGCATTCTCCCACATGCGCTATGTTTGAATATGCACTGAAACTTACAAGTTCTGCTACCAGTAAGCAACAACTGACCTATCTACTGTCTTTATAGACACACTGATGAGGCCACTCACTGCTTTCCCGCCCTGCTCCAACAAAATTAAATTGAAAACTGGTCTGGATAAAACAGAGGTGATCACTGCTGCAGCCTTTTGCTTACTCACCCTCTTCCTCTTTCACCTTTCTGCAGATAAGCAAGAGGAAAAAGCAAATGCTGATAGGATCAGGTTTCAGCAGCGCCAAAAGCAGACACTGCCACCCAGTGTCCATAATAATGCTTGGCAGGTACTGCTAATGTTGGTATCAATCCAATACCATGTACCCAGTAAATACAGGGCTGGTATAGCTGATACTGATACTTCTGACCTATAAACTTATGAGATGCACATCAGTGAATTCTGAACCCATTTTAATGAGCATTAAATCTCTGTGCTGAATGTAAACGTGCCAGTCCTAAAGCCTGGGTCAGCTTGTGTTGTTTAAATGTGCTTATTGTGTTGTAAATAAAGTAGACATGACAGGTTCAAGATATTGTTCCCAGCGTGAGTGTGAGGTATCATTTTTTTAATTAAAAAGTAATTATTATTTAACACAATGGATGATGGAAACACAGCACTGATCCCATCTCGACAGTATCGATATCACTAACAGCGCAGGTAACGATTGTAGTAATACTTTTGATCAATCCGCCGGTCAGGGTAATAGAAAGTTACGAAGTGAAGAGCAACAGACTGTAGAGGAAGTTCCACAAACACTCACAAACTGTTAGATTTGTTCCTTCTATCGAGAATAAATGTTGCTAAACTGCAGTTTCCTAAAGTTTGTGATGCTCGTTCCTGTTTTTCACACATGTTCGTAGACATGCGCACATGTGACCACATGTCCGGGCTTTGTCCGGGTTAAACAAACACCACCTGATCATAGTTCAAGGTAAAGGTGTAGGTGGTGTTTGAAAGCACCTTAGCTGTAACAGCAGCAGCCTTCATGTCTGACGCTTTTTAAAGTCTTAAGATTTACCTTCAGTTAGGTTTATCGTTCCCAGGCTGAGGGGAGGTGACGGGATTCTCTTCTTACCGGGGGTTTTCTCCTCGGTAACCGATCAACAGGTGAGACAGCACCGCCTACTGACCAATCAAGTGTCCTGAAAACTGCGTCGTCACTCCCGGACACACACACACACACACACACACACACACACACACATATATATATATATATATATATATATATATATATATATATATATATATATATTTATATATATATATATGTGTGTGTGTGTGTAGTAATTTCTATGAATCTTTTTTTTTACATTGTTTGTTAATTGTAGTTGTATTCATTGTGTATTTTGGTTTCATGTAAATGTATGTTCTAACTTTGTGTATTGTGAATGTAAGGCAAACAAGGGACAATAGGTGGAAATTCGCAATAGCTATAAACCTATGTGCAGTGCATCAGCCTCATGTTTCATATTTGGACTATGTTAAACTGCACTGTCCCTTTTAAATAAAGGATTATTATTATAACCCATCAGATTCTCCTGTGTCTCAGTGACAGTGCTGTGATATTAACATGATATTTATCGAAAAGCCTGTCCAAGAAAACAGTTTGGCATTCACAATTGTTTTTAATTAAATGAAATGGCATGTAAAGAAAACAAAAATACTGAAAGGAAAGGTCATCTTCCAGTATGATTTATCTCATCTTAAATGATTTTATCTTGCATTTAAAACGATTTCTATCATTGCTGGATGTCTAATTTTTATGACACAGATGCTGAAGAATCTGTGTCCTCTTGTTTGTCTCATTGTCTCTGTACACAGTGACGAGTTCCTGCCTCAAGGGCCAATCAGAGTGAGAGGCACTTGCTCATCAGCATCTTGCATCATTTAAACATCGGCTCTTCACATCATGGTGTGACAGGTTTGCCACCTGGTACTAACACGATGGAACAGCATCCCCACACTCTGACTTGGAGAATGCATGGATTTTGAGGTGGCCTTTAAGAAGCAGCTACAAACTCATCTTTGTATATTTGCTTTTGAGTAACCTCTGAAATCTGGATATCTTAAGATCCCTTTTACCAGCTCGGTATCTACCTAATAAAAAAAAGCACTCTATAGTCGCTCGGGGAAGCCTCAGCTACAATAAATAAGCCTTTTAACAGGGCTGTATTATTACAGCTGTGTGCCCTCTTTCTCCTTTCTTTTTCCTTCTTCGACAGATAATGTTTTATTTATTGCACTAATGGATTTCTGTTGTTCTGTGTACTCATGTATCAGCTTCTCTTCTGAGGGGCAGCACTCTGGGATGTCCCACATCTCTGTTAGCAGTCATAAAGTTCCGGGCTTTCCCGAACGCTGCTTTGAATAAAATCCTTTTCAGTTACCTGCAAATGCTTACCTTATAATCAAAGCGCAGAAATAAAACATGTTCCAGAGTATCTCTGAATAAATGCACATTTTTTTAAGAGTTTACTAAAACTGAATATTGGGCTGGCTGATTGCTTCTGCTACACTTTAAGTGTCTCAAACAGTTGCTTAAGGTATTCTCTGTGTCAGAGTATGAAACAAAGCCTTTATTCGTCCATTTTTAAGTCACATTTTCACCCCATTTACAGCCCAAGTGTTAAACAGGAGAGCGACAGCAGGGGTGACAGGCAGCTCATTCGTTTACAGGAATAAAAAGCAATAGCATGATTTTTATTTCAGTAACTTCATGTTAGAATTTATTATGTGAAACACACGCACGCACACGCACACACACACAATTACATCCCTGACCTCAAGTCCAGGAGCTACAGATGCTTTTTTTTTAAAAAAAGAAAAACCAAAAATAATCATTGTCATTACTTCTGCCATCGGTCAGTGGATGAGATCAGAGGCCTGCCTCATGATGCAGATTATTATGAATGAATTCCTCCCCTGGCTAAGTTAGCTTATCAAGTTCAGATTTCCCTGCAGTGTCGGGTCAAGTGCTCTGTGAGCAAAACTTTACGGGTTTAAGCACCATTTCTGAACAGCCTAGGTTGAATTCACTGATGTCCTGTAGGTAAAAAGAAACTTATTCAACAGTTTCTGCTGAACGCTCTTTACAGATTTGACAAAAAGTCTTGATTTATTTGTCCGAGGCCACTGCACCCAAATGCAACGTAATTACACCTGTCTCCTTTACACCTAACAGAAGTGTACCAGTGAAAGTACTAAGAGATAAGAGATGTTTGCAGTAATCTGTCAATGATTTCGTTCTGACTCTGTCATCCTGTTGCACACAAAGACATTTCCCACAGTATCAGACCACACCTCCACCCTGAGTACGTGGTCATCAGTTTTTTGTGGTTTTATTAAACTGGTTGTATTTTCATGACTTTTTTTTTGCTTCTGCTCCCCTTGGGGTCTCTTTTACAGCAAGGAGCTGCACACTTGGTTAAATAGCCTAAATATTAGAGTAAATGTGGTGCAGATTAAACCTCAGTTTAAACATTTTATGTTATTTCTTGTCACATCTTTTTTTAAAAACACAAATGGTCGTCACCCCTCCATTGACGTTCCCAAAAGTAGTATTGTCCTCTATTTTACTTTTGGAAACATTCTTATTTTGGGGTTATTTCTAGCCAAAGTGCTCGGGTTGTCTCAGATTTTCAAAGCAGGACTCTACAATTTCTTCACACAATGCTCACTTTGTTGTATTTGTTCATGAGGCAGGCCCCAGGTCAGCTGCACAGCTTTGTTTAATTCAGCTCCCAGTGTCTACAGTCAGGTCAGTGTTTGATTCTTCTTTGTGTTAAATGAGCTCTAAAGGTGTAGGATATTCATTCAGTTGATATGATCGTTAAGACGTGGGGTTAATTTCCTAAGATTAGAAACTGCACATCGATTCAGGACCTATTCCGTGTGTTAGAGGTTCAAACTGCGGCAGCAGAAATACTTGTGCTTTTGAGCGGCTGAGGTCATTAGTCCGAACAGGTTTTTTCTTCTGCTCGCCCTCCCTCTGTCACTGCACCCCCACCAGCTCTGTGATGGGTGGGGCAAACACCATCAGTTCCTGGTATTTGTGGAAGAACAGGTGCAGGCGGGACGAGTAGGTGTCCTCCTGATATGGCAGCTGCTTTTCAGTCAGGTATTTGGACACAACAGGTTTCACCTGCACAAGAGGAACAAAGTAACCATAGTGGGAAATACGTAAATACATTTAGCAATTTAATAATTATCCAAAGTTCTGTGATGGTCACTTTTTAAACTGTGTGCTCTCGTTTTGTTTGTGCCCTTTGCTCTGCAGAAGAATCCAACAGTTCTGCAACAAGCAGGTAAATATATTCATCTGTGATGTCCCACCTTTAAACACATGTTGTCTGACAGAAAGGGGAAGAGATGGTGCTCCACGTGACAGTTGATTA
The DNA here is from genome assembly GCF_057382095.1 of Aulonocara sp. 'chitande type north' Nkhata Bay. Classification (NCBI taxonomy): domain Eukaryota; kingdom Metazoa; phylum Chordata; class Actinopteri; order Cichliformes; family Cichlidae; genus Aulonocara; species Aulonocara sp. 'chitande type north' Nkhata Bay. Next base: position 24,147,527 of record NC_141351.1, on the reverse strand, counting down.
GCGAGTGTCCAAAGATCCGGTCCAGCAGAGGGTTTCGCGGCAGGTTCAGGACTCCGTGGGTCATCTGGTGAATCCTCTTTGGTCGACGAGTTGGAGAAAACATCGGCAGACCGATATGCTGCAATTAGAAACAGTTTGGCATCACAAGTTATGTGGCCTATTGTACTCTTGCCAGCCATGTTAATAGGTACACCTGTTTAACTACGGGTCAATCCAAAGTTCTTTTTCGTCAGTAATAAAAGAACTGGAATTGTAATTGAATTGAAATTTAGGCACGGAGACATGTCAGCTAAGAACAGGAAACTGAAGCTGCAATTCACACAAGCTTCCCAACACTGGTCTCATGAGTCTCGATTTCTGCTGCGATATTTAGGGCTCGAATTTGGTACGAACAACACAAAGCGTCGATCCATGCACACGACCCTACCAGCATTTCAGACTGCTGGCAGGGGTGTGATGGTTAGGGAACACTAAAAGATATTTAAATTAAGCTCAGATTCTTTGTATTACAACACAAAGTGTTTAGTGTAATTTCTGTGTAGTCTCAAAGATTATCGTCAGACAGAGATCATGGAGTTCAGCAGGGTGGGGGTGGGGTGGAGGTTAGTGTTGGACGTCGGCCAGCAAAACCCCAGGAGAGCTGGGAGGACAGATTTTTGATCCGAACCCCCCAGCAAGAACAAACACTTTCCACTGGTACACTGCTGACTTCTCTTCAAGAACCTGTGTTTTCTAATCCACCTTCACACGCTTTGATCCGAACAATACACAATGACCTGCAGGCATCCATCTGGGAAAATCATGCATGAATTGTTTCTTTTTATCCCTTTAGTTCACTGCCTGCTCTGAGAACACAATGCTGCATTCAAGCTCCTCAAAAGACCCTGTTACAAAAAACACCCTTATGATCATTTCACATGAACCGAGCACATAAATCTGTGAGAAGTGACGAATACATGTGCATAAATTACTTATGTTTTCCCCAATTCAAGACCAAAGAGTATAAAGGTATGTGGTGTGGCGATTAATGGATACTGATGAGATACATGTATCTATTCATAATCATCTAAAGTTCTCTAAGATGTGGCCATTTAAAAACACTATTTAAAAAAATAAAATTAAAATAAAGCATAATTCTTGTTTTATTTTGGATCTAGTGCTTCTATCAGTTATGTTACAAATCCAGAATCTAACTGGAAGTAGGAACATCTGAAATGCCATTAACAAAACCTGGGTAACAGACGTGTGTGCTTTCTTTTTAATGACCACTAGGCAGTAATATTCGACACTAGCGAGGTTTCTCAAACGCACATTTTTCAAGAGTTTTACTACATATTGGGCACGACAGGGTCATCGTTTGTGTGGCAGCAGTTCCTGGAGGCTGGTTGTTGCTGGATGAAGTGGTATTGCTGGTATTCCAGTGGTGGCAAATCTTGAAAAAGTAAAAGCTGCACCTCAGTGAACCGTTTCAAAAGGCACAACTTTTACTTTGAAGGAAAACCTGCATTTTTAGGTTGTTCTCACAGTTTAGCTACGGCACAGAGATTACTGGCAGAGTGTCACTTCAATTCAAATGATCAGCACAGCAATATGCTGTGAAAGCAGTCACAAGGGCATTCTTGACACCCAGATGAGGAATACACTTTTTTCCTGCAGGGGGAAATCGCTTAGACATTTTCTTGATGAGATTATGGTCCCAGTCAGCCACTTTGAGTCATTTTTACTGATCTTGATATTCAGAAGGAGGATCATTAAAAGCTTGGCGCTTATTTTAATATCTGTCATCTTACTGCTCTCTCACTGTTCAAAGACATGAAAATTTTATATAAAACTAGTTGGAAACTAATTGGACACCAACATAATCCAATTAAAACTACATACATCAGAGCTTCACAGCTATCTGAATATTTTAGCTACAAAATGACATCATTTTGAGCTGAATATGAAATACAAGACGTCACAAACAAAATTCACTGTAACTGTGTCTTATAGGTGTCAGCAGGCTGAATTCTCAGCTACAGATACCGTGTTCTCACCTGGAAGATGTTGACGTGGATATACGGCACAGAGAACATCGCCCTGCACACGAGCATACACAGCAATGCTCCGTAAGGCGACGTGAACCCGGAGACATTGATGAGCAGCCAGTACTGTGAATACAGGCCCAGGGTTACCATCAGGATGGTCCTAAGGATGTGGGCCAAAGATTGTCCTTTGAGCTGAGCTGCAAAACCATGAGAGTGTGCATGAGAGTAAACTCGCACTGCAGTGACACAGACAAGTAAGACAGAGACTCGAGGAGGATCACAAGGTTTAAAAAGTGTCTCAACTTTATGCTGAGTTTCACATTTAACCTTGAAGCAAACACGGCTCGTCTTTGGTCCTCTGGCTCCTCTTACCGAGCGCAACAAGCGGAGTGATGATCGGCACGGCCAGGGGGGCTATGAACAGGTAGATGATGCGAGGTAGGAAGGGCACCTTCCACACGCTGGAGTCACCCAGTCCAATGACATTAGTGTGAGCGTGATGCATCTTAATGTGGCCCTGAATCCCGGCTCGTGCCGAGAATGAGCCACAGATCTGAGGGGATGAAGAACAAGTGGAGGTGTTCAATAAACCAGCAATGATGGAGCACATGAAACAGTCAATGAACATTATCAAGCTCCGCTAACAGCTGGAAAGGACAATGGTCAGAAGAGATTTGGATATTCTTAGCAATTAATAATCAACCAAAGGTCATTAAAGCTTCTTAATCATATCACTTATAATGCGCATTGCTTCATTCACGGGGAGGATATTGGCGGGACACTGCTGCATAGGCACTCAGAGGCTGAAACAACGCGCTGCAAAGATTAGTGAACCATTTATGTTCAATGTTTTTAAAATGTGTAAAGAAAACCATTTGCGTTTTTTAATGAATTTCACAGAGGCTCTTCAGAATGAACAGCATATACATGAAGGTTTTGGCAGGTGTGATTCAGAGCTGTATCCATTTAAAATGATGCAACTATTTACTGTTACATAGTTTCTTGGAATAATACAATCACTTAGAAATTAAGTGGTGATGTTTTCTTCTCATTTCTAGCTCTACATACAGTAAGAGAAATTATTATTTGATCTACTTCTGAATTTCACTTATCAAGAGATGAAGAGTCTCTAGTTCTTATGGTAGTTTCATGTTTAATAGAGAGACAGACAAGATTGTAGAGCTGGACAAGGGTGCAATGGCCGACAAGACCATCAGCAAGAAGCTTGGTGAGGAGGTAACAGTTGCTGCTCATGGGGTGAGGATGATCATGAGAAATGTGTTGGATCAGGTGGAAACATTATGCTTTAGGGCTGTTTTTCTGCTAAGGGTAGAGAGGGATCTGCAGAGGGAGCTGAAGCTTCAAGATGACAGGCGGCAGCCAAGAGGGATTCACACAGTTTCATTTAGCCCACATCAGTGGGCTAAAATCCCTCCTGAGATGTGCACAAACCTGGTGACCAGCATCAACAAAGGTGTCTTCACCAAGTACTAAGTCATGTTTTGCTCTGAGATCAAATACTTGCGTCGTTCGATGACATGCAAATCAATTAAAAACATGTTTTTATGGATCTTTGGTTGTTGTCAATTCATTATTTCCCACAACTGTATTTGTTCTTAGATTCTACTAGAGTAGATTTGCATGATTCACAATTTAAAATAATCCATTATCTTATACTGGGAGCCCGGTGCAGTACAAGACAGCAGCTGTAGCTTCATATTCATGATAATGACCCTCAGCAGGGAAAAAACAAATGTCCCAAAATGTCCAACTGCTGCTCTAAGCACACAGCTACAGAGCTGCGTGTGAGAATACAGAAGCTTTGCCCGCAGGTACTTAATGACAGCCTTTCAAGTCTATTTCTGCACATCTCACCTCGATGAAAAAGACGGCCCAGAACCTTCCCCAGGCCTGCGACTCGCTCAGCGCCCCATGGCTCGCCAGATGTGTCCCCTTGACGGTGATGACAGCGTGAGCCACGCCCATCAGCAGGACGCCCGCAGAAAACCCCAGAAGCCTCGAGGAGCCCAGCAGCAGGAAGGCTGCAAGACAGAACGCAGGGAATAAAGATGCTACAGATCCTAAAGATGCTGACTCTTTAACCTTAGACTGGCAGCAGGACACACACTGCATTACTGCTGCATTGACTGTATACATCTACTGTTATCGCTCACACACATTCTTTCAGCCTTTGATAGCAGACAGCTGAGGCTCAGTGCCAATAAGTGTTTGCAGTGAGCAAACATTCTCATAGCCACCATGAACAGGAAGACATCAGACGACTATTTAAAGATTTACTTTTGTGTTTTCATTGTTGAATAAAGCAGGACAGGTAACCAATAATAAATTGTGATTCTAAAATTTTCCTTGCTGCCTGTTACGGTTCAGCATGACTGGTTTGGGTTTCATTATTCTCAGGTGGGGTTGACGGCCTGGCTTTGTTGGGTTTTTCCACCCTGGGGCAGAGCCTCTGGGTGTGAGTCCCTGCTGCACCTGTTTGCAGTGAAGTCATCAGGAGTATAACAAGGACAGGCGGTGTCACAGCACCATCTCTGTCTGCGTAGTGACATTCAGGCCGCCTTTGTAAAATCTGTGTTTTGTGGTTCACTTGGAAACTTCATCCGAACCCTGTTTGTCTACCTTTTTGCACCACCTCAGCAATCAGAGGAACTGCTTACCAGGACTCCACCTGCCTGCCTGCTCTCCACCTATTCCCCCACTTGCTGATCCAGCTCCCTCAGAGTCGAATCACTAAAACATAAATTTGATACCTGCCTGTTAGATTACATTCTAATTTATACCTTCTTTGCTGGCAGAGCACCTGAGACCCTTTTTAAATAGAACATGCTCACTATTCCCTGCTCTGTCAAGGCTCAAGTGATGAGTCACATGATCAGAGTAAACCTTTGCAAGAACTGGAAATGAAAAGCAATCAGAATAAATGCTTACATTTACCATGAGTCAAACTATGTAATGTGAAGCCAGCATGATGGGCAGGAAGCTCAGGTGAAAGGATGACAGTCTGGAGGCGGACACTGTTACCACACTGGCTTCCTTCCACTGTCACTGTGTACTGTTTACTATAGTTTAGTGTCTGCATACAGTAGAAGCAGGCTGATGATGAACATGAGACGAAGCTTTAAATCCACTAATCAAAGTCAGTTCTGTTTTTGTCACAAATGTTAACAGCATGGATGGATTACATCTAATTAGACACATGAGACATTGTAGCTGCTGATACTTCTCTGGCTGCCTTTGACAGCAGAGTTTAGGTGACACATTCCCTTTTTAACCCAGTAAAACTGCTAATATGACGCACCTCCTATTTCAAAGCAGCCTATTTCGAGGTGATAAGTCACGAGCTCGGTGCTACACAGTGACAGAAAACCCGTCCGCCTCATTCTGCAACTACATCTACTTCTGAATCATTTCGACATATGAATTATACTGGCCATGATTTATATTTTAGGTAAAACTCACAAAAAAGCAGTTACAAAGACCTGCTGCTGCTGCTGCAGAACTAATCCGTGGTAATTACTGCTACGTCTAAGAGTCTGGAATCAAGCCTGAACCTTAAAGCTGTCAGATCCAATGATCAAGTGACGTGAGTCACAATAGACAGCAGTCCAAAATGAGGTCAGTAGCTGACCACCAGTGACCCACATAAAATGAGACTCCATGAATGTGCAAAGCCAGACTGAGGGGTGACGGTGAGAAAACGCTACGCTGTGTATTTCTGGAAAATAAAAAATTAACTAATGAGACAGTTTTAGTTGTAAATATTGAGTCATCATGATATCACTGTGACTTTTGTGATTTACGTCTGTTTGCTGCTATTTTATGACCAGTCTTTTCAAAACTATGACTTTCAAACAGACAAAATTAAGCAAAACACCTGAACTTTATTATTATGATGGTGCACTGTTCTCCCAACTTTGGAGGAATCATTTCCCACTATTATTAAAATTTATCTAGTCTGTTTTTTCCTTCTTTATGTCAAAATATGACAGATGAATTTTTAGGTAAAGCTTCAAAAACTTTATCCGATGTTTATCGCAGACTTGAAAGCAGGAAGACTGCAAAACACCAGATTTGGTCCTCAGAGCCAGCATTGTTTAGGGAAGTTGTCAAAAAAAGTTAACCAAGTAAAACACAAGCAGCAACGTCCAGGACTAAAATGTTAAAGCAACACAGAAGTGTCCCCAAAACTGCAGTACCTGTAATGTCCACTTGAGGCCGGCTCCACAAACGCCCCACAGTTAAAATGTTCGACATGTTTACAGGCTGATCTATAAAAAAGTTACGTGTTTTTGTTTACACTAAGTTTGTAGCAGGCCTACATCCCCGTACAGGTGAATGTAGCTGCTAGCTGTCTGCTAGGCTCCACCCCCTCTCATTAAAGTCAAAAAATAGAACCTCTAAGCTACTTTGTTTGTTCTATTGGTTCCTTTTGGAGCATTTTCAGTACAATTACTATACACGGCTAATGTTACGCCTTGCATTGTCAGAGAGCAAGCCATAAGAGAAAGTCAAAAATTCTTCCCTTGAGGTTGGGTGAGCAAACTTATAGTATTTTAATTGTGTGTTAAAATACTATCTCTGTATCTCTGTCTGTGTGAGCGCACTTTGCTAACCAGGTAAAATGAAAACTTAGCACTTCTGCTCTCTAAAACAAACAAACAAACAAATTCCAGCATAGCTAAACTGCCCAATTTGAGGGTTTAATGTGAAACTTTACAAACCAGTCGGTGACATCACAGCTGCTATGGCCATCTTTTATTTACTAAGTTTGCAGTAAGAGAGGCCTTCCAGGCTTTGAGCTTCTGGTTGAGTCGATTACAGAAACACAAACTGACACAAATAATTGTCTCTTAAATGATAAAACCCTCCAAAACAATAACTCATCTATGCAGGTGCAATCACATCTATGACGTTGTGCCTCACCAGGTGGCAGACAGAGGAACGCTGCTGCCAGGATACTGCAATCGACCCCCCTCCTCTCCCACCAGCTGCTCTCCTTCACCACCTTCTGAACCAGCCTCGTCAGCTCCATCATGAGAGACTCCTCCACCTCTTCAGCTCCTGCGCCTCCATTCTTAATCTTTGGGTCCCCTCTCGTCTTGATTAACATCTCTTCATCACCTCTTCCTCCTCCTCTTTCCCTCTCATCCCTCCGCTCATCTTGTACGCTCTGCATCCTGATCACTGGCCTAGAGTAAAGTCACCATGCAGGTTGTGTCCTCCTGTGAGCGGCTGCTGATAAACCCTGCAGCTTGAGCACACAGTACACAGGTCAAAGTTAGCATTTCAACAGTGTGTATTGTCAGAGAAGCCCAGCCCCCTTCCTGCTGCTTCAAGAGCATTGCGGACCCTCCTTTCCTACCTCCTCCTCCTCATTCCTTTCTTCTTGTTCCACCCTGTCAGCTGACTCCTTGGGCAGTCCAGCAGCAGAGGAATTTCTTGTCCCACTGCCCAAAGATGTAAGGTTGGCCTGCGATGGGATGGATCCAAAAATCCTCCTCACACGCGCAGCAACTCAAAACTGCTGCGGCTGCTTACCTCACAGTCAACTCTTGCTCATCTCTGGTTTCTCATATATTCTGCATGTCGCTCACCCCCTGCTCTGTTCCTCTCTCTCTTTGTGTTAGCTCCTTTCCCTCCTCCCCTCCCATCCCCGTAACCTTGGCAAATGTCCTGGGAAAGCAGAGTGAGAAAGGAGGGCTGATTAACAGGGGCCGTTCAGTTGTTTCTCCACAGCAGAGAGGGGGCGAATGTTCAGAATGAAAAGGAGAAGATGCTGATGTGCGAAAATTTCCTTGGCTAGTTTAAGTGTTGGTAAAGGTGAGAGTAGTCAGTAGTGAGTTATATACATATATCTGGTGTCAGCGCCTCTTTGTCCTCTGGAGAGAGGCCACGCTGACTGCAGTGTGCTCTTTAAAAGATACAGAGTGAGTAATTTTTAAGAGAGAGGAACAGAAGAGCACCAGGCCGCCTGACAGCTTCACACACATCCTCCCACAGCCTCGGCTTGTTGGTTTTACTCAAGCACTTATCAGAGTCGGGCTTTTTATCCATTAACACCAGAGAAGGACACATTTTTAAAGGTCCACATCCAAAGGACTGTCTAGGGATGCAAAATATTGCATTTTTCTGGCTTAAGAGAAACAAAAGAGCCACAGTTTCAAAGAAGAGAGACAAACTAGGAGAAGAATCCCGCGTATATTCTATTCTATACAGGCGCTGTGGAGAGCATCCTCACACAGAACATGACATCGTGGTTTGGGAACAGCTGTGTGAAGGACCAAAAAGCTCTCCAGAGAGTGATCCGTACAGCAGAACGCTGCTGCAGGATTGCTCTCCCCCCGCTTCAGGACACCTACACCAGGAGATGCCGGACTAGAGCAGCGCAGATACTGAAGGACCCGTCCCATCCTGGCAACAAACTGTTCCAACTTCTGCAATCTGGTAGAAGGTTCCGCATCTTCCGGGCAAGGACAGAGAGACTCAAGAGGAGCTTCTATCCCCAAGCCATCCGTGCCCTAAACACACACACCCGCCCTCTCACATCATCTATAATTGACTGAGACAGGACTCTCTTCCAGACACTCTAAACCAAGGCACAATGTACATTTCAATTCCTTTAATTTTAAATCTGTTTATATTGTCTATCCTGTAAAATAGTCAGATGTCTATTCATATTAATGTACAGAATTCACCTGCTTGCTGCTACTACTGCACATTCACCCAATGTATATACTATATATATATATATATATATATATATATATATATATATATATATATATATATATATATATATATATATATATATATATATATATATATATATATATATATATATATATCCCTGTTTATCTGCCTTTTGTACCTACACAGTGTCTAATTGTTAAAACCGCAGAGACTACCTTACTGTCTCTGCAGTTTTATTTCTTTCCTCTATGTTCATTTTCTCACTTTCTAGATTTCTTAGTTTGTTTTATTATCTCTTTGTGTTTGTATCTTTTGTAACTACCTCTCATCTCTTTGCAGTTCGTTTCTGTGTATTTTTAGCTGTTTTTTGCTGCTTGGTTGCTGTTTTTCACCTTTTTGTGGGTGTTTTCTGTCTACAGGTTCAAGGTTCAAAGTTCTTTATTTGTCCTTTATTACCCCTCTACCCCCCCCCATTTTTGCACATGTCGAGGAGCGTGTCAGGCTACACTTCACGGTGTGTTATACTTTTATAACTATGCATGTGACAAATAAAGAACTTTGAACCTTGAACCTGTAGACAGAAAACACCCACAAAAAGGTGAAAAACAGCAACCAAGCAGCAAAAAACAGCTAAAAATACACAGAAACGAACTGCAAAGAGATGAGAGGTAGTTACAAAAGATACAAACACAAAGAGATAATAAAACAAACTAAGAAATCTAGAAAGTGAGAAAATGAACATAGAGGAAAGAAATAAAACTGCAGAGACAGTAAGGTAGTCTCTGCGGTTTTAACAATTAGACACTGTGTAGGTACAAAAGGCAGATAAACAGGGAAATAACACAACCATAGAGATGTTTTAAAAAACAGCTACACAAACCCAGAATAAAACTACATGGAGATGCCAACATCCATTGAGAGACTAAAACAAGGAGATAAAATATCTTCAAAAAGAGTCATAACAACTACAAACAGATGCTATAGAGGTTAAACAACAGTCAAACGGCCTTTATAGAGACAGAAAACAACTGAATTAGTAGAAAACAATAATAAAGTACCGCAAAACAGTCCCAAGAGACCAAAATGACACGAATGGTATACAAAACAATCACAAAGAGATAAATCGGATACAAATTGATGCGTCATTTTCATATGGACTAAACCACCCATCCAAACAGAAAACCATACGCAAAAATCTAAAAAGCAACAAAATCCCCACATCGAGACAGAATGACTACAGAGTGCAAGAAATGGCCACAAGATGCTGAAAAATAACAACAAAGGGACCTTAAAAGTGACAAAAGCTGTAGACAGACAAAGTGGCTACAAGCAGGAGGATTCATGTAATAACCTTCACATAAGTGACCACAAAGAGACAAAAAAAAACAATCATAAAGTGGCAAAACCAGCTACGGTGAGACAGAAGAAAAAACTATGAAGAGATGTCAACCAGACATAAAAGACACAATAGACAAAAGAGAAATTGATAAAAGGACCACAAGAAATGACACAAAGACTATAAAGCAACACAGGCAGTTAAAGTTACAGACAGGAAGTGACTAAAAAGAGGTGCTGGACAGCTACCAAAGACACAAATTTACAATGAAGAAAGACAGAGGGACTACAAAGAGATATACAGTGCAGACAAAGTGGCTACAAAAAGATAGAAAGCAACCAAAAATGCATAAAGAACAGCAAGAAAGTAGCTCAATGCATCCACAATGATAAGTCATATTACTTAAAAATGTTAGTGTTGCAAAAAGACACGAGGCTACAACATAAAGAAACAAAATGACAAACTTCAGCAGAGATGGAGGACCAGAAATGAAATGGTTCGACACCAGCTGATAGACTTCCTCTATCAGCTGTTTTAACAGAAGTTTTATATGTGCTGCATAATGTAAAAGTTCCTGAGATAATAAACTCATTAACACTGAATAAATTCAAGCACAATGCAATAAGAATTTCCCCTTTATTTTACGAAAAGATAATAACGTTTGTGAGTGCATCATTACAAAAAGTTCTTTGCCAACATAAAAAGGTACATTCATGCACAGTCGTACTGTGGAGTGCAGCCGGCAGCAGACCTTCAGCGTAACCAAATAGCTGCTGCAGTAACCTGAGATAGCGGCGTTATCTAGCACCGCTCTGACACCTCATTGTTTTACTGTTGCGACACTGTTTGTCACTCCGTCTGCGGCTACATTCATACATCACAAATATACTGTTCAGTCACCACTGCATATGTGCCATGAGGTAAAATAACATTTAAATGTAAGAAAAGTGTACAATAAAAAAAACACACATATTAGGGTTGAGGTTTAGGTACATACAGGTGTCGCAGCTTTCCCGTGAAATTGTCATTACTCCACCGACTGTACAGCATCACTGCATATACATCTTCTTATTCAATTACATGAATAATTAGGTAAAAATAAAATTACATATAACTGTAATGTGTAATGCCACCAACTAATATTTCTTACAGGCCCATAGATTTAAATTTTAAATTGATATGATAAGTCACCACTAGATGGTGCTGTTCAGGCATAAAAATGCTGTTTTCTGCTCAGGTTGATCTGGGGTGAAATATAAAGAAATAATGCACAACTTAGAGAACTGCTATCATTAAAAGCTCTGACATTTTATTAATACTGCACTAAATATTTTCTATATTTCTTTTTGCTTTTTGTATTTCGAGCAGCAAATTGCATTCAATTCACAAAGCTGTGGTCCTGATTTCAGACATATGGGCGATACTGAGCTTCACAGCTCAGTATCTTCAATGGCCTCTGGTTCATCCAGAGTATCCAAACGTCTCTTACAGGCATCCAACAGTTTTTTCCTGGGCCCTAGAGGGATGTGGATACTGGTGAGGTCTGTATCAGAGCATAGCAACAGAGCTTCCAAGTCGATCTTCTCCCTCCTGAATATGGGCATGAACTCACTGAGACTCTGAGAGGCCAGGAAAGTCTCCAGAGGATTGTTCTCTGGCTCCATGTCCTCATCCAGCCCAAGCTCAGTCTCCTCCCAGGGCAGCTCCTGCAGATTTCTTTCTTGCAGGCTCAAAGCGCTGCCAATACTATCCTCATCGAAGCTGGGCAAGTGTCGAGGCAGTTTTCCTCGCAGTCGGACGTTAGGCGCTCTCCCCACAGGTTCACTCCCTGCAACGCTTTCCTCTACCCCAATTCCAAACATGCCTCCGCTCATATAGTTCCTCCTGAAAACCATGGTCCCGAGCCCCGGTCGAGTGAACAGCGAGTCACGCCCGGAGTCTGCGCTGATCTCGGAATAAGCCGCCTCGTGGAGGCCTGGGTCACTCATGGCTCGGGAGATGGTGTCAGCATCGTCGTCAATGTCACGGGGAAACATATCACGGATGTTGAGCCGCGACCGCTCTCTGGGGTTGGTGTAGGTGCCCTGTTTGAGGAACATCACGTCATTGCCTAGCTGCAGGCCAGACAGCGAGCGCACGCTTTTCCTGCCATCTTCGTAGATCTTGAACGTACCGTCAACCTGCTTCTTTTTCTCGAGCTTCTTCTGTATCTTGGCCTTGCCCTTGGCTGTCGAATGCAGGGTGGCCTGAAAGGGACAAATCAGACACTGTGGATCACCCAGGGGTCTTTCAGATGATGTAAATAATTACTGTAAATGTCAAACTCAAACAGAGGCAAAGTCTTGCAACGTTTTCAAGTTTTTTACTACTCGTGTATCTGTATGTTCTCACTGTGGTCAATTATGGTCACCCACCCTCCCGCTGAAATCTCAGTCTTTACAATTGACTAGTCAATTGGGGAAAGTTAGCTTTAAAAGTTTTGTTTCTTCTGACAGGGGTTGCATTAAAGCACAGCAAAAGATAAATAAAGGTTGTTTGGAATTGGGATTCACGCAAAATTACTCTAGTAGAGTATAATAGTGAAAACATGGATCTGATAATAGATCTTCTTTTAAAAATAAAAAGCTTAACAGTGCCATTTGAGAAGCTAAGTATATTGTTTTCAAATGACTAAGACTAAAAGGTTTTGGGGGTTAAAAGGCTGACCATCAACTGCAACTGAGTCCAGGGACAGTTATTGATCTAAGGTAGAGCTTTAAATACTAGCTAAAATGTTCCCTGCTCAGTAAAGCAGAAGTTAATACTAAATCAGGGCTTTTGAACACAAAACCAACCACCTGCGAGTATGGCATGTTGGAGGTGACAGTGTTGAACTTGCGGCTCAGAGTGCTGCTGCTGGTGTAGCTAGAAAAGCTAATAGCGTCCAAGTTGTCTAAGGCCGCAGACTCCTTCATGAACTTCCTTGACATGCGTTCATGGTGTTTCTTCTGCAGCTTTGCGCACTCTTTGATCCGGCGCTCCGCGGCGCGAAACGCCCGATCCTTGAGCTTGCTGACCAGCTTTGGGTTGATGGTAATCTGCTTGGCGGCGATGGAGTCCAGGTAGCGAACGCAGTCCATGTGGCCCTTGGTGGCAGCCATGTCCAGCGGCGTGTGGTAGTCATTGTCGAGACACCACACGTTGGCACCGAAAGCCACCAGGAAGGACAGGCAGTTATGGTGGCCGTTGGCAGCTGCCAGGTGGAGTGGTGTGTTCCCCCAAATGTCGCATTTGTCCGGGTCACCTCTAGAAGTCAACAGAGGAGACGCCATGTTGAATTTATACACAAAGTTTACACACTTAGACTGCTTCTAACTTTATTTGGTGCCCACTCTAGAACAGGTTCCATCCATTTCCACCAAAGATGACCATATTACGGATATCACCTCTTTATGACATCATAAAGAGCCATGCGTAAAAAATATAGGCTGAAACCAAGTGTTTAAAGGAGTTTGACTACTCGCATACACCTGGTGGTTTTATGAGCATTCACCAATGTAACTGTGCATATGGAAGACACATATTTAAGTCTGTACCAGTATTTCGCTGGAAAACAGCTGTCATATAGATATTAGTGAAGCATCTGAAAAGCACAACTCTAATGTAGAGCAACAACAACAACAACTCCACCTCCTGCAGCTGCTGCAACGGTGACTCGTGTTAATCTGCTGTAAACTCTCCTCCTCTTCCTGTTTTCCCTCCTCCCACACGGCCGGGTCCTGATCAATAATTGAAGCGCAGCAGGTTAAACATGACAGAGGCGACTCTGCATTATTCATCTCCCACACCCAGACTCTTTTTTTCACAGACACCCAGCGACAGTGTTACCACGCACCACAGCAGGGTCACCACCTTTATTGGCACCAACCCTGATTTCAGTTCACGTCTGCGGTGCTGCACCCTGAGTGTGGACTTGAAATCACGTATATCTGAGACGAACCATGTGGGTGTTTATTTACCTGCCAGAAAGACCAATTACATAACAAAACTGAGAAATCTCTATGTCTGGACCATCACAGTCACTGCCTCACTGGTTTCCACATCCCGAAGTCAGGATTTAAAACACACATTTCTACTTTATCTGAGAATGTTTTAACTTGGTCTGAAAGGACAAGAAAAGACAATTCTGCTACACAAACTTTCCCTTGCTACAAAGTCTAAGGAAGTCCAGCAAATGCTGAAGTTACACCAGCACAGTTTCATTTTGAAACCATGTTTTTTATCAGGTTTAGACAGAAAAGACAACTATACTAAGGTAGAGTCATGTGGACTCCAGCCAGTCACATCATATGAGCAAGTGTCAGCACGATGGTGGAGGGGTGATGATTTGAGCTGGTTTGTACCTGGGCACCTCACGGTGCCTGAATCGGCCATTAGCTCCTATCTATACCAACGTATTGTAGAGTCAAATGTGAGTCCATCTATCCAACAGCTAAATCTTGACCCACACCGGGTCATGCAACAAGACCAACCCAAGCACAGCAGCAAGTTACAGCAGAATCACTAAAAAAAGAAACGAATGGAGATGCTGCAAAGTCCAGACCTTAACCCCACTGAATGCTGTGGCAGGACCTTAAAAGAGCTGTGCATAAATGAGTGTCTGCATACATCAATGTACTGAAGCAACATTGAAAACAAGCACAGGTCAGGTCAGGGTGCCGGTTTTAGCTCATAGTTGAGAAAGTTGACTGCTGCTGCTCCACGTCTTCTCCTTCTCCCGGCTTTTGTCTCCATCTTCACTTAATAATTATCTATCACAGGTGAAAGGTGTGGGCCAGACTTCCTCCACAGCAATATCAGAGACTGATAAAGGGTGACGGGGTCAGTCATTTGAGAGAAGCTTAGAGTACAGCTGATACTCCTCTTCATCAAAATGAGCCACTTGAGGAATCTGACAGGGATGCTTCCTGGGTGAGGAGTTCTGGGTATGTCCTACTGGGACAGGGGTTTAGCCTGCAAATGCTGGAGAGATTATATTCCTTGGCTTGTCTTTTGAAGCAAGCAGTCACAAGTATCAGAAAAGCATAATAGAAAAACCACCCATATGGGAAAATCCCTTAAAGAAGAGTCAGGTTTCATCTCCAAACAGGTACCACTAGTTCAGAACGTAGAACCCATTCACATTTTGGCAGTTAATATAACATGTTTTGTCTTCTTGGTGTCATTTGTCATTGGTGCTCTCACACAGCAGCAGTAATACTGGGAACTGAACAATAAGTGTCCCATTTTACAGACAATGACAACTCATGACAATCATTATGGACATTCAGAAGACTCTTTGTTCAGGATTTGGGGCGTGCTGACACCAGCTGCTCTCTGGCAGAAAGCATCATGCCCTTCCTGTGTTTTAAAAGCACTTGAGAACAACATGCAGCAACACCATATATGAGCAGGCAGAGGGAGGTAAGGGGTCTTCACCCCTTCTCTAGTCACCATAGGAGCGGGGAGCTGGGAGGGCAAGTTGGCCGTCTGGTCAGTCTGGGATGCAGGGCCTCCCTGCTGCTGCAGGACTGGGGGGTGGTCTGCTTGTCTCCACCTCAGGGAAAAGGGTAACAGGGTCCAGGGAACCTGGACCCGGGGTATAGAGTGTGTTTGTCCATCTGTGTTTGTCTCCACGTTGGGCGAGTGCCCTGTATTTGTATATGTGTGCATGAGGGTGAGAATGCATGTTTGTGTCTGTGTGTGTCTGGTTGTCTGTGTCTATTTTTCAGGTCAGGTCTTAAACTCCACCTCTCTGGGAACATCTCTGTCTCTCCTCACCACACTCCCTGCCGGTGACTGAGGCCCTCAACTGGCGGTGCGTTGGTGGTTTTCGGTGTCCGGGGCTGGGCCCTTAGATATGTACCGTCTCATTCCCGGTGGCTTCTTGGCAGGACCTGGCGCTCGTGCCTCGGCCAGGCCCCTTCCGGGGGTGGGGGACCTCGCACCTTGGGCCTCTGGGCCAAGGGCTTGGTCCGTTCTGGCGTGGCTGGCTGCTGGCTTCTGCACCGTGGCTGCTGGGTGACCCCACATCTGGGGTTCTCCTCAGCTCTTCCCAGGAGGGTGGTGCAGTTGCCCCTCCGATGGTCTTCCTTGTGCACTCATTTAAAGCAACATAGGCACTTACTTTTGCACTTATTGTCTATAAATGTATTTTCATTTTACAGGTCACCAGAACACAAAACTATATTTACATTTGCCCAAAAAGAACGGCTCTAAAAAGCCCTTTTCAACAATGGCAAGTTGACTTCCACCATTACTTAAACGACTGATTTAAATTCTTCATATGCAATGTCTGAAAATCATCACAACCTGCTTAGTGTTTGTCTTAAAGGATTTAAAGGACTCTGAGAGGATGAGGAAAAGCATTTTGTGTTGAACTATTCAGTGTCTGTGTCTGCTGAACAACAGGCTCTACACTTCATCTGCTAACACCATCCTGACAGTAAGGTAAGCCAGTGGCAGCATCCGCAAAAACAGAGACAGGAAACTGGCAAGAACTGAGAGAAGGCCAGTGAAGTGATGGTCATTGGAAGAAAGCTCTATGTCAGGGTGCAGAGACCTAAGACTGAGAGGATGGTTCACCTTACAGCTGCACAACAGCCCAAAGCAAACAGATGAGACAACACTGGAGCAGTTCCAGGACAAGTCTCTAAATATCCACACTTCAATCCCACAAACCTCTGTGGAGAGACCTGAACGTGGCACTTCACAGATGCTTCTCATCCATTCTAAGCTTTGACTGATCGGTAAGGAATAAAAGAAGAAAGCGCCCAAATCCGTGTGCAAACCTGCAGTGGCCCAAGAACCAGAAGCGCATTCCAAAGGGGCTTTGACATAGTACTGAATACGTAGTGCTAAAAGTGCTAAAGTAGTAGCACTAAAGTGCACTAAAGTAGTGCTAAAGCAGAGAGAGATCCAAGTTAAAAAATACAGTATCATTATCATTTATCAAGTGTAAATATAAAGTGAACAAATTTCTCTTTATTTGTGTAAAATGGCAATGGCAACAAAATAAAGTAAAAAAATTAATAAAAGCCAAAAGACAATATAACCAAACATAAATCTGGACTTTCTACAGAAGATATTCTTTTCAGTTCTTTGATTCTAATGTCTGATTTACTGAAGAGTCTCTTGGTCTCCAAAGACTAGTCTCAGTCTTTACATATAAAGAAATACATGGAATTAAAAATGTTCCTATCTCAGGTATTCCTGGCCAATAAACATAAATGAACCTAGAACTCTCAAAGGGGCCCCCATGAGCCCAGGCTTCGTGAGTGAAAGTCCTGTATGTGATTTATGTTATAACCATCTACATGTTTTTTGTTTCTTTATAGAAATGTGTTGCATTTTACAATCAGGAAGAGAGTCCTTGTTCCCTCCCTGATTTCTTCATTTTTTGCATTCCTGAAAAGCTATTTAAACCTACCTGGCCTAATGTGAAAAAGTAATTGCTCCCCAATTCTAATAACTGCTTGTTCCACCCTTGACAGCAAGAAGTGCAATATACTGGTAATGAGTCTTTCTCATTGTCTTTCATGGCCCACTCTTCTTTTCAGGATTGTTTTAATTAAGTCACATTTGATGGATTTCCTGCATGAACGGTCCGTTTGAGGTTATACCAAAGCCTCTCAATCAGATTTAAGTCTGGACTTTGACCAGGTCGCTCCAAAACCTTCATTTTTTTAGACATTCAGAGCTGCCTGTGCTGGTATGTTTTGGATCAGATTTAGATCCCCAAAAGTCTTGAGGGTATTTTTTTTTATTGGCTTTTGGGTTCTTTCTTTGAAGCAGTGGTTTTCTCCTTGGAACTCTCCCATGGAGGCCACTTGTGCCCACTCTCTTTCTTATGAAGTCTGACCTTAACTGAGGTGAGTGGAGCCTGCAGTTGTTCAGATGTTGTTCTGGGTTCTTTTTTGACCTCCTGGATGAGTCGTCGATGTGTTCTTGGAGTAATTGTGGTAAAACAACTACTCCTTGGAAGGTTCACCACTCAGATTTTGTCCATTTGTGAATAAGGGCTCACATTGTGAAAGCTTTGGCTATGTCCAAAGAAATGGCTTTGTAACCCTTTAAGCCTGGGCATAGCAATGAAACTGAACTCAGCTTTCAAAAAAAGTAGTTAATCACAGTCAACTCATGATTTAAGAAGAGGGACAATTACTTTTTCACACAGCCCAACATAGGTTTGGATAACTTTTTTCCCCTTAATAAATAAAATCATTATTTAAAAACTACATGTTGTGTTTACTCATGTTATTAAAATGTGTTTGTTTGGAACATTTAAATCTGAAATGATGAAATGATGCAAAAACTCACATCTAGGCTTAAATGCTGTTTTAGCTTGAATAGCACAAACTGGGCCAGTCAGGGCAGTGCAGTCAGGTCTGCATCTGTAATCGGAGCCATATTTGTTCTTTAAATAATGATTTTGCCCACTTTTAGGTACAGTTCTTTTGTAAGCTCAGTGTCAGTGGGGTTGATGAGTGTAGATTTATGACTGTTCCTGTTCCTGCTTCTTAAACTGCCCTCTTGTTGTCTTCAGTGTCGTTCTTGTTGTAATGCCCGCTCTGCTGCTCAGCTTTCTTGTCTCTGCTTCGCATGCACTCGATCCATCACTCTGACCTTTGCAGTACCCTGCACTTCACTGCACGCTTTATAAAGCTGCCGCCAGCTGCATGACACAGTGCACCTCGCCCTGCTGTTAATATGCTCCTTCTTAGAGAGCAGGAAGCAAACACGCTGCTTTGTTTGGGCCCTAAAGCCTCCGCACGGTGCTCTCGGATAGTCTACCTTACTCTATCTGTAACTTATCTGCCCTGAATATAGCCTTACTCCTAAAACCTGTTTGTGATTGTCTCCGTTTTCTCCAAGCTTCCGGTCAGTTTCAGTAACTGAGCTGTGTAAAAATGGCTTGTGTATAATGGCTCAATCAGATTTAAGGCTCTGTTGTGTCACAGATCAGCCCAAGCTTCATCTGTCAGATTTAATATATAGCCAGCACACACAAGTGACCTTTGTATGCAATTAGGCTGTTTATATGTACAGCCTCCATCTCTTGAAGTGCTTATTAGATTAGTGATGGGGGTTGGAGCAGTTTTATTTTCTCAGTTAAACACAAACTAAAGAACGTTCTACGCGGTTAGATATTTTTGTAAACTGTACAGAAACGAATTCCATTTTGTCCAGTATAATACAGAAATAACTTTAGATTACACTGGAGTTTTGTGGACGGTTGCAGCACTCTTGTGTATATATTGAATCCACAGTCACTGTCTTTAATAAAGGTAGAAATCTGGCTGGAATCCACACCTGGAGACCAAGAAGTGATCAGGTAAGGTTTGTTATCTTGTCAAATGAGCAACCCATTTTTAAATATTCACTACCTCAGATTTGGGACTATGTCTCCTTCAACTGTTCATATTGTTCTTACAGTAATTTATAGTAATTTCTTACTTTCAGCCACTAGACTGTGGTGTTTTACAGTGAACCTTGGCTAACAGACTTGAAGCAGTAAGATTTACTGCTGACGCCATTAGGTAATCATTAGCTATTATTAATATCTAACTGTCTTCCGCAGTGTGTTTTTTTTCCTGTTTTCCTACCCTCACTCCCAAACGGTCGCCCCTCCCTGAGCCTGCTTCTGCCGGTTTCTTCCTGTTAAAAGGGAGTTTTCCCTTCCCACTGTCGCCAAAGAGCTTGCTCGTAGGGGGTCAAATAATTCTATAGTTTTCACCTTGTTTTGATTTGGCGCTAAATAAATAAAAAAGAGTTGAATCAAATTGAAGCCCATGGGTAAGTTACATAATGACCAGAATGAGGATGGAAAATTGTTCATTTAAGATAGACAGATGAATGATTAGCTGCTGTGCTTCAGCATCAACTCATTGCCATGAGGTAATTAAAATACAAGAAAGAAAAACATACAATATCCTATAATATTTTGAATTTTATTGAAGTATAAAAATCATATGAAGTAGATATATATCCATCCACCCATCCATTATTTTAAGTGGTTTTTAATATTTTAATTGTGTCGGGTTTTTTTGTATTATTTAATAATTTTAATACTGTGAATCACAATTAAAAATCTTAAATGTATGACCTCCATATTTCCAAAATACATTCTATCTATCTATCTATCTATCTATCACATATCTATTATTTTTAGACAACTTTTTGAGTACTTTTCTCTATTTTGGTGCTTGTGGTTCTGAACTCACCCTCTGCTCACGATGAGCCGGAGCGCCTCCAGGTTGCCGTGGTAAGCGGCCCATAAGGTCGGTGTCATCCCATCCTCGTCCGGGGCGTTCAGATCCTTCCGTGTGGCCTCCTTTAGCACGTCCAGGAAGCCGTCCCGGGCCGCCCGGTGATACCGGTCGTTCATGGCGACACCTCGGCTCAGTCCCAGTCCGGTTCCATGGAAGCCTGGATGTGGAGGTAACTGTCACTCCGGGAGTCCGGACGGCCTGCAGCGGGACGTAGCGGCGGACTGACTGGTTGCTGGGAGACGAACACCAGGCGTGCTGGTTGTCAAGCGGGGGGCGTGGCCCAGACGATCCTACACACCGCCTTTCCTCATTGCTCATTACGAGCACAGAATTACTTAAAACTGAAATCTGCGAGAAAATAGTTGCCCCAGAGACGTGGCTTTGGGGCAATTATCAGCAATTTATTTATTTTTGATCGAATTTTGAATACATTTTTTTTTTTGCCCTTTCAGCTCATTCATCATCCCCCATTCTTAAAATATTTCTCCATATTAAATATTTTTTATTCTTTTATTTATTTAGAGATCATAAAAGTAATGTATTATTTCTTTAATGTGAAATAACAACAATAACTATATATCAGTATTTCAAAAATAATTATTGATACATTAATAAATAATTCAAATGGATTTTACAAAAAAACATAAGCTCTCAATAAAAGCTAATTTAAAAAACCAATTTAAAATTTAAATTTAGAAAATTACTTTCAAACTCAAAATGGCCATCCCTCCCCTCGGTTTTGGGATTAGCTTCTCCATTTAGCACTTCCTTGACTATGGTCCTTCGAGAAAAACTAACGCAAATTAGCCACGGTGTGTGATGGAAGGAGCTCTCTGATTGGTTACAGAGACTCAGGCTGACTACCTGGGTTTTGTTAAGGTGCTTTTTTTGTACCGATAACTTTGTATTGCTAAACATATATAAAGGGCATTCAGTCTCGGCTTTTACACTCTGAACAACATGGAGATAAGAAGTATATGACGGGACTGCAGAGAAATGGAGAGCCGAAGCTCCGAGTGTTGAAGAAGGTAACATGCTAACATGGCTAACACTAGCATCACCTTAGCTAATGAAAATATTACGTCCCAGCAGTTCTAGATAGGTACGTTTTTAGTAAGCTAATATGCTCTTCACAAATAAAGCTTGACACCGTTCAGAGCAAGCGCTGAGCCCTGTTACATTTATACACATATATAGAGCAATGGCGGCAACCTACAGCCTTTAAACTCGTGATTAAAATGCTGTCTGCCCAGATGTTACCACACAGCTTTCTGGTAGTTAAAGTTAATAGAACTAAAACATCTGCCAAGGCAAAGAGTAGAGATGACACGCTGCTGAATTAAGTTCATTTGTTTTAATTAGACGAGTGCACACATTCATTCTAAACTGGACATAGATGATCATCAAGAGCCACGTTCACCTAATCCCAGCCTCTCTGACACAGTATGTCAAATATTCGCATTGAATATTCAGTATATTGCAATGACTAACTGCACCTACAGTACCTATATGCAGTCAAAAATACACATGGGCAAACGTAGTTATTAATAAAATATATTTGTATTGAAAACCAAGGCTGAAATTGATTCAGTCTATTAATTTTCTCTGTATGCTCTGTAGGGACTGTCCCAATAAAGGCCCTGAATGTTGAGATCAATACAATAAATGATGTGGAAATAATTTTCACAGAGGTCATAAAGTTAGTAAATCCCTGCTGATATTTTGGCTGATGTTTACATTTTCAATTGATTTGTGTTTGTAGGTTTGCTTGTTCTTGACAACTTGGACTGCTCTGGGTGATAAGGACACACCTGCATCTGTTCCATATCATGTTCATGGAGGATGTTATGGCTTTGACAGCACTTGGTGTTAGCTTTTTGGCATCTGGCACCCACACTGGAAAACCTGCAACCTGGACTTCATGCAGGAGAGACCGCCTCAGTCATGTTCGACTCTGCGTCCTCTGCTTTACCTCCTAATGTCTTTCTGCTTTAACGCACAATTAAAAATCATTCAAAAATGATAACTTATTTCATGAGTTATATTTCAGAGGAGTAAAGGTTTTTACATAAATGAATGATTGTTTTCCTTTTTTTTTTTTTTCTTTTTTTCCATTTTGCATTAGATCATACATGTGCAGATCGACCGATCACTAGTCATACTGAATTTTAATGTACAGAGCAGGTGAATGTGACTACTAAACTTTAGTTATATTCAGCAGACATCAAAGAACACCGCTGTCAAGCTTAACTGGCATTTCTTTTCAGCTTATGTTCTCAAACTCCCAAGAATAATGCCTGTCTGAATAATAATTTCTGTGATGATTGGTAGATAGTTTACAGTGTTTGTTTTTCTGCTTGCTAAGGCTGAAAATAATGTGAGAGAAATAAAAAGAAAATCAAAAAATGTCTTATTGAAATAATTAATTTCCAGGTAACAATATGCCCAAAAGTTCAGTTCCTCTGGACATTTTGTCAATGGGAGAGATCACTCATCAAAGAAGAGTGATCAAATGTTTCTACCAATGATAACCATTGACTCCAGTAGAATTAAATCAGCTATTTAAGATTTTAAAAAGAGCTGTTAGATGCTGAAATGCTGCCTAAAGCTGTGGGAAAGTTAAGATTCTTGCAATATATGTGAAAATCACCGCTTTGACTGGTTACAGATCCTCCTAACAGCTAAACCGCGTTTGCTGTTTGTATTTTTAATTTCTGCTACTTGAGATTAGTTGGACCTTGTAAGTACAGTGGGGCAAAAAAGTATTTAGTCAGCCACCGATTGTGCAAGTTCCCCCACTTAAAATGATGACAGAGGTCAGTAATTTGCACCAGAGGTACACTTCAACTGTGAGAGACAGAATGTGAAAAAAAAAAAAAAAAAAAAATCCATGAATCCACATGGTAGGATTTGTAAAGAATTTATTCGTAAATCAGGGTGGAAAATAAGTATTTGGTCAATAACAAAAATACAACTCAATACTTTGTAACATAACCTTTGTTGGCAATAACAGAGGTCAAACGTTTACTATAGGTCTTTACCAGGTTTGCACACACAGTAGCTGGTATTTTGGCCCATTCTTCCATGCAGATCTTCTCGAGAGCAGTGATGTTTTGGGGCTGTCGCCGAGCAACACGGACTTTCAACTCCCGCCACAGATTTTCTATGGGGTTGAGGTCTGGAGACTGGCTAGGCCACTCCAGGACTTTCAAATGCTTCTTACGGAGCCACTCCTTTGTTGCCCGGGCGGTGTGTTTTGGATCATTGTCATGTTGGAAGACCCAGCCTCGTTTCATCTTCAAAGTTCTCACTGATGGAAGGAGGTTTTGGCTCAAAATCTCACGATACATGGCCCCATTCATTCTGTCCTTAACACGGATCAGTCGTCCTGTCCCCTTGGCAGAAAAACAGCCCCATAGCATGATGTTTCCACCCCCATGCTTCACAGTAGGTATGGTGTTCTTGGGATGCAACTCAGTATTCTTCTTCCTCCAAACACGACGAGTTGAGTTTATACCAAAAAGTTCTACTTTGGTTTCATCTGACCACATGACATTCTCCCAATCCTCTGCTGTATCATCCATGTGCTCTCTGGCAAACTTCAGACGGGCCTGGACATGCACTGGCTTCAGCAGCGGAACACGTCTGGCACTGCGGGATTTGATTCCCTGCCGTTGTAGTGTGTTACTGATGGTGACCTTTGTTACTTTGGTCCCAGCTCTCTGCAGGTCATTCACCAGGTCCCCCCGTGTGGTTCTGGGATCTTTGCTCACCGTTCTCATGATCATTTTGACCCCACGGGATGAGATCTTGCGTGGAGCCCCAGATCGAGGGAGATTATCAGTGGTCTTGTATGTCTTCCATTTTCTGATGATTGCTCCCACAGTTGATTTTTTCACACCAAGCTGCTTGCCTATTGTAGATTCACTCTTCCCAGTCTGGTGCAGGTCTACAATACTTTTCCTGGTGTCCTTCGAAAGCTCTTTGGTCTTGGCCATGGCGGAGTTTGGAGTCTGACTGTTTGAGGCTGTGGACAGGTGTCTTTTATACAGATGATGAGTTCAAACAGGTGCCATTCATACGGGTAACGAGTGGGGGACAGAAAAGCTTCTTACAGAAGACGTTACAGGTCTGTGAGAGCCAGAGATTTTCCTTGTTTGAGGTGACCAAATACTTATTTTCCACCCTAATTTACGAATAAATTCTTTACAAATCCTACCATGTGGATTCATGGTTTTTTTTTCACATTCTGTCTCTCACAGTTGAAGTGTACCTCTGGTGCAAATTACTGACCTCTGTCATCATTTTAAGTGGGGGAACTTGCACAATCGGTGGCTGACTAAATACTTTTTTGCCCCACTGTATAAGAGCTCAGGATCATCTTTGAGCACAAAGACGTGGTCTCATACGAGGACAATGGGTTTATTTTACAGCATAGTGCAAAGCTGCCATATTGTAATATCCCCATATGATGACACATGGTCTCAGACAAATCATACATGATCCAGCATTTTACAAAGAATGCAAACTTTCTTCCTGTGTGCTGGTTGACCCTGCAAATCTTTACAGCACTCGTGTTACCAAACTTTTGATGACTGGTGTGCACTTCCTGCTTCGAAAGTGTAAATTTTTTATATTCATCAAGATATCTGATTTTGAAGAGGCTGGAAATGTTACACTTGTGTCATCTCTGCTCTTTGCATTGTCAGAGGGTTAATATGATGAGCTAACAGGAAAGGGACACGCAGTGAGGAAATGGATTTGCAGATGAGGAGTGGACTCACCATTTTTATGTCACAAATAAATCTTTGATTTTTAAATCCATTTACTTATTTCTCTTTTTTAAATTGGTTTTTTTAAAGATCTTGAAGTTCTGTTTCTTTTAATGCTTTATGGAATTAGGTTTTTGTGGAGAGTTTAATTATTTTTTGTGAAATCCGTTTGTGATTTGAAATATTTAGTAATGAGTTAATACATTTGTAGGCTATTGTCTAAATGAAGAATTAAAAAATGTATTTAATAATGCACATACTTTGGCCCTCCATGCACAGCAAGCAGACAGCTTTGTGTCATTAAACAGTGAAAATAAAAATAATCAGCTGATCGGGTTATCGTTCCCACTCAACCATTACAGCAGCTCGAAGCGGCGAAGCGATAAGAATGGCGTCACACACTTAAGTCAGGTCCTGTTGCGGCTTGTTTGTAAACTCTACTTGTTGGCAGAGGGCAGGTTCATACATTTCAGTTCTGTAATGCTGTGTACTGACAAACACCACTTACAAGCCTTTAGATTAGATTGTTAGTTTTTTTAAATTAATAATTCATTAATTTTTCTATTAAGTAAACTTTGTCCGAATTGCTCAGCAGGTGAATAAAGGACCAGTTTGCAAAGTAAATATGATGCATTTCCTGTGTAGGTGTGTTAAAATCATGACCACACCTACAGCCGTGTGGGAGCCGTGGGAAGGCGCATTAGAGGACTGTCGCGCCCTGTCAGACGCATGTCTCCACGCTGAACTTCAGCTGAAAGGAAAGGAAACAAGTGTCTTTTGAAGACAAGAGGAAGAAGCATGAGCACGGATCGTGATGCTGGAGACTTGGAGCTGGATACTGTCTGTGGGACACCTGAAAATCCCACTAGTGAACCTCTCCAGAGCTCAGACCATCATCAGACTCATGAACAGGAGCTGGACCCGGTGCTGCTGTGGGTTCCCAGTGGGAGACGCCTAATCTCTGGTTTGGTGGGTCTCAATGTGGTTCTGCTGGGAACCGCTCTGGTGATCGGCGAAAACTTCAACCCTGAGGGTCTGAGCCACCAGGAGCCTGAGGTGTTCCTGCTGGTGCTCATGGGGATCAGCCTGATCTGGATGTTCTGGTACCTGCTGTGGGCCAGGAGACATCCGGATATAAGCCCGCACAGAGACCACCACGCCGGGGGGGTCCCTGTCATCCGTAAGTTCCCGTGTTCGATCTTTAAAGCAGACTGCTCACAGGGTGTGCTTGGATTTTCTAACAGCGCTTTCATGTCACAGTGGCTCTCCTGCTCTTTGCTGCCTTCAGCCTGCTGCTGCTTGTCTTCAGGGTCGGTTATTTGATGAGTACGAGGGAGTGCAAGCCTGCTGCAACGCTGATTTCACCGTTCATGGAGGCTCCTTTTCTCACTCTGCAGGTAAAATCCGAAGGCAGGCTGAACTGGTGCAAGTTGTTACTGAGAGTGCAGGAAGCTAAGTGCTGGAGCTAAACAGAAAAAAGTGCTTATCTTTTCTACACTTAGACCAATCAGTCATCTCATGAAAATGAATATTTTATTTCATTATCTGATTCAAAGACGTTCAAGTAATTTGATGAAGAGAAACTAAGTAAACGGATCAAATTTCTAAGACTTTCTCATTTCTGTGGCCAAGGCAGCACAGGTCAGCAGGCATTCTAGGGATTATTTCACCTGCGCTTCAGCCAATTTTACCTGTTGACTCCAAATCAAGAAAATGGTGAGATTAGTCATTATATTCCAAATATTGGACGACTGGACAGCATTTGAAAAGCAAGTTTTCTCCAGAAAAAGTAAAGCCAACATTAAGGAAGGTGTTTCTGTTGGTGCTTAAATCCGTGTCCTTGGCGATGGACAGGGATGGGATATTCACGTTTAGAAGCGCAGGTGTTTCGAAACACCGCTCCGACGCGTGGGTCAAAACGCCCACGACACGTGACCTTGGAGTTTCAACAGGTGAATCAATGCCGGGGAGGTGCCCAGCACATCCAGGGGTCACAGGAAGTCTGAATATTTAGTCAGATTGTTAAGAAGTGGGAAGAAATGGTGCGCAAACCACAGTTTTCAAGCTCACGATAGGCGGTGAAAAGTGGAGCTCATAAAAAGTGAAACATAATCTTGTGATGCACAGTTCTTCTGCAAAGTGGAAAAAAGTACTCGGACTTTTTACTCAAGTAAGCATTAAAATCCCTTTTAAGTAGCGTAGCAGTTCACGGGTTGTATATCGAAAGTGACTGTACTCGTGAAATGACACTTCATGTACACGATGGGCAGTTATTGGGCTAAATTTATGAATTTATTGATGTGGGTATATCTTTGATGTTGCAGCTGTGGATTTTTTATTACTTTAATATTGTATTAATTGCACTCAAAATACTTGTCAATTAGATATTAAGACCTGAAACTGATGAAATGAATGATTAAAACTTGATCTCAGGTCCAACATGAAGTGAACATTATGCTCATTTTCTCTTACATGCAGATGGACTTTTCTATCAGGGAATAAAGGAGAAGTGGATTTAAGGCACTTTTGCCTTAGGTTTAACTTTAGAGTAATCATTTATGTACTTTATGTGTAATTTACTGTGCAGTCACAGGCTGTAGGAGACTGCAGCTGTTCCAGTGAGTGAGCAGATATTGCTAATAACCATCTAATTATTTCTGTGACCAGATTTATTCTAGCTCCATATTTTCACTCTTGAACTCTACTAGAGCTTTGCATGAATTTGAGTTCAAAATAATCCTTATTATAAGGAAAGGCTTTTGGGTCCACTGAGTATTCTAGTAGAAGGATGCAGCTTTGACAGCTTTGACGAAACTTTTCTCATTCTTTGCTGTTCACTTTAAGTCAGGTGCTCTTCCTCGGGCTCATCTTTGTCCCTTTCACGTTAAGATTTCAGATCATATGTCGGCTATTTTCTGTTACATACCTTCACCTTTCCTCTCCACCCTCCCTGACTTGAAAACAAGCTTGCCGTCATTTCGGGTGTGTCCTTTTTGAATAACCAAACTTTTGTTCCTTTTGTAGACATATTTACTGTGGGCTCACTCCAAAGACTGCATTCACAGACACAAGATAATCACAAGGTGCGCATTACTAAATTCGCTATATAAATCATGCATTTTTTTTCATACACCTGCTACTTTGAGAAAGAGATTTCTAACTTTAGGTTTGCAGGTCTGGACTGATGATGATCCTCTCCACTGATCTACTGCTGTGGCTGAACGCCGTGACAGAGGACAACATCCACGTGGAGATCGAGCTGGGAAAACGAAACGGCCTCGCTGATGACGACACACCTGATAGGGACAGCTCAGACTTAGCAGGTAGTTACTGCAAGAAAGGCCACATTCACTCAGGATCCTAAGGTTGTATGGTTGAGCTCACTTTATTCAATTATGACATACGACTTACTAATGTAGCTGCAAGATGGATGCAAAACTAAAAGGAATGTATTTAAAGTTCTCTTCCTTCCTGCAGGGAATTCAACCTGTCAGTGCAACGCGAGCACAGCCTGCCTCGCCTTCAGGAAGGGCTTTGAAATCTTTTTTCCCTTCAACATAGAATACTACCTGATGGCAGGCTGCTTGATCTATGTGATGTGGAAGAACGTGGGCCGCATAACGGGTCCAGATCACCACGTCACAGAGAAGAAGACCCTGTATATTGTGTGCACAGGTGGGATCACATTGGGCCTCGTGTTTGGGGGCCTGGTTCTGGCTGCAGGAGTGACTGCCTTCGTTCTCTATCAGGTCTATGTGAGCCAGCCGGAGTTTCGCCTCACCGCCTTCTTCATATTTTATGGCTATCATTTAGTCGTCATGCCCATCATGTCTCTCTGCTCTCTGGTCGGGCTAATAGTCCAAAGGTTAGAGAGTAGGGCACGCGAAGTGGGGCCTAATCCCTCTCGTAGGCTGGATGTGGTCCTCCTGATGGCGGCGGCCCTGGGCCAGCTCGCTCTGTCCTACTTCTCCGTGGTGGCAGCTTTGGGCATAGGCACCGATGGCCCTCTGGGGGAACTGGATCTGTCCTACTCCCTCTTGAGTCTGCTGGAGCTCATCCTCCAGAACATCTTCATCATTGAAGGCCTCCACAGACACCCACACCTCAGCATCAAGAAGAAGAAGAAGAAGAAGCAGATGAGCAGTATTTTCAAAGTATTTTTTTTCTTCATATAGTAGCTCTGAGGTGTAACTCAGAAGTACTGAAGTTTCATTTTTAATATTGTTACATTGTCCTAAATAACCTTTTCTGAAATATTGTTTTCTCAAATGTCATCTTAGTTTATATATTGTATATTGTGGGGTTTTTTTTTTTTTTGGTTTCCTGTCATGTTTTGGGATTATTTTTGCTGCTTTCTTGTTTTTTTTTGTTTTGTTTTTTCTTTTCTTAAATATGTTCTGAAATGGTTCTTTTTGTGCACCTCAGAGCCCCTGTACATTTTACTGATGTGTTGAAAGGCATTAAAATTTTTCATATTTATATTAAAACTCTTTTACAGATGAAGAAAAAAGCACAAGAGAACAAAAAGACAGATATATCTCTACTGGAGGCCAAAATATCAGCGCCCCCTACAGTCCAGGAGCAGGGGGCAACAAAACCCTGGGCCAAAAGAGTGAGACAAGAGATCTGCGCTTTCCTCATTCTCTCAAATATCATGGTACTACTGTGTTTTATGAACCTGTTTTGAAAGAATATTTTAAAATGTTCAGTATTTGAATAACACGTAGATGTTCCCTCTTCTTTAGCTGTGGCTGATTCCTGCATTTGGAGTCCACCCGCAGTTCGAGAACGGCCTGGGAAAAGAGTTCTTCGGCTTCACCACTTGGTTTATTATGATGAATTTGGGTCAGCCGCTCAGCGTCTTCTACAGGATGCACTCGGTGGCAGCTTTAACGGAGCTGCTCATCTCTGCATGACACGCACAGACTCCATCCCTGTTAGACTACACGATCCAAAAACCGGATTACTGAATACACAAACCAACTCAAGAACAAGCTCGCCCCTCATCATAGAACTTCATGTTGTTTAAAATATGGAGATGACAGCACCTCGCAGTCTTCTGGCCTGTGCGTCCTGATATATGCACGTTTATTAAAAAAAAAAAAAAAAAAAAAAAAGCATTTTTAAAGTTTTAGGCAGATATATTGGTAGAGCAGCAGATTCAGGACCCCGGGGTCTCTGATGAGATTATTTTAAAGACTTTTACCTTCCTGTCGTCACACATCGGAGCAACAAGCACTCACGTTTTTGGCAAAATAAATAAATGTCCTACAAAACTGCCAGATATTAACATTTTTCCTTTAATTGGACACATTTACACATTCTTCATCTTTACATTACTTGGCATCAAGAATGAGCCGTCCTGATTTTTAATAACGGTTCAGGTGTGAGGAAGATAAACCAGCAGCTCCTCTAAATCCTCTGGATCTCAAACAGCCTGATGTCGGTGTCGTACCAGATCGGAGGGTCAACATTACTGTGGGAAGAAAGAAAAAAACCAAAACGCTAATAGAGGAGTTCACTGAACACATCCCAAAGAATACAGGCAGGTTTATTTACCGTAAGTAGATGACGCCCCAAATGTATGTGCGGAACCACATGGCCGTGCCAGCGTTGGCTTGGTACTTCCTGATGAGGATGGGGTGGGGGACGGGTAGGAGACCCACGAGTGTGCCGTGCTGCAGGAACTTGAGGATTTCCGACTCGTCAGTCAGACCCCTGAGGACGACAATAAACCGCGAGACACTGAGAATAAATCTGACGTCTAAATGCAAAGAATCAATAGTAACTTTTATGTGATAAATCTGTAAAAAGTGCTACTGTTTAAATTAACATGTTTGATGCTCCACAGAAATGAGTTTATTAAAGTGAACCTGTTCTGCAAAAATAACTTTTCAATCAGAAGTGCAACAAATTTCATTTCTTCAAAGAAAAGTGCACGCTCGTTGTATTAAATGTCATACAGACACATAAATGAGGTCATTTATGTTTAATTTATGTTTTCAGAGATCAAATATAGAAGTGAAGCTTACAGGTCAAACAAAACAACTGCAGGCAGAAACGAAAGCTTCACGATTCAATAATTACCTCGAGGAGGAGGTTGTGTTTGCAGGTGTGTGTCTGTAAACACGATGGCTCAAAAAGTTCTGAATGAATTCTGTTAAAACTGTAGGCGGGCTCATGTTAATCTATTATAATAACATTCCAGGTCACAGACAATAACTTTGCATTAAGACAGTTTTGGTTCATTTCTTCCAACCCTGCCTGGTGCTGCTCATTAACTAATACAGGTATTCATTAGTTATCACATAATGCATAGTTTAGTTTAAAATCTGAGGGATTTCCTACTTGTCGATGCAAATCTTCTCCACCTGGGGAACCAGGACTTGCAGCAACCTCATGATCGTCTGCAGGGGAAGTTTGGCCTTCCACGAGGAGACCTAAATGATGGAGGACGTCACATGACAGAAAATACACCCACGGAGCAGAAGGTAGAAGGTAAATGTGAGCAGATGAAGGATTTGTTCTGACCCAGTCGGAGTTAGCGCTCCACGCAGCCGTTGATGAGACGCTCGACAGTCGACTCCTCGCCGACTCCGACTGCATGCGGTTAACCTAACACCAAAAAATAAACCACTTTAACTGCAGCAACTAAACTTCTGTGTGTGTGTGAGAGAGACGAGCCATCTGCTCACCACCTCGTGATCTCTCTCAGACTCGCTGTCGCTGGCTCCGGCTGCGATGCTGCTTTTAGACGTGTGCGGAGAGTCCAAATGTGGCACAGTGATCATCGTTCCATCCTGACTCACCTGAGACTTCTCTGTTATCTTATCGATTCCTACAACACATGATGACATGAAGAAGGCCTTTAAAGGAACAGTTCGATGTTTTTGGAAACCCCAGATATAGACTAAGTAAAAATCCTCGTTATTTGAAATTCTACTTCTTACTTCCTACCTGGAGTGGCCTCTAAGCTGGCTTTGAGTGTGCCGGGCTCGGCGGGTACAGCAGGTCTGGAGCCCTCCATGGACTCATTCTCTACAGAGTTCGCCCTAGAGATTCCCGTCCTCCTCTTCTTTTGCAGGGCCCTCTGAATAGACGTGGTATCGGACGGCAGGTTGGCCAGCTGGTGGAAAACGTTTCGCTTACGGATGATGGCGTACACCAGGTTGAAGTTACCTGTGAAAGGAGGGTTCAGATTGTTATTTGGGCAAAAGCCGTGACCTGCAAACCGATGAGCCTGTGTCTGCGTTCTCACCATCAAACTGATACTGGATGATGTTGTTGCAGACCTCCAGCAGGAAGAAGACCAGGTGGTGGTTCTGCAGTGAGGAGAAGAGGAACCAGGGCGTGGAGAAGGCCTCCAGGAGGTGAAGCAGTTTGTTGGCTGCCACCATGGACAGGCTCTTCAGGTAAGGTGAAACTGTGGAAGCACAAAAGGTCATCCCAAGGCTCAAGCAGCTCTGTTGCTCCTCCACCAGGGGGCAGCATTTGCACTGTAATACTCACTGTTCACTATGATGGTGAGCAGGCAGTCGAACAGAGGCTGGAGACGCTGGTGTCCGCTGGAGATGATTTTGTGGAAGATCTAAACATGACAAAGTACTTGGAACAAACTCAGTGGAGACTGAAAACGAAAGTAAAAACACTCAAGCTTCCATCACAAAGTCAAACCACAAAAAATATCCTGTCTGTCTTATAAAAACGCAAAAAACTATGATGTCCTGAGATCTTTAGGAGAGCGTTTAATTGAAAATGCAAGACCAGAATGTACATGACATTTAGCTACAATTAAAAAGAGGGAAAATGTTTTATTCCAGGTCAAATAAAATGTTTTTTTGTTTTTTGTGGTTGTTGCTGCAATTTGTCTTTCTGCATTAATTAAATACCTGCTGCAGTCACAGGAACCATCCACAGATACTGGTAAAGCTGAAAGTTGGAGGATCGGACGCTAGCAGGCACCTGGGATCTACCTCCCTGCAAGGCCTGAGCTCCATTAACTGGAGCCTCTGAACTCTACACTGCCAACCCATAAATGCTTTTGGTACTTTGTTATCACCAATTAAATATCTGTAAATGTGCATCGTTAACCAAGTTTGCTATCGTTAGCTGATAACTGCATAAGAATCCTGCACACATCCATCTTTTATATCCAGTCTGGACCACAGGTGTCAAACTCCAGTCGTCGAGGGCTGCTTTAATGACCTACTAAAATTAGTAGATCATTAGCAAGACTCTAATGAAGCTGACTGCATGCTGAGGATGCAGTTCAGCTACTTGATTCATGTTACAGACGCCCAGGAGTGAATGAACATGGTGCAATAAAAGTACTTTTAGAAGTACATTTTTCCAAACTCTTACATCTATTTAAATGTACTTGAGCAGGGTTGGGTGTTGCCACCTCAGCATGCAGTCAGTTTAATTCAGGTGTGCTGCAGCAGGGACACATGGAAGAGTTTCAGGACACCGGCCCTCAAGCACTGGGGTTTGATACCCCTGGTCCAGACACAAAACGGACCGTGTCTTTCTGGATCTACTACAGAGGTTAAAACTTGCCTGACTGAAATGTCCAGTTAGTACTCTGTAGTTCTCAGCACTATCCAGAAAGCCAGTAAAGCCAGGCATGTTTTACCAGGTGACTGATAATTCGCTAACCCAAGAGTGCGCTCCATCCCGTGGTTTCTTTCTGCCAAACACAGGATTTTCTGCCTTCATTCGTAGATAAATGAAAGAAATAGATTCTCTCATTTATTTCACGCCATAACGTCTCACCACTATGAGCAGGTCGGCGTGGGTTCCTGTGAACACAGGAATGTCCATGGGCACACGGAGAGCGTACGGCTTGTTCAGACGGACGCCAAAGTTTCTTTCTCCACTCAGCAGCAGCAGGATGAAGACGCCGATGTGCATGAGGCCGAGCCGGGCTGCAGACGCACACAGGGGAAATGTTTTGTTTTTAACACAGGGAGCGATGACAGTTTATACAGATTTATATTTATTGTTTCACACGCACGCGCATGCACGGAGACGTGACTCACACTGATCCGCTCGGGCATCGTTCAGGTAGAAGAGGATGGGAATCAACATGTCCAACACGTCGCTGCTCTTCAGGACGAAGAAGAGGAATTTCTAAAACACAAAAATAACAAAATCAGGTTTGGCTTGTTTGCTCCACTTCACTCCATCACACATACAACTTCATCAGCCCCACACACACCTACGAACCAGGACTAAGTCCACATTAAGAAAAAATTGAGAAGGAACCAAATTTTTCAATTATTCTTGTTTATTTTGAGAATAAAGTTTTTTTTCACAAAAAAGTGAAATTACGACTTTAATCCAGGATCTTATTTTTTATTACTACTATTGTTAATTTCATTATACTAAAGTCTTCAAGATTAACGTTGTAACAGCATTTTAGGAAATAAAATGGAAAAAATATTTTCAGTTAATTCTCGAACTACTACAAAATTTATCTTGAAATGAACACCAATCATAAAAAGGAAAAACACAGAACCATGATGTGTTTTTGTAATCACAGCCTTCACCAGCAGGGGGCAGCATTTTACCACAGACTGTGTCGAAATGTTCTCATTTCTCCTGATTATTTCCTTTTCCCCATTCTGCCATTTAAACACTATGTTTTGAATGAGGGTTACATGTGAGGGCCACACTTACGCTTGTTTATCTATTTAGCAGTAAGAACTTCAGTCAGCATCAGTAATGTCCCATACAAACACACTGTCCTCTCCACATTCAGTTCACTAGGACCTGACCACCGTGGTTGCACACGAGCAGCTGTTTTTGTTGATGAAATATTCTCATTTCCTGAGAATCCCTTGGCTTCCTGTTGCATTTCGTGCTCGCACCTTGTTGAAGTCGCAGAATTTCCAGAAGAGGATCAGCAGCTCCTGGTGGAACTGGATCTTCTTGGTGGATCGGGGCAGATACGTCTGGATGAGAGGGTTATTGAGCAGCCGAGCCAGACCTTTAAGGACAAAGCTCAAGTCCTGATGAACAAACAAGGAGAACACACACTCATAAACATCCCAGGGGATCATGCTGTTAGCTGCTGAACGGCTGGATGTTTCAATACCTCCTCTCTGTGTATCCTGGAGAGATAATTCACAAACAGGTTGTCAGGTCCACCAGGCTGAAAAATAAATCAGCATCAGTGTTTATATTTTAAATCATAATCTTAAAAAAAATATACTTGTATATATGTGGATTAATTACTCACTGTATGTACCTCTTGTTCCTCCTCCTCAGCTGAGGGACATGTTGAGGGGTCCAGGGCCTGGAGGGCGGCGCTGGCGGCTGAGCCAGCCTCGTGCTCCAGGGTGACGATAAGGATCTGGACCGCCTGCTCCACCAGCTGCTCCCGGTAGTCTGAGAACAGCAGGTGGTTGTACGGGATGCCGTAGCCCACGGGGTCGTAGGCACAAACCACATTGAGCAGGGAGGTGAACAGAGGCAGGGCGTGTCTGCGAAAAACAGGTGGAGGTGAGTCTGCACAAGCTTAACGAGGATGAATGAAAGGCTGTAGTGATGTATACCCCTGCTCTGTATGTCAAATATTACTGAACACAGACCTACAAACACTCCTTAAAATGAATTCCCTGTTTTTAGTTTTTAAGACGGATGAATTCACTGTCACAAAGGTTTTGGATTTTCTAATAAATTCAACGTTAAAACAGAGAAGCAGAGAGTGCAATTCAACAGGAGAGAAGTTATCTCACTCCGTCTGGTGAGGTGTTGTCAGGTATAAAGTCACCTGTTGGCTGTGGAGCAGAAGAAGGAGATCCAGGGGTTGAGGACTTTGTTTTCAGCGGAGGGAGGAAGGTACATGGCTTCAGAGAAGCAGGTGAGGAGTAACTTCAGCAGCTCTGTCCTGGAAAGGGCGTTAGCACAGGATGGAGGGATGTTAGTAGGTGAATTCAGCCTGATACAAACTGAATTTGCGAGATAGCAAAAGAATGATTATAATCAGGAATCTGTAGTGATGTCTAATCTGGGGGTTTCATCATTTTAGAAGATTAAATTCAGCAGCACAGCTTTACTTATTACTGCATACAGAAAACAAACATTGTTTCTTCTGTTAACGGCAATTAAAAAGAAACGGCTCGTCGTCCAGGCTGAAGCTGTTAGAGCACAAGCAGGAGCGCTCAATACTGATTTGTTGTTCACGTGAGGTTTTTTTCTGGTCACATTCATCTTTTTAATCTTCACTTGTCCTGCTGAAACCAGCAAATCTAGATCGGATGACAAAAACAGAGTTTAAAGAGAGAAAAACTTTGACGGCCTCTTTGGGGCGAGTGTGGATGCAGAGGTGGAGCTAAGACTGGTTGGATATCGATGTGACTGACTTCAATGAAACAGATTCATCCAAAATTTCAAAAAGACTCCCGCACGGAGACGCTCAGCCCAGGCACATTAATTCTGATTACATTTCTTTTTGCAGTAGTTCCACATGTGCAGGAGCCCAAATCAGTATTGATTACATACATGTAAGCTCAGACATGAGCCAACACTGCGATGACCAGCACTGAAAGGATGCTGAAGTCTCACCTGTTCAGGTCGTGGACGTAGTTCAGAGGAGGTGCCTGAGCGAAGCCCACGCCGGCCTCCCAGATGTACTCACAGCTGTCTATGGCTCGTATGTCATCAGCTGTATCCTGCAGCAGAGACAACAGGTAAAACATTCAGTGACATTCCTCCCGAAGGTCCCCGAGAGCTGAAATTACTAATGAGCTGAACTCACGACAGGTTTGATAATCGATTATGAATTGACTTGAAGCTGAAAGTTCTTTGCAAACGTGACCTCTGCAGGAACGGTCGTTCTCGAGGCGGGGCCACAGAGGTCACTGAAAGGTGGAGCTTGACTCATAGGAATGTACTGTCTGTGTGTTTGTGACGCCAGGAGCTTCTCTCACACACTCAGCTTTCCTCCCCCCGCCTCACACCTGGAGGGAGAGGCGGTGTGTGGAGTGTTAGCCTCATTTACTCACAGACGTGGATTCTTGTCCACAGCTAAAGCTGGAGGTCTAAACAGAGCTCCGGGACTGAGTTCACACTTACTTCTACCATGCAAGTCATCAAATGGACCAAGCTAAGCCCTCCGCTGACAATATCTGCATGTAACACCTCCGCAGAGATAACTACAGCTTTATGAATAGATGTGACAAGGTGCTACTGCTGTAAGTGAACTGACAGCTCCACGTACGCCACACAATGAAGTTCACTGGTGTCAAACGCCAACCGCAGTGAACTCTGGTGTTCTTCTTGAAGCGTGGGATACTCTTTAAAAGCAAAAGCTTTGCATAGCCGTTCAGCACAAGTCACTTTCTTTACGAAAGGAAGTTATTTTAGACCTTTGAAGAAGTGTCCAAACCAAGTATGGGACGGGGACCTACACCAAACATCTGAAAGTGAAACAAAAAGGAAGCAGGTCACTGAATCCTTTTACTCTGGTGAGCATAGGATACGCACAGACTGTATGTGAAAGATGGACATAGCAGCCCTCATGTCACCCACTGATTAGTGTATGCACTGAGAAGCCTCAAGCTGAGCAGTGTTGCTCATTCTTTTTGAAACCTGTGAGACCGAGGGACACTGCAGGCTCACTATACCGTAATGCATACCTTCCTTTATTGTCTTCATTTATTCTAAAAAGAACCACAATAAAAAAAACATTAACTTCTAATAAATAAAGCTTAAAACTCATAATGGAGACCATAAACTCACTAGGAAAGTGTTTACTCAGGTCACAAGACAAGCAAGCTTTCTGCATGAGTACATTTATTTACGTGCTGTGCATTGTTTTAGCCGCTCGTGTCACACGGGAGGGTCTGTGGATGCAAGCAGGGGCTTTTGACCTCTGCATCACTAAATCCATACCAGGAAGTGAAAGCTGAAATTCAAGGCACAAATGAGGTTTCCCTCCAGCCATGTGTTTCTTTGTGCACACGCCTGCTTCACGCCTCAGAGGTCACTGGGGCAGGTGGGAACAAACAGCAGCTGCTGGCTATTTTCCACATTCTCCTGCACAGTTTCCTTGATTTTAACATTTCCTCGTGAGGTAGCAAGGAGTAAGGAGTCATCCGATGAGATCACCTCCCAGTCTCTCAAACGTCTGAATGTTTGCTGAGCACAATAAAGACGTTTCCACCCTTTCCAAACATGGCCCCTCTCCTCGCGTCCCACAGAGTCACTCATTAACTTGAGCTACCGCCCGAGAAGGTTGTGTTAAGAGATAACGGCGCTAAGAGGTGCTGCCACGGGAGCAAATAACAGGCTTACTTCTTTTATATGAGCTGTAAAGTGCTGACACGCCTGTCGATTCAGAGCTAAAACAAAGCAAACAAACCACGACTCTGAAAGGCATAACTCCAAACCACCTTCAGGTCAATATTTTTATATGTCTAATCCTTTATCTACCTGAACTTTTTGTTTTCAGTGTTAATTAACAAAAACCATGTTAAGACCCTAAAAGCCCAGAAATTAAATATTTCAAACCCAACAATCAAACAGCCTCCTGTGAGCAAGTACTCGCTGACAGTGGGAAGGAAAAAACACCCTTTTAACAGGGAGAAACACAGGGCAGAACCAGGCTTACGGAGGGGCAGCTGTGACCAGCTACATAATGAGTAAGGCTACTTTTGCATGGTCAGTGATGCGGGGGGTTGCCAGACTCACCGGGCTGTTCTTCTTGTGGCTCTGGATGGTGAAATCTGGACAGAAGAGCAGGTCAGCAATGGCCAGCAGCAGGGACTCAGCCAGAGGCCGACCTTCGTCATCAGCATCGTGGTCCAAGTGCTGGAGGGAGAAGAGCTGAGGCTGTGACTCTTATGGTACTTTTACTGTATCGTTGCTGGTAAGTCAATTTGTTGTTTTTGTGCCGCTCTGGATCCATTTCAGAGTTGTTTTTTATGTCACTTAAGTCCCAATTAGTTGCTTTAAATCACAGACTGTATATAGAAAGTAACATGTAGCGTAAAGCCAATGGCCCATCAACTTAAAGTTGATTCTTTATTATGGCCAGCAGGGGGCGTATACTCCGGTCAAGTCTAGTCCTATAGAAACCTTTGGGAAAATTACCCTCATTTCCTTTGCTATATCAACTCAGCGATATTATTCCTGATGACATTATAGGGTTAATTGCTTGCTTTACATTTTATTGACTACAGCACAATGATTATCTTTGAAATTATGGTCCCCATAAGAACAGGACAGTAAAGCTTTTCTGTGTGACAGACAGCTCATCACCCCGTGAGTGTAGTGTGTCAAAAAAGGTCTAATTCTTTTGTTTATTTGGTGGACCAGCTTCCAAAAATGTGCTTTTTTTCTCTCATGTCTTGAGTTAAAAGATGAGTACTGCTATTGGTTAACTCAAGTCACTGGCTGACTCAGCAGGATCCCTGAAAATGGAGGAAACACCTGGAGTGTAGCTGCTGTCACTCCAAAAAGCATGCATAATCTACATAACCCAAATAAACCAAAAGTCATTCTTATTACGTCTAACTTTGTGTCCTGGAAAGATCAATTATGAGTTAAACTGACATTTTATGCTATACTTTATTCAAGGCTAAGCTACCTAGCTGCTGGTTTTAGCTTCATGTTGAG
This sequence comes from Aulonocara sp. 'chitande type north' Nkhata Bay, assembly GCF_057382095.1. Lineage (NCBI taxonomy): Eukaryota > Metazoa > Chordata > Actinopteri > Cichliformes > Cichlidae > Aulonocara > Aulonocara sp. 'chitande type north' Nkhata Bay. The sequence goes on along the minus strand of NC_141351.1, from coordinate 24,107,770 downwards.
CAAACAGACAAGAAAATGATGGATGGGTCATCACATTTAACTCTAAACCACATACACAGGTTTTTCCAAACACTGTCCACTTGTATCTTTCCACAGCATAAATCCATAATCAAATATAAGAGTTCAACCATCCGTTAGCCACACAGAGTCGTTTCATTCATACAATACTGAGTAATCAGCCTGCTCCAACCAGCAGCTGCTCTGCACTTTATTTCAGTCTCCCACTTTCATTAAGAGACATTCAATCCCTTCTAAATTCAACCGCTGGCCAGAAAGAGCAGGAGACACAATATGGGCAGTGTTTGGACGCAGTCCCCTGCCGACCGGGTAACCAGAGACCCAGCAGCCCTAGGTGGGAAACGGGGGGAAGGCAGGGAGAGGAGGGATTTGGACAGACACGTCAAAGCATCAGCAATCTCATCTCACACTGCAGAGTCTGTTCTGAAAATCAGATGGACCCATCGCTTTGAACCGGCGCAGATTATTAAAGGTGGAGATATCAGAGAGGCTCAAGTCCTCAGATATCCGCAGAGCCGACAGATTAAACCTAACAAACTGTCTGCAAGCTAAAAGATTTCCTCCAAATGCTTTTTCTGAGACGTGGCAGGAGTTCTTAAATAACTTTCTCCCTTTTCCCCTCTTCCTCTTCTTCTTTTGCAAAGATCAGTTTTATGAACTATAGATTCTGACTTTTCTGTCTCTACTTTTGTTTGAAAAGTTACTAAAAGCATTTAATCAGCTACCAAACTAATACCTGCAAAATATATAAATATCATCATTTCAATGATATGTGACAATAAAGCTGCAAATATTTGGTGTTTTTACTTGGAATAAATAAAATGGCCAGTATAGGTAAGACTAAAAACAGCCACGTAGATGAATACATTAAAAGATGTCAGTGCCGTACCCCCGCTCGGCCGGGGATGGTGGACCAGAAGAAGCCCCTCCAGTCGGCATCCTCGAAGATGTAGGGCAGGATGCGGGTGAGCAGGCGCGTGCAGTTCAACACGGTCTGGCGCTCCTTCTCAGAGGGGCAGCCGGAGTCTGCTCCCCGGACCAGCCTCTCCACCGCCTGGGAAAAACCAACACAAGTATCGTGCAAATATGAGATGAAATAACCAAGACAGACAAAAGTCTACTCTTATTTATTCACCCGAGGTGCCTGTTTTACCTGTCAATCATCATTTTATTTAAAGGCCACAAAAAGTGTTGGAAAATTCTATTTTCACCAGGCGACTGAAGCATCAAGCTTCTGATTGGTGAGTGGACTCATTAGTTTGAGCTTGTTTTTATTACAGCGGCTCATTCTTCTAAACTCTACGTGACTTCATCGTACTTGTAAGTGTAAAACTATGTCAGCAAATTGGGTTCGGACCCCAACCCCAATCAGTGTGACCATCATGCATGACAAATAAATGCAGAAAATCTTCAATAGCATATCTTCTGACCAGCTAGCCTTTGTAGCTGCACTAAAATACATTAATACTTGCAGCTGTTTCTGTCCAGCAGCTACTTCTTTGAGGTTATGGTGAAAAGCATGGGTCGTTCCACATGAACCAAATAAAACCTCAGGAGTTTTTAAAAGCACATCTTTTTGTCACATGACCTTCAACCAGTCACCAAAGCAGCTGTCTGCCCTTTAAAACCTTAAACTACCAAATGATCTTCAGACTTAGTTTCTCTGTTTTTCTGCATTTCTATAAATGACGTTTGACCTTTGCCATCAAACTGTGGGAACAACAAACAGCTGCATTCCTTTGTCTCCGACTGTATCCAGGATGGACAAAAGCTGCTCTAAAGCAATGTACAGAAGTCCTCGCAGCTGGTGGCAACAAAGATCAGACAGAAGATGTCCTAAGAAGCCTTAAACATGTGAGAGAGGGCTGACACAGGGCAGAGTGTTTAAGGTTTCATTCCATGTGGGAGTAAAACTGATTTATACAGCAGTTTAAGACTGAAAGTAAGTCTGTGCAAAAAACTCTAAACTGACTCAGAAACAAGACGATTACACCCTCAGTCCTGATACTGAGTCACGCTTGCCCCAGTCCTGAGGATGTCAGGTTACCTTGTAGCAGAGGGTTGCCAGGTTTGACGGAGACTCCTCTCTGACGGCTCTGATCTCTGCCGCAGGAACCAGAGCGAAAACATCCTGAACCGTGGTGGAGGAGTCCACCCAGAACTGATCCCAGAACACGTCGTCTGAGGCTTCGACGGGCTGCAGGAGAGGAAACGCACACTAACATCAGTGTGTGTGTGTGTGTGTGTGTGTGTGTGTGTGTGTGTGTGTGTGTGTGTGTGTGTGGCTCATCTGCTGCTAAATACATTGTGTTGATGAGGAGGTACGATCTTTCCTTTTTGCTTCATGGCCGACAGAAAACATAACCAAGGATCAACAAGCTTATCCAAATTATTCACATAGAGTAACACATTTAATTCTCTGTCAATCAACTGAATGAATTAACAACATTTACATTATTGATAACTTAGTGATTTTATTTTCCCATTAACTAATTAACCATTTCAAAGCTAAATAAAAAAAAGCTGGACATAAAAAGATCTCAAACGTTTTGAGTCACCCTTCATTTCTTCATAATTTCCATAGGAAATAGGAGCAGTGACCTATGGAAACATCTGCAAACATGTTATAAGAGGCAAAAACAGAGTTTGACAGTAAATATTTGGTGTTACTGGCTTTATTCCTCAGCACAGCCTGAACTCTCTGAGGCAGCTTTCTGTAATTTATTTCAGGAACAGCTCTCTAAGCCTCTTGCATCCCAAAAGCTCTTCTTTTGTTCCATCCTCTGTCAAGTTTTCCAAGCTCTGGGGAGGCTACTCCATCACTGATAGTCTAGCCAATCAGAATGTACTTTTCTGTGTTCATAATCTCATAAATTCTCAGTTCTCAGTGTACAACACCACAGAGGGATGTAGCTGATGAGCTGTAGCATGAAGATATGGGACAGAGTTGTTGAAGCTAGGTTAAGAAGAGAGGTGACGATCAGTGAGCAGCAGTAATGCCGAGAAAGAGCCCAGCAGAGTGCACTTCGAGAGTATTGATGGAGAAGTAAAGAGAAGTTCACAAGGAGCTTGGCTGTGTCTTTGTGGATCAGAGAAAGGATAAGGATAAGCGAGGAACTGTGGTGCTGAATGAGGAAGTCATGTGAGACAGCGGTGAGGTGTGCTGAAGGAGCCAGAGATGGGATCGAGGTGGGACGACATCACAGATGTGCTCTGAGCCCCAGGCTGACAGACGAGGTCAGGCAGGAGTGTCTGTGGACTCTGATGTCTAAGCAAACAGTTGATTAATCAGACAAAGTCAGTTCTTTAAAGATCTCCTTCAGTCTGACCAACACTGAAAAATAAAGATGATGCAGGTTTAACCCAGGATAAATATACTTGAAAATTGATTCTTTTTTGTCTATTTTAGCTAATCAACCAATCACTTCTGCTTCGAACACAAGAGACCATATGAGCCCATAAACACCCAGATTCCAGCTTTACCAGCAGCTGACCTAACATCTGTTTCACGCTACAGCAAACCACCACCCACACACCACCTGGATCAGTTTCGATCACTCGACCAATCGATTAACGTTGCAGCTGTCCCGTCCAGCCCTGTTACCTTTAAACACACCTGTCAGCCAGAGAAACAACTGCTGGCCCAAAACTGATGCAATCTTTAATATTCCCATCTGCATATTAAAGGATCACGTCACAGACGTCACAGACAAAGTCCAAAATGACTGTTTGGAGTCCCTCAGACTGCATAAGAAAAAGAAGAAAATCCGTATTCTGAGAGGCAAGCTTGCTTTCTGTTTAAAAATCCTCGTTTATGAAATAACTCCAATGATTTTTTTCAGGTTTTTCTCTCCACTTTGTGTGACGTACGCTGCCATCTGGCACTCCAACTTTATCTCCACATCTCCACTAACGCTAAAAGCCAAACGCTCAGCGGAACTTTCCTCATGTCACCTTTTAAAGAAAACAAACCCCGACCTGAGTTTTGGTTGTCAGCTGGACCACCGCTTTCCTGAAGTGAAGTTTGCTGTCTGCGTTTCCCATATTTCTGTCTCCAGCCACCTGCTGCCTGCCTGCCTGGATCCACAGGGAGGATAATCTGCCTCATCCACAGCGCTGTGAGGCCACTGCGTTCAGGTGCAGCTCGGAAAAATCACGCTCATGCTGCTTCCAGCGTGTGTTTAATTCAAACACACATTTCATTATTTGTTTGTACTAAAAACAAGTATGAATATTTGTGAAAGTAAATGATACATAAATCCAGAGTAAAAATCAGCCTGTGCAAAACTGGGAGGAAGCTAAAGCCACGTATAAAGCCCCCTCGAAGAAACCCAAGCACAATAAAGTGGAATAAAATAACCTACACTTCAACTTAAATCTTAAATAAAGAAGCTAAGCTGCTTTATGAAGAAACAGGGAGATGCTGTAATATCCGTGTATGCATTTTCGTAGGAATATTGCAATATGGATTTTTTTCTTATAATTTCATGGAAAATTCCCAAACATTTAGTAAACCTCCCAAAAAGAAGAGTTTTTGTAGGACAGACACGAGAAGACAAACTCTTTTATAAGCCGTTTCATAGCAAACTGAACAAATGAATAAAATACTTTATTTAAAAAGTTATTTTAAAAAATGAATAAAATAATAATGAAAAGTTTTGTGGTTAAACACTGAGAGAATTGGAAATGGGAAACATGGAAATTATCCGAATATCTACGAATGCATTACAAGCACGTTAGCTAAAAAAATGCCACAAAACAAGTAAACAAACAAATAAATAGATTCAGTATTAACGAATTAAAGGCACATTAATAATACCAAATAAACAATAAAACAATAAGGGTTTTATATGCTAACAAATATAAATATAAATATATGTAGATAAAATAAGAGAAAACCAACCGAATATCACAAAGTAAAATAAAAGATATTCAATAACATTTAACGGATAAAACATGTAAAACCATTCTGGATAAAAATGCACATTTAATACGGTATCAATCAAATTATTGTTTATTATTGCGATATGTAATTAAAATCAGGATTTTCCTAAATTAATAGAATCTTTAATTAGCTCCTCTGTCTCAATAAGAGTTGTAGCGATTACCTCGAGTCCCTGAAGGCAACATCAGCCCAACAGGATCCAAACGAGGCGACTTCCGGGATCCTAATGTACATATTTGCTTTCCTGCTTTTCTCATTCTTCTTCAGTTTGCTTTCGTTTACATATGAGGGACATTCAAGAGACCACAGTCACCTGCATCTTCATGTCACCTGAAGGCAGGAAAGTGATGCTCGTTAACGTGCACCGTTAGCGCGCACAGAGCCCCTTCAGGTCCAGTCAGGATAAATGAGTTCTGGCGTTTATGGAGCAACAGCGACATCCAGTGACTTCACTACAAAAACAGGCCAATCACATACAATTAATGTCAGTACTGTTTATATATATATCGAGTTATTTTAACTTAAGGTTTAAAAGCAAATTATTAAATTTAATAGCAAAAATGCGTATATATTTATTTGTTATAAATTAGCTTCTGCGCAAATACATATGTTATTTTAACTTATATACTTTAGAGAAGCTGTGACAATGAAGTCAATGCTGTAAATGACTCAGTGACAAACTAGCTCAAGGCCACTTTAGTTGTGTATGATCCAGTTTTGCAGCTTGGTACAGAGCCCGCCACTGTGTTTTTGTAAATCACTTTGTAGTGATGGTACTCAAGTAAAATTTGATGCTATCATTTATTTTAAATTGAGATAGAGCACCGTGAAATCTGACTTTTTTTTTTTTTTTTTTGGAAAAACGGGTATAGCCCCCTGCTGGGCGTCAGAGGTAGTGCAGGTTTAAGTCTAACTTTGTAACATGGGGCGAATTTGGACATTTTCTAGTTTCAGGTCTTGCTAAATACAGCAGGCCTGTGGTCTGCAACCAGAATGAAAAGAGACAACAACAAATAAACTATAAAACACGACCTGTTTGACCAATGAACCACCAAATAAATTCGTAGTCTTCAGGAATAGTTCTCCAGGCTTCTTGAAGGACATTTAAAGCTCTTCTTGGGACGTTGGTGGTTTTTGTTAATCATCCCATCAAGCTCTAAAACACCACTGGCTGAAATCAACCCATGACAGAGTCTACACCATGTTGAACAGGTTTCACACTGTTGTACTTCTCTTCTGACCTCATCCTTACAAATTTTACTTTTTTTTTGTAAACCAAGAAATGTCAGATTTAGAGTCATCACTCCATAAAACCTGCTGCCACAGGTTTCAGTCCAGTTCTTGTGTAGTTTGGCATAGTCAGCCTTTTTCTCCCAGTTTTTGTTCCTTGGAAGCAAAATGTAAAGAAATGAGGGTTGACTCAAGACTTTAGCACAGCACTGTATACACATATATACATATTTGTGTCAGACCACACCCACTAAAATCCCCAAACCATTTCTTGGTACATCAGTAGTGTGAGTTTCCCAACAGATTATGCTGTATGGAAGCAAACACAGTGCAGTAATGTGATATTCAGACAAATATGAACATGTTTTATTTAATCAAACATCCTGATTCATTTAAATCCAATTATAGTTACCTTCAGCATGTAAACACCTGCAGTTCTAGACTGGCTGACATACCACAGATACTGATATGCTCCCTGAAAACTGATGGTGTGGATTACCAGTGATGACTCATTCACATGTACTGTAAACAGCTATTTCTTCACTCTACATCTAGTGGGTCAGCCAGCCAGCTGTCAGCCAATCAGGACTCCTCCCTCCACTGAACAGAATAAACCCCGAGGAGGCTGCCACTCTGCAAGCACGCTCATGCAAAGCCTTCAAACCGAGCTGAGAAGCATCATGAAAACAATGAGAAGCTTTTTCCTCTGCGCGCTGGCCTTCCTGTCAGCAGCTCAGGCTGTGAGGACAATTATTTTTATCTGTTTTTATTTTTTTATTAACTCCAATTTTATGTTAGTCTTCTTTCACGAGGCTTTATTTAACTTTTTAAAATGTTTTCAGGGCCTGCTGGATGAAAGGAGAAGGCGTGAGTTAGCTTTTCCCCCCCACTCCTCCTCTTCCTCGTCTTCGTTCTCCTCGTCCTCTCAGCGTTCAGGTGAGACGCTTTTATTCATCTCCTGAGCATGAAATGTGTAATTTACTTTGGCAGCAAATAAGCAAAGCTGTATTTAGACAGCACACTTCATTCCAGGTGGAAGCACAAAGTGCTGCTCCTATGATTACCTACAATACTGTGCAAAAGTCTTGAGCCACCTGTATTTATTTATATTTTGCCAGCTTGAAAGTCAATATTTGATGTGACTTCTTGTTTTCCTCAGCACAGCCTGAACTGAATTAGCTCTCCAAGCTTAATGTAGGAGATTCAGCGCTTTTGTGTGGCTGTTGGCTGCCGTCTGTTTCATGATCCCACACTGCTTCAGTAATGTTGCATTCTGGGCTGTGTGGGAGGCCAATCCATGACTGTATGACAGGAAGAATGTGAATGTAGGTCAGTGGCTTAAGGGGCTTAACAAACAACAGCAAACATTGTCAGCTACAAAGACTGGACTGAAAACAAATGAAACAGTAGATTTAAAATAATTAACAAAAGCAATCACTGAGCCTCCCCCCCATCAAAAAAACAAACAAACTAAAATAAATAAAATCACGCAGCAGCAGAAATAAAATGATCATTTGACCCATAAATAGAGTGCTGAAAGGTGAGTCACCTAATGTGAGTCACTGGGTCGTTCCTGTGGTTTGGAGCATACAGCAGCTTCACCTGTACTCACCTGGGAATAACCAGACAGGCTGTTCCAGATTACTTGTGGCTGGTTCACCGCTTACTCACGTATCAGAGAGATAGTGCGTGACCTGGATGTTACTGAGTCAGGTTAGGGTTAGGGTCCAGCCCAGGGTCCAGACTCCCATTTGCCGTCAGAACTTCCTTCATTTTTGCTGACAAAGATTCAACAAAGCGCTAAAAACATTCCTCAGAGATTTAGTCCATGTCGACATGATATCATCATGGTGCAAATTTCCTGTTCCACCACATCCCAAATTTTATCTACTCGATCTGAGGATTGTGATATGGCTACTTATCCCCCTGGAGGCACTCGTTATAAGATGGGCACACTGTGGTTATAAAGGGATGGACGTGGTCAGGTAGGCGGTGAAACTGCTGTGATTGGCTGATTAGATATTTCTTCTTTCTTCTAATGAACTGGCCTGTCAGTCTTACTGCTATACCTTGTATTATATGACCTCTTATTTTCCAGCCACATTTCATAATCATAAAATATGCTGTCGATGTGGGTCTCAAAAGTGTCGTCAGCTTTCGTCTTATTTTGTAGGTGAGATTTGTCTCAACGGCGGCACCTCGGTCCCAGCGCTGATTTCTGGTGCACACCTGTTCTGTCGCTGCACTGATGGCTTTGAAGGCACACATTGTGAAACAGGTGAGCAGCTCAACAGCAAACCAAACGTTACTGATAGTTTTCAGATTTTCTAATCGCCCTCACCTGTCATACTGTCACTTCAGTAAAAGCGAGTCACTGCTATGAGGGAGTGGGACTGTACTACAAAGGCACAGCATCTAAAACAGTCAGCGGACAAACATGTTTGCAGTGGGACGAGGAGACCAGGAGGCAGTACCTGCATTTGGACATCAACGCCGGGAAGCACAACTACTGCAGGTCTGAGTTTGGATCTTTGAAGTTTCACATTCCTTTTGCAAAATGTTGGATAGTTGGAAGAAAAAAAATATCAGTGTCTCCCACTAATCAGCTGGGCTCCTTCATATTTTTAAGCGAGTGTAAAAACCACAGCACTTTATCTTCAGCTGTTCTAGCAGTCCGGCTCTTTTAATTCAGGCGTTCATCAACCATAATCTTTAATCGAATAATCTAAACACCAAACATTACAGTTCATGCTACAGATTCCAGTTTTGTGACCAACTAGTCTCAGCAATCAGAGACAGTGCTCATATCAAACCTGTCAGTGTTAGCAGAGACGGTTAGAAAATGTTTTCAGGTCTTTCATGGCCAGATTCCATCATTTATACTCCAACCATTTGCATATGTTCGTCAGGCTGGACTGTTTGTTTACTTGGATGGTTTGTTTTTTATTTTTTTTATTCAGAAATCTTCACTACAGACGTCGTCCGTGGTGTAACGTTTGGAAAAACCTGCAGCTGGTGTGGGAATACTGCGACATGCCGCTTTGCAATTTCAAGCCACGTAAGTGTGTTCTCTGATAGGACTGTTATTAAAGTCAGTGAAGCATTTTTCATTGATGGTGCATCAGTCACTGGAGCAAAAGGAGCCAAATTTATGGGGACCAGGAGGGAGAATAAAAGTCCAAAATCCACCATGGATTCAAAGTATAGGGGTTTTTCCAAATGCAGATGAAAATGTAACTGAATTCTGGAAAATTGGCAAAGAAAAAAAGCTAAATAATCTCTTATTTTGTTTAGAAGGGCATAAATATATTTTCTCAGCAGTTCTTTAAGTCTCACTCTGCTCTGGTGCTGGAGACTTTGAGACTTAGAGTATATAAAAAATCTCCAATGAGAATTTAAAAAATAACCCAGAATTTAAAGGGTTAAATGTTCTGGGAAAATCAAATCTTTAGCATTAAAAAAAAACCATTTCTGTCTTATAGTTCCACCTGTGGCTTCACCTGTCCCCACCCAGCCAGAGCACGGTGAGTCCTCACTAACGCCTGTGAATCCCATTCCTCGCTTCTCTCGGCGACACTTTTAAACTTTTTTTCATTTTCCAGTTGCAGAGATGACGACATGTGGCCAGCGCACCAGAAGAAAGCAGCTGAAGATCGTTGGCGGAACAGTTGCCACTGTGGAATCCCACCCGTGGATCGCTGCCATATTTTGGCGCCCTAAATCCAAAGAGAAAGTTTTCCGCTGCGGGGGCAGTCTGATCTCCGCCTGCTGGGTTCTCACAGCTGCCCACTGCTTCCCCGACGGGTAGGAAGTGAGATCATTTACTGGAAATGCAGCAGGTGCTGAGAAATAGCTGTGACTGGACTTGTTTTGTGAATTTGTGTTTCAGAAATAACACCATAGCAGAGCGCTTCACCGTCACCCTGGGGAAAAACGCCCTGAACGAGAGCAACCCGAGCGTGGAGCAAAAATTCAGGGTGGAAAAAATCTTCATCCACGAAGGGTTTGATAATAACGAGGGGAACTTCAACAACGATATTGGTGTGAACACACAAATTAAAACATCTTTTGAAACTAAGTTTTTAATCAAGCAGAGCGTTACTCCAGCCTCACTGCCCACAGTTGCAATGCATCTGCAAGCTGCTTTGCAACCCACTTCCACCCCAGCTGTTGTTCTGTGCGTTTTACTGTCAGGTGCCAAAACAGTCAATCCACCAAATAGAAGTTTCGACAGTTAGAAATAACACTTATCTTTGACTATAATTTAAAATATGGAAAAAATATATATTTATAGCAATACGTGCTGGGGGGGTTTTTCTCAAAAAACTTGAAAAGAATGTTCCGATTTTAGTCTGTTTGCCTCTATCAGTTAATGAAATCTCAACAAAGAGACACTCATCCTTTTTTTAAAAATTGGTTTAGGGGTTAATGTCTTTTTAAAATAATACTTGGCTGCTTAACACCGAGGCTGATACTGCTTCAGATCATTTCCCATTAAAAGGGAGTTCTTCCTCCATACTCTCAGCAAGTGCTGCTCAAAGGGAATCATGTGATCAAGTGTCTCAAATGGTTAAAAGTTTGATTCCTGCCTGAGACATAAATTCCAATTGGGGTTGTGTTAGGAAGAACATCTGGTGTAAAAACTCTGCCAAAATCAAACGTGCAGCACTTTGGTGACCCCTTGTGGCTTTATTTACTTTACTATGGAAACGCTCGGACCCTAAGAAGAATCTTAAACCAGCATCCCACATTAGATGGATTTTAGGATCTAGTTACCTGACAAATTTAGTCATTCTGCAATAAGATTTTAGAATTCTCTTGAATTTCAGAGGCCTTTTTCTTAAAGCTGTAATTCAATCAAAGGTGTGATTGTTGATAATTGTCTTGCAGCTCTGGTGAAGCTGAAGACCAAACTTGGTAAATGTGCTAAGGAGAGCAGCGCTGTGAGGACGGTCTGCCTGCCGCCACCTCAGCAGAGCCTGCAGCCAGGATTCACCTGTGACATTGCCGGATATGGGAAAGAAAGTCACGGTGAGGAGAGTCCTCTGAGCATTGTTCTTACATCTGACAGAAACAAACGTATATCAAGTATGTCTACACTAAAATATTACACCTGTAAGTGAAGCCTGAAGCAAATCGAACATTAACTACTTGCAGATTTATGTGTTCGATCCAATAATAACTTTTGTGCTGTTTCAAGTTGAGCTGATCTGTCCACTGAATGTTTGCACACCGGCTACAAAGTCGGGAATCATTGACACACTCTGAACTTTGTGCTCATTTTTCTTTTGTTATGGGAATATTATTGGAAGCCTTACAAAGACAAGTCACCAGCTATCAGTGTAGCAGAACAAGTGAAGGAAACAGAGGCTCATTTAAAATGCCTAATTTCTGTAACTGCAGCACATAATTATAATTATGTTCACCCTTCAGGGCTTTAACACTCCTCTTCTCTCCAGCTTTGTGGTACAGGTCTCAATACCTAAAAGAGGCTCAGGTGAACCTCCTCGCCGACAACGTGTGCCGAGGGAAGGATTATTACGATAACATGATTACTGATAACATGTTTTGTGCCGCTCGTCCCGACTGGAGTCAGGATGCCTGCGAGGTATTTGCACACGTCTGGTCTCGACTTTGATTCCAGAGGTCGGTTTGTCAGTTTCCTTCAGCGCTGCTTGTCTTTTCTTCCCCCGCAGGGAGACTCAGGAGGCCCTCTGGTGTGCGAAGTCGGAAGCAGGCTCTTCCTGTTTGGAATAATCAGCTGGGGCGACGGCTGCGCCAAAGAGCTGCGTCCCGGTGTTTACACCAGAGTGACCAATTACAACAAATGGATAGAAGCGAAGACTCACCTGGGGTCCATCACCGCTGGAGCCATGTTTCCTCAGAAATGACCTTTAAGGCCCGCCCACATGTAGAGGCATTTGCTGGAGAATATTTCAGGTTGTGGTTATGCATGTAAACCTCATGTTTTGTTTCCACTGGTTGCAGTACAAATTGTTGGTGGTGGTGCTGTTTTTATTGTTCTAGTAGTTGTATAGCAATAATATGTTTATTATTCGTGTGAACAAATCCCAAGACACAACAAAAACTGGCGGTAATTGTAGCCTACGGCCCTATATTTCGGTCTGAGATGTGGGAGTAAGCCACAGTATTAGTACAACATCAAAACATGGAGTCAGAAGACCTGTGAAGCCTTGGACTGAATGCGGTTTTCTAGCCAAGAGATGTTCAGTCAGAAAGAGATCAAACACATTTGTCAAGTGCTGTAGCTGTGGTGTAGCTTTAACACAGCCAGCGTCGGTGTAAATATGTAGCACTCCAGCCAGGTGGCCAGTCAGAGTACTGACACAGAGAGACAACCATTCACACTCAGAAACCTGTGGGAGTAAGCCACAGTATTAGTATCAACATCAAAGGTCAGAAGACCTGTGAAGCCTTGGACTGACTGCGGCTTTCCGGCCAAGAGATGTTCAGTCAGAAAGAGATAATTTGATACGTAATTTGAATGGTAACATCCATCCATCCATCTTCTTCCGCTTATCCGGGGCTGGGTCGTGGGGGCAGCAGCCCAAGCAGAGAAGTTCAGACCTTCCTCTCACCAGCCACCTCCTCTAGCTTCTCTGGGGGAACACCAAGGCGTTCTCAAGCCAGCCAAGAGATATAATCTCTCCAGCGTGTCCTGGGTCTGCAGACCCCGGGGCCTCCTCCCAGTGGGACATGCCCGGAAAACGCCCAGAGGCGCCCAGGAGGCATTCTTGTCAGATGCCCGAACCACCTCAACTGGCTCCTTTTGATATGGAGGAGCAGCCGCTCTACTCTGAGCCCCTCCAGAATGGCCAGCCACCCTTCGGAGGAAGCCCATTTCCGCCGTTTGTATCAGCGATCTCATTCTTTCGGTCACTACCCACAGCTCGTGGCCATAAGTGAGGGTAGGGACGTAGATCGACTGGTAAATTGAGAGCTTCGCTTTTACACTCAGCTCTCTCTTCACCACAATGGACCAGTACAGCGTCCGCATCGCTGCGAAACATCTTTCTGAAAATTCGGCCATTTACCATGTGGCTTAAACATAATCCAGTGCTAACCTTGGAACGGTCGCCTGGACTGCAATAACTCAAAATCTTACCAAGTATATTTGTCTTATTTCTCATCAAAATTATCTCATTACACTTAAAATAAGACACAATCAGCTACAGAGCAACATTTCAGTAAGATTTCGAGTTAACTCGAAATTTTGAGTAAAGTAAGTCAAAATTTCGAGCTACTTTTCTCAAAATTTCGAGTTAATAAGTTGAAATTTCAAGTTATAGATGCTTTTTTTGTTGTTGTTTTTTTGTGGCAGAAACGGGCTTCCATACACCTGTGACCTGATGGATGTTAGCATTAAACACAAGAGACACTAAAACACATCATGAAAAACATGATTTAAGCCCTACAACAGAATAAAAGAAACAAATATAAGAATTAACCCTTTCACACATAGTGGTCACTACAGTTACAGCTATTCAAAGGCTGTGTTCTTGTATTTGTGTCAGTGTTGATGGTATACTTGCACATAAACCACTACATTGGACACTGATGTGTCACTGCATACCCTGCTACCCACTGGTCATTTAATGTTACTGTAGATGTGTGACGTGTTTCACTGTAATTATTGTTATTTTTCTTAAGCATTTTTATTCATCTTTTCATGCCTAAAGATGATTAAAAATACTTAAGTAAAAAATCCTGATTGAGGTCGTCTTAATTCATGCATGAAACGGTTAAAAGACAAATTAAACATTAAGCGGTTAAGTTAGCATAACAACACCACACAAGTACACAAGCTAACACCAGTAAGCAGTGTTACTTGCTTCACTTGTCAGTGGTTTTAATGTTGTGGCTGACTGATGTGTCTCATGCAATAGAGTGAATACACACTCTGAGTCTCCTAATATGAAAACATGTTACTGTTTCACAAACACACGAGTAAGCAATGGGCTTCAGACTGAGTTAATGTTAGTATTAAAATGAGAATTCAACAAGTTCATTCTTATCTTAAGAGCCAGTGTTACCAGTGTTTTTGCTGGTTTTATCATCTTCCAGTCAGGTTTACCTTAGCTCAAAGTTAAGCACTTTAGAAATCACTCCTGTGCTTCTGCTAGTAAAGTGTTTTGTGTGGAAACTTTAAATCTGCTGTGTTTAAATGAAATGCTGATGTTTTTAGAAACAGAGTAATGTGTAATGCTGTGTGATGGTTATTGTGTCTGTATCTAGTCAGGTCCACACCTACTTATTCACTGGTTTCATTGTAGAAGTTAAGAAATCAAAACTATGTAGTCACACAGATACCGATGACAGACCGGGACACTATTGTTGGTGTGTTGCTCAGGTTCATGAGATCATACCTTGAATAATTTGAACACGGCTCTTCCAGTAGCTGAAACCTGTTAAAATTCAGGAATCTAAAATGCTTCATTTACACTTGCTGCAGGCTACATCCATGTGTCATACTATATATATTTTGTAATTCAAAGGTCTTCATCTTTGTTCTACACGAGGCTGAAATAAGCAGGTCTGCCCAAACCTGGTTACTGTATCATCTCGAGACATATTTTTGAATTTTTATGGATTCGTCTGCAGATTTTCTTCAGATATTTTCTTCTTTAAATGAAATAAACTTTATTTTACTGTTTTTCTAACATTATTCACTGGATATTATTGAACTTTGGGAATTTCCCTGTTGATGCAAAAACACAACTTTCTGTCTGTCAAACTTTGTTATCTTTAACATTTTCATAGATTCAATCAAAGAAACTGGAACAAATGCTGTGTTTTTCCAACAGACAGATAGTAACAAAGTGCCTAAAGATGCAATTTAAAACTGGTTCTTTGCAGATGGTGAGGGGTTATCAACCAGCGTACTCCTAGTGCTGGTCTGAAGTCTGATAAATGAGGAGCACTGCACCAAGCAGAGCATCGGCATAAAATCTTTACCAAATTAAACATCTGGATTATCAAGAATGGGATTACCTGATCGATCAGGGACCAAGTTAGCAACAACAACTGCTGGCACCAACAGGGTGCCAGTTGGTCAAAGATACAGGTGGAGGAGAGGGGGATGGCATATTTGGAACTAGTGAAAGAACATGCTGGTAGGCTCTTACATACTGTGTGTGCAAGAGCCTACTGTAGGTAGAAGGAAGTAAGGTAGGGAGTATGGCAAGCACGAAGATGCTAAGATTTGTGATCCTGAACTGCTTATCCTGAAGTGGATAAGCAGTTAAGTAAAAGGAGGTCTCAAAATAAAACAGAGCTATGATTCAGGGAATTTCCTGGACGAGCCCCCACTTATCTTACAAGCCTCTTGCATGTAAAAAGCCTAGGAGACACAGTGAGTGTAAGATAAAGTATAGGCAGTACTAACTATAGACTGAGCCTCCGAACAAACCTAACCATGTGTCAAATGAATTTATTTTACAAATTACGGTGGAGTATTTATAATTATACTACATTATTTAACATAAATAGGCAAGAAAAGAAAAAAGGAAAGAAGTTAAGGCCAGGGTCTCCAAGACCAAAATAAGCAACAAATAACCCGACTCTTTAGAGAGTAAAGAAACATATTTCTAGGTTAAAACCAAAAAATACTAAATACAGATAAACTTCCCAGCTGGCCACAAAACAGGAGAAAAATGCGCATAAACAAAAACGGTAGAGAACTCCTCATCTAGCTGCCACTAACAAGTAAAACACTTTACGGACACTTTTTACTGGGGCTATATACAAAGTTACACACAAAGATCTGAATACTGTTCAGCTGTGGCAGTCAGGTGTGAGAAACCTGGAACAGCAGCTCTCTTTCAAAAAGAGGCCAAAGTGTCAGTGAACCTAACCCAGGGGTCCCCAATCCCAGTCCACGAGGGCCGGTGTCCCTGCAGGTTTTAGATATCACCCTGGATCAACACACCTGAATCACATGATTAGTTCATTACCAGGCCTCTGAAGAACGCCAAGACATGTTGAGAAGGTAATTTATCCATTTAAATCAGTTGTGATGGATCAATATAAACATATTTAAAACCTGCAGGGACACCGGCCCTCGTGGATTGGGACTGGGACCCCTGACGTAACCGATTTAAATTTAAATTGAAACACTGGTTTGAATCAGAGCTCCTGTGGTTGGCGTCGTGGTGCAGTGGGAACGATTTTACACCGGATGATCTTCTGCCACCTTTCCTATATGATCTAGCTTTGAAATGGAATGAGAGTACACTGGTGTGTCCCCCCCCTCCAGTGGATGAATTAATGGATATAGTATAAAGTCATTAAAGTTCATAGAATGAGTGTCAGGAACACTGCAAACATGATCAATTATCATTTAAAAAAACTTCTTACTTCAGGACTTTATACACACAGTGACCACAGGATGGTGCTACACACACACACACAAATAAGACTGGCAGCAACGCAATTATCATTTATCAGCCTTCCACCTGCCTTCCTGTGTATTATAATCAAATACATAGCTATGTAACCTCCAACTGCATACAGAGAAACTCAATACAAGTCAGCATTAAAACAACTCTTCTAATACATATCGATTATAGGAACGTTAAAAAAAGACTATTAGTACAGATTTCCTATTATAGAACAATAACCATTTATGAAACTTTTTTCTGGTGAAAGCACTACATGTTCATGTGTCACACCTTATCAGTCATTCAAAGAACGCAACATCTGGGGCTCAAGGTGTCTCCTGAAATCTCCAACAGGCTCATTTTTTAGTTTAGCATTCGCTTCCATATAGCAGACCTGCTATAGGCCTCACCTTCGCTATTTGAAGTCACTGAACTGAACCTCACAACTCTGCTTGTGCTGTGTTTTACTGACAGTTCAATAGATCTGTGCTTCTTTCAGATATTTTAGTTCTAGTTTTAATGTTTTTATTAGTTTGTCCTTTAATTAGGTCACACTTGTCTCGGTGCGCTGCAGTGTTAGTTTAAAATAGTTGATAGGTTCTTTTACTATCTTAAATCCAGTAGTCCCACCAGTGGTGACCGCCCCACTGTCTGTCTGTGGTAGAAAACTTAAGAAAAGACATACATGGTAATCGGAGCACTAGGTGCAGTGACTCCCAAGCTAGGCGAGTGACTCCAACAGATCCCAGGAACAACAAAGGAGATCTCTGTCCAGAAGAGCGCAGTCCTAGGAACATCTAAGATACTGTGCAGGACCCTCAAGCTCCCAGGCCTCTGGTGGAGGAGCTTGAAGGATAGCCTGCCCGCAGGGGTGGGCGGGGAACTTTTTTTAAAAATTGTTTTTACTAAAGCCGCATGTATTTATAGTCCTGTTGCTCTTTTTTTTTTTGTCATTTACCATTTCTTTTTGGTCACTTTGTGCTCCATTTCTATTTGGTTCTCATTGTTTGTCTTATTTGTACTTTTGCATGTTTATGTAGTAATTCTGCTTTTGTATTGTCATTCTGCAATTATTTGTTGGGTCACAGCAATCTGTAATACCTCTTTGTGTTTTTAGTCATAATATGTCTGAATGTGAACTGCTGGGCTGGTAACTTTTCTGCTTTCTCACTTCCAGTTTTTGCATGTTGGGACAGGCTGCGGATTCAAACATCAAGGACAAACAAATATTTAAACACCCAGACCTTTAAAAAAGGGTGTGTTGAATTCATTTGTGTCCATGAATCATGAAACTGTTGCAAGAATGTTAAATCTCCTGTGAAGAGACAGACTGTGGAAACCCCCCCCAAAGAAAAGCAGAATTTCATGTCAGCTGCAAAGATAGACCGGTTCAGGTGGTTTAAGGATCGTGAGGTTTTGGGTGCAACTCTGCACTCGTTACCAGACTCGCAGGTACATGTGAAGTGATCACATACTGTTTGATTGAAAGCAGAGAGAAAGAGAAAGGCACGCCCACTTAACTGAAGCTCATGTGTTAGGTGTGACAGAGAGGGCGTGACTTTAAACTCATCTCCAAATCGAAGTCCGACCTGTTTTCAGAGGACTCTCTGCCATCCTGTGTGTGTCACCTAACGCGAAGTAAGTGCTCATTTCTGCAGGTGTTTTTGTCAGTTTGTGAAATTAGTGAATACAGATATTTAATAGTGACTTTTTGGCTATATGTAATGTTTTGTGTTTACTTCATCTTCAGTTCATATTCCAGTGTTTATTTCAGCAGGACAGCTAAAACATTTCATGACAGAGCTTTGCTGCACTTTGCACGGCTCACACCTGTTTTTCTTGTAGCCGTTACCAGCAGTCGTCACCATGGCTGAAAATGCAGAGGCCCACTCCACCACTCTTACCACCAATCGCAACATCACCATGGAAATCACCAACATCACCACCGCCTACTGCCTCGTCAACCCAAAGTAACACAGCCCAAACTATTTCTCTTTTACTCCAGCATAAAGTTTTTGATTTCTTTGCTTATGTAAGAGAGCATTTATTGTTTGCAGTTAAACAAAAAAAAAGACATTTATCTTTTAAAATTTCAATGCCCGTGTGATGCAAAATTATCAAAAGTCAGACAAAAAGACCTGTCTATCACTCTTTAACACAAGTTATTTCTGCCATCCATCATTTGTTACTTTGTATCCTTGTGGTTTCTTGTGTCTGCATTTTAATTGTAACCAATATTTTTTTACTGATGTGTAAAAAATGGCCAGAATGATATTTGCATGTCCTTTGATATTTAAACATTAGTCCTGTTGAGTCTGCAGTTGATGAGCTTGCACCACCTCCAGCAGTGCCAGTGTTAAATGTCTGATGGCATCAACAGTCAGGAGGATATTGCACAGTTGACTGTTTTTACATCGAGGTGCATTAATAAACCTTTGATCGTTTCCTCTGCCCTCCTTCCTTTCAGGGTTCACATGGAAAGTGGCTTCGCCCACAGCCCTCCGCAGCCCACCGTGCGCACCACTAAGACAGAGGTGTGCTCTTTCACCAAGGATGACAACACAGCATCAGGTGCTGCGGGTGTGCTGACCTATGACCTGTTTGACATGCGCAGCCGCCGCTGCGATGGCATTGTGGCCATCATGTTCTCCGTGCCGTTCGACTACAACTTCTACAAGAACTGGCTCGGCGTGGGCGTCCTTGATAAATCGAAAGCTGTCGACAGCAAGTTGTTCAACTACATGTACAACGACAAGAACTGCAGCGACTTTGTCCGCTACGAGGCCAAAGGCTCAGGGCTGGTGTTCAGAGGCAAGACGGTGGATGTGAGGGCATGTATGTCCGATGAGGGCAAAGCTATTGTTAAACTGGAGCTGTATGACAGGATGGGCTAAAGAGTCTGGTTGTATTAGGTGTGAGAATAAAATGTTCGCAAACAAATGTGTCGAGTGTATTTGCTGATATTCCTGAAAACCAAAGTGCAAGTTGTCATCCTTATGGTTTAGAGGTGCTTTAAACAAATAAAAAACAATTCAACTGACTTGTTGTCCTCTGTGTTTCTTTGTTCAATCTAAAAATAAATTGTTGGACATGACTTCAAATGTTTGCATGCAAAAGTGAATAAAAATGTAGCTAATCATTCTCAACCCTTAACCCAGCCTGTGACTTGTCCCACTATTTTCCAGTTATTTACTGAGGAATTTCTTCTAAAGTTAGGGTTTAAGTTCACTGCTGACAACACTTCCTGCTTACTAATGGTACGACGGAACAAAAGAGTATAAAACTGCAAAAAATACTATAAGTATTTTAAAAATAATGAGTGTTTTAAAAGAGAGGAAAAGGGAGTTGGGATCATCATTAGTTCTTCCTCAAATTGTAGTCTTTACTTTTATCTTACTATCTAACTTATTATCTCATCCTTAAGACATCGTTTTCACTGTTGTGAGCCATTGTTATGAAGCTAATATAAAAGTTTTCAAATGATATAGTATTGAATAAGTGTCCTAACCTCCCCAAAAGTATTAAGGATGCATGCTTTATTCTAGAGCATCCTAATCTCTAATCTAAATGCTATTTCCCTGTAAAATCATCAGATGTTCATCTCTGACATGCTGCTCCTGTAATCTGCTCTGGACAGTCACACAAATACAGGCCACTAACATTACCCTGCTGTGGTATTTTGTTTGGTCATTGCATGTAATTTTATTGAGTTATTTAATATATCTTTTTAATAAGTTATGTTTAATGTTTAGTGCCTATGGCCACGGTGTATCACATCTTTTCTTATCTTGACAAGGATGAATAACTCTTCCTGTTCTTCCAATGGGATTACACAGTAATATTAGGAGTGCAGGGTCTATTATAAAGTATTATAACCTCTCCTTATTGGAATTTTTTAAGTTTAAAGTTAATTTTCTTGTTGGTTTGGATTGGGGAATAGGTTATTCATCAACCTTTCAACAGACATGTTTCAAACTGTCTAAGCCCTCTGCAGAGACGAAGCATGTTTGTTTCCTCATGCAGACAATGGAAAAACAAAATCACAGACCCAGAAAGAAAAGGTGTAGTGCAGAAAAATCCCACAAACCTCAACAAACCAGTTCGTAGTTTCACAAATTGACAGCAGTGTGAGAACAAAAAGACTACAGTTATCCTGTGCTGTTATTGTTAGCTACACCCTTTGCTTTACACCTCTGCAGACATGCGATGGGAAGCAACATGGGAGGTGGATGCATGCTTATGGGTGGAGACACCTTTGGGTGCTACGCATTCCCCAACGAGACTCATGTAAGAGCTGAACTCAGTGTCTCAAATCTGTCCAAGCACGAGTCAGCTACGTACCAGTGATCCCGACAGGTAAGACGCTTCATTCCTGCTCAGTTATTTGAGGGTTTCAGATGGATTTGCATTTTTATTTCAATTGGTTAAACTCATTCACAGATCTGCAGTTTACACTTCTGTTCTGTCTGTCACAGCCTTTACAAGCCACACCATGAGTGAATCTGCAGAAGCTTTGGCTGCCGCTGTCGAAAGCCGAAGGAACGTCACCATAGAGATCACTAACCTCACCAACAACTACTGCCTGATTGACCCTAAGTATGTCCAAAATAAATACACTTTTGCTCACTTTGTCTGTACAGATTAAAGTTAGAATATGCTTTACGTGCAGCTTGACAAATATCCAGTTAGGAAAATTCATTTTCAAATTTTGCTTCCTGCTTTCATTTTTTCCTCACTTTTGCTGCTGTTAAAAATTAAAGGCTTTTCCTGGAAAGTGGCAGCTGCCGCAGCCCCCCACAACCGACTGTACGTCCACAAAAGACTGAAGTGTGCAACTTCGGCAAGGGCAAAGCCAAAGCCACTGGGGCAGTGGGCGTGCTGACCTACGACCTGTTCAAGAAGGAGCTCAACAGAGCCGATGAGACACTCGCTATAATGTTCTCTGTGCCATATGACTATAACATGTACAAGAACTGGTTTGCCTTGGGAATCTACAAGAAGGGCAAAGAGTGCAATGAGAGCCTGTTCAAAGAGATGTATTACAACAAAGAGCAGGTGGGATTCGTGCGGGTGGAGGCCAAAGGCTCCGACCTCACCTTTGAGGGCGGGAGCCTGGACATCAAGGGTACCATGTCCCCCCTGGGCAGGGCCATCATGAAGGTGGAGATCTGGGACAAGCTCTTCACTCCCCACATGCAGCAATCTTACTGAGTTGTTGATTCATGTTTGTCAGAGTAAACCTGCTTGAAACACCACCGTGTAGCCAATTGTACACCTGTGCTACTGTATTACCTGTAAATGCAATAAATTCTTACTAGTCTGATGTGATAAAACACAAGTGTCAGTGATCATTTGACATGAAATACACACAACGACACACCAGTTGGGTTTAACTTGTGGAGCAGGTGACTGAGTCTGTTACTCATTACTTTGATTGGGGCATGAAGTACAAACAAAACCAGCAGGTTTGGGAAGTAATTCATTACAGTTACTCAAGTACTGTGTTTGAATATAATTTTAAGAGTCAAGCTTTACATTTTTAATCATCTGTGGAATTTTACAACATTTTGATTCAGACAGTGGAAGCTGATTTAGGACACAAACACTGCAGCAATGAAAATCTTTTCTATATTGATTTATTATAGTTTCTGTCATTTGCAGGTGCACATATTAACACATACTATGTGCTGTTAGATAAATCGGATATACTTTATGCACCCAAAAGGGAAAATTAGGACATTCCAATTTCTCAATAGTAAAAAATAAAAGAATAATACGTAGTAATATAGATGTTGCATGTAAGAGTTGGAGTCATTGCCACTTTTTCCTTTGGGGCAAAGATATAGAAGTTATAGATCAGGTTATGAAAAGTTTTCTTTGATACTTCAAGTATATTTGGCTAACAAAACATCTGTGCTCTACTTTGGTAGGAATGTGCATTGTTGTTTAGTACCTGAGTAGTTCTTACACCACTGATCATTATTAGTTATTTAGTGAATCAGAATCAGAATATGAATTAGTTTGATACATACATACAACTTCAGCCGAAATGTGGAGCTACATGTATTGCACAAGGACACCACCTAGTGGTTTAAAGTGTTTTGTGCATACTTGAACTCAGCGGCAGCGCGTTGTGTATGAGTCATTTCAGTAGTGGTCATTAATATTTGCACTTTGTGTTATTCTCCTCACAGAAATGTGTATATAACAGCATTTATGTATCATTTATGTATTTTCTGTGAGGTCTGATCCGGTGCACTGCTCATAAAACACACTAACAACAGTATTGAATCTGTCCTTCAAGTACATCTCGAGTGTTTCCAGGGACATATTTCTCACATCATATCCCCTGAATTGTTTCTTAACCGTCTTATCAACAGGCACAATCTCCTCGCTGCTGTTGGGGTCGTTGCGTCCGATGCCCGCGTACGTGGGAAAGGCGTTGGTTAGCTCTTTTGGAAGACTTTGGTTGTACTTTGGACAGCAGTAGGCAGACCACATATACTCAGGCACCGCCACGCGGTGATTCTTGAGCCAGTGCTCGTCATTGCGGTAGGGGATGATGCCCGTCACGACGTAGGCATCTCCGAGACAGTAGGTTGCTAAGGTGTGATTCACACTGTGCTCCAGAAGTTCCCAAGGCCCATCATTAGAACCTTTCTTTTGGGGAACCACGTTGGTGAGGGTGAAGGTGGATGAGCGGGTGTCGTGGCTCATGTGGTGGAGGCTGGGGTTCAAGTGGCCACGGGAGTAGGTGGAGTTGATGTAGTCCAGCTGCACTGCCTGGCTCTCCACAATGTTCTGATCCAGAGGGCCTGGGGGGAACTGTTCCATGTTGCCATCTCCCCCTGGGTAGGCTAACTGTTTATCAGCAAAGGAAGAAACGGGGTTTTATTACAGACTTTACACTTCACTGATTTCACAAATGACTTTAAGCTGTTCGGCTAAAATGTTGTCGACACTCCTAAAGCTGCATTTGTACTATTATCAGCAATGCTTCAATGGAAGTACCAGGACTATGCTTTAAACTTAACCTCCCGGTCATTACCAGTCCACCTACGGTTGAGAGGGATTTGTCCTAGCCTCATGCTAAATAAGCAAATATTCACAAAATAAAAGATGCTAAGTTATGAAGTTTATTTTGGCATTGCCACTTGATACTGCCTTTAGTCCAAGACTATAAACATGTTTTCAGTGTGGCCTTCACTTATATGTCACTTTTTTTTACTCTGGGACTAGACAGGACATCAAGCAAGTGTCCTGTTAAAAATCCTTAAACTGACCAATCTGCAGAAATGAGCAGAAAGCTAAAACTCCACAAGTTGATTCTGTTCATCTGGATGTAGCGTTTTCAGTGAGAGAAATGTTTCTTCACTCATCCAAGTGACTTCTTCAGTCTCAGCTGACTGCAGGTTTCCCCAATCTTATAAACAGTACATTTGCATAATGACTGAAACCAGCCCACTGAAGAAACAAAGGGCTGGGAGGTCCAGCCCTTTGTTTCTCCCACTGAAAACGCTACATCCAGATGAACAGAATCAACTTTTGGAGACGCAGAATGCTAAGGGTTTTTGCACAATGTCAGCGTCCTAATTAGAGAAACTACAGAAGCATTGCTTTATATTATTATCATTGCTGTATTTACTAAAGTAAGATCGTTTTTTTCTAGAAGCAGGTGTAAAAACGTATTTTACATGTTTAGCTCCAATTGCTCCTTCTCATTGAGAAGTGCTCTTGCTAGTGCCCCCCGCTGTTTGTCTGGATTTACTGCAGCCCATTTCTGTACATTCAGAAGTGTGAAATGCAAAGCAGATCATCACACTGAAATCAAAAGTGGGGACATAAATTAGGCAAATAGAGTCACAATTTCATTTCCGCCTTTGACTAATCAGAGGAACAGGGGGGTTTCCGTTTAGGGTGGAGGAGTGGGGTATCTCCTGCTGCACATGTGGCGCTTACTATGTTTATCGTCCAAAGAACTTTCAGGCTTTTCGTCATTTTATTAGTTGGGATGAGAAATCTTAACACTTTTATTTATTCATATCACACGGCCTTTAACAGGATGTCGTGGAAAGTTTTCTTGATATAAACAGTCAAAGGGTTACAACCACCACCCCCACTTCCTTACAGTCTCACATATTGAGCCAGTGTTGGATATTTTTGACATTATAAAAGCGAGAAAGTGTCCTACAAGAAATATGCGGCACAAAAAAAGAAAAAAAAGAAGTGTTATATCCCCTTTCAACCTGTTAACTGTACCGTAAAACAGATATGGCCCAAAGGTTTGGAAGTAGCACAAAATTTGAGTTTCAAACACTTTAACACTTCAGTTTTTATTCATTTATTTCTCTTTATTCACGTTTTTAGTATGGCCAGTCCTCAGAAAGCGATCAGTTTGCAGCACTGATTGAGGCAGGATCAATCAGGGTTTACCCTTGACACAGATCTCAGCCGTGCCACTGAAAAGTGTCCTGTTAAAAATCCCTAAACTGACCAATCTGCAGAAATGAGCAGAAAGCTAAAGCTCCACAAGTTGATTCTGTTCATCTGGATGTAGCGTTTTCAGTGGGAGAAACGTTTTGTCACTCATCCAGGTGACTTCTTCAGTCTCAGCTGACTGCAGGTTTCCCCAATCTTATAAACCGTACATTTGCATAATGACTGAAACCAGCCCACTGAAGAAACAAGGAGAAAGGTCAATACTGCAAATGCTGACTGTTTGCATTAATTTGCTTTATTTGTCAGTAAAAGTTTGACTTTTGGCCTTGACTTTGCTGCAAGTGAAAATAGGATTAGATAAGCGTACAAAGAGCTTCACATAACATAACAAAAACAAACTTCACAAGAGGAAGTTGGGAAAAGCAGCATTCAAATGAAATATTTGTTCTTCTGCTTCCCACTCCAACTCTACCAAACCATCACAGTCATTTTATTTTGCCTTCCCCATTTAACTCTTGTGTGACTCTTATATTTTGGGGTTTTACAGTGGAACACACATTTTGTGTGTATTCCAGTAAATTTTATCAAATTTCTCTTTGTGGGACAATTAAAGGATTTACCAAGTCATCTTTTATCTCGTTCAAACATGCAGTGTCAAAAATATTGTGTACCAGCCAGCGCTATAGTAATTATGTCAACAGTCAACTTCCTCCCATAAACCAAATTCCTCTTGACGCACATGCTCGACAATCACATGATTTTCGCTGGCATGTCAACACACTTGGAGCGGTTAACAGTTCTGAGACGTGAAGTGTGCGGCGTGTTTGCACGCAGAGCTGACACAGCACAAAGTCTAAGTTCTGCTTAAACTCGGTTTTTTTCTTTTAGTTTAGTTTAATTTTTGTGTTTTGTGTTTTGTTTTTGTTTTTTACTTTGGCCTGTTTCCATTCCAGCTTCAATAATCACCATGATGCATGCTATCTATTACTTTTGTTGTTCTTTTTAATATAAACACACACGGATTATTCAAACTCTCACCTGTGGCTCAAACTTCCAGGATGCTGAGGGTCTCTTTCCCGCAGGTACTGTGTACAAATAGGCGGAAAACCAGGGCGAGCGGCGGGGTCGGCTGTACAGGGTGGCGAACCGATACTTGTTGATAAAACGCTGGCAGATCGGCGTCCCTGCCAGACCCTTAGGGGGCCAAGACCTGTAAAAGAACTGCAGGCACGGAGTGAAGGTCCCGACATCCGCAGCGCACAGCGAGCAGCCTGCAGCAAAGAGCAGGGCGAGCAGAGCGCACAAACGAGGCATTTTACCGGTGGCGAAGCGAGTCTCTTTAACCTCCCAGAGCCTTTTCATACATTCACACAAAGACGCGATGCCCGGAATCCACTCGTGGTTTTTCCCTTTAGATCAACACGTGACCTCCTTAAAGCAGAAACAGTTTCAGTGATAAAAAAAGAAGTAAATAGGATTACAGAATCTGTCCACCGTGTCAGCGCCATCTCAGTAAATTCCAGCTGATGTAGAACATCTGTTCAACCATGTCAGCGTTTATTTGTGACGTTGTATTTAACAAGAAGTACAAAAAATAAAAATAAAAAACATCCATAAAAGCGTAAATTAAAATAAGAACACGAAACACCTCCTTGCTTTACACAGGTAGAGAATAGTTTTAAGTGTGTCTGGGTTGGAGGTATGGGATGTTGGATTGGCACATCAAAAAAAAAAAAAAAAAATTTAGAACAAATTTTAAAGTCTCATTAGAGCCACCATCACACAGTAGAAACAACAGTTAACTTTACTTTGCAAAGAAATCAACAACTCCTCAAGACAGCAAGTGATTGATGTGTAATGATCAGCTCTTCATAGTGATAAACGTAAATATTTTATGGAGTGAGCCCAGTCTGCAGCAGGGACTGCAGGTGTTAAAGAGCAGCTGTATTTGACCCCGTGGGAATCAAAATGGCTCTTGTCATGGCTGACTGAGCACCTTGGGCACTATTCTGTGAAAGTCTGAAAAGAAACCTTAAAAAGTCGGGCCAGGTCTCATTTACATTTCACTTTCAGCAACAGACAAGAGTGGATGGACACAGATTACCTTGACCTTATTAATGCTGTGAGCTGCTCAGTTATAAGATCATCCAACCAAAGCATCAGCATCAGCATTCACTGTCAAATGAGGACAAAATGATCAACCTTTCCAATGAAGAGCTTCGTTAATTGATAAAATATTTTCAACACAGCACTTCTAAAAATACTAGTTTTCTTTCAAAAACTTCAATAATTTGTATTTATTTATACACAATACCAGAATCATTTCAGAAAAACAAAAACTACCATGATCAATATAATCAGGCCTCAGGAGATTGAACCATGGCAAAAACCACTGCTGTTCAATGATGCGCTTTGACTTGGTAATGTTCAAAGCCAGTCTGAGCGTTACCTAAAAATGTTCTCACAGAATAAAAAACCCACCAAGGGTTTGGGCTATAACATTAAAAAGCTTTATGCCAAAAACAAAAGACATCAGTTTAGACTCAAGAAAAAGAATCGTTGACATCCACAAAGCAGAAAATAGATATTGTAACGATGGTTAAGTGTTATTGTACAGTGACATGTTGGTGATCTCTTCACACTGTTGTTGTTCCCTTAAGATTCATGTTTGGTTGTGGTACAGGAAGGGGAGGGGGGACCTGGTTTTTTTTGTGTGTGTGTGCCAGGCTGGAGAGAGGAGCTGTACGAGGGCGCTCTCCCCGGAGTTAGCAACCCGCTTGCTTATGTGCGGAATAAACGGACAAACTGAGACCCAACCGTCTGGTTCTTGTGAACGTTACAATATATAAAATTATCTCAGTCTTTCCAAGTGTCAAGAACTGAAATAAGATGTATCAAAATCAAGAGCCACATAGTACAGAACACACCTGGCAGCAGTGCTTTAAGTGGGCCAGTACGCGCCGGTACTCAGTACCGCCACTTCTAAATATAGCTCTTGAGAGTACCGCCACCTCTCCATGCGCCCAGAACGTGCTTTTAGCGTACCGGTACTCTCATTTGCACATCTGTTATAATCGTTTGGCTGCGCTGCCGCTTTTCAGAGCGCCCTTCACAAGCACGCTTCCTAATTCGTCCCACCGAGAGCAGAGACTACATTACCCATACACCAATGTGTTTTACAAGTGAAAAGCGCATGCGTCGCTTTTGCCGTTGTCATGTCAACAACTCAACGTGGTCCGGAGAGTGTGTGTAAAACGCGCAAACAGCTGCTCGTTAAAATACAAAAACAATGAACACTTAATATGCCCTCCTGGCTTCAGACTCTGACTAGTAAAAGAACAAGGTCAGAATCAGAGGACTCGCTGGCTGACACCCCACCAAGCCAGAATGATATCGCTGCAGGTCAGACGCAAGCTAACGAAAGCTGCACTAGTGTCGCAGCCGCGGACGACGGCACTTTTGGCGACGACGAGGACGAGAATGACACCATTTCTACCGACGACAACAGCCGCGTTAGCGAGCATGAGTGGCCAGAATGTTGGTCCCAAGCACAAGTCCGGTATTTCTCCACAAATTACAAGTGGCTGATCAGCAGAAATCAAAAGTTGGGTTGTAGTGTGTGTTGTCAAGTTTGTGCTCGCGTGGACATGCAGCAAGGGCAGAGAGTGTCGCAGGAGTGGAGTGGGTGCTTAATCTCGTCTTTTGGAAGGGACAAGGCTGCACAACAAAACTCACCACGAAAGAAAATAAAAGAGCACAGAGACTCAATTTATCACAAGAAAGCAGTTGAAATAAAAGAGAAGGCAACACAAAATACAATGCAAAAACACACTGAAGATATGAGAAAGGCTGACTACGCTTCAACTTGCAATGTGTTTAGAACAGCTTATAAGATTGGCAAGCATGGGCGTCCCTTTACAGACATGCCAATAGATGTCCAGTTGCAAGTCTTAAATGGTGTCAAGATGGGCAGAGTTTTGCACTCTAATAACTCATGTGCAAATATACTGGATCACATTGCAGCTGAAATGAAAAAGAAGGTAGTCAATGACATAGTGATGAATGAAAGAAAATTGTGTGTGCTCATTGATGAATCCACTACAATAAGTGGAAAGTCTGTGCTTGTCGTGTGCCTGCGGTCAGCTATTTCCAGTGAAAATCCAGACACAATACTTTTTGAACTGATTGAGCTGCAGGGGACCACAGCAAAGGACATCACTGAAGCACTGTTAGGATGTCTTCATAATAATGGCTTTGACCCTCACTACCTACAGGAACATTTGTTGGCATTTGCTTGTGATGGAGCCTCAGTGATGCTTGGGAGGAAAGCAGGAGTTGCTGCACAGCTTTGTTCCAAATTCCCTTACCTGTTTGTCTGGCATTGTTCCAATCACAGACTGGAACTGGCAGTTTGTGATGTTTTGAAGGAGGTAGGAGGAATCAACCACTTTAAAATATTCTTAGATCAGCTTTACTCCCTCTACCATGCATCACCAAAAAACCAAAGGGAGTTAACCGAGAGTGCTCACAATGTTGGACAACGTCTCCTTGTGATAGGCCGTGTTTTATCAGTGCGTTGGGTTGCTTCAAGTGAGAGAACAGTGAAAGCAGTATGGGAGAACTACCAAGCTCTGCAGGTACACTTTACAAGTGCTGCTGCTGATAGCAGCAGTGACTCAAGAGAGAGCAAAATACAAATTAGTTTATAATTTATTTTATGTACATTTTGTTAAAAAAAATTTCAATACCTTTTTGCACATTTTATTTATGTTCAGTAGCTCTTTCTAGCCCAAGCAAATCCACAAACTAATAAAATGATTTATTATTTTGTATAAGGTTGTCTGTTGACTGTTGTATATAAAACCCATTCAATATAGTTGTTGTTACCTCAGGGGAGGCGGAAAAAAAATAGAGTACCGGCACCTCTTTTGGGCCACTTAAAGCACTGCCTGGCAGAGGGAGGAAGTACAAGATTTCAAAGACTCTGGAAAGAAAATTAGTGAGAAATGTGTCTAAAGACCCAAGAACAACTTCAGAGACAATGGTGCATGGCTTAGCCCACTGTAGCCTCAAAGATGACAATGATTAGAACCCTGAACAGTAATAGACTGTCAGGTTGCAGACCAAGAAAAACTCAGCTTCTGTAGAAGAGACACCTTCAAGCCAGACTGAAGTATGTGGACAACCTGGAGAAGAGAGTTGAAACTGGAGACCTTTGCTGCTTATTCATGGAGAAAGAAGGCAGAGGTGTACAAGCCAAATAAAAAGGGTGAAACACGGTTGTGGAAGTATTGTGCTGTGGTGATGCTTCAGTAGTGGGATCTTGTAAAGGTGGCAGGAATCATGAAAAGGAAGGATGTGAAAGTTGAACTTTCTTGACTGGCCTACACAAAGCCCTGACCTGAGTCCTACTGAAAAACTGTGGGGTGACTAAAGTCCATGCCATAAGAACTTCAAATATGGAGGAGCTTGAGAGGTTGAAGAAAGAAGAATAGGCTGGGATTGCTCAGTATGTAAGACTTGCTGAAAACGACAACAAATGATTGTGGGCTGTTATCCAGTAAAAAGGTTACACAACTCCCTATTAGCAGCAGGGAGGCTAAGAATTGGGACCCTGGTATTCTTTGTGGAATAATTTAGCTTCTGTCTGCAAAGTTAAATAATATGAGCATCCAAAATAAAACTTGGGTGTTTGGAAGAGCCATTTGCCGCTCATTTGTGAGTTGTGACTGTGAGTCCAAATTATATATTTATATATTTATATATTTATATTTAAGATCCACACGCCTCCCACCTTATGCAACACAATAATCAGGATTTGGGTTCTTTTCTTATGTAATCTGAAGTTGAGCTCCCCTCTTCCACACTAGTCTGAAAGTACTTTTCTCCACACGCTCGAGGATTGAAGGTAGGTCATACGCCCTATGCTTCACATTAATAGTTAATTGAGTCAAAATGCTTACTTAGCAACTGTCATGCAGACAGGAAACAGAATACAAGGGTGTGTGTCTTCTTGTTGTTCTTTTAGCTTATTAGAAAGTCCCTGCTACACGCATATGATGAGATTAGAGACTGCAGGCAGGACATACCCCCCACTGGACCGTGATTTGTTGCAACATTTCATGTTAACTGGTTTGGACAGTGTAGCTGTGTGTATGTGTCTTATTATGGCAAAATGTCCTCCTTAACAGAGCTCCTGCAGCGGGAACCACACCAAAAGGTTTTGAGGGCTTTGCAAGTATTTTGCGTGTCTATGAATAGATTTTGTCAAAGAAAAGAGAGTCCAAGCTACACAATATGCAGTGATGGATCTTGACAACTGCAAGGGTTGTCAAGATCAAGTTTAAGTATCTTGGGGTCTTGTTCATGAGTGATGGGAGAAGAGAGCTGGAGATTGGCTGCGGTGATGCGGACGCTGTACCGGTCTGTTGTAAGAGAGGTGAGTGTAAAAGCGAAGCTCTCGGTTTACCTGTCGATCTACGTCCCTACCCTCACCTATAGATACGAAGTGTGGGTAGTGACCGAAAGAACAAGGACAAGGATGCCTCCTGGGCGTCTCCTGGGTGAGGTGTTCTGCAATGGGAGGAGGCCCAGGGGCAGACCCAGGACATCCTGGAGAGATTTTTATCTCTCAGCTGGCCTTGGAACGCCTTGGTAAAATAACTTAGAAGGAATTCAAGTTCTAATTTAGGCATCATTGAAATAATCATTATTATTATTTTTTTTGTTTTCCTCAGACTTGATCCATGGGGAGCATTCAAGGAGTTTCTCTGTTTCTTCTGGGCGTGACATTGTCCTTAACTGTAAGTCCTGTCCAAGGTGGAAAGATTCTGGTGTTCCCCGTTGATGGCAGCCATTGGGTGAACATGAACCTGCTGATCCAGAGCCTCCACGCCAAAGGCCATGAAGTCACTGTGGTCCGCACAGCCACTAGCTGGTATGTCAAAGAAGAGGCACCACATTACAGCTCCATCACTGTCACCTTACCAGAGGCTGTCTGCATAGAGGAGCAGGACTTCTTTGTAACTTTCCTGGTCAAGATACTGGAGATCCAAAAACAGGGGACGTCTTTCATGGCTGTCTTGAAGTTCTACTGGGAAGTGCTAGGTTCATTATCAAAAATCTACCAACAAGCTAGTCTGTTAGGTGTAGAAATATTTGAGAACAAGACTCTAATGTCGAAGATACGTGACTCTAATTTTGACCTGGTTCTTATGGACCCTGGACTTCCTGTTGGAGTTATAGTGGCCCACAAACTAAAGCTTCCAGTTGTCTTTAATGTTAAATGGATGACCAGTGGGGATGGCCATTTTGTGGTTGCTCCATCACCAACGTCATATGTCCCAACTTCTGGAAATGCCATATCTGACAAGATGACCTTTTCTGAAAGAGTCAAAAACACATTCCACTACTTCCTCAAAACCTGCATTGACAAGTTTATAGTGTGTCCTCCCTATGATAGAATAGTAGAAAAGTACTTAGGCCCAGATGTGAACTTCTATCAGCTTCTTCAAGGAGTAGACCTGTGGCTCATGAGAGTGGACTTTGTCTTCGAATTCCCCAGGCCTACCATGCCGAACATTGTCTACATTGGAGGATTTCAGTGTAAGCCTGCTGAGGCCTTACCTTCAGAGTTGGAGGAGTTTGTTGAAAGTTCAGGAGAACACGGCTTCATCCTGATGTCTCTGGGGACGCTGGTGAATGGTTTGCCAATAGAAATAACTTCAGAAATCGCAGATGCCTTTGCTCAGCTTCCTCAAAAGGTCGTATGGAGGCATGCTGGTGAACGCCCCAACAATGTGGGGAACAATACCCTTCTGGTGAAATGGATGCCCCAAAACGACTTGCTGGGTCACCCAAAGATAAAAGCCTTTGTGGCTCATGGTGGCACCAATGGGATCTATGAGTCCATGTACCATGGTGTGCCAATTATTGGCATTCCCCTGCTGTTTGACCAGTTTGAAAACATTTTGCGAATGGAAGTTCGAGGAGCTGCTAAAATGGTGGATGTAACAAAAGTCACCCAGCAGAATTTCCTCAAAGTCCTACAAGAAGTTCTTAACAATCCCTCCTACAGAAACAACATGAAGCATCTGTCTGCTCTCCACCGAGACAGACCAATGCATCCTCTGGATGCTGCAGTTTATTGGATTGAGTTTGTTATGAGGCACAAAGGAGCTGCACATTTACGCACCGAGTCTTATAAGATGCCCTGGTATGTGTATCATTCTGTGGATGTTATAAGCTTTTTGTTGGTCATCTTGTTTATGCTGACAGCCTGTGTAGTGGCAGTCATACGATTCACGTGGCTTCGAATGTGCAGGAGGAGGAAACCAAAGCAAGAGTGACTCCTCGAATGAAGATGGATCCAATCAAAATGTTGTATTGATATTCTAGATTTTTCTTGTTGTCGACCAATCGAAAATAAAATACTAAACTTTAAAGTCCTGGAATACTATTGTTGCTGCAATGCTTATAAGTTTGTTTTTCTTTTTTTTTTTTTTGGGGGGGGGGGGGGGAGTTGCTCCAGAAAGAGCATCCACTGTAACAGAAATGTGCCAAATCAAAGATGGGGAGCTTCCTGCTATGGTGAAAAAGAGAGCAGTCAAAATAGCTTCTATTTCTTCAGATTTAATATTTCAAAATGAATTATCTAATATGTACCAGTTTTTCTTTATTGTATTTCAGTCATATCTAAATAACAAATTACTTTTAAGAATTTCAGATAGGACAGCAGGTGACTGACAGGTGCAATAGATTGAAAACAAGTTCAGCAAGACATTCTCAGAAGACTTAGTCATTTAAACATGAAATTTCAATTCAAAACAAACATATTTCCACATTTTGTGTGAAAGGGGCAGGAATTTCTGCATGTGTAGTCTATGAAATTAAAACACATTAAGAAATTTGAGGTTGTATTGTTGTATGTGTTGCATGGGATTTTAACATATATTATAAGACATTTCTTATTATTAAAAAACTTTATTTACATATTGAACACATTTATGTTTTCCACATGTAAACACACGTGGTTTGTATGTTTTGTCTTTCACCTTGCAGTTAGCTACCAAAATGAGTTCAATAAGTAATTCTCCAATAAACTTAAGAAAAGTGAATAGCATGTCATGCAGTTTTTGTGTTATCCTTGCGTAGACTGTCTGCTGTTATGTGCTGTGCTGCACAGTGATGCATGAGTAAACATATACAATTATCCCATTGATAGTGGGAGGAGGTAAAGGTTGGCTTAATTTGTCTGACTAAGCTTTAAGCACAGCATTTGAAACTTATCAACAAAGGACCAAACCATCAGGAAGCCTAATGCTTAATAATTAAACAGAGTGAGTCTTCAGGCTGAATCCTCCCGTGGTTCCTGTTCTGAAATACAGTCATTGGTTAGGACAGAGAAAAAGGCAGAAAATGTTAGACACATCTCTGCAGGCTTGGACAGGTAACACATTCTCACATCAATCAGGCTGCTGAACAAGAGCATCATAAGAAGCTTTTCATAAGCAATTACTGCTGTATTATTATTTTATTAATTCAGCACCATTACATTTCTCCTAAATATGATTCGAGTTTATTACTGACTTTTTACATGGAGTATTTTTTATTGGTGTTTTACCAAAACAGTAATTCATTTTTTATATAATTGCATAAAATTAAAAAAAAAAAGTCTAATCTGAATTTATGTCAAAGCATCAGTTACACTTTAATTAACAGATTTTGAAACATAAAGCCACTAATATATGATGCTGTAACATTGTAGACAAAGCTAAACAGCAGTATATAAGTAATTATAATCATCTCCAGCTGCAACACTGACATGATATACACACCAATAAATCAATAATTATCATCAGCACAAGGAGTTTTTTTACTTAAAGAACATTTACTGTGGGTATGTAATAAACATTTTGCTAAAGCTAAATTTTGTGTCATAATTTCTGCATTTCGGCTGAGCATTGTGCTCATGGCTACCCATCTGAAATATCCTGGAAACGTCCTCGGTTTCTAAGACCACATTCGGTCATTTTTCACACACAGACTCTAAAAGTATGAATGTTACCAGCTCCATGGTCACAGCTCATAAGAGGAAACCCTTTCATTGTTTGAATGAACTTTTACTGCCTTGATTCATTTCAACCTTATTCCACAGTTCCCTCAAATCTACAGAGTTTTACAGCTGATTATTTCGCTGATATCAACACCATTTTACAAACAAGATCAACATTTAGCCCCTAAAAAACCTGGTACCTTGTATTGATTAGAGAAAAAGAAACCAAACTCTAAATTATTTTGCTGTTTTATTTCATTTGTTTCATATGAAACTCTGGTGGTCTGAATCTGTGCTTTGAATACTGAAGTTGGTATAAGGGAAAAACCCTAAACGGTGGTGTTGACTGCTCAACACTTGTGGGTTTTGATTTGAAATTAAAATGAACACTAGATATATCTTTTAGATATATTTTAATCAATGGGCAATAGTGGTTTACAGGAGTGGGTGAGTGGGAGGATTATAAGGTTCAAAAATGAATAAGAAAGTGTTTACATGTTTACATGTGCAACTTCTGCAGTTCCTCTGCTGTCTCCAAACGCGAGCCAGTCCTCACAGACTTTACAGCAGAAGGAAAGATGTTTACAGCTTGATACATGAAACCTTTTTTTGTTTTCTGGGGGTAAGGTCTACCTTTATAACAACTGCATCATGGGAGACGTTTTCTATAACTTGTATTTTTACATTTTTTTAAGACTCAAAGTTTGGAGAGTGGCTGGCTTTTGACACGTGTACCAACACATGTATCCACTACATGATTATTTCTGACTCCAAGAAACTAAAATGCAAGAGCAACACCGAATAGCAGTCAAAATTCAACGTGAATCTTTCAGCCCCTGCTGCTAGTATCAAGAAAGCTCATGTCTCCCATTTCATGCACACAAATAAATCACATTTATGCTCATATTTTATGGCATAGGTATCGTCTTTGGTTTGATCCATTAGCCATGGCTGTGTGTAAGTAATTATGAGAATTAAGTAGGTAAAGTCAGTAGCGGCTGCGCACCCTGCAGGTGCAGTCTAATCACTATGAATTTCCATTCGAGGGGTAATTATTTGACCTCTAGTAATTTTCCACACTTTTTTCGAGAGCTAAAAAGCTTCACATGTTCCCAGATATTAAAGGATATATATTTATGCTACTTTTATAGATTAAACAGGCATTCATTCTGATGAGTCTGATTCTGTCTTTACCTTGTATATCAGCAGCACTGTGGTGTTGGGATTAACACTGATTACTATACAAATGCAATCATATTAAAAACTGTATAAATGTTACACCTCTTTAAAATGTTATTTTTTGTATTGTTCCACTAAGGTCACAGGAAGCTGTGAGGGCTGCTGTGTGCATTGCTCCAGTGTCAACCTATTGGTTCTCTCAAGGTTATTTCCTGAGAATGCCGAGAGCTTTTGCAAACTCCCAGAATTTGCAATTCCAGGTTTTTTCTTTTGTCATTGGAATGTTCTTACTTTCTAGGAACAGGGATATCTCACTGGTTGAGCTCATACAGATCAAGACCACACTGGCTTTATTCTGTTTAAGAAGATATTGTGTTACTCCACAGTTTTTGTGTGTGTGCCACAGAGTATGTGCTCTGTAGGAAGACTACTTCCCTTTCCTCTCCCAACCCTAAACTGCGCACATGCATATGAAACCCACGGGTTACACACTCCTACCACCTTATGCAACACAGTAATTAGGATTTGGGTTCTTTTCTCCTGCACTCTGAAGCTGAGCTCCTTTCTCTCAGAGAGGATCCAAAGTACTTTTGTCCACATTCTCAGGCATTTAAGGTAGGTTACAACACTTTCTATCCTTCACAGTAACAGTTAAACTATTATAAATGCTTACTCAGCACTTCCGAAATAAACTCAGAAGACTTAGTTGTTTTTTCTTCAGCAGCTGGCATTCAGAAAAGAAACTGAATACAAGGGCATGTTTCTTCCTCTTTGGTGTTTTTAGCTTGTTAGAAAATCCCTGCTAAATGTAGATGACGAGATTAGAGACTGCAGGCATTACTCAGGACATACATGCACCCCCTGAACTTTGATTTGTTGCAACATTTCATGTTACACAGTGAGGTTAGCCTGTGTGTGATCTCGTTATGGCAAAGTGATCCTTGAGGGAGCTCCTATAGCAGAAACTACTCCAAAAAGCTCTGAGTTTGTTGCAAGTATTATGTGTGCCTGGACAGATTCAGTCAAAGTAACAAAGTCCAAACTAAACAATATGCAGTGATGCATCTTTCTAGGTATGATGTCATGATCCAATCCAGTCAGAGTTCAAAGAGGTGTGGGTGTTACTTAACCTCTGTTAAATGTAGCAATAAATAGAGCACAGGTTGGGCATTTAGTGGTTTTTAGTATGGTTTAATTTACAAATGATAGCTGCAGAAAACAACAGGAAATGTGGCTTAAAGAAGAATTAAAATGCTATATTACACAGAACTGTATATTTAGAGTTAATGCACACAGTGTGCATTTATGAGCAGAATGTGACAAACCATTATTTTAATAACCAGAGAAGATCTTGTGGGGGCATCTGCCTCCACAATGATGTCAGCCACATACCTCTAAGATTCTGCGACTTTATGTTACACGATTGTTGCAGACACAAAGTCACTGCACAGAAAGAGAAACAGACATATATTAATCAACTGCTCGAGTTTTAAAGTGATTCAACACATACGCAGAGTAAAAAGCTCCACTGATCTCTGACATCTGGCAAAAATTCTTCTCTTGTTGTTGTTGGTCGCTCAGACAGTGATGTTATTAAACTGTTCCAAGTCATTTTAAATGCAGTGTTTTGAATACACGCAGTGTGAGCTCACCAGTGGCACACTATAGGTGCTTTGTACATTGAATACAACCTTTGAAGTATAGTATGGTCATTTAATAACAAATAGACCACCATTATGATGACAGGGACCTCCAGGCGCAAAACCAGTAATCATCAGTTGTCCATGGATGTTGTTTTTGGACTAAATAATGTTATGATTTGGCCCTGTTTGGCCAAAGTCAAGCTTTTTGGAGCTGTCTGAAGTACATGCTACCGGAAAAAAAACACAAAAACAAAACAAATAAAACTTTAGACAGCTTTGGCAGACAGCTCACAACCTCAGAAAGTCGGCTGAAATGTTCAAGGTGAAATGAGATCTTTTCAAGTTGTGGAAAAGACATTTAGAAAAGAAGACACGTTTACATAGAAACCAATTGATTATTGATTGGGTTATCTCTGAAGAGACGTATTTCACTTTACAAATATCGTTTCCATTTAGTTTTTTAAATGAGTTGTTGCTGGATGTGACTGTGTCATTGCATTATTACACTATCAATGTTCTGTAAGGAGTGACACACTATATATCCTACATTAAGTGTTGTGGAAGATTTTCCACTGATACTGTGCAGATCTTCCAGATGACTCAAAATGTGCATAAAACACCAACTGTAGTGGAAAGTCACTGTGTGCACTAGTTAGATGCATTATACTCTTATAGCTTTGCCAACATTTTATTTTGGCCCAGGGCAAAAACAGCCATGGACTGATTGACACACACCAAGAAAGTGGCATATTTAGACACAATGGCTCTTCTCTGTCTTGCTTATACAGAGCCTTCGGTCCTTTTTTGTGTTTCTTGAGTAATAGTTTATTGTGTTTGTCTTTGCCAAGACACAAGTACAGTATTGGGTCTCTAATAGACACTTGGAAACACCTCCCCCTGTATTTAACTGCTGGATTTCCTCACTGAGAGGCCACCAGCAGTTCAGGTCAACAACAGCACATCAAGCAGGGATGTCTGCTGAGTCGTCTTCTCTTCACTCTGCTGACCCACAACCATACCCCACACTACAGCAATAACCTCTTTATTAGATTTGCAGGTTTATTTATGGTTTATTTATATTTATTTTTGGCGTTCAGTCAAATTAACAAAGTCCAAACTAAACAATATGCAGTGATGCAACTTTATAGGGATATTGTCAAAGTTTGGCACACATACATACATTATTGTGCACATCCTGAAATTGTACATATATTTATTCTCATAATTCTCACATTCCTGCTCTTATAATTGGCTTGTTTCTTACATTTCTTTGTTTTGCACACCACTGTTGCTTGTGAAGCTTGCAGAAAAGAATCTCACTCACATGTGCTGTACCAGTGATGTGACGTGACAATAAAAGTGATTTGATTTGATTTGATGATACAACTATGGTGGGTTTCAACAGCAAAAATGATGAGACATACTACAGAAGTGAGGTATCTCAATTAGTATGTGGTGCAGTGAAAACAATCTAGACAAGTGACAGCCCTAGTACCCATCATGTGCACCTTCTACTGAGGCATGATTGAGAGCATCTTCACCAGCTGCATCTCTGTGTGGTTTGAAGACTCAACCACCTTGAGCCACAGAATATAGTAAATGGAGCAGGGAAGCTATCTGGGGCCTCAATCTTCTCCCTC
The DNA here is from genome assembly GCF_057382095.1 of Aulonocara sp. 'chitande type north' Nkhata Bay. Classification (NCBI taxonomy): domain Eukaryota; kingdom Metazoa; phylum Chordata; class Actinopteri; order Cichliformes; family Cichlidae; genus Aulonocara; species Aulonocara sp. 'chitande type north' Nkhata Bay. Next base: position 24,068,222 of record NC_141351.1, on the reverse strand, counting down.
CCTCTACAAAACTGTTAGTATTGCGGGTGATCCCACAAACCCCTCACACAGCTTTTTTAGTCTCGTGACCCCAGAGAAAAGTTCTGGGTGGTTCCACCAGGTTTCATCAGCCAGGCTGTCGTGATAGTGAACTTCCTCCCTCACCTCTTTACCCACTCAGAGTTATCTGCTCTCAAAAAGATGCTCCATGTCTTAGCCTTTACTTTACATGAAGGACTTTCATTCTGATGTTTCCTCACTTGCAATAATTGATGGAGGCTTTTAATAAATCATTGATACTTTATATTTTTACATAAAGAAATGCAATAGCGTATATACCTTTAAGAATTCTTGTAAGCCTCAAATGTATTTGTGCATAGAAAGCAATAATAGAATCTAGGCTTTAATGTATCTTGTGTAATTCATTTTAATATGCTGAGACCTAATATGTAATTTCGAATCTGTATCTGTATGCACACTGTGGATCAGGAGGATATGACATTTGATTTCTGTGTATGTCCTGAACATAGAGCAGAACTCACAATTAAGTTGACTTTGACTTGAAGTATTTAACCTTCATACATGGATGCATTCATTCATATCAGGTCATGACACAGTGCATGCCTATGTCTTACCATTATATGGTAATACATATCTTACCATTATATTCAAAACTTTTGCAACAGTATTAGATGCTGAGAGACAATTGTTCGCCCAAGACCTACAAAATCCATGTAAAGACATGGTATTGTCTGCCAGGACATTGTGATTAGAGTCCTGTGGGGTTTTTTTTGTTTTGAACTAGTATTTGTTTTTCTTCTCTTTTTATTTTTTACCTTTATTTTTGCACACCTGCCAGGTTTAGGCAATTTTAACTACCTGCTTAGAAATAAGAAAGCTATCTAAGTAGCACCATTCAAAAAGACAACCCTTTCAACTCAATCAATAATTCTGTAATCTGGTGGGTCCTGCAACTTAAATAAGTTTGCCAGTTGGAAGAAATTCAAGATGTCATTTATGCATCACTTGTACAATCATACTTGCAACATTGACTGTGAACTTAACAGTTAAATTATAATTGTTCTATGGTTTTCCTCAGACTTGATCCATGGGGAGCATTCAAGGAGTTTCTCTGTTTCTTCTGGGGGTGACTTTGTCACTACTTCCAAGTCCTGTCCAGGGTGGAAAGATTCTGGTGTTCCCCGTTGATGGCAGCCATTGGGTGAACATGAACCTGCTGATCCAGAGCCTCCACGCCAAAGGCCATGAAGTCACTGTGGTCCGCACAGCCACTAGCTGGTATGTCAAAGAAGAGGCACCACATTACAGCTCCATCACTGTCACCTTACCAGAGGCTGTCTGCATAGAGGAGCAGGACTTCTATGTAGCTTTCCTGGTCAAGATACTGGAAATCAAAAAACAAGGGGCATCTTTGATGGCCTTCATAAAGTTCTACTGGGAAATGATAGGTTCATTATCAAAAATCCACCAACAAGCTAGTCTGTTAGGTGTAGAAATATTTGAGAACAAGACTCTAATGTCGAAGATACGTGACTCTAATTTTGACCTGGTTCTTATGGACCCTGGACTTCCTGTTGGAGTTATAGTGGCCCACAAACTAAAGCTTCCAGTTGTTTTTAACGTCAGATGGATCACCAGTGGGGAAGGTCATTTTGTGGTTGCTCCATCACCAACGTCATATGTCCCAACTTCTGGAAATGCCATATCTGACAAGATGACCTTTTTTGAAAGAGTCAAAAACACATTCCACTACTTCCTCAACACCTGCATTGACAAGTTTATAGTGTGTCCTCCCTATGATAGAATGGTAGAAAAGTACTTAGGCCCAGATGTGAACTTCTATCAGCTTCTTCAAGGAGTAGACCTGTGGCTCATGAGAGTGGACTTTGTCTTCGAATTCCCCAGGCCTACCATGCCGAACATTGTCTACATTGGAGGATTTCAGTGTAAGCCTGCTGAGGCCTTACCTTCAGAGTTGGAGGAGTTTGTTGAAAGTTCAGGAGAACACGGCTTCATCCTGATGTCTCTGGGGACGCTGGTGAATGGTTTGCCAATAGAAATAACTTCAGAAATCGCAGCTGCCTTTGCTCAGCTTCCTCAAAAGGTCGTATGGAGGCATGCTGGTGAACGCCCCAACAATGTGGGGAACAATACCCTTCTGGTGAAATGGATGCCCCAAAACGACTTGCTGGGTCACCCAAAGATAAAAGCCTTTGTGGCTCATGGTGGCGCCAATGGGATCTATGAGTCCATGTACCATGGTGTGCCAATTATTGGCATTCCCCTGCTGTTTGACCAGTTTGAAAACATTTTGCGAATGGAAGTTCGAGGAGCTGCTAAAATGGTGGATGTAACAAAAGTCACCCAGCAGAATTTCCTCAAAGTCCTACAAGAAGTTCTTAACAATCCCTCCTACAGAAACAACATGAAGCATCTGTCTGCTCTCCACCGAGACAGACCAATGCATCCTCTGGATGCTGCAGTTTACTGGATTGAGTTTGTTATGAGGCACAAAGGAGCTGCACATTTACGCACCGAGTCTTATAAGATGCCCTGGTATGTGTATCATTCTGTGGATGTTATAAGCTTTTTGTTGGTCATCTTGTTTATGCTGACAGCCTGTGTAGTGGCAGTCATACGATTCACGTGGCTTCGAATGTGCAGGAGGAGGAAACCAAAGCAAGAGTGACTCCTCGAATGAAGATGGATCCAATCAAAATGTTGTATTGATATTCTAGTCAAAGGAGCTTGCAAAGAAAAGTGTCTGGACTTCTTTACGTTACCTTCTTTACGTTTTCAAGTAACTTAAAGAAGTCCAGACGCTTTTCTTTGCAAGCTTCTTTGACTACGATGACCTGGATGACTGAGAACCTTCACAGACATATTGATATTCAAGATTTTTCTTGTCTTTACCCAATCATATGAAAAGACCAAATCTTACTTGAGATTTCTCCTGGGTTAGTCGTTCTTTACTGCTGCTCAGCCTAAAAGAGAGACACGTATGTGAGGATGCTGTTTGTAGATTACAGCTCAGCATTCAATACCATCGTTCCCTCGAAGCTGGACAGGAAACTGCAGGATCTAGGACTGAGCAGCTCCCTCTGCAGCTGGATCCTTAGCTTCCTGTCTGACAGACGCCAGGTGGTCAGACTGGGCAGCATCACCTCATCCCCCATCACACTGAACACTGGTGCTCCACAGGGGTGTGTACTGAGCCCTCTCCTGTACTCACTCTACACCTACGACTGCACAGCCACTAACAGCTCCAACATCATTGTGAAGTTTGCGGACGACACTACAGTGGTGGGTCTTATCACCAATGGTGATGAGACGGCTTACAGGGAGGAGGTCAGCGCCCTGACCCACTGGTGTCAAGACAACCATCTCACCCTCAACGTCGCAAAGACAAAGGAGTTGATAGTGGACTTCCGGAGGTGCAGAGAAGTACACACCCCCATCACCATCAACGGCGCTGCTGTGGAGAGAGTGAGCAGCTTCCGGTTCCTTGGAGTACATCTGGCTGAGGATCTTACGTGGTCAGTACACACAAACAAAACAGTGAAGAAGGCGCAGCAGCGCCTCTTCTTTCTCAGGAGACTGAAAAGATTCGGCATGAGCCCCCCATCCTCAGGACCTTCTATCACTGTGCCATTGAGAGCATCCTCACTGGATGCATCACCACCTGGTATGGCAACAGCACCGCCTACAACCGCAAAGCTCTCCAGCGAGTAGTGCGGTGCTCTGAACGGATAATTGGAGGTGAGCTTCCCTCCCTCCAAGACATCTACAGGAAGCGGTGCCTGAGGAAAGCGGGGAGGATCATCAAGGACTCCAGTCACCCCAGCCATAAACTGTTCAGACTGCTTCCATCAGGAAGGAGGTTCTGCAGCATCCGGTCCCGTACCAGCAGACTGAGAGACAGCTTCTTCCACCAGGCCATCAGACTGCTGAACACGTCATAGACACCTCAGCTTCACTACTGGAACTTCAACATTATGCACTCCACACTGTATATAAATGCCACTTGTTTTGCACATATTCAACTCTGTATATTTTATATATTTTATTATTATTATTATTATTATTATTTTATTTTTTTACTATTTAATTTGTAAAAATGTGTATACACACACACACACACACACACACACACACACACACACACACACACACGTAGGAAAATATTTAGTATACACATCCAGAAATGCATACACTATTATATATTGTACATATATTTCTTAGTTTCAGGTTGGCCATTCTTGTATTTTGCTCGTTTGTGTTGTTGTGTTTGCACATCTCTGTTGCTTGTGGGGCTCGCACACAAGAATTTCACTCGCATGTGCTGTGCCAGTGTGCCTGCACATGTGATGTGACAATAAAAAGTGATTTGATTTGATTTGATTTGATAAAAGGAACAAATAATGAACAAAGCCAGCCCGGACATTCTGTTGCAGTTATATCTCTTGGCTTTCCTGGGAACACCTTGATGTTTTCCTGGACAAACTGGAGGAGGTAGCTAGGAAGATGGAGGTCTGGGCTTCTCTGCTTAGGCTTCTGCCCCCGCGACCTGGGCCCAGCTGTTATAAAATGGATGGATAGAAAGTAAAAAGTAAATATGGAACACAATAAAAAAAAACATCCTTACACTAACTTATCCTCCAAAGATCCTGCATCCTAATATAGGGACAGAGTATTTTTCTTTTTGGCCTGTTCCATAAACTACAAAGGTTTTAGGACTGTCTATTTGATTCAAATCACTCTGGTGCTGTCACTGTCACTTAATGCTAATACAAAGTAAGTGATGCAATATTAAACTTCCAATGGTGAGCAATATCTGACTATGAAAAGAAATTTTTCATAGTCAGATTTTCTTCATATTTTGCTAGGGACATATCAAAAGCTTAGTGAAATGTGCAAACAATAATGAAAATACAGAATATACAGCCTGCCTTAGCAGCTCCAAACCGGGCCCATGACTTATGTCTGTGAAAGTTCTCAGTCATCCAGGCCCATGACTGTACCTCCACAATGTTTTACAGTTGGCTGTAGACACTGTTCTACCTTGTTCCACATCCTCTTCTTTACTTACTGCAGAACCAAAAGTTGCCACTGATTTTCTGTCTAATTTTTATGTAATTTGGGACACCTTAGCTTTCATTTCCTGTTTCCCGTCCTTGTAAATGGCTTCTTAACAGCCACCCTTCAACTTGGGACCATTTCTGATGATAGATTTTAGGTCTGATACTTCATTGTTTGTCTTCGCTTGTCCAGTTTCTTCAAATTTTTTAAGAACACACTGCACAACATGACAAGATACGTCAGGTTTTCAGCTAATAACTCTTTGGGTAACCCTTTGTCCGTGCGAAAATACTAAACTGGACTGAAAATGAGTGAAAAAGCCGCTGAAGAAAAACACAAAAGCCTGGAGAACTATCAGTCAACACCACTTTAAATTGCAAAAAAGCCTTGCTCCTTGGAATCAAAATATAAAGAAATGAAGGGTGGCTCAAGAGTTTTGGACAGTACTGTGGCAGCCAAACACGAGAGAAAATAATCTGTTAAATGTGAAGATTTGACTTTTATGGATCTGACTGACTTTTAATGTTCTGTTCAATAAGAGTCAAAACGACCAGCTAAGCTCATCACTAAAGGTTTTATAGTAGCCAATCTCTGTTTCCCCACAGAACTCACATTTAAGGCATTTCTGAATGGTCACACATCTGTGTTCAGCCTGTGTTTATAACCGCACAAACAGCAAATGCACCTCATGCTCATGTTTCAGTAATTTTACAATACAGTAGTGTCCAGCTGTTTTAGTAAGTCAATGGGTCTTGTCTAAAATAACTATCTGAAACAAAACACAAGCCTTGCTGCGAGCAGTTGCATAAAGGAACTATATTCTTTCTACTGTTTACATCCACTAACCAATAGAAGTGTGGAGCCAGCTAACATTACAGAGGAAGTACAAGCTTAACTACCCAGAACCATCCTTTGTTCTTGAATAATCACAAGGTTTGTGGATTATTTTTAGTAAATGGGTTATAATTCACTGCTGTTTTTCAAATGTATTTTCAGCCATGTTAGCCTCAGACTGAAGGTAGATGGATAAAAGGAGACGGATATGTACATTTGATTATCATATTTACATTTACATTCAATAAATAAATTCACATTTAATAAATGCTGGAAAGCTGAATGCTCGGTTACTGTTAATGTGGAATTTTGACATAGAATCAGTGAATGTGTAATTTGTAAGCCATGAGTGTGTTTTTAGCACTGTTACTGTGAACTGATGTGTAGTTCTGATGTTTAACAAGCTATGGAAAAACTGAATAATTTACCTTATTTTAATGTTCTTTCAATATTTATGTGATGCAAATGTATGTTGTTTAATAACACTTGAAGACAAAATACTTGATTAAAATTTAAAAAATGAAACTTTTTGTCAGAAGCTTTATTTGTTCTGGAAAGTCCGGCATGAGATAAATAAGGATTCTTTTAAAGTGATAATCATGAAAGGCCACTCTAGCAGAATCTAAGAATAAAAAAATAGAGCTGGAAATGTGTTTCTTTACTATTTATCAATGTAAAAGTTACTTATGATCTGCTTTGCTGAACTCGCAGAGTCTGCAGGAGGCTGAACCTGCAGACAGGCCGTCCTAATATCAGAGACGAGCTGCAGCAGCCATACACAAACAGAAAAGTGCGATAAGCTCAGTTTGAGTCATGTGGACCACAGTGGGGGGCTTTGTTTTTCTGAGCTGAGGGTTCATTAGAAAGAAGAATGCACTACTTGTTTTTCGTCATCAGCCCACACACTCTCGCTCAGACGCACATTTTGCGTGTCTAGACTTGAAATATAGGCAGAACCCAAGAGAAAAAAATAATTTAAAGACTTCCTAACCCACAGAGACAGTGAGTGTGGTTTTCCTGTTATGTATCATAAAACAGTTTCTTTAGCATGACTTTACACGGTATACACGCACAGGCAGTTTCAGGGTAAAACAGGTACATTTGGACACTGCATGTATATGATGTGACTTTGGGGTTCCTTAATGCAACGTTAGAGGGAATACTGCCCTTTACCTTCACCTAATTTATCTGTCTCTGATATAATAAAATAAATATTTTAATTATTAGATGTTTATTTAGAATTAATTAGAAACAAAAGATAAAAAGCCTGACTATGATGGCGTTCGTTATCATTTGTTATTGATGAAAATCTTACAGAGTCATAACTTCACCTATAAGAGCGATATTAACATACTGCAACGTATCGTTCACTCAAACATACTTTAAGTTTTAAATCCAATTTTTTTCCTAATGTGAATGAAATAAATTACATTTTTTGTAAGAAGTAGTCAAAGAGAATTGGCTAAATAATATTTTTCTTAATGTATAAAAATAACAAACCAAAACAACATTAGTACATTTTAAAATATGGGTCACTGGAGTAGATAAATGAAACAGAACAGATACTCAAATTCATTTTCTGGGTAAAAAAGAATCAAAACTTTTACTGAATTTTAACCAGAAGGTGGCAGTGCACCCTTCTGCATAGCAATTTAACTGACACACACACACACACACACACACACACACACACACACACACACACACACACACACACACACACACACAGGTGGGAGCTAAAGGAATAATTTATTTCAAAGATATTTAGATTTATGATACCCCTATTGTTTACTTTTGATAAGGGAGATATTAAAAATGTTCTTATTTCATAAATTATATTTCTCAATCATTTTTAGCTCAACCCGATCAGCTCAGGCATCAAATCTCTCTCTCAAGGCTTCTGCAGAAACCTTAAATGTCTGTTAGCCAAAACAACACAGTATAGTGGCTCAGAAAAATGGAAAGTGTTAGCAAAACAAAGCTTAAAATGTTTTTAAAAAGAACAAAAAACCCATATCTATATTTCAAACAACTTTCCTTTTCACACCAATTTGCCAATTTTCCAGTGCTCTTTTACGTTTGGCTCTCCTCCCCATCAGTGAGGCTCGCCAGAACTTCGAAAAGCTGAGTGGACTGACTGGTGCCTCTTAGCTCACATAAATAAAAAAGTCCCACATGCAGGATGGGTGTCAGAATAATTTAACAAAAGATGAACTTCAGTGGCTACAGAAAGTCAAAGACTCATAGATAAATCTAAAGCACAGCAAGAGAAACAGGAGATTGAAGAGGCGATGTAAACAGCCAAGATAAACTGAAGACATGACTATACACTCATGTGCCACTTCATTAGGTACACCTTGCGAGGACTGAACCCTGTCTTTGCCTTTAAATCTTTGTAGCATTGATTCAACTACATGTTGGAAACATCCCTCAAAGATTTTGGACCATATTGTCATGATAGCAACCAGTGTTGGTCAAGTTACTTGAAAAAAAGTAATCAGTAACTAATTACTGATTACTTCCCCAAAAAAGTAATCCCGTTACTTTACTGATTACTTATTTTCAAAAGTAATTAATTACTTAGTTACTTAGTTACTCTTTAAAAACATGATTTTCAACCTGAATAGGTGATAAAGCGATAGATCTTTCAGCCCAATTCTACTTTTTCTGCATAATCCATCATACAAAATGTAATCAAATGGAAAAGTCTCCTTTTAAAACTTGTTTTATTAGTTTTTCTTTTAACTTTATGCATCAAGCAAAAATGTAATTATATGCAACATTCTCTGACTGGAAGAAATTTGTTTAATATTTAAACCTATTTTCTGCACATTCCAGCACATAAAATAAAATATTTTTTGTGTTTACACTCACTCTTTCAAATAGATGCAAGTAAAACACAGCAGAAAATAAAATAAGTCAAAGACTCAGCGGTCCTGTTGCTCTATTTTCACCTGTAAAGCAGGAGTAGAGTAGGCGGAGGTTTACCCTGGTGCAGGTGTGCCGCGGTCAGTGGAAGAATCCGCGAGTTTCTCTGTGAGTTTCCCATTACGTCGTAGCTACTCGGTGCTTGTTGGAAGTTTAGGGGTTTTTTTCGCTGTAAAAAGAAGTTTTCTTCCCACGCACAACGGACACTAATGTTTTTGTCACTTTTTATGGAATCAAGCTCAAAGTAAGGTCAGTACTTCCACGCTTTAAACGCTGCACGCTCATACTCTCTCCCCACTGGATATATGATCCACTGTTGATCTGCACACAGCTGTTGCCACAAACGTCGCACTCGCTTACGTCACTGTCATGAGACATTCTCGCAAAAAATCACGGTTTTAGTAACGCAGTAACGCAGCGTTCCTACGGGAAAGTAACGGTAATCTAATTACCGTTTTTGCAACAGTAATCCCTTACTTTACTCGTTACTTGAAAAAAGTAATCGGATTACAGTAACGCGTTACTGCCCATCTCTGATAGCAACACACAGCTGCAGTTGTTGGTTGCACACCCATGATGGGAATTTTCTGTTCCATCACATCCAAAATGTGCTCTGTTGGATTGGTCAGTGTGGAGGCCAAAATTAAGATAATTTGAACATCACCGTGATGGATTCCACCATCAGAGGATGGTACACTCTGGCCATAAAGGAATGGACATGATCAGCTACAATACTTTAGTGTTAAATAAGGCTCAGATGTATGCCAAGAAGATATCCCCCACACCATTAAACAGTAGCTTTTGATCCATGCATTTATGTTGTTTATGCCAAATTCTGACCTATCATCCAAACGTTGGAGCACAATTCAAGAGTCACCAGAGCAAGCAACAATTATTCAGTCTTCTATTATCTGTTATTATTATTAGTGGTGCAACGGGTCAAAGAACTCACGGTTTGGATTGGATCACGATTTTAAGTCATGGATCGGATCGATTTTTGGATCAGCAAAAAAAGAAAAAAGACAAGAAAAATGTAACTCACCATTTATTTATTTACATATTTTTTGCCCATTAAAAAACATTCAACGTAAGACTCATATAAAAACTCATATAAAACAAATTAATGTGCAATATAGGGCAGTACAGAGCTTTGTATGTACCACTCTGCTGTGATATAATGCACGGTCACGGTCACGTAGCTTTATGTTGCCCTGGAGATCCACCCATCTGTAGTTAGGGAAACAGAAGAATCCTGGGACAGTTCAGCCATAACTTTAGACTATTCCTGCTCATACATGCTTTTTACTGAAGTGGACGCGCAACAGGATATCACAGCGTGGCTCAACCATGTTCATCATATGTTTAAACCACTTGTTTTGCACAACGGAATACGTCCTCATGTCTGCAGCTATAGACCCCAATAGCTTTTGTAATAGCTTTAGCCCGGTCGGATTGGGCAGCAAAGGGCTGCTTAAATGCCGCAAACTCTGCTCCTCGACTTGGACCGCTTTTTTTTCTTTTTCGAATCTTTGGATCACGTGCGTGCCAAACCGTGGAGTGGGAGCGGTTCGGATCACGGATCAACTGTGATCCGTTCCACCACTAATCATCATCATCATCATCATTATTATTATTACTATTATTATTGTGAACCTGCGCTAATTGTACCTCCTGTGTCCTGTTTTTAGCTGCAGGAGTGGCACCCAGGTTTCATGTGTTTGATGTTTGATGTGTTAATAATCTCTGGCTCTCTTCCACAGCATGTCTTTGTCCTGTTGTCATCCACTCATGCCCAACTAATCCTGGCAGATGGCCGCCACTTCCTGCCCTGATTCTGCTGGAGGTATCTTCCTGTTAAAAGGGAGTTTTTCCTTTCCACTGTTGCCAAAGGAAGTGCTCCTAGGGGGTCATATCGTTGTTGGGGTTTTCTCTGTTTTCTTTGCATTATTGTAGGGTCTTTACCTCAACAATATAAACCCCCTTGAGACAATTGTTGTTGTAGTTTGGCATTATATAAATAAAACTGAACTGGTTCCAGAGATACTTTGAGATGAGTGGTTATTTAAGTTTACTTTAAACCTTACGTTAGGCTCAAAGCAGTCTGGCCATTCTCCTCTGACCTCTGAGATCCACTTCCCCCAGAGAATTGCTGCTCACTGGATATTTTCTCTTTTTCAGACTAGTCCCTGTAAACTCTGTAAAAATTAGTAGGTCAGCAGTTTTTGAAGTCACTTAAATCATCTTCCTTCCCCACCCCAATGATCAGTTTGAACATCAGCAGGTTGCCTTGAGCATGACTACATGCCTAAAAGCATTGAGTTGCTGCAATGTTATTGACTGATTAGATACTTGTGCTGACACATAGCTGAACCTAAGAAAGTAGCAGGAGAGCAAGTGAAAACTAGGAGGCAACAACAGAAAGTAACGCTCAAATGAAAATTAAACCTCAAAGCAAAACAGGAAATAACAAACAAAAAACAGAGGCAAGAAGAACAAGTGGTAGTGTACAGAAGAAACACAGTGTGGAACTGAGAGAGGAGCCTAAAACACAAGAAGCATAGTAAGAAAATCCAAATAGAAACCAAAGCTAAAAAAAAAAAGCTTAAAAACAGCAAGACAGTAAAGAAACCTCATTTAGTGCTGCGTAATTAACACATTGCAAACCCATATCTATTGGACCACAGAAAGCTGATAATGGCCCCGGGGCCTTATGTTTGACACCTCTGACACTGAGCTGAACTTTCTTTTGTGGGGCACAATGGTATCACTGAACTTCCCCAGAAACTTTCATTAGGATTCTTTGGGGTGAACAGAAAGGGAGGGCCGACTTGATGTGTGGTTTTGGGTGCTGTAGGTGTGCAGAAGGAAACTGTGGTTTTCCTCTGAGATGACCTGGAAATTCATTAAAAGCTGTTAAAGAGAGGTTGTTCCTGTGTGTTTACGATTCCTATCATCATCTGCTGGAGCCAACAGATCATAGCTTTTGAGTATGAGGTTAAGGATTTTGAGTGGTTGATGGAGCTCATTAGTCCTTTTCAAGTCAGTGAATTTTCGCCTGACTGTTGATTTCTTAGTCAGATTAAGTTGCCATAAGGTCACATAACTATAAATCAGATTTTAACAATGCATTGCTTAATATTTTTCAGGACAAAAACAAAGAAAAAGTTTCAGTATTTGCTTTCTTCATGCTTGCAGGTCTCAGATAACTATGTGAACTTTGTGGTCAGAAGTATGTGGACAACTCCTGATTTTAGTGTGTGGTTTTGGGTGGTGCAGTAAATGGTTTCATTCTCAGTGTTAAAATGAATAAACATTTTAGTCAGGGTTAAAGGTTGTTCACACTACTGTGTACTCATAGGTTAGGGACTTGCAAAGCATGGCCTGCTTTATCATAGATCATAATAAAGTGAAGTGATTAAAACACATGTAGCTGCTATTAGCCTCTATTACCGTCTGTTAGCCTCTATTAGCTGCTGTTAGCTACTGTTAGCACATCTAACATTGTTGAAGTTGGACACTTATCAAATAAGCTCTCATATGATGTGATGTTTTCAGAAGGAAAAAGTGTTTTTTAGAACAGTCAAGTCCAACATTAGCTGGCATAATGTTCGCTTATAACTAGAGATGGACCGATCCGATATTATGTATCGGTATCGGTCCGATACTGACCTAAATTACTGGATCGGATATCGGAGAAAAATAAAAAATGTAATCCGATCCATTAAATATCACGAAAGCACCTCACAAAACTTGCAACACGCCGTAACTCACCTCAGAACGTTAGCACGTCGGAGCAGTATGCATCACGTGATAGAGCGGCTGTGGCATGCGGGACCTGTCGGTGGTCTGGATAGCATGTGGAGCTTTGCTAGCAACCCGGCATTTCATCTCCGACAAAGTTATCCCCGAGAGAAGTAAAGCAAGTGTGTAAGTCCATCTCTGAATGTTTGTAAAGCATTCCTGCGTTAAGCTTAACAAGCGATATATGGAGCGACTGCCTCTTCTTGCTGCTACTTCAATCATGAAACTGCTTAATGATCAGCTGATTGGCTTTTCTGTCGCGAGTCCATCTCTCTGGTTTGTTTTTGGCCCACTTTGCACCAGAAAGAGGAAACCAGCGGCTAAACAACAGCAGCACGTTTAAGCTTGATCAGCTGTTGTTAGAATTTATTTATTATTACTTTCTACTCGAGGATCTTTTTCTACGTAGCTGACGCTGGTAACTGTGCAGGGGCGGATCTAGCAAAGTTTAGCCAGGGGGGCCGATAGGGCATTAACAGGGAAAAGGGGGCACAAAGACATACTTTTCTTTCTTATTCTCATTTAAAATGTCTAGCTTTTAATAAATAATTATCCGAATCTTACACCGAAAGTTTTAATTTGATGTAAAATGAATAGAAGTCCATTACTGTATATAGTGACTATTAAGTCTAATATATATACCCTAGTAAGCTATAGTACTTTTTCCTTTGTGAAGGTACCATCTGTGCAGTCTGCAATTTTGTTGAAGAAAGATGTTGAATCTATTTAATATTTCTTGAAAAATAATTGATTTCTGTGCATTTTTTTTCACACTGCATCAAATTAAGGTTGATTACGTTGATTAAGCATCATGAGGTGGAGCGTGAGGGGTGGTTCCCTATTTTTTATTTATTTATTTTTGTTGTTGCTGGGAGTTGGAACCCTATTAGTTAGGTTGCTTAATATTTACGCTAAGTACTCTTTAAAATACCAGAATAGGGAGGATGGTGTAGGTTTAAGTTTATTAGATTGATCAGTATTGCTGAACTATAAATATTTTTTTTTTGCATATAGGTATAACAGAATAGCTTTAGTGTAGTTGTTGTTTTAAACTTGAGTATGAACTTATACAAAATGCAGCAAGATATTTAAAAAAAAACAGTTTTATTGATTAAAACACACTATATCGGATTCATATCGGTATCGGCAGATATCCAAATTTATGATATCGGTATCGGTATCGGACATAAAAAAGTGGTATCGTGCCATCTCTACTTATAACTAGCTGTTGTCTTCATTTAGATAGCTCATTGTTAGCTCTCCGGAGACGTGAGGGTGATATGTTTCATCTGCTATAAGTATGCATGACAATAAACATGTTTATGCATGCTTTCACGTGTTAGAGCCCTGAAATCAGTTCAGGAGATGATGATAATGCACAAAGGAGTTAGGAGGAGAAAGACATAGTAGACAAGAAATTATGAAAACATCCATCCATCCATCCATCCATCCATCCATCTTCATCCGCTTTATCCGAGGCCGGGTCGCGGGGGCAGCAGCCTAAGCAGAGAAGCCCAGACCTCCCTCTCCCCAGCCACCTCCTCCAGCTTATCCGGGGGAATACCAAGGCGTTCTCAGGCCAGCCGAGATATATAATCTCTCCAGCATGTCCTGGGTCTGCCCCGGGGCCTCCTCCCAGTGGGACATGCCTGGAACACCAACCCCAGGAGGCGCCCAGGAGACATCCTTGTCAGATGCCCGAACCACCTCAGCTGGCTCCTTTCGATGTGGAGCAGCAGCGGCTCTACTCTGAGCCCCTCCCGGATGGCCGAACTTCTCACCCTATCTCTAAGGGAGAGGCCAGCCACCCTTCGGAGGAAGCTCAGTTCCGCCGCTTGTATTCGCAATCTCGTTCTTTCGGTCACTACCCACAGCTCGTAGCCATAGGTGAGGGTAGGGACGTAGATCGACCGGTAAATTGAGAGCTTTGCTTTTACACTCAGCTCCCTCTTCACTATGACGGACCGGTGCAGCGTCCGCATCACTGCGGCCGCCGCACCAATCCGTGTGTCGATCTCCGGCTCTCTTCTCCCATCACTCGCAAACAAGACCCCGAGATACTTGAACTCCTCCACTTGTGGCAGGAAATCATCCCCGACCCGGAGTGGGCACTCCACCCTTTTCCGGCTGAGAACCATGGCCTCAGATTTGGAGGTGCTGATCCTCATTCCCGCTATTAAATGCACATATACAGTTGTAAAAAGTTATTTAGGATGTTTCAATTAAAAGTAACTTATCAAATGTGTAACATATGCGACCGGTCTCTTTCGTCAAGCAGACTGAGATCCCTCAGTTCAGCTCCAACATGAAACAAAGGCCTAAAATCCAGCTTGTGTGTGGGTGATGGAGCACAGAGCAACAAAATGTAATATATGTAATTTTTTTGGTTCCAGATTTTGTTTGATGTCGATTTATGTAAAAAAGGTTTTTGTCTTGCTGCCCCCCAAAATAGAATATTCCAGATATAACCTGAGGCAGGTGGAGTATAAAAGGAAGCCAGTTGCTGTCTGAGAAGTTGGTCTGATTTTGAAGTCAATAAATGTCACAGTTTGGTTCTTGAATTTTATCTCCACTTCAGATCTCTTTGTTTAAACTTTGAAGCTTTTTACTTCCTCTTTTATTTTGGAATTCAGATCCTTGTGTGGTTTTCTGTGTGTTCACTTCCCTCTTCTCTTATTTACCTGCTACTTATAGTGTCTGAGTTAATCTATTCCTTTTTATGTGTCCCTCTGTCTTTATAAAGTAGACCGTGTTTTCGTTTTTTTTCCGGCTCTCAATGTTTCTGGATTGATCTAATATTCCTGTTTGAGATGGGGGGGGGGGGTTCCTGCCACACCTTTATGAACAATGAACATATCCTTTATGTTCTTCAAAGTTAGCAGTTTTAGCAGTGCCATATTGACTTGGTCCATAGTCCCATCAGTATTTGAGTCCCCCCCAGAAGTTGTTGCAAGACAAAGACATCAGTATTTCATAGTAGCAGAAGAATGTAATTGAATGTACAAAGTGTCCACTCATTAAGAAGGGCATCTAAACAGCTGCTTTAACCTTTTATAATGTTCTAGAAACAGTAAATACAAAGTCATCAGGCTACAAATGTAAGGACAGGTGGTGCAACGGTTCCCTGGCAGACCACTGGTTAATTTTCGGCCGCTGAACTTTCTTTTGTTGGGCACAATGGTATCACTGAACTCACCATAAACTTTCGTTGGGATTTTCTTAGGTGAACAGAAAAGGGAGGGTTGGCTTGGTGTGTGGTTTTGGGTGCTGTAGGTGTGCAGAAAGAAACTGTGGTTTTCCTCTGAGATGACCTGGATTAAATTTAAAAAATGTGCTAAAGAAAGGTTGTTCTTGTGTCTTTATGATTCCTAGGGCACGTAAACCACATCTTTAACCTTTTATAGGGTTCTATAAACAAGAAATACTAAATGCCCCAGCAACTCATCCTAGGTGTTATGAACCGAGTGGGTCTGGGTTTTTGTTTTCTTCTTCCCTTTTCCCTTCTCTCTCTCTTCTTCTCTGTCTCTCTCTGGGTCAGCCCTTCCTCACCCATTGATATATTGAATCATCAGGCTACAAGTAAGACTCTTAAGCCTCTTTTCCATTAGTACCTACTTGGACTCATCACGGTTTGCCATGGTTTTCAGGGTTTTCCATTAGGTCATAGTACCTGGTACCAGGTACGTTTTAGTACCTGCTTGTCCCGGGTGCCAAGCAGGTACTAAAACATACCTGCTTGGTACCTACTAAGTAGTAAAATGTGAAGTTGTCACACGGCATGCCACCGATTTGCTGGTCAAGTCAGTTGACGAGTCATGAAAGTGTCTCATTCACAAAAATTACAACCACCATTTTTGAAACAAAAACAATGGGGCAAATGGTTGCAAAACCCCACTGTGGTCCCCGAGACTGACGAAAAGCCACAGACCAAGCAGCAGGTATATTCTTGCCTCACTGTCCACCATTGTTGTAGCACTCGTGTTGCATATTAATCAATCACACCCAGACCCGTAGCTATGATGGCAAACACGCACACTGGGTTTCAATGGAAAACCAGTCGATCTGAGTTGAGTCGTGTTGATCCACGGCAAGTCGATCCGAGTAGGTTCAAAAGGAAAAGGGGCTTTAGGTCGCCCCAGTTAGCAACCTGTCTGAAGACTTCACAATCAAAGATCACACATAGATTTACCTGCAGTTTGGGAACAACTCCACTCCACATCACCACCTGAACTTCCTAAACATCTGTGATCCACACTCAGCCTGCCTGCTCCCAGTTTCTTAAAAACACTTTGCCACAATAAAGATCAATACAGTTCAACTTAAAACACGTTGTTGAGTCTGGTTTGTGGGTCCTTCCAGTTCCTGAGGAGGCCTCGATGAATCACCACCTTGTGATGGTGCAGGGGGGTGACATATGTTGACCAGCGCAATTTGGTGGAACGATATGGTCAGGTGCTTTGAGGAGTGGTTAGTGGCGGAAGTTGGAAGCCTTAGTGGTTTTAAAAAGTGTCCATAAATAAACTTTTTGGTCTGTGATAAATGACAAAACTTCTTGTAGAACTACACGAGTATCATGTAAATACTTTTTTGTTTGTTATTATTATTCTTAGGGTGACATTTTGGGGGAAAAAATCTGTCTTTCTTCCAGTTACACTGAAAAAAACACAGACTCATATGTTATATATAGACACAAAAAAGATGTTATTTTAGGTAGTATAGTTTATTTGCATATACATTTTCCCTCTATATAGATTACACAGTCAAACTATGCAATTAAATATGTTGCATATTTGTCAGTTAGACAAAAATGAAACAAAATAGCAAACTCAGTGCTGTATCATTGTTTTTTAAACATCATGTTCATAACATCTCAGCCAAATTGTCTTTCAAGCGCTTATGCATAGCTGCTGATGTCTACCACGCAAAGTGAAAGTGTTACAATACTCGTAAAAACAGAAGATGATTTAACAAAGCACATTTTTAACCACATTTAAATGTATGACTTAAATCTTGTTAAAAAAATACACACATCAGCCTCTGGAGTAAATTCTTGTGTACAACAAGTGCACGTCTAACTCCGAGCAACCATATAAACCATGATGGGGATGAAGCTCACAGAAAGGAGAGTGAGGCCAATCACCACCTTCTGAGGGGCATCTTCAGTCATCGGATCATTCTCATTGGTGCAGTTCTGGAAAAATTTCAAATGGATGTCGATAAAGAAGTCTTGAATATCAGGGTTTGGGAAGAAACAGCTGGTAATATTAGCCAGAAATTCCACGCAGTGTGTTAGGTCACTGTAAGCTCTGCAATAGATGGAGAAAAGTTAATGATGGGGGTGAAACAACTCCTCTGATAATGAAGAATATTTGCTCAAATGTGTTAATGTACTTGTATTTGTTTTTTCATCAGTTAAAGTATGAAACTTGCAATGTTTGAAAGTGTCTTATTGAGCCTGCAGTCACAATTTGACTTGAATGCAGCAAAAGTACGTAAAAAAGTAGAAACCTCAACAGAGTCAGATATAAAAACAAAAACAAAACAGCACATAAAATATGGGTGTAGCCACTCTTACATCTCACATACGTCCTTAGTTTCCTTCTGTCCCTTGTTGCGATCTCCCTCTATGCTGTGTTTGTCTAGTTCTGGTTCCCTAAAGTTTTAAATTTTTCTGTTGATTTAGTTCCTTTAAAGCGGACGATTTTCTTTCATCATCCAAAAACCTCCCATAACATTTAATTTCTTAGTTTTTATCACAAACATACACCAATAACTTTTAATTTGATATGCTTTTGTGTGGGGTGGCGGCATATTTCATAAGAAATTATAAAAACATAGATTTTAAGATTATGAGATGAAACTGTTGTGCTGGACCCCCAGGCACTGAAACTGAGCAGCAAATCAACCTTGAGAAAAACTGTTGTGGTTAAACTGCTTCCTGTTTGAAATTAAACAGAGGAGAGAGTGGGCTGAAGGAAGAGACCACTGCTCATATTAACCCTTCGGCAGGAGAGGCACTCGTTCTCTTTAAGCCTGTTTGGATGTTGAATATTTCCCTTTGTGACTTGTTATCGACCTAATGGGCTTTTTGACTTCTTTCCTACTTACTTTGTAATTTAGATGATATGATCACTGTTTTACAGTAAAGAACCAAAGCAAACACTACTATATTTGAGTATTTCCACATATATTTAAAAACTGTAGTAGCCAGTGACTTTTAAGATCAAAATTTACACCCAGATGACGCTCACAAAAGTCACATGTCAGGAGTTGTTAAGCACTTCATTGAACAGTCATTCTCTAAAACACATGCTTTCATTTGAGTAAACCTTCAGATGATCTGAAAATTCCAAGGTTGGATATTCAAAGCCAAAAAACTTTTTGCAGTGACTCCCAAGCTAGGCGAGTGGCTCCAGCAGATCCCGGGAACAACATCGGAGATCTCTGTCTAGAAGAGCGCAGTCCTAGGAACTGCTAAGATACTGCACAGGACCCTGCACAGGAATACATATATGAATTTTTAACTTCTTAAAAAACTACTACTGCTACTAGCATGCATGTTTCATTTTGTTCTATTTAACAAATGAAACAGCGCCCCTCTGGTTAGAGGTCAAAAGGGGTACTGCAGACATTCGTCCGGTATGTCGAGTCAACTGAAAATGACATCAGTTGATCAAAGTTTATCACAAAAATATTGTTTAATTATTCATTTGGTGTCATGTATTATTGTAGGGTCTACCTTAGAATATGAAGCACCAATTGTTGTTGTGATTTGGCGCTGTATAAATAAAGTTGAAAGGAAAAATTTTTGCCACTGGAAACTGAACGAAAGAACAAGCTGCAGAGTAAAGTGAGAGATGAAGAAAATAAGCGAGAGGTTAGCTTGCAGGAACTATGGACCACTTCAGAAGAAATGGGGCTTGAGGTAAACACTCTCTGCATGCTTTCCTTCCTGCACGTGGACAGTTATGGCCTGCTGAGGCCAACTGTTGATGTCACTGACAGGAGTACTTTGATACTAAGGTACATTTGGCATGTAAACTGTTAACACTGACTTTGCACTCTGACAATTATTTTTAATTTTTCATTAGTTCATGATTGTTGAATTACATGTACAATGTCACTCAGCAGTCCATCTGCATCTTAAGGATAAAGGACACTCTTTCGAGGATGCCAATGTTCACATTTTGGACAGAGAGGACAGATGGTTTGAAAGAGGAGTGAAAGAAGCCCTCTATGTCCACTGTGAGCGACCATCTTTGAACAGAGGCGGGGGTTTACGACACCAACTCTCTGCCATCTATAATCCAGTTTTGAGATCCCTTCCCAGACGCCTTAACGCCCACTCACATCCTGGGCCATCTGACCTCAGGAATTCGCATGATAAGGTGGGGCCAGGTTTCACAATGAACACACCCGAAACTCTGGCTGATTGGGACCCACGCCCAGTTTCCCACCTTGGCTCAGGCGATTAGAGGATCATCAGGGGGTCCTTTTGTCCCTCTGTGGGGGGTCACTCCCACTAGGTTTATATCTGGGACTCTCCACCATTTGACCTTAGAACTGAAGAAGCTTCTCGGATGAGAGGTGAAACGTCTTCAAGCAACTTAAAGAAGTCCAGACGCTTTTCTTTGCAAGCTCCTTTGACTACGATGACCTGGATGACTGAGAACCTTCACAGACATACATGTACAATGTACATGTAAAAACACCTCTGTCCTCACCTAGTCTTCAGGCTTGTTCTAATCAGAAGGTTGGCGCTTTGATCCCTCTCTGTTCCAGTCTGCATGCCAAATACCCTTGGGAACGATACTAACCAAGTTGCTCTCTGATGCATCCATCTGAGTATATATGTGTGTGTGAATGTTAGGCTACGTCTAATCCAGATAAATTTGAAAAATGTGTTTTCGTCTAAAAACGCTCAGCATCCACACCATAGTTTTTCCCTCGTTTCCAAAGAGTTCAGTTGAAACGACTGAAAAAAGACGATTTGACCTGCATCATTTCCGTCTGCCGTTTATTTACTTTACGGCTCTTTGAAACGTCGCGGCAAAATGTCGAGAAAAAGCGCAAAATTTTTTAAAAGGACTGACAACGCTGCAAGTAACACAAGAGTACAAAGTACCGAAACCAAGTGAGAATTAAAGAATTTGAAGAAAAGCTATCTGGAGCATGTACAGACTGATATTAATCTTTAATAGGGCTGTCAAAACTGAGAGCAAACAAAACAGCTGCTGTCCACCATCTTAGTTGAATTGGTCACGTGACTGCATCACATGACTAAAATGCTTCATCGTTTTCAAAAGGCTCCATTTTCGTCCCCACTGCGACTCGAAAACTGTCTTTTTAAATTTACCCACTTTGGAGAGCATTTTAAATCTCAGTTTTCCTTGACCAAAAACGCCATCGCAGTGTGGACGGAAGGTCAAAACGGAGAGAAAAAGATGCGTTTTCAAACAAAAACTATTTAGTGTGGATATGGCCTTAGACAGAAAGAGCATAGAAAAAGGTGCTTGGATAAAAGAGGCAAGTTTTGTGCTCAGAGTAGCAAAGCGCTTTAAAACAACCCGTCCATTACCATTTCCTTTTAAAGCTCTGTATGTAAGTATGGACATTTTTTTTTTAATTAAAATTGACTGGGTATTGATGTGTTTTCTTATTCCCATAATTACATTCCATAAATATTAAAGGGGGCCCTATAGAGCCCATCTGTGGCAGCATCCCACTGCAGTTCCTCGAGTGGCCACATGGGGCTGGCACCAAAAGTGAGTCAATCCCCAGAAACACTCACATTCAAATATGTGAAATTTCCATCCAGTTTATGTTTTTGGTGCCTTTTGAAGAATTTTTAATCGAATTGACTCTTTAAAATTGAATATGTGAGGCTGTCCAAAACATTTATAACTTTTGTGAGTGAAATTCTAGTATTTTATTAGCCTGTTATTCAACACTCTATAGATCAGAATTATGGAATATTTTACAGTTTCAGGAGCAAAACTTCACCAGTTTCATGTCTATGACATAGATTTTAGTGAAACAGCACTACTACCCTGAATCTTTGTGCTTTTTGAAGATTTTCTGAAGAATAAAGATTAAAAGGTCACGTCATGTTTCTTTAATACTGAAAATTAATGCAAAGAAGTCCAGAAAAGATGATTACATATTTCTCAGCAATAATTCTAATCATGCTGTTTTGTCCTTCAGAATATTGAGTTTTTAAATGCATAACGAGTATTATTCAGTGTGTTAAACATGGAGGTTTGTGGATATATTTATTCAGTTACCCGATGAAACGTTCCTGGACACACCAGTTATCTCTGCCGATATTCCACATGTCCTGGTGAAAATTTTCACCACAGTAGGTGGAACTGAAGAATTGCAGTGACTTCCAATCACAGTTTTCCCCAGTAATTTTATTTTCCTCATCCTGGAAACTCTCTGCAAAGTAATCAAAGATTTTTCTGACACATATGAACTAAAAGGAGGACACACGTAGAAAACAGAAGCTGACTCTCCGACAAATTTTTCATGTTTAATCTGCACTATATGCAAAGCACGTAAATAAGACGCGCTGATAATCATTAACTTACCTTCACCTTCTGCGATAACAGAACCTTGGTTACTTTGCAGTTTTTCCTCGACCGCCTTCTTCTCTTCGTAAAATGTGGATGTCACATTCTTTGGTTTCAGTGTACCTGCAGGCAAAACATTTTGTTTCACTCTAGGTATTATTGCACCTTGAATTCATAATGGTTGTTTATCCAAAGTGGAAAACGTTTTGCATTTAAATTTGATTTATGCATCAATAAGTCCTGTTTAGAAACAGATATGTAATTGGTGGACTTACAACAATACAAAATTCCTTTAAATCTGCATTCTTCCTTATGTTCAGAAGGGGGTAATTCCCTCTGCTGCAAAACAACTAGATGTTTCCAAGTCTATGAAAAAATAGTTCCCAACTGCCTTGATCTGTGTCTCAAGCAGACAATTTCCTGGCTTCCTGGCTGACTTAATCACTTATTTATTCTGTCCATTATGAAGACAGTTGCATGTCATTTATCAAAATCACCGTATCAAAGCAGTCCTGTCAGTAACTGAAGAAGTCACTTGGATGAGTGGCGAAATGTTTCTCCCACTGAAAAGGCTGGAACAAAACGCTCTGCAATTATTTAGACAATCCAAGGTACAGTGCACCAAACCTCTATCGCCCCCTCCTGCATCGTGGGCCCATGCCTCTCTGTTAGGCTGGGTTGGCTTTGTCTCATGGTCTAAGGCCACCAAGTGTTTGGTTTGAGCCCATAAACCTGGCCCAGGGCTGGAGCTTTGTAACCCTGTTCTGAGCAGGATGAACTGGTTTTTTGAATTGCTCTTTGGCTAGCTAGTATAACACACTTTTTGTGATCACTCAAGCATCCAAATCTGTCCAACACAGGATCCAGTCATTACATGTGCTGTGTTGGACAGGTTTCTTTTAATCCTAGTGGCATTTAAATGATTATGAATATATTCTGCAGTTTTGCGATTAGATGTGTTAATCACAGCCCATGTCTTATACAGTATGTTGGTCTGTTACACAGAAAGAAATCAGTAAATATCTGTATTAAATATCCTGGATGTGACCTGTGACATCTTGGACAAGAGCATTAAATGCATAAATGTATGAATGAAAACATTTGTGTGCATTTAGTTTGTATAGATGCCATCTTTTCAGATACACTACTGGAGATCAGTCACTTTCTGCAGTCAGGTGCGCTCTGTCCTCAAAACACATCATCAGTGTTTACAAACATCAAAAAGGGTGTAAAAATATTGATAAGGTAATGAATTTGCCAGACAGCACGTTTTCTTACTTGTTTAATTATGTTGCTGCATTTTATGAGCAATCTGTTTATAAAACACCTCAAAGGTTACAGTCTACTGTCATCAGATTTATGTTACAATTTATAGGCAACAGTTGCATTTTTCTAATGGAAAAACAAGAGTAAACCATTCACCAGACCAAAATGGAGCCTTTGATGGTCTATTTCTGGCCTCCACTTCCGTGTTTGACACTGTTGTACAAAGTATTTTAAGTAAGAAATGAACTTACTGTTGAATGTTTGGTTCCTCACAACTTCATCGAGCTGTCCCGCTGTGCTGTTGGCTGATTGTGATGTCACAGTACCTGCAAACAACAAATTCAAAGATGTTCCTTACGATCAGCTATGCCAGTCGGGCCACTTTTAAAAGGAATGCTCTCACTCTGACTTTCATTTGCCTCTGCTGTTTCCTTCATTACGCCCCCACACAGGGGGAAAACAATTCATGGAAATGTTAAAGCAAATCCAAAAAGCAGGAAATGTCCACAAAATCTAAAGAAAAACTCTCAAGTGAAGGCAAACACATACCGAGGACAAAAGCAGGCAAGAGCAGGTAGAGGATCATTGTGGACAGCAGTCGAGGCAGGTCTGTGACCCAACGTGTCTTTAGAGGCTATAATTTCCCTCCTGGAGCTCAGAGGAAGAAGGAAACCCAGCCCTCCTTATCTCAGCTTGCTGCAGATGCATCTGAGTGTATTTGTGCCAGGGTGTCATTGAGAGATCCTTGTTAAACATGCCTAGTGTTGGAAAACGAGCAGATGAAGATGCTGATCTGACAATGACTTAACATGATCAGATCAAAGACGAACCTACCAAAGTTAGAGAAAGAGCTTACCGAAGAAAATAAATCACAAGTTAGTTCAATTGTTACACAGTCAGAAAAAGCTTTGACTGCAACCATTTCAGCCTTGCGAGTGTCCGAGTAAAACCCCCACATATATTTTAGTAGCTAATTTTAGACACTGAATGTTGAGAAATGAGTAAAAAGGGAAGCGCAGATTAGCTTATAAAGTGAAATTCACTGATCAACATGTTTAGTTCAGTGGTTTTCAAATTGTGGGTGGAAGCCACAGCAGCTGCAATGTGATAGACAGGGCAAACTTGTGGTGGCTGCTGCTAAAATAATATTAACTTGGGTGATAATTTTGTATTAATAATGGGTCAGAAAGTAATCTTTGTTTAGCTTCTAAAGGTCGGCGCACCAGAAAAAATGTTGAGGACTCTGCACTTATTCTGCTCGAGCCAGTCAACATAACCCAGCACGAAAAATGTGTATGTTGTAAAAGGTTTTAATTGGTAGACTTTTCAGAAGATTCACTTCACAGTTACAGCTGCTCTGCATCACAGAGGCTTTCTAATTAATGCACCATCAAATGCAGCAACCTGCTTGTTTAACTGTTAAACAAGCAGGTTGCTGCATTTGAGTCAGAGTTGGATTTTCTATGATGTGTTCAGTAAACATCATCTGAAAAGTGACTGAACTTCCTTAAGTTTCTTGAAATTGTTTTAACCCTCATTTTTTTTGAAGTGTTTTCAGTTTTAAGACCAAATGGCAGAGATTCCCAGGAATTTAAAGAAGTCCAGTTGCTTTCTTTCTAAACTCCTTAGATTACTATGACCTGGATGAATGAGAACCTATACAGACATATTACCATGCACTTTGGGAGGAACATTCTTGAACTGCTGTGATATGAAAGGGAATCAAGAAAACTAGCAGATTATGGAAACCACCTCCACTTTAACCTCAAACGCAGACAGAGCAGACTTATTCCCAAGAGTTTGCACCATGGATCCACGGTCAGGGGACATAAAGTGAAGTTGATTCTGCAGAGAGCACAAAACCAGCTTCAAAGTGAAAAGATAAGACACTTCTCAGAAGACCCTTATGAGGAAAACATCAAGGGAACAGTTTACCCTGCCCGGGATAGGGTTACCGGGGCCCCACCCTGGAGCCAGGCCCGGGGAGGGTGCCTCAGGGCGAGTGTCTGGTGGCCGGGCCTTAGTCCATGGGGCCCGACCGGGCATAGCCCGAAAAGGGGACATGGGCCCATCCTCCCGCAGGCCCACCACCCACAGGAGGCGCCGTTGGGTGCATTGTGTGCTGGGCAGTGGCCAGGAGCGGAGGCCCTGGCGGACTGATCCCCGGCTACCAAGACTGGCAATTGGGACATGGAATGTCACCTCTCTGGTGGGGAAGGAGCTTGAGTTAGTGCGTGAGGTTGAGAGGTACCGGCTAGATATAGTCGGGCTCACCTCTACACATGGCTTGGGCTCTGGAACCAGCCTCCTGGAGAGGGGCTGGACTCTTTTTCAGTCTGGAGTTGAAACTGGAGTTGTTCGATCATAAGACTGTCCATAAGTGCACGTGGCACCAGGACGCCCTAGGCCACAGGTCGATGATCGATTTTGTTATCGTATCACCAGACCTGCGACCATATGTTCTGGGCAGTCGGGTAAAGAGAGGGGCTAAGCTGTCAACTGATCACCACCTGGTGGTGTATTGGATCAGGTGGCGGAGGAGGACACTGGACAGACCCAGCGTGCCTAAACGTGTAGTGAGGGTGTGCTGGGAATGCCTTGCAGAGGCCCCAGTCCGCGAGATCTTCAACATACACCTCCGGCAGAACTTCAACAGTATTCCAAGGGAGACTGGGGACATTGAGACCGAATGGACCATGTTCAGCATGTTCTTTGGCGAAGCTGCTGCAATGAGCTACGGCCACAGGGTGGTTGGTGCCTGTCATGGTGGTAACCCCCGAACCAAATGGTGGACACCAGAGGTGAAGGGAGCCACCAGGCTGAAGAAGGAGTCCTATTGGGCTTGGTTAGCTTGTGGGACTTCGGAAGGAGCTGACAGGTACCGACAGGCCAAGCAGGATGCGACTCAAGCAGTGGCCAAAGCAAAAACTCGGGTGTGGTAGGAGTTCGGAGAGGCCATGGAAAAAGACTTTTGGACTGCCTCGAAGAAATTCTGGCAAACCGTCAGGCGACTCAGGAGGGGAAAGCGGTGCTCTACCTGTACTGTGTATAGTGCTGGTGGAGCGCTGCTGACTTCAACTGAGAAAATTGTCGGGCGGTGGAAGGAATACTTTGAGGACCTCCTTAATCCCACTGAGGAGGAAGCAGAGTCTGGGGATGAGGGGGATGACCCGCCAATTTCCAGGGGTGATGTCACTGAGGCAGTTAAACAAGTCCTTGGTGACAGAGCCCCTGGTGTCCACCCCGTGTTCCTGAAGGCTCTGGATGTTGTAGGGCTGTCTTGGCTGACACGCCTCTGCAATGTTGCGTGGAGATCAGGGGCGGCACCCCTGGACTGGCAGACCGGGGTGGTGGTCCCCATTTTTAAGAAGGGGACCACCACCCCGGTTTTAGTCACGGTTTTAGTCTCGGTTTTAGTAACGCAGTAATGCAGCGTTCCTACAGGAAAGTAACGGTAATCTAATTAGTAATCCCTTTACTCCCTTTACTCGTTACTTAAAAAAAGTATTCAGATTACAGTAACGCGTCCATCTCTGGTTATGACCAGAAAAGAACTGACTTATTTCTGATGTTTTTTAATGATAATGAATGCTTTATTTATGGGTGGACATGTGAGTGGAGAACAACAAGGAGCCAAGGATGGAGCCCTGTGGAACACCCCAGAAATAAACAACTCATTTCAGTAATGACGTTTGAGCTGGAGTGTCATTAACAGTCAGTCCTGTACGTCTTTACCATACAACCCCAAGTTAGTAGTCATACTAAATAATTATGAATTTTTTTTTCTGTTGTCAGGTGGCAGACTGTATAGTCATATTATTCTGGTTTTGCATTAAGTAATTGGATGCACTCTGTCCTATCGACATATGATAGGCCTGCTGCAGTCACAAAGTTTCTAATTGTGCTGGGACTGCCCATTAACTTCCACTGGACTCCCAGTGGAAGTTAATGGGCAGCCCAATTTCCTGATTCTTCATGATCCTTCATGTATGACTAGTAAAAAACACTCATAAGGGATTTCTTCTTTCAGGAATCAGGAAGAATGTGCAGCATGAATGTTAGACAGGAAACCCATAAACTGTGTGCCTGTCTGGACCTATTTACTAACACGACATGTTGTTGTTTTCTCAGTATTGTTGTAGAGTTTACCTTCACTTTACAATGCAAAATGTCTTGAGGCAACTGTTGTTGTGATTTGGTGCGATGTAAGTAAAACTGAGTTGAATTGACCTGAATTGCTCATATTGTCATGATAACTTAACCAGATGTTGGGAAAAATAGGCGGCCTGAAAGTAAGTTTACATTTCACACAGACAAGCTTTTACCCACTACAGATACACACAGAGGTATGAAAACAACAACTTCCTGTGTTTTGTGGTATTAAATGTGCAGGATGTCAGTTTTTTTCAGCTGGCTTGTCGGAGACAGGAAACTAAACTGGCATTCGGGGGTTTGCTGCTTGTTGACAGACATTAAGGGACAGTCGAAGGGTTTTAAATGGACATCTGCATCCTGGTTACAATCAGGTTTTTAAAGCAGTGCTTTTGTACTTCAGAAACCTAGTTTTGAGGTACACAGTATGACAGCAAGAGGAAAAGTGAGGGTGCTATTCAGGTGTATAATGCTGCAAAGACAGAGTTCCAGCCAGGTGACAACGACTGAGGAAGCATGAACAAGAGTGAAGGTTAAAGGTTACAGGAAGCCAGGATCTTAATGCAAACAAGTGCAAGTTAAATGAACAAAGTCAGATTGATTTCAGATTAACAGTTGCAGGAAAGAGAGCTTGATCGATCTAATTTATACATCACAGGGGCCTGCTAAATTACCACACTGTAACTGGATACTAATATTTATTACGCGTGGTTTTGTATGCATACTAAAATAATTTTAAAGAGCATTTGATCCTTCCCAAAGAGGAATAAACAGAAATAAAATTTTTCTTAAATGTGAGTTTATCATGCAGATCATTTGTGCTTATAATAACCTGTTAAAGGCCCCTAATAAGCCAAGAAAAACTCTGATCGGTTATACAAAGATATGCAGAACTAACATGTTAACACGTTAAACCTTGTAACAGAGTTAATCATGTTCATCTAGACGTACTGTCTTCACTGACACCACACAGGCTGTCCCTCTACTAGATGAAAATCTGGTATGTGGTGAAGCTGTTTTCCCCCCTTTCTTAAAGAAACCACTTAAATGCAAGTGAGACGTTCAGGTGTTTCGAAGCAATTTTTCCCCACACGTCACTTTTCACATGCGTGAAATCTTTCAAAGTCAGTCTTTGGTGGTTGATTTATCAACCTGAGTAAAACAACAACAACAAAAACTCTGCTTTACATTATTTGACTGAAAGATAAACTGACACAAATAAAGGATGTCTGAGTAAACAAACAAAAAAAACATGTTGATTATTTATTTTCAACTCATGAAAAACACAATTGTGCATTTGAGCTTTATTGATTAAGGAAATGATTGAACTAAGTATGAAATATGATGAGTGGTCACTTTTTTTAATACATAGTTTTTATGTAATTCAAGTTCCTTTAATGCTAACACTACATTATAAATGCATATCTATATTTAATGTACATCACCCACTAATAACGGCCTGTTGTTATTGCATATTGAATTTTATTATTTTCATTTGTTAGTAATAGTAGTTCTACACTACATGAAGGGTTATGCGTGAAAGCCACTAATCAAAGAAATGTATCTGCTTAAAATAATTATATGGGGAACATGAAGGATTTTCTGGCTTAAAATAGATCTTGGGGGCGGAGGTGTGACGTTGTGCATAAGTACCATAGTTAAGACACATTGTCAAGGCAGAGAGTGTGTTTCCTGTTATTTCTAGGAATTCAATACACAGTTGTGTATTTTTGGATGATTTCCCTTTAGTTGAAAGTCACAACCTCTTGTGGAGCACCCACAATTTCTGTATGAATGAAAAAAAAAACCCTGTAATGGTGAATGCTCATATTAAACATACAAACCTGTCAGACTGCTCCAAACACTTTATTACACTTTGATTCTTGGCTCTGTATGACATCATTAAAAAGGGTTATCCCAGGCACACTACTCTGTCTGTGAGCCAAGACACCCCATCAATCTGGTGTTCAGATCTTCTACTTGTGACGTGTAGCAAATCAAATATGATCTTAAATGCATTGAGGAAATCAATGACTGGTTGTGCCACAATTTTCTCCAGCTAAACAAAAACAAAACTGAGGTAATAGTCTTTGGTGCCAAAGAAAAACGATTACAGGTCACCAGAGAACTTCAATCTATACATCTAAAAACCACAAACCAGGCGAGAAATTTGGGTGTAGTGATGGATGCAGACCTAAACTTAGAAAAACACATTAAGACAATAACAAAGTCAGCTTACTATCACCTCAAGAATATATCAAGGATAAAAGATCTGATGTCTCAACAGGACCTGGAAAAACTAGTCCATGCATTCATCTTTAGTAGGCTTGACTACTGTAACAGCATCTTTACAGGTCTACCTAAAAAATCAGTCAGACAACTACAGCTCATTCAGAACTCTGCTGCTCGAGTCCTCACTAAGACCAAAAAAGTGGACCACATCAGTCCAGCTCTGAGGTCCTTACACTGGCTGCCTGTCCGTCAGAGGATAGACTTTAAAGTTCTGATGCTGGCCTATAAAGCTCTGAATGGTTTAGGACCAAAATACATCAATGACCTCCTGACCCAGTATGAACCATCCAGATCCCTCAGGTCATCTGGATCCGGTCTTTTATCAGTTCCCAGAGTCAGAACCAGACACGGAGAAGCTGCATTCAGCTTTTATGCTCCTTATATCTGGAACAAACTCCCAGAAAGCCTCAGATCAGCTGAAACACTCAGTTTATTTAAATCCAGGTTGAAGACTCACCTGTTCTCAGCTGCATTTGAATAAAGCACCAAATCCACACTTTAAGCTTAAATTTCAAAACTTACATTTAACTACTGATTTTATCTACTGTTCTGATTTTATCTGTTTTGATTTTATATACTGTTGTTTGTTTGTTTGTTTGTTAATTAGTTAGTTAGTTTATTTGCTTGTTTTATTCAATTTTAAATCATGCTTTTTATTTGTTCTTGTTTCTAATGTCTCTGTAAAGCACTTTGAATCACCTTGTTGTTGAATTGTGCTATACAAATAAACTTGCCTTGCCTTGCCTTGCCTTGCCTTAAAGGGGGAGGAGCTAAAAAAGGTTGTTTCAGACAGAGGATGAACTCTTCTAAATTGTGAATCCTGCAAAAGCTGCTATAGTAGAGTCCTTAAAGGACATATGAAGCTAGAACTGAGTACTAAAGTTTCCCTTTTGTACGTATATACATAATTTAAAAAAATCACCACAAACACAACTTTTCTGTGAAAGTATTCTTTATTATTGTGTTACAGGCTTTATCTGCACAGCACCTGTCACGCAGTTTCATGCAGTTGAAAGTCTTTCACGGATGACTGAACATCTTAAAAACACTGATGGAGAACGTCTGTAGGTGACAAAGATTGACTCATAAAACACATGTGAGGGTTTAGAAAAAACTATCTGTAACCCTCCCACACATCAAATAAACCACTGCAGACTACTACACTGTAGGAGGTACTCAGAGGACACAAATAGACAGTGAGCATTGGAAACAGCGTGCAAAACGAACACACATTTACCAAAAAAACATCACAAAATCAGTGTGTTGTACTATCCACCCATTCTCTTCTTATGCCTATCAGGGTCACAGGGTGTCTGGCGTTTGTGTTTTGTTTTATTATTTCCATAATAAAGCCACAGTACACTTTCATTGGGCAGAATTTTAAAGCCCTTTTGATGCTGGACTCATTCACATGCAGTGGAAAAAGGAAGCAGTTTTTCTAGTTAGTGATCAAAGACTTTATCGTTACATTTAGATAAAAGTAGAAGCAGCTCAATAGCTGCCAGTTTGCATATCTCATGTTTTGTGGTTTTGCACCCTTCTCCTCAGCAGATGAGCCTCCTTTCTTTTAAAATGAGCAAATGACTACTTCGTCCGCAGCAGCACTAAGCATCATCGTGATTCTGAGCCCAGGCTGTCCTGGTGTACTACTTACCTCACAGAACTGCTATCATAGAGAATACTGTAGTGTTCAAATGTAAAATTGGCTTTATGTGTGCTGAAACACTCCGTAGTTCTACATTAGCGGCACCTGTAGAAGCATTTCTATGAAATGGGCCTATCAGTGAAATATTTCAATTTCTTTCAAGTTCAGTTTTATTTATATAGTGCAATAATAGGAAGAAACCTCCAGCAGAACCAGGCTCAGGGAGGGGCGGGCATCTGCTGTGACTGGTTGGAGTCGAGGTTAGGAAGACAGGACAAAGAAATGCTGTGGAAGAGAGGCAGAGATGAATAATATTTAAATGCAGGGAGGTGTTTAAACACATAGTGAGTGACAAAAGGTGAGCGAAGAAGAGGAACACAATGCATCATGGGAATCCCACAGCCGTGTAACTAAGGGTCACCTGATCCAGCCCTAACTGTATGCTTTATCAAAAAAGAAAAACAAGTAAGCCTACAATCTGAGAGCAAAGTGCTTTAATGGGGTGATACAGTACTATAAGGTCATTAACAGAAGATGGGGTCTGATTATTCAAGACCTTCTATGTGGGGAAAAAATTGAGGAATTTTATAATAAATATTAAAACACAGACAGCAGATTTTGTTATGTAGACCTCAGTTTCAGTAAACAAATTCACAAATTCTTCCTCTGGCCTGTTGGAACAACAAATTTGAGTAAATAAGAAATTTCTGGTACATTTTCATTTTATTGTAAAAGATAGTTTCTTTCTTAATGTCAAATGTTTGCTTTGTTTTTGCTTTGTCGTTTATGGGAACTACTGTCTTTTCACACCTTAGTTTTGTTTTAGTTAACTGTAATAGTCTTGCTAGTTTCAACTTGCAGAACATTTGATACATTCACACCTTAAATGTGCTATATAAACCTGAACAACATGACATTTCACAGTACACAGTACATATAACGCGTGTGTGTGTGTGTCTGTTGCGGCAGCGTTGACATGACTATATAAACAGCTGTGCATAGAAAATGATGTAGTACAAGAAATAAATGGAACATATTTTTCAGGTTTGCTGTAAACATGTGTGCAATTTTAAGTAGCACAGACTATAAAGTCACCACGTGATGTTTTGAGGTCAGAGGTGAGAAATGATCTATTGAGTATCCTTTAAAGAGTGTGAACAGAATTAAGAGTAGTTTCTGTGCTGTGTACAAATTAAAAGGCATCATTGCATTACGTGCCATTTCATTATGTACAGTTTACTGAAATGATGATTCAGTTGGGCAGAGGAAGATATCCGAGGATAAAACATTGGACTTTATCAGATGATCAAAATAAATAATCTCCAGATTAAATGATAAATAACATTACTCACAAAAAGAAATGCAAAGAGTAATCTGAATTACAGACAACATGAAAAGAAAAAAAATTTCTAATTGTCTAGCAAAGTTAGACATAAAACAACAATTATGATACCCAGACAAACCTGCAGGACTAAGTCAGAACCTAAGACTCACGCTTTATCGCTCTTCTCACCTACTGATCCTTTTCTTAGTTTCAGAATTACGCTTCAGACCGAAGACAGTTCAGCCTCACTGCATGGCTGTTTTTCAGTTGCGGCACAAAAATGTTAATTTTTAATAACTGATATCTGTGTTTCAGCAAGAGTGCATTTTTTTCAGCAAGATTGTATTTAAAAATACAATCAAAGTTTAATGAAAGGCATGCAAACCTAAAAGAGTCTGGGGAATTAAACTGCTGCTTTTTGGCGGATAAAACTGCAGAATAATATAGTATGGGCTAATTATGCAGTGCTAAACATGCCATATCAGCATTTGTCACAGTGTTTCTATCAGTAGTTGTCACATTAAAAATGGAACATTTGAACTGCTGTCATAGAGAATACTGTAGCTGCATGTGTGCTTAAACACTGTGTAGTTCTTCATTAGGGGCACCTGTAGAAGCTAATTCAATTTAATAACATGGCTGTATGATAGGTAAAGTTATAGTAAAAAACACAAACACAGAGTGATTTATAATAAAACATCACAGCCTTAAAGAATACAAAGAAAAAATGCAAAGAAAAAAAAAGGTTTAAAAAAGTCTTTTTCTAATAAAATATGTTGAAGGTTACGTTTTTACAGTTTCTTTAGGAACATCGTATACTGCGCCTTTTGTGGATCAATCAATCTATCATTGTAGAAAATAACAGATGTGATAAAAATAAAACTGAGACTTTAACATCGTTTTATAACTTGAAATCCACTCTGAAGATGCCTGTTTCTGTTTCTCCACCTTTACATTTGTTGAATCCTCCAGAGAGATTTATCTGTACTTATATCACTGTGAGGAATCACAAGGTCAGTCAGCTTATGGAGGTCTTATTCTTGTAAAATAGGTTCGTATCACTGAAATATTTCACACGTGATAAAACCAGGATTGACTCATTTAGTAATGTATTTTCTTTATGCGTGCCAATTTTAATAAACTACAAATATGTCTTACACACATTTACCTGCAGAATTTTTCAAGGCAGTTTAGCAGCATGACAGTGACTTACTTTTATAAAAGGGATGATGTCGGCCTTTAAAAATTTAGAAAGTTTATAATAAATATTAGTGATTGCTGATGAGGTCAGGAACAATTCATTAGTTATTCATTAAAATAAATAATAATGTAATAATAACATGAAAATATAATGTTTTGAAGCTTTGAAAAGCTAGACATAAAAGACCAACGGTGATACCTGGAAATCTGCTGGTTTTGGAGGAAATTGTTTTATATATATATACAAACACTGAATTTCGCCATAATTGTATTCTAATAATCCATTAATGTCTAAATTATCCAAAGTCAACACTGCACTTAATATTATTTTGTTATTGGAAGGTTATTGTTATGTGATGATGTTACGATTTTTTTTTAAATGCATAGTAAATTATGAGACTCAGTTGACACACTTAGCTGCTTAGCTACAGGCAGTTGTTGGGATCCCAAACTTGTTAATGGTCTTCAAAAAATATAAACCAATGAAAATTTGCACATGTTACACACTGACATGGTGTAGATCTTATTATAACACAGTAACAGACAATTAAATGTTCACTTTTTCAAAGTGAGACTGATACAAAAATGTTTTCCTTTCGATTTTTGGTAGATCGTAGTCATTTATTGACCCTTATTGTCACATCGCCAAGCACTTGACTAGACCTGTCTTTAAAGACCTATATTTAAAGACAAGTTAAATTGAGAATATTTTTTACAATTACTGGTCGGATATCATTGGTGAAAAAGATATAAAGTTCTTCAGATATGCAAATTCAAAAGTTGGAAGTGAAGAAAAACGAGCCAATGACTGTTGAGAGGTTGTTCACAGGTTGAGTAGTAGGTCACCACTTTCACATCGTTTGCACCAACCACACGTACAAACATGCATGGAGGTTTGCAATCAGAAGTTAACTAAACCACACTGAGGATTAAGGATTGACAATGTGCGAGCTCAGCTGTCAACATGCCAACAAGTTCCCATCAGCAGAAACAGTGCAGAGAAACCTATTGTACAACTTTCTCATGGCCTGCAAAGCAAACGCTGTGGTCTAATCGCTGTTAACGCCTCCACAGCGATCAGACAACTAGTTTTGCATACCCGTATAAATATGCGTTCCTGCACATTTAAATCAGTCAGTTGATCTGACCCATTTCTCGAATGATGGGAAACGTAATTAAACTGGTAATACTGCTTAATTGGATTCTAGAGCAGCTCGAGTCCAGAATGGAGTTAATGATGTTGCAGCCTGACGTCATTTGGAATAATGGATGCAAGCGCACATTAGGGGTTATTTTGTAATGTCAATATTGACTTCATTTATTTATCCTACTTTACTTACACATAATTCAGAAGATTTAGATTTTACAGCAGCATGAGCTTTGGCATTTCTTCATTTGCACTGGTACAGTGCAGCACAATGCAAACTTCTCCATTTGGCCTACAAAATTTCCACTGAACGTCTTGCTAACCTAAAGCATCAAATGCATCGATACTGAAATAAAGGGTAGGAGTTAAGCTGTGTAAATGGCATGGCTAGGGTGACCAAATTACAACAAATTAAAAGTGGGTCAAAGACTGTGGTTCTGTGGGACCAATGGTTAGTGGTGAAATATTTGCACATCGTGTTGCTCACTGGAACAATATACAGTGTTTGTCTGTTTCCCCCAGGTTTTAACAAACAAACAGAAGCCAGTGATTGCTTTCATAGTCTGCGCCACTCTGTGTTACCTTTGTTGCATTGCAGTTGCAACATATCTATGCATCTAAACAAACGTCTATCTATGAGACATGTTTACTTTTGCAAAATGTCTGAATATTCTTCTATATTAGATAATCAGACTAGCTATGTCAAGGACCACAATAAGGCCTATCACTTTCTAAGTATCACACCTTCACTCAGGGAAACTACGAGGACTGAAAATTAGACTCCGCGTGCTTCAAAGGGTTGTCTTTAAAAGTTTTATTCAATAAATAACCCAGAGAAGACTCCATTACTGTGCACAATATGATCTAGTTGCTAATCTATGACCTAAAACAACTTAATAAAAATCACTTGTATTTGTTGTTAGTGCTTTCATGACTAAAATCTGAAATATTAGGTTGAACATGAAACTTCAACACAAAGTTTGAATACGAAACTTCTGGTGGTTCTGAAACCACTTGAAGTAACAACTTTCAAAAAACAAAACGTAATTGCAAATTTGTATTTTGGGCATGTTGATTGTCTTTACATTTAATATAAATTTAAAATGTAAATTTTGTTTTAGGAAGAGGTGCAGAGAAATATATTTTGTCTTAAACAACTTTTGGAAAACATGAAAGGCAGACTGAAGACTGATGAGTCAAAGCCCGAGAATTGAAAAGTCGTTTGCATACAACATACTTTAAACATACTCTGCTATCATGTATCGAAATAAGATACAAAAGATTTAACACTAGAACATGCTGAAGAGTCATGTAGCATAAGCTAAATTCTAGCTAGCTGGCTAAAACTTTCGTTTTTGCTAATATTATTAGTAGCAAAATTCTAAACAATTGCAAATGCTTATTGGACAGCTTCTCATATTATTTTACCAGCTGATGTGGTCCATGATAATTTATATTAAATGGTATATAACAAAGAAGCAAAGATGTAACCTTTAAAGTGAGGTAAATTTATGTGGCGTATTTGGCTAATGGGTTGTTAATTGCAGGTCATTATCCAATGAGAATGAGGTAGTTGTGTTAGGAAAAGCAAATGAGCTTTTCGAAACTATGAACAGTCATTTGGAAATTACAGTGATCTTTGAAGAAAAGTAGACTAGTTCCCAGTGAATATTGATTATAACTTTTGCTTGGAATAATTGCTGATTATTTATTTCGGTGGGCAATGACAATGCTAGATCAGCTAGCTGTAACTTGGCTATGCAGCATTCATCAGGTCTAATCACTTTGTACTCGGGGATAAAGCAGGGGCATTTCCAGAGCAGGTAGCAGTGCCACGTACGTTTTTAGGCCTCGGTCACGTAGGCCTAAAACCCTCCTGCAACCACCAGTACTGAGGGGGGAAAGGGTATTCCCTGAATAGTTATGAGTGGTTGCGGGAGGTTGCTAATGTCAAACAAAGAGGCATACAGTGCTGTCCTGAGAACCTCCTTACAATTACTTTAGTCACCTACAGGTTGCTGGGATCATCAGTATGGAAGATGCTAACTTGTCTATAAACGCTTGCAAACTACTCATCAAGCTGCAGTGAAAAGTGGGACGCAAACCAGAAATGAAACATTTTTTCCTTTCACAGTAAACTCTATACCTTTGTTAATGTTTTGGTTTTGGTAAGAAGGCAAAACTTTTACAGTAATCAGTATTTATGTCTGATGAAATTTCTAAAACCCCCAGTTTTGTTTTTGGTCATCTTCCTTTACCACCTCGTCGACAACCAATGCTCTTGGTATAACCTATATATATATATATATAGCAGTCGATGTACAACGTACATAACATCATCCAACATGCACGGAGTCTTGTGGCTCATCACTTTTTTAGCTGACTGACAGTTGATCTCATGTCTTAAGGTGTCAATAATAACGGTTCTGTGGTGGTTACACAGAGAACCTTTGGTCTCACGAGGGATGACTCTGAGTTTGGTTTGAGAAAAAATGCTTGACTGAGTTCACAAGTTGAGAGACTTATGTGGCCAGGGTCCTCAAATGATCATAAACTCTCGAAACGAAGCAGGCAGAGGTTATGAACTGGTCCTGGCACCAGTATGCAGTCACGCCCCAAGATGTGGTTTGTTACGTTTGACCTGCCAGTTGAACCTACAGCAAAATGCATTGTAATATTCAATCTATAACAAGAACAAAGACAAATTTTGGGAAATAACCTGTATCTAAAAAGGCCAATTCACATTATTTTTTTCTCTACTAACCTACTATCAGGATGATTCAACATGATCATACACAGATTTTCAAAACAGAAGCTTCATTGAGCTTTTATATATTTTATTTTAATTTAGAGCTGAATGAGCATTTATTGAAATAAGCTGCATATATAAGTGAATAAAAGAGAACAGAAAGAAGCCACAGCATGCTAGGGAGTCGACTTTGTATGAGAGAACAAAGCACTGATAGGCAAAACCCATTCTAATGATTTATCTAGATTGCACTGTTTTAATAAAGCCAAGGTACCATAAAGATCTATGTGAATCATCACAGTCGGTTCACATCCTCCTGAGGAAACAAACAGCTGGGGTACGGCGAGGTCAGCAAAACACAGAGTGTGTTTCATTGGTTAAGGTTTACCCCAAAGGCGTGTTTTTAAACATGAGAGTTTCACTGATCTCTCCAACTGCCACAGGAGGAGCACCAAGGACATGCTCAACACCTCTAATAGTACAGGTAAGGGCTCTAAGACACGTAACTATAAAAAAAAAAAATGCAAAATGTAAGCTAAAAGACAATGCTTTCACATGTTTTGATGTGCAGATGCATATATGTAACAGTAACTTTACAAAGAACCAAATTTAGTGATTTTAATCAGTTTGCTGTGAAAAATCCACCAAGTTGAAATGTCTGGGAGTGTGGTTGTGGTTCATAACAAATCTGCAGCCACATATGACTCATAATCACTTGATTTGTGAAAACTATACCAAAGGTATGACTACCAAATTGTCAGAATTATTTCTCCCTAACCATAGAAGTGACTGTAAATTGTAAAGCATAAGCTGGGGGTTTACTCCATCACAATGCTATTAGAAAGATGTATGCTTCAGTTAAAAATATAGTATTCTTATTTGCTACACTGATGATAAAAATATGAAACTGGCTCTTGAAAGCTGCAGGCCGACATGAAAATGTGTGAAATATAACAACGCCTGCCTACTCAAATAAAGCATTTTTGAGTTTGGTGGGGTTGTTCTCACTTTCAGGTTGATTGTAAGAGGAGGTAAAAGTTTCCTGATATTGTGACGTAAGGCACAGTATTCTGTTGTTGTTAATAAAGATTAAAAATAATAATTTTAGTGCAAAACATATTTAGAGTTCAAACTGAATCAGGGAAAAATCCATGACCAATATAAATGTCTTGTTTTTTAAAATGCAAAGTGCAACAGCAAGAAAAATGTTTCAGTTTGTTTAAAATCCACCCAAAAAATAATTATTCTTCTCTAAATATTTCATGACAAACCATTTGTAGACAAATAGCTGTAGCAGCGGCACAAATGCTGCACATCCTTTGCGGATAAAAGTATATCCGTGTTGAACATTGCATTGTTTTTAAAAATTTATAAACAAGAATTTGATAAGCCTTAAAACCAAAAAGAAAAAAACCCCAATTTTTTGTTTTACTTTTTAATTTAACATTAAAGTTTAGGAACGTTGCCCATAATTCTTTTTATTTAGACGTGAAGTCTTCATCGCCTCATCAACATAAAGAAAATCAGTAGCAAATTGAAAAAGCAGCAAAAAGTACTGCTGTGTTATATCTGGTGCTTCCATGACTAAAATCTGAAATAAAGGGATGAATTTAACGCCTCTAATGTGCCAAGAAACCCACATCCCAATGTTTACAAAACAGTCTTTTGGATGTCCAAGTTCTTCAGATTTTAGTCTTTTAAACTGAATCAAAATTTTAAACCATAAATGTTGTGATATATATAATTTGTCTTTTATGCATTTACAGAGTAAGCCCACTACTGAGAAAAGAATTAGCTCAAAGGCAGATTGAAGGCTGACGTGTCAAAGTCAGAGAAGACGAACAATCAGTGGCACGCAAAGTGCTGTTATGAGTGTTAACCCAGGCATTGAAATGCACAGTAATGTTTTGTATATTTTATAATATTTATAAAATGCTGTCTTATATAAACACATACGTAGAATATGAATTAGCATGGACCAGGAATATATCCAAGTCCGCTCCTTTGTCCATCGTTAGAGAGCGATATTTA
Organism: Aulonocara sp. 'chitande type north' Nkhata Bay; assembly: GCF_057382095.1. Lineage (NCBI taxonomy): Eukaryota > Metazoa > Chordata > Actinopteri > Cichliformes > Cichlidae > Aulonocara > Aulonocara sp. 'chitande type north' Nkhata Bay. The sequence continues at coordinate 24,028,202 of NC_141351.1, read as the reverse complement.
AAGTAAGCAGCTTGCAAACCTTACTTTTAGCGGTCAGTGCTGTTAAACGCTTTAATTTACGTGTATTACTAGATTATGTTTTTAAGTAGTTAAATGCGGAAAAAACACATCTACTAGAACAAATTAGTGTGCAGAAAGGGGAAAGTTTTTCTTATTTTATTAAATTACACATGACAAGGTTATTAATGCAGGCTTTTTCTTTCAACCCTGACCCTGTATGAACTAGAGAGAGCTAATATTGCTAACAAATTATAGTGTTCTGTATGTCAGACATCTCCATTCGCCCAGACGTTTCTAATAAGGGAGATTTTCTGTTAAGTATTGCACATGACTTACATTATTTCGAGTATTGAAAACTTTACTCCCATCCTGACTGATTCCACATTTAACTGCAACCCTCACCTAACTCACACTAAGAGCAGAAAATCACACTGGCACCAAACCCTCTGACACAAGCCCGTCTACACGTTTTCCTTTTCCTCTTACCTTAATGTGTATCCCCACCATCAAACCGACAAGTTAAGAGAAGAAACAGGATTGCTGTAATAAACTTAACATTGTGAGCAGCCTGTTCAAACAGGCACATCGCTGAAGATGAAATGATAAAAAGGTGATTGTGGAAACTGTCTATAAAGGCTGTTAGCACGCGACACTGACTGATCTGTAAACCTTAAGCTACCCACGATTTCCCCTGTACCAACGACCTGATGCCAGTGTCACGCAACATGCTACGAAATGACTAAAATATCACAGCCGCCTAGTCAGACTGAAGAGCTTTGCTGCAGATCTCTCACTTTCAACCTGATTGTAAAGGGGTTGGTATTTCCTGATATCGTGACGTGCAGGGCAAAACATTGCTCAAAATCAGCCCCGGCTTCATGTAAAAGGAGCACTGCAGTTTTTGAACAATAATAAGTACTCACGCAAGCTGGTCTTTCTGTGGCATTTTGGAGAAGTACAGAATGACTCAAGACATTCATTACAGACATGTCAAAACAGCAGGAAGTTTTTCATATGCAGTCTATTTGCCCACAACTGACTGCTTTAACTTTATGTTGTAAATAAAATGCAGAAGGCAAAGTCTGTTCAGGAAAATTTCAGGTCCAATCTTTAGTTATATGTTGCCGTTGCACTCAACTCCATGCTTGCTTACTCTTTATTAAAGCTTAATATCATGGCCTGAAATGACATGGCCCTGCAGCTGTTGGGGTGTTATCAGTGAATAGTTGAGATGTGCCCTCTACTATATGAAAGGAAACACAACTCATAATGGGGGGAGTTTTTCAAGCAGCACATTGTCGTTAGCTGCTTCACAAGAGGGTCCTGGATCCATAAGAGGACATGCTTGGGCAGGTTTTCTCCTGAAACTCTGTCTTAGCCCAGCACCCTCATGCAAAAAAGATTAGAAATCTTCTTTGCATGAGTTTCACTTCCTGCTTAGATAAATGTTAATAAATGTTGCAGTGGTGCAGCTACAAATAATAGAGGGAGGAGACAAAAACCACAAGTCAGAGCAGCTGTTTAGTAACCAGCTTTCTGGTTGTAGTTTGTGTACATAATTACTGACAAGAGTAAGCAGAATAACTCACTTGATGAACAAACATTTAGAAATTGAATGCATACAGGCTATAAGAACAGCAGCGACTACAGGAATCAACATATGACCGTAAATTTCCTGTAATATCAGGAAATAAGCTAATGTACTGAAGGGCCTTTTGGAAAGACCCAATCAATAGTATACATGTCTGCTGACCATGTCCCTCAAGTACCGACTTTGAATTTATGACCCAAACATGTCCTTATTAATCTGTCATAATAAGTGTCAGTCTTACAATCACAAACCAATCCTGACCTGGTGGTGGCCACAGAGTGTGTCTGAGCCCAGTTTATTCCAATCTGTTTGCTAGTTTTCAAGTTGATTTACTGAAAGGCAAAAAATGTCAGCCTCTTGTTGCTCCAAGAGCAGATGTGGGCAATTATTTTTTCCCTAGGGACCGCATGTGATACTGGGATACTTTAGGCTTAAATGATACAGTTAGCCCCAAATTACGTGTGAAAGTTAAAGTGCCCACAGTGTAGGGGAAATGCTGAGGATCACCAATAGTATTTATTTATTTATTTTAATAATTCTTTGACTTACAAGTTTTATTTTCTCCAACAGCAATGCCTGACTATACTATAGATTACTTCTTGAATATGAGTAATGACTTATATTCCGAAGATTATCCTGACAATGAAGACTGGTGTGAAGCTGATGAGCACCAGGTGGACGTCATCAAAACCTTCCAAGCTTGCGCTTTCACCGCCATCTTCCTGCTTGGCGTTGCAGGAAACTCCCTGGTGATCGCCACCTTTGCTCTCTACCGCCGCTTTCGACTTCGTTCCATGACCGATGTCTTCCTGTTCCACCTGGCGCTGGCTGACCTCCTCCTGCTCCTCACACTCCCATTGCAGGCCATTGACACTCACCAGGGTTGGATTTTCTCCTATCATCTCTGCAAGATCATGCGTGCAACCTACGCCATCAACACATACAGTGGTCTGCTGCTACTGGCATGCATCAGTGTCGACCGCTACATGGTAGTAGCACGAGCGCAGGAAATGCTCAGGCTGCGCAGCCAAATCCTAAAAGCTGGGAAGCTCACTGCCGTGGGGGTATGGCTTGTTGCAGTGGCTCTAAGCATCCCTGAAATCTGCTTCTCGGGGGTTTCAAACAGCTTCTCTGGGAATTCAAGCAACAAAACTGAAGCGTACTGTGTCATGCAAGTAAGTGGTCAAATAAGACTGGTTCCCAGTGGCGTGATCATCACCATCTTCTGCCTGTCCCTCACCATTATGGTGGCAAGCTACACTTCGATTGCTCGAGTGCTGTGGGAAGGGCACGCACATCGGCGAGGGAAGCAATGGCAACGGCAGCGTACACTGAAGCTGATGGTTGCCCTGGTGCTGGTTTTTCTGGTATTCCAGCTGCCATACACTGCGGTGCTGTGTCGCAAAATGTTTGGCCCGTTCTGTGGTCTGATGTTGGAGTACATCACCTGCACGCTGGCGTACACCCGCTGTTGCCTCAACCCTATCCTCTACGCCCTGGTAGGTGTGCGTTTCCGTCAGGACGTGTTGAGGCTTATCTACGATTCAGGCTGCCCATATCGCAATCTGGTTGTGCCACAGACGGTGAACTCCACATCAATCTCCGCCTCCTCACCTGCTCTCACCGTGCTTTCGGCATGCTCTCCAACATCTCCCGATGGTCCCGTTGCCTTCAAGTTTTCGGAAACCAAATAAACTCTGAGTGGACGATGAACTGCTTTGCATATATTGTATTATGTTGTATTTTTTATATTTCGTACAGCTGTTATGAAGAACCAAAAATTTAAATAAACATTATTAGAAATGGAACATCTTATATTCAGTTGTTGGTAACTTGTTGGTAAGTCAAGCTGAATGAGTCACCCCATGAAAAATCAATACGTTTGTCCTACCTGACCCCTTTAGCTCTATATAGATATATATTAGGGGTGCAACAATACTCGTATCGATATTGAACCGTTCGATACAGTGCTTTCGGTTCGGAACGCATGTGTATCGAACAATACAAATTTTTTTATTTATTTTATCAACTTTTCTTCTGACGATGCTGTCTGTGTTGAGCGCTCAGTGAATCTGCGTTCGACTACTCCGCCCGCCTAGGCTACACTGTCGAGTGCAGATCCACTGAGCGCAGCGCAAGCTAGCAAGACAGAAGCTAAGCTCATTGCAACATGGCAACTGCCTCAACGCTACCCGAAATTGAGCCCCCCCCACCCTCATTCAGATCTGGCGTTTGGAACTATCTTGGTTTTCATGTGAAGCATGACCCTGATGGTAAGCGCGTCATGGACAAAAGTAAAACAGTATGTATCTCAATTGGTGGGAACTAACAGTTAGCTTGTTAACGTGTTGACTCCGTCCAGCCCCACGCACGGGGCGATCCGCGGTAACTCGTTAACGGAGATTTGCCGCGTTATGGCGTTAATGTCATTTTAACGAGATTAACGCTGACAGCACTAGTGGGAACACAACGAATATGACTGCACATTTACGCCGACATCATCCTAGTGCAAAGACAAGTGGAAGCAGACAAAAACAACAAGCACGCATGCTACAAACTTTACCCGAGTCCTTTAGACAGCCGTTAGCACATGATTCTCCTTATGGGGACCTGATATGTTTAATATGCTGCTGAGAATATAGCCCAGAAGAAGCGTATAGTATAGCTTTTATTTTGGAAGGAGACATTTCTCTGTAATAAACTCTCTTTTCCAAAGATGAGTGATTCCACCATCAGATAGATTTTTTAATTATTATTATTTTGCTGTTTCAGCAACATTAAATTCAAAAACTACTTTTGAGTTAAATATATATTTATAATTTTAATAAATGACAAATTAAAAAGGCATGAACATTTTTTTGTATCAAAAAAATATCGAACCGTGACACCAAAGTATCGAACTGAATATATGCACCCCTAATATATATATATATATATATATATATAAAATTTTTATTTTATTTTTTGCTTTTTCAGTGTCATTTCAAACCTAACAAACTTCATGTAATTCTAGAAGAGCACCAAAATATAGGTAAAAAGGAGATCTTTCATGTAACACCTTGTCACATCCAACCACCTATCCCAGATATGACCAGTGATGGCGCTGTTCCTTAAAAAAAGTAACATATTCCACATGACTTTTTTTTCCATTTTGTTGAGTAACGCCGAACGTTATTTATTACTCATTGGAAGATTGATTATTTCATTCATTACACTACTCTGCATTACATTTGTGTTGACCCGTAACATGATCTGAATGTATTGTCACATAATTACCAGTAAACTTTAAGCTACAGCTCCACCAACCAACCCAAATCCCTATCCTTTTTTTTTTTTTTTTTCAAATCCCTATCCTGATGACGACACACATTATGTATGAACACACAACTGACAACACAAAGTGGCAGTGAAAGCCTGAAGAGACTTCAAAGCTACGATCTTACAAACCTGATGTGTCATCAGTGAAGATCAGGATCCAGCCGTAAGCATTAGGAGGGCCAGCATCGCCAAAGCATTCATAGCATGAAGACAATGTTTGAAAAAAGGTTACTGTACAAAAACGCAGCTTATTTGAAGATAGACCACAGCTTAGTTATATGTGCTGTTATTCACCGCAGTATACAACGGGGTGACTGACAAGACTGTCAAATGTTTGTATGTAAATATCCGATGTTCTTACTTCATTCTTAATGTGACTCTGTAGCCCAATTATTCTTGCTTTATTTTGTTTGTTTGTTTTGTATAAATTACAATAAAGTTTCATTTTAATTTTGTAGATATTTGCCTTAAGACTTGCTTTTTGTTTGAATCAACGCCTTACGGTATATTTTAAGAGCTATAGCAGATCTATAAAAAAACCAAAACCTTTCAGAAAGGGGTTGAAACAGCCAGTGAAACCTTTGAACACATTTTGTCTCTTGAATTATTTTAGTGTGTTTGATTTACCCAACAAAAGCATGTAACTAGCATGATTAAATAATCTGCATTAACAGACTCCGAGGCAGAGGAACTAGTTGAAGACAGTTTGGTTAACTTTTAGCAGAACTACATTACCCAGCATAAACAGAGTTTCTAATTTAACTCACACTCTCTACACTTCTGGTTTCACTGGGAGTTCTCACAAGATAGTCCAAATTGAATGAAGCTGTTGTCTAAAATGTTACATTTAGGGCATTAACTGTATATTTTCTTTCATTAAAATTTCATGTTGCTTTTGATTTAAGGGGTTGACACAACAGATTTCTATGGGTTTTATGAGTGTCAGCTATTTTAAAATAACTTTTTGAGAATATTTACCTTTTAGATTAGGTTTAATTACACAGACCTTCCTTTTACTTTGGCCTTCAAACCAGAATATTTATATTTGCAGGTCTTATTGAATAAATTCAATAGAATTAGGACAGTAAGAGATAATACATTTTGCCAATAAGAAATATAGAGATGCATGTTTTTGGAGAAATTTTAAAAAACTTAAGAAAGCTCATTTGTGAGTAGGAATGCAAAAGATCTCACTGGTTCTATCAGCTTTTCTCTTCCTGCAGAATTCAGAGCTGACTGGATTTGGCTGACCTTTAGTCTTGTTTCACTCTTTGGTGACACAATAAATCCTCAGAGCTTAGAGGAGTGTTAAGTTTCCAGTCATAAAATTACTCAGAGATTGGTTGAGTGTCAGTTGAACCATTCACAGAAATGAACACCAACCCCCCTCTCATTATCCGGCTCTACAGACTCATCATTAGTACGGCTCGTCTGCCATGACTGGTTGGGAGCTAGAGAAAGGGAAGAGACATGAAAAAGAGAGCATAGGCAGCGACTGATGAAGAGACAGAGAACACAAACAAGCCAAAGTGGTATACATACACATGGGGAGTGAAAATAATAATGAATTGCCATAGTTAAGTTAGAAGTAATGAATGCATGAACTAGTTTTTGAGTATCACCCTGCAATAGAATGCTTCCAATTTTAGAGACAGTGCACGGATGAAGTAAAGCAGTGCTACATATTTGTTTAATATCTGCATTGGAGGACATGTCTTCATCAAAAATGACACCAAGATTCTTCACAGTGTTACTGGAGGCCAACGTAATACTATCCAGGATGGCTATCTGGTTGGCTGGAACGTTTATATGACTTTTAGGACCAAATATAATATTCTCAGTTTTGTCATTATTTAGTCATTCAGGTCTTTGTCTCTGAGACATGCCTGTGTCATGTGACTTCATGGACAGAAATAACTCATCATCTGCAAAGCAATGAATATCTATGGAGTATTTTCTAATAATGTAAACAGAGTTGGTGCTTGCACAGATGATTCAAACCACTGCAGCACATTTCCTTTAATAGCAGCTTGCAACAGTCAAGCTCTGTATGACATTGTTGTGATCGGCAGTGTCGGAAGCTGCAACGAGGTCTAGCAGAACAATCAGACATGAGACGCTATAAGATTAGTTGTAACCTTCAGTAGTGCCGTCTCTGTGCTATGATGGATTGTGAAACCTGACTGAAACTCTTCAAATAGACTGAGGTCTGTTTTCTTTCACCACTGACAAATACGGAGGCTTTTTTGTAGAGCAATAAACTATTTTTCTGGGCCAAAAAACATCTCTTATACTAGTGCAATATCATTTCTACTCCAGCTTTAAGACGTGCATTTGTGAGTTATACCCCGGAGTCAGGCACTTCTGATTTATTTTTTATTTTTTTGTAGAGGAGCCACAATATCTAAAGTTGTACGTACTGCTCTGCAGTAATCTCGTAGTGGGAGTAGGATTTAGGTACCTGCATGTGTTGGCACTGAAAATGATAAAGAGGGAAGGTTTTTTTACAGCACTTTCAGAAATACATATAGCGTACTACAGTTCTTTGAGCTAAAATGAAATGTTATTGAGAAATGGTTTTCAATGTTATTTTCCATGTCACATGTCAGGACAAAATCCACAGTGTGACTAAAGCTGCGAGTGGGCTCATTTACACGCCAGCTGAGTCTAAATCATAAATAAAAACCTGGTGTTGAGTTTGTTTTTTTCAGTCTCTACATGAATGTTAAAATCAGCTACTGTCATTTTTTCTCTGAACTGAGCACAGATAAAGATCAGACAGAAATCAGACTGGAAACTCTGCGTAAGGGCCAGCTGTGACGATAGACGACAACAAATAGAACTGGGTCCTATTTTTCCATTTTAAGACGAAGAGTCAGTCAAATAAATCAAAACCTTGTCTGAGTCTACAGTGAATTAATAAGCTGGAACGTAAAATTGTTGCTATTGCTCCTCTTGTACCTGTGCTTCAAGGATTTTTTCTAGCATTTTCTTTTTGTTTTAGGTGGACTGGGAGCAGACAGCCTCTGGGGTTTGAAGTAACCGTCATCAATCTATTGGAATAAATAACGTTTTGAATTTGCGATCTATGCCTGTTGTAAGTGGTGATTAGACTGGAGCAAAATATCTGGCAGTGGTTCACTTTTCCTTCCACTTTTCCTCTTGCCTGGCTGCTCCATATTCCATTTATTTCCCAGCATACCCACTATCTCTTCCCTGCACATGTCCAAATCATCCCAGCCTCGCCTCTCAAACCTCTTCTTATCGAAGCCTCTGGGAAGAAAGGCTTTTCGGACTTCTCTAACCACATTGTTGCTGTCACTCATGCTGAGTCCTACTGATTGAAAAATCTATTTTGCAAACCTTGGTCTTAACATTTTTCACAAGACTTTTTAGTCACTTAGTTTTCTGCTAGCTCACTGGATAATGAGAGGTTAATCACAAGCACACTCAGACACACCCCTGCTACTGACTGAAGTGACGACTAATGTGATAGATAAAGCAAAATATTCTAAACCACGTTCGCAACAGTATGTTTTAGACCAAAAGAGCTCTTCAGTCATGCAAACACGAACTTTTCATAGTTGAAGGAAAGGAGAATATTGCTAAATATACAATGATAAAAATTATTTCTTGCAGGTGGTTTCCTCCTAGCTGTTGCTTTCTCTCTTATAGTAAATGGGCTGATGTCACCAACATGTAACTTTGAGGGTAACTATCTGTAAAAAACAGGGTTATAATTGTAACAAGAAGTAACACCTCCACTGACCAAAAGAGGAAAAAAACATTATGAAGTTCGCGCCTGCAGAGGAACGTTCATATGCCGAAACTATCCTGTTCTGGTAACTGACATTACCGTGTCATTGTGTTTTGTTTTGGGGTTTTTTGTTTTGTTTTGTTTTTCTTTTGGGGGGGGGGGGGGGGGGTGTCTCTTTGTTGAGTTGATCCTTACCAGGCACACACACAGGGTCAAGTTTCTGTAATTCCAAACAGCTTTATCTTGATTTCTATCAAGGCCTTCACAGACTTAAGCACAGCCACTGGTTGAGTAACGTTAACCTCAAAGTCAGCCTTCGATGGGGATTTTTTTTATCTACCAAAGAGAGGCAAGTTTACAGCGTTGATCTGAATAAACCAGATTCTGTACCCACAGCACAAGTAATATAAGTACACACACACATGTTACAGTGGCTATCATCAAAGCTCGCTGAGGCTCTGTTTTAGTCACAGAAACTGCAGGCATATTTGCAACTGTCTCTCATTCTCTCTCCACATCACGCTGCAGTTAGACAGGTTTACCTTTTTCATGCATTCCTCTCATCTATATGTGCCTACACACGTTTTTCTTTTATAACCTGCGGTACCAGCATGTTTTTCAGAGAGAGGTTTGGTGGTTTTCGCTGCTCCCCAAACATGTTAAAGCTGCAACTTGTGAAGCTGCTCAGCTCTGGTGATAACAAAAACAGGAACATCCCAAACAGGAAAGTCACAGTCTGACGCAAGAGCAGCCACACAGGTCTGAAATTTCACACAGCTTTGGATGACAAGATGAAAGAATGCAGAAGTAAGTTTAATTGTTGAGGAGGATAAAACTGAGATTATTGTACTTGACCTTGAAATTTAGTATCTAAGCAGATACTTGCTCGAATTCAAAATCCTGCTCCTCACAAACAAGGTCTTGAAATATCAGGCTCAAGACCTCATACACTGAACACCTTCACTTTCAGACTGTAGGCTTACTTGTTCCTAGAGTATTTAAAGGTAGAATGGGAGGCAGAGCCTTCAGTTTTCAGGCCCCTCTTCTGTGGAACCAGCTTCCAGTTTGGATTCAGGAGACAGACACTATCTCTACTTTCAAGTGTTTCTTTTTCAGTCACCTTCTTCACTCACTATGTGTTTATACACCTCTCTGCATGTAATTCTTAATTATTATTAAAGACACAGCATGTCTTTGTCCTGTCGTGTGACAAGAACCGGTCACAGCAGATGAGGCTTCTTCTAGAGGTTTCTTCCTGTTAAAAAGGAGTTTTTCCTTCCCACTGTCGTCAAAGCAATTGCTCAAATTGAATTAAAACACTTTTTGACATTCTTTTTCAAGTTTGCATGATTAATAGGTCAGTTTTAACAAACAAACAAAAATCGTTTCTCTGCAAACGGCTGGACTGAAGATGAGTGAAAAAGTATTCAATGTTTCTCAAGACCACATTTTGAAAAATTACAAAATTACCAGCTGCTTGGAAGCAAAACCCAAGACTTGCATTATACTGTTTGAAGCTGTGTGACGCAGGTTTAAGATCCCATGCAATAAATACGTAAACCCCCCATCAGCTGTTAGACCTGAAGACGTCTTCACATTAGAGGTAATCATTGAGATTCAGAAATGACTGAGTAATATAAGTTGAATAAGCTTAGATTGTATTTTATCGACATGCAAAACAAGCAGATTTCAGAAAACTACAGGATGTTATCATGCTTACATTAGGCCCTCTTAGATTTTCTATTACAAGAATTTCCATCTACACACAACACGTAGGTGACATTTCAATAAAACAGGAGCATATTAATCCTCTCATAAGTTGTTGCACCATAATCCCGCTAAAGTCAGTCTAAAGTGCTCTGTGTGACAGAAGTCGATTTGTATCAGCTACCAGTGTGAAACTTTCCTGAAGTCAGTTTCATGGCTTAGATAATTCGTATCTGATCAAACAACACATTTAGCAGTGGCCAAAACGGAAAGTTGAAAAATTGCCTTCGGTCCTCGGTTTTCTGTGGTTTGACAAGAATCCCATGTCATCATTAGTCCCAGTGGCCACAGTACAAGAAAAAAGCAGCGTGGTCACTGGAGTTGTTTATCACCCTTCAGCAGGCGGCTGGAGTCACTTCAGTTTTGAAATGTCTAACCACACACTCATTTGCAACACATGAGAAAGAAGAAACAGAAGGTCATAAAATATCTTCTGTTTTTCAGTTAGTTTTTTTTTTTTCTTTCAAGCAACCGCAGAATGCGTTCATGCTGATCGTTTCCACGCAATTAAACAAAAGCCTGAACTATGGGCGAGCGAGCTGAGAGGTGAATTTCATTTTCTAAAATGCATTTTTTATTTCAGTGCAAATTTGTACATAACGCACGCACATTTTCCAGATGTGCGTGCCGATCAGATACATGCTTATGAATCAGGTTATCAATGTGTTTCTGTAATCTCACACAAAAACATGGATGATGTTGTTATAGTAGGATTAGGACTTTTACTTGGAGACTAAATACTTCAAAAAAATCTATTTGGAATAAAGCAGTGTTTACATTTTTGTGTAGTGCCACATCTGTATGAGGAGCATGTGCATGAGCCTGAAATGTTTTCACCACTGTTTTTATTTCTGCTCAAACACTCTGATGTCCTGTGGTCCCCGTTGTCTTTTACTTGGTTCACCACTTGTGTTGTGCATGTGAGCACCCGTGCCTGCCATCTGCACCTTTATTTAACATGTAAAATTGAAAAGTGTCTATAGGGTTTTGTATCCACCAGAGAGGTTTTGGCCTTTCACCAAACAAAACTTGGACATTGATGACTCTTTTTTGTTTAGGAAAGATTCATTGCTGAAGGTTTGTTTACAACATTTTCAAATGTCCGCAAGCAGTGTCAACTGTCTGTGGGCATCTGCTTCATATGCAGTGCGGAGCTTATGGGCATAGTTATAGGAAAACTTTTCATCATAGCATCAGATCTCCCACAGAGCCTCTCAGTAATTTAGTAGTAATAACTGATATAGTGTATCTTGTGTCTTTGTCCCTAATGCAGGGACAGGGAGCCAAAGGTTACATATATCATTTATCATATCATCTATCAGGAAAAATACAGATGAACTAATTCTAGGCCAGTATTGATTGTTTAAAATCAATCCAGTCCAAGTTAGTCTGTGTAATGAAAATAAGCTTTCAGCTTGTTGTGTTATTTTTGATGAATTTTCAGCCTAACATAAATAAACACTGTGTTTCCTCCTTAATTAGTTTGTCTGTTTCCTGTAATTTGTCAGATTTTTCTCATTCTTGTTTCATAATTTTACTCCCCCCCATCCCCTCCTTTTTTGTGTGTAAGACCTTCAGTGGTCCTAAAACAAAAATTGTGATTTCCTGTTTTATTCCCTCATTGTGCAGAAGAAGAAAAGAGCATCTGGTTTTTGGTCATATATCAGTATTTTTCTGATATTTTTAAGACATATCAAGTACATTTGTAATGTTACAGTTAAATTGATCCTTCAGGCTATTTTTGCATCTGTTATCTCGCTGAAGGATTGATCTTTGAGATTCTCAGTATGTGTAATTAAAGATTAATATCATACATTTCCAGTTCACAAACACACACACAGAGTTGGGTTTCAGAGTGCTGTAACGACTCACATTCATGGTTGTGGAGATTTGAAGCACCGCTTGCTACATTTTAACCTCCGTCCCAGTTTCCATACTATAAATGAATGATATACCTTCTGGGGACCTTGTTTCTGTTCCCAGTAGAGTGACAGGTGCACAGAAGTGGACTGAAAAAAAAAACTAGTTTATGTGCCCACAACACGAGTAATGCATTTACACGCACATGCAAACACACACACGCTACCGTGGCTATCATCAAAGCTTGCTGAGGCTCCATTTTAGTCACAGAAACTGCAGACAAGGGTTAGCCTATTTCTCATTTCCAGCTCTTTATTAGACTCCACATTGTGCTGCAGTCAGATGGCTTTGCCTTTTCAGTGCATTCATACGTCTCAGGTCTGTTTGTGCCAGTATGTGTTGCTCTTTATAATCTCCGGTACTTGCATGTTTTTCGGAGAAAGCTTTGGTGGTTTTAGCACCCATCCGCTGAGGCATCTTTCTGTAAACACGTCTGAGCTGCAGCCCGTGAGGCCGCTCTGTTCCCTTAGTGAGAGGAGCCTACGAGTGTTTGCAAATGTGTTTTTGGACAAATTGGCACATGCTGTTTCTTATTTATGTAGTATTATTCCCATATTAATTAATAGAGATGTTTGCTACTTTAATTGGACGGCTAACTCACTAATCATGAATAAAAAGCCACAACAAGACAGTTTGACACAAGAAAATCCAGGTGTTTGTCTGCATTGTCAAATTAATTTGCTCATATTTGAAAACTTTGGAATTCTGAACCAAACGAGACCATCCATCTGTCCAACCTGTCTAACTTTAACTCTCTTCCCTTATAAATGTGATATCTGACGTCCTCCTCTTTACTCTTAATGATGAATTTTGACACAGTATATGTCAATAAATATGTGGTGTGATGCCCATTAAAATAGTTTCCAGGTTTTTCCAGCCTCACTGGCTTCTGATACACACCCAGTCATTAATTGTCTTAAAGGAGGTCTGAAATATGAAGAGTTTCAAGGGTTTCTTCTAAATGTCTTTCAATGGTAGTAGAATTAAAACAAAAATTATCCTTAAATTCAGCTTTACAGCCTGGAAGGCCAGGTTAGTGATTTCCATGTTAGCATGTTCTGTAAGTATGAAAATGGCTGAAATATACAATTCAAAAATGTCTGAGAAGCCAACGTTTTTTCGCACCGTGGTGGCCTTTAGTTCCTGTGTCATACTTTTTATTATTTCAAAGTATAATAACAAAAATAAGAGCTTGTTTGTTTTGATGTAAGTAGCAAAAAGTTGATTGAGTTTTCAAAGTTTTATTGAGCTCAGAGGACAAAACCAAACCAAAGTTGCCGACCTAATCGGAATTCTACTGACTGATTTCGTTTATTCAGCCTCTTTTGTGCTGAGCTGTTATCAAACACAACCCTCCAAAATTCCCCGAGCATCCTGCACACACAAAATGGACAGATTAAAAGCTCGAGGTCATGCTCGGTCTGTGGGCCCTTTTCTCACTTCCTACTTAGACTTAACTTCTTGTTTGTACTTGAAACTTTGTTTATTTTTTAGATGATAAACAAACAACAGATTTGATCTGACTTAGAACATACATATTTGATCTCATTTTAATCAGAGTAATACAAAAAAATTGGTATTTCTGCACACACTAACATATGAATGTTCTCTTGCAAACAACAGCTTTCCACTATGAAGTAACCCAAACGGAAAGACACCATAAATATACCATTAAAAGATCTATAGCATCTCTCTCCCTCTCTCTATTGTGTCTTTGTGAGTCTGTTGTATATGTCTGTGTGTCAGGATAGGGTTTTGACTCCCCTTGTGTGGGGTCTATTTCCCCCGACCACACTCCCTGCCAGTGGCATTGGTGGTTCTCGGTGTCCAGTGCCAGGTGATTGTGTACTGACTCACTTGTGGCTGCCTGCCCAGGGCCCCTGCTGGGGGTGGGGTGCCCTTGGGTGTCCAATCTCTGGTGTGGACCACGGCAGAGCCTGTGGGCTCAACGTCACAGCCCCTTGTGGGCTCTGCACTGTGGCTGTTGCTTGTATTATTAGTACTGTGTGCTGTTCAGTAACATTACTTATTTATTATTTACTGTTTTTTAGGCACATGTTGTGGATTCTCTGGTTTGTCTTTTTTTTTCTTCAGCAGATTCTCAGTGTTTTTTCCTCTCTCCCTCTTCTTCTTCTCTATCTTTCTCTTCCTCCCCTCCTGTAAACTTTCTCCCCATCCTAAAAAAATCAGTAGGTCTGATAGCATTCCTCCCTATTTCTTACACCTCGCTGCAGGTCTTATAGCCCAACCAGTGTCACATATTTGTAATATTTCCACTCAAACTAATACTGTTCCTGATGTTTGGAAAACAGCTTTCACACTACCCTTAGAAAAATGTGGCTATCCCACCTTATTAACTAACTATAAACTCAGAGCTTGGAAAAAGGCATTTTCCTACAATGCTCCTTATACTTGGAACGAATTACAACAGTACTTGAAGTTGTGCAGCTTAAATGAACTGAAGGGTTTTTTAATAAATTGTAAGGATGATAGACAAAACATCATTGCATGGCTGTTCCTGTTTGTAATGTTTTATTTCTACTGTCTTTTATTTTATTTTTAGTTGAATTTTTCCAGTTAGTTGGTTTTATGAAATGTAATGACTATAGTGTGTTTTAACACATTCAGGCTGCTCTTGAAAATGAGACCTTGTGTTTCAATGAGATTTATCTGTCTAAATAAAGGTGATATAAAAAAAATAAAGCAGCTCCTTTGACTTTGACCAACTGCTCTGATTGGGTCCATTTCACTGCTGCGTGTCATCTTTAGCCCACTCTTTGAAAACTGTAATACAGTTTTGCCCACAAGATGTCAGCCTGATACAAAGTCTTAGATGACAGGACACTGTAAAGCGTACAGGTACAGAGCTGAGGAAAGTTAAACATATTTAATATAATCTAAGTCCCCTTTTTGATTTAACACAGTGAGACAAGAGTAAGTCGGATCTCACCTCCACACTGACCATCTCTGTTTTAATAAATCTGCAGCACTGTGATGTTCTTGGTTTAATAAAAACCCTAGAAACTAAGCATTTAGTACTTCTGTCTGTAGCAGGTATGAGTAATAGATGCACAGATTTTGAAGGAACACTTGTTTGGTGTGTTTGTGGTGACAAAAGTCTCTAAAACTTTGGTGGAAGAAAAACCCCAAAGTTGTTCTGGGCTTGTATCTGCAAATACACAATAAATAAACAAGCATTTATGACTCTCAGTTGTTCTAAAACTGCTCTGTGATGCTGAGGAGCAACACATCCAACACATCTTAATTTGAATTTTTAATCTGTTTAATTACTGCATTCTGTAAAAAAATGCTGTTTTTATTTTGAATTCAACAATGTTTTTTTTTTTTTTTATGAGTGTTTAATGTTTATCTGTAAACTCACTTTCCATTTGTACTATTGATTGATGGATTATTTATTAATTTAGAAAGACTCATGAACTGCTTTATTTTGACTTATATAAGTACCAGTCCTCCAACGTCTGTGGCTTTAAATTACACATCACGTCAGTGTTTATGATTTTAAGGCTGATGTATTGTTTTGGAGTTTTCCATTAAAGTTAAAAATAATAATAAAAGCTATTTTATTGTTGCTCCTCAGGATGCGGTGGTGGTGAAGCTCTGTCAGTACAGATGTTTAAAAATGTGGTGTTTAAGAATAGTGTGACCTCTAAAGAGGCGTTTTCTCATTATTTCTATTTTTGTGCGAGTGAATGTGAGCACGAATGGTTGTCTGTCCCTGTGTGTTGGCCCTGCAACAGACTGGCGACCTGTCCAGGGTGTACCCCGCCTCTCGCCCTATGACAGCTGGGATAGGCTCCAGCGCCCCTGCGACCCTGAAAAGGATAAGCGGAAGCGAATGGATGGATGGATGGATTTCTCCTTTGTTCAAACAATGCAAGACACAAGACATGAATGGATTTAGTGTCATAAAATTGACAAAGAATTTTTTTTGTAAATCTGATCAAAGTGCAGATTTGAGCTTTAATTTGAGGGTTATTTTTTTTTGTTGTTGTTGTTGTTTTTTTATGCAAAACATTCACATGAACTCTTCAAGAATTAGATTCGTCTTTATGCACATTTAAGATGCAGAATTGTTTGTAATACTTGGATGAAGACAGTGATTGCTTGCAGTCTTGAATCGATCAATGTCACCAAATGCTGTAGTAAAGCAGCTCCCTCCTGTTCATTGTAGACAATGATATGCTTGCCTCCTTCAAAGTCTTCTGGATGTGGTTACATGTTATATTATTGTTTTTCTTGACCATGTCATCATACTCTTTGGTTGTCTTCTGCCTTTGGTGTTGCTGAGGAGGCCAGTGCCTTCATCTTATTTAAGAATATGCCAGATTCTTGAATTGGCTACTCTTAAAGTTTATGCTTTATTCTGGGTCTTTGGTCTGATGATGTTTTTCCTGCACTGGCCCTGATATCTCTTTGGACCTTATACTAGTTATCTGTCATAAGAATACTTCAATAATATTGAAGTCCGGGCTCTGAGGAGGCCAATCCATGACTGATAGTTTCATTGTGTTTTTCTATCCGTTTACTGCTCTCGCAATATGTTTGATAGTCTGCTTATCTGTCGATCCTGCTTACCAGTTACAGTTGCACTTTTCATTTCATGTGTCTGAGGAGGAGAATAGCGATGCAGTCTACAGCCTGGATGTGAACATAACTTTTACTCGTTTGCACAAAAGGACGAGAGCACTTGTGGTAAATGGTACACTACATCCACGAGCAAAACAGCTGCATCATTCAGCTAACATCACTTTGGCTCTTTGCAAGCATCTGCACAGACACCATGCTAACGCTAAGCTAGCCAGGAACCCAGAGTGATGCTGACACTGAATGTTTGCTGACCCCAGCCCAGCCAGACCCTGAACTTCAGCAGGTATGCGACTGATGAGCTCAGTGTTTGATCTTGACCTTCAGTGCTTGGTCTAAAGAAATCAAGAAACCACATCGAGTAATATATCACATGAAGAGGCATCGGAAATTTGTTTTGTCACAGCAGAAATTGGACAGTGCAAAGTTATATAGCAAAAATTAGAGAACACTGGAATACAATAAGAATAAGATACTGTACACAACTGTACAGAATAGAATAGAATAAAATAATATATACAATAGGATAAAAATAGAATACAAATGCTATACAACTGACTAAAAATACAACTTTGTCAGAGAACGAGTATTGCACTTAGTCTTATTGCACATGTGTGGATGTGTGTGTTTGATCAGTTGGAGTCTTTGTTGTGGAGTCTGACAGCAGTGGGGAGGAAAGACCTGTGAAATCTCTCCGTCCCACACCGTGGGTGCCGCAGCCACTGAAGGAGCTGCTCAATGCTGTCACAGTCTCCTGCATGGGGTGGGAGATGTTGTCCAACAGGGATGACAGCTTAGCCTCCATTCTCCTGTCATTCACCACCTCCACTGGGGCCGGAAGGCATCCTAGAACAGAGCTGGCCCTGCGGATCAGCCTGTTCAGTTGCTTCCTGTCCCCGGCAGAGTGGTTGCCATCCCAGCAGACGACACTATAAAAGATAGCTGAGGCCACCTCAGAGTCACGGAAGGTCTTCAGGAGTGGGCCCTTCACTCCAAAAGACCTGAGTCTCCGCAGCAGGTACAGCCTACTCTGCCCTTTCCTGTAGAGGGCGTCTGAGTTATGAGTCCAGTCCAGTTTATTGTTCAGATGAACACCAAGGTACCTGTAGCTGTCCACAGCCTCGACGTCCATACCTTGGATGTTCAGTGGTTGCAGAGGAGGATGTTTGTGCCTGTGGAAGTCTACCACCAGCTCCTTGGTTTTATTAGTGTTGATCTGGAGGTAGTTCTGCTGGCACCAGTCCACAAAGCCTTGTGTTAGTTCTCTGTACTTCCTGTCGTCCCCATCAGTGATGAGGCCGACTATTGCAGAGTCGTCAGAGAACTGCATGTTATTTAGATTGTAAATTAAATTAAAGGTAGACCCTACAATCATACATACAGAGAAAAACCCAACAATCATATGATACTGTAACTTCTTTCATTTTTTCTTGAGATGCTCCTTTAATTTATTAATTATTCTTTGTTTAAGCTATTCTGTTGCTCTGGTTGAGTTTAATGTTTTCACTGCAGCAATCTCATTTTTTCTTAGAGATTAGTAGCTGTTGATCAAATTTTTGTAAACGAGTTCCTCTTTAAAAGTAAAAAAAATTGATTTTCAGAATGTACTTCTTTGCATTCATGAACTAAAGATATTTTTGTATATTGTTTGGCTTTAACTGGTTCGGCCCACTTGAACTTGACTGAGTGTCATGTGGCCTATGAACTAAAATGCATCTGACACACCTTCTCTGAAAGCTCCCATGGTCAGGTGCAGCCTGAATAGGGAGGCATTAGGACCCAGAGTGCTCTGTGCTATTAACTAATGCCACTGCTGCCTTCAGTTTCTCTCCTGTCGGATAGACAGAGTAGCTGCCTGCCGGTTCTCTGCTCTTCCCTGTTTTTTCCTTTTACTCTGGATATGGAGTTCAGAGGTCCACCGACTACCAGCATCCAGCAGCAGATGAAGAACCTCCACAGATCACCTGGAGCTCCAGCTGAGTGTGCTTACCTGCAGCAGCTTTGGGAGTAGTTTCCTCCTGAGTTTCCTCCACACCAAAGTGCTGCCTATATTTTGCTGTTTATCTTCTTCTGTTGATTTTTTTCCTGTTGTTATTTCAGCCTGCTGTTCAGCAGTTGCCTCAGGCTCTGAAGTCTCCCTCCTCCCCCTTTCCTCTGTCACTCGCTCAGCTGTCAGTCCGTCCGTCCCTGTCAGGATATCCCCTTCCCTCTTTCTAGGGTTTCATAATACACTAGGACCTGAGCCAGGTCTGAGCTGTCATTCAGAGGCTGGGGTGGATTTCATTCTTCTGTTTGTCAGAAAACTGAAAGCTGACAAGTAATAAATGTTAACCAACACAGAGGAGTTGTGGAGATAATGGAAGGCCACAAGCTACACAGAACCTAACTTTGGATGAGCAGACAGACCCACATTTGATCCTTTTTGAGACTCTGGCAGTGACTGTTCTTTTGAGTTTTGTGCATATGTGTGTTTTTTGGATCTATTGGATTGCCAGTCATGGGGAATGCAGCAGGAAGCCTTGAGGTTTCTCAGGGAAAGGATGGCAAGCCATCGGGCCCGGGGTCCACAGGGCCCCAGAGACAAACAGCCGGAGCGAAACTCCCGATGCCACCTGAAGAAGAGCTGGAGGAACGCTTCAACGCTGTGCTGGTGAGTCACGAATGCATGACTTCGTGCTGCAAGTGGAAAAAGCAAGAGTGCCACAATAGAAAGAAACAAAGAATGTGGAATATGTTGAAAATGTGCACGTCCTCGGGACAAGCTTATCGTTGTGCCAGGTACACAAAGCTGCTGTGAAAAGATACATAAGAGCTCCTTTATGCTCAGGCTTACCGCAGCTTTAGGCTCACTGCTCCCTGTTAGAGAAAGAATGATACGAGGAAGTCAGGTCTGTTTACAGCTTAGTAAAAGGTGCCTCTATTCTTTACTGCCCTATCTCAGTACTTATACTAGTACTTATAAATCACTCATGTATCAAAGTTTTACCAATGAGAGAAGATTACGTTGCCAAAAATACGCTTGGATATTAGGAAAGAGACAATGTAGATTAGGTCATATGCTGCATCACCTTTGTTGTTTGATTTTATATTTAGTGAAATGCAGGTGCCTTAAGTTGGTCCTCGTTAGTCTTCTCAAAGTCATTACTTTATTATTCCTGTAGGGGGCGCTTATCAAATCAAGAGAATTAGTAAACAGAAGTAAACTTTAAGCTCTGAAAAAGAAGCTCAAATGAGAGGAGCGTAACTGTAAGGGAAAGAAAATCAGAGAGATAGATAATAATTCAGAAGCTACATCACTGAAATCTAACGACACTGTGATACTGAATGGATGTAGATCATTACAGAGGCCATAAATATATTCTGTCAGTGTGTGTTTTTTAGTCCTTCTTTAGATACTCAGGTGTTTTGGGATATCTTAAATGATTTTCTTGTGATTTATTCGGCATCACAGAACTCGCCGACAACAACGTTTGTTTTTGGTGTTGGGCTCATAAAAGTAACTTCCTTTGAAAACAGGTCATTACTTTCCTCATTACTTTACCTACCAGACAACAGTCTAAGACTAAGCTTGTCACCTGCCCACATATCTGCTTAAATCATTAAATCTAGAATCTAGAAACAGAAAGTAAACTGAAATGAGCAAAACAGATAAATCCACCTGAAACAGCAGCATTATCGCCCCGATTTTTTCCATGCACAACATAGATACAGTCAGCCGAAGCATGAAATACCGACATGCAGACACGTGCCTTTGTTTCTTAACTTTTGATTTGCAAAAAAGATGGTCACACAGTGTCCTCGCCATATACGCTACAGCCTTTCTTTGGACAACACCCATTTTTTTGTTTATCCACACTTAAATTGTGCCTCATTTGTTGCATGGTGAACTTAATGTGCCTTAACTTTTGGAAAACATCCTCCTTGCGTTTTCAGCATTATAAACCCCCGGCTAGTTCAGATAATAAGAAAGCGGTTACAGCATAGGTGTCAAACTCTGGCCCGCGAAGCCATACCAAATTACTATCAGAGCTGGCCTACTGGTATTATACAGCTAATATATATATTGTTTAGTATTAAGCTTTGCTTGTTCCATATTCAGTTTTTCAGCAAAACGTGTTTGAGTCCATAAGAAAAGATTCATTCTTATATCTGGAGGAATAAATATATTTCAATAAATATATTTCAATAAATATTAGCGTTAGCCCGCGACTTTGTTCCAGTTTTGAATTTTGGCCCACTGTGTATTTGAGTTTGACACCCCTGGGTTACAGGTTAGGACTGGGAGTCGTCCTCAACATCTGCACAGATGTTGGAACAGTTCTTCTACCCAAGACCAGATGTTGAACACAAAGATGTAAAAGCGATTAAAGCACCTCTGCTGATAACATTACTTTGACATTTGCTCCAGGGGAGGTCACGCTTGTGCCCCGACCTCAGTGCTGCTCATGAGCTTGAGGTGGAGCAAATTCCTGAAGCAAAACTTTAGTAGGAAGGCAGAAACCAGAAGGTGGGTGTCATGGTCCTGGGTCGTGTGACCCAGTGTGTTATGTTTAGCCTATTTTGATGTTTATTGTTTGTTTAGGTTCTCTAAGGTAGCCCAGCCATTTGTATATATTACCCTTGCATTAAGTCTCCCTTGCCCTTCGTGTGTTTATGTCTGTGTGTCTTGTACTGTCAAGTTCATGCTGTCAGTTATGTCATCTCCCCCTGTACTAAGTTTCCCTGGGTCATGAGTCCTGTCTGCGTGGTTATGTTTAGTTCTTGTCATGTCTAATTTCCATGTTTCCTGTTTTACTTTGTAAGTCTGTATTCATTGTCAGTGTATTCAGTTGCACCCTCCTGTCCTGTCGTTAGGTTCATGTGTGTCAGCTGTGATCCCATGTGTGGCCACTTCCCCTGATCATCCCTCATGTGTATTTAGTCTCTGTGTTTCATGTAGTCTGCGTCGCGTCGTCTGTGTTATCTCCCCTACCCCTTGTCATAGTTTCCCAGCCTTAACTAGTCCTAGTTTGTACTTTGTTTAGCCATAGTTTTCCCAGTCTATGTTCAGGTTTTCCCTCAGTTGCTTTGCTGCCTTGTTCCTTAAGTTTTCGGCCCTAAATAAAGGCTCGCCTTCTGTTAAGTCCGGTTTTGTGTCCTCACCTCTGTTTGCTCTTGGGTCCTCCACTCACTCCACACGGTCTGCCCCGGCGGCCCGTGACAGTGGGAGCCTGTTGTTGTGATGTTTCTCCAACTTCAGCAGCATACTGTGTTTTCATTGAAAAGCCCGCCTGTTTTCCACACCACCCAGTGGGGTGGATGACAGAATCATTAAGTCTTCAAAGCATTGCTTGAGTGCAACTCCAGCTGTGACTGAGCTGTTACATGTGCAGCAACAGTGACTGAACTCGTGTCTACACAGTGACAGCTAAAGTGAAAGACGGCAGCTATGATCAATATGTGGTCAGACAGCTTCTTCTATGATTAACCGCATTCCTCTTTTCTGAGTCCTATCATAATGATGGGCTGCACACTGAAGAATTGATAGTGTGAAACACAGCTAACAGGCCCCAGACGTGCTGTCAGTGAGCATACTTAGCAAAACCGGCTCCTAAAGGTGAAAGGCAATCAGTTAACGCCCTGATAAATGCTGCTCCCTTCCAAGTGAAGCACTTCAGTCAGTGTGTGTGTGTGTGAGCAGAAAATGCTGCCTGTGAGAGGCAGAGTTGTAATTTCCTCTGCTGAGGAGATAATGTTTTATTTTCCTTCAGTGGGATATCTCCAAACCACTTCAGCTGATTTCTTTGATATTTAGTGGACAGTCGGGATGAAATTCATTTAGCAGAATCACATGAGCCCTGAGATTCCAATTAATTTACCTTCGATTCTGAAGTGATGTCAGGGTTTACCAACTCAGAGCTGAGCCGTAAGCACTGTCCAAGCAATGCTTTCAGAAGTTTTGACCAAAATCCTGAATCCTAAGCTTCAAAATGTGAGTTCACAAACTAATGGGTGAAGCCAGGGGCGTCTGGCAAGCAGGAAAATCCTCAAATCTGATGTAGTACTGTAATGTGGAGAAAAGAACGTCATCTAATCATTTCCTTGTGAGCTCCAGTAGATTTGTTTATAGGCAGTGATCAGCTGACCTGCTCTGCTGCTCTGAGATTATTTGGATTGAACCTGTTCATTCAGAAGCTTTCATGGCTCTGAGTCTAATCAGCATCTTCAGTCCAACATGACGTATTACCATAAACTTCACCACAATGCTGCAAACTACAGAGTTTTGCCAGTTTGCATACTACCCTGTATTTTCAGATAGTTTTCAGCACAAAATGATAATAATTCTGTTTATTTTTTAAGATGTTTCACAAAAAAAATATTATAGGGTCCCCACCTTTAATCTGTGAGTCTTTTTGTCACTTTACATGCAGAATATAATAATAACATCATAATAACACTCCAGTTATCAAATAAGTCATGTTGAATTACAAACCTTTTTTTCATTATTTCAATATTTTTTTTTCTAAGCCTAAACTGCAGTCTTTGCTTTCATTTGAATGTGTTTACAGTATCAGAGTAAACTCGGCCAGTGTTGCAGTGGAAGGATTTGTGTGAAAGATACAGCAATGAATTAATGTGCCAGCAGCAAGCGTCTTGTGCCAACTGCTGCAGGCGTCACTGATCGCAGAGCTGCAGCACTTTGTATGAATGTTCAGGTGTCTCCATAATAATAACAGCCTAAATCCTGCAACCGCGTCTCCCCCCAATCTCTCTGTCTTTTTGCTACATCACCTCTCTATCCTACCAAATATAGATTATCCCTCCCACCCTTATGTCTTCTGCCGAGTGTGCATAATAAATTGAATCTCCTGTGCTCAGTGTTGAAGATACTCTGTCTGCATACAAACCAGTTTCTGCCTGTTGGTGTGCAAAGCGCTGCTGGTTTCCTTCCGCAGTGGCTCAGAAGGACGAGCGGAGAGAGTGTGTCAGAGGGCTCGGAGATGGGAGGTGGATAGTGCTCTGTGTGTTCAGCACGTGCGCATTTGCATGTATTTGTTTGTAAAATGAGCCAGCAGGTTTGTTTGTGAGGCAGCATTTATGATACTTTACTCACATTTTGATGCTTTGATGTGAATCCGCAATAAAAGAATCAATGCTAAAGCTGCAGAAACCTGCAGAGAACATAGAGCACAGAATGACAAAGTGACTGCACAAAGGCTTCAGTCACGTCCAAATTTACAGTTAGTACTTTTCCCTTCAGTGTTTTACATAACACTTTGCATATTTCCCAACAGGGAATGCGGCAGGTGGGTGGATTTGTAAATGTACATCTGCGGATTTGTGTACTGTACTTATAAACTGATGCACAAAGTCAGGAAGAAGCAGAGAAAAGAACATTCAGTTTCTTTTTTAGATAGTCTGTACTTTTCTACAGGCTTATAAGTTATAAGTGTTGGGTTCTTTTAAGCATTGATGGGCATTAACTCCACTTATTCAATTTTTGCAGTAAGTTTCAGTTCTGTGCAGTTAATCACATTTTAACTCAGGGCACATCCTTATCAAAACAATATAGTTAAGATAAAATAGTTATTGTGATGCACTGCTCATCTCACCTTTCAGCACACCCATGTGCTGTATTTTTGCCCCTCTATAAAAGTGTGAATTCAGTCCCTCCCTTTAGTTCATTTTCTTTTTTCCTCATCATTATAATTAAAGCTCAAGTAAAGCTATAAAAAAAACAACAACTTTTTTGTAACTCCAATGAATCTAAAATTTTTTTAGAATCATTATCTCCGACCAAAATACAAAGATGCTGTGTCTGGCAATCTGTGTGAAATCCCAGAATCACGACGATTATCACAGTGGATTCAGTAGCGTTGTGAACTCAACAATTCATAATCACATTTTGCCAGTATCAATCTATTGTTTCTTATCTGAGCAGCGTTATAGAATAACCAGCTTCTTTTCTTTAATTATTGGTGGGGTTTTGTTGTTATTTCTGTTTCTTCATCATCTGTCTCCTCTGTAACCCCACTGATATCTATACCCAATATCCCACAATCAGTTTCAAACTAAATATAGAAAACACTGGCTGTATTTCCATGAGACATTTTAAAGAGATTTGTGGAAGTACATTAAAAGCAGAGCAGATGTGGATGCAATTCACTGCAGCTTGGGGTGTCACGCACTTTGCAGAACATTATCATGCATCAACTCAGTACAGCAATAATGTAATAATAACAGAATGAAAATGAACAAGAGCCTGTATTTGTGGAAATCCTGCCATCTCGAATTCTACCTTCATCTTTGTATATTGTGATAGAATGATGCCATACTAGCCTAGTTTTCCCATCATCCTGTTATTGTGTGATTATTACCCTAGCAATCAACTAAACAACCCTCAACTCTCTGATGGTTTACCCCACTAACAGTGGATAATTGGGGGACTCCATTCAGGCCCTCCTTATAACGAAACGTGTGCCAAATTGGGGAATTCCCAGCACCCTCACAATCATTTTTGTATTGCATCAATCTATGTTGTAGTTTTTCTCAAACATCTTGATATTTAGGAACTGTGAACAAATCATAAAGTGACAATATTGCAGCAGGTAGTTGATAACAGAATGAAAACAGAATGTCAGGAAGTTGTAGGTCAAAAAATACAAATCATCTGAAGATGTCATCTTGAACTTTGGAAAATCATTTGGGGTATTTTTCCCAATTCTACTTTTCTAATTAGCTATTTGGGGGATTACTTAAAGGTAGATTAGTGAGCAGTGATGATCGCCTTTAGCATAAGATGAAAGCATATACATCCAGTAGGAAAAGATAGGAAAAGCACTGAATCATAAGTAATTATTCATTTTCTGTGAAGATAATAATTTCACTGATCCATCCTTTTGGGACAATCAGAACCATCAGGGATTCAGGAAGTCAGCATCATGCATCATTTAGCTTTACTCTGCTTGTAGAAATGATACCCTGTCCTCCATCTCTGCTGCTGCTTTGAGCCTCTGAGTCTCACCGCTTCTCTGGTGGTGTAGTAGCAGGTGTAAAGGTCACTGATTTTATTGTGTAACGCCACTTAATTTTAAAAAATAGCCGGGGGGATTCGTGAGCCTACAAAGCACTGAGGCAGTTACGGTGCAGGTTGCCATGGAGATTGCCACATGCCTTCACACTTAGCAGGTCTTAAAAAATAAAAATGAGCCGCAGAGGGCACACAGCCAAGAGCAAGCTCGAGATGAAAATTAAACTCATTAACATGTGAAGCCTGATGACTGCAGCACCTCACAGATTGTGTTTTATGTTACTGTCACATGCACAACTCCCTGCTGACCTGATGATGTTAGAGAAGATCGCGCCTTTAACGACACACAGGGGACGTGATTATGTGATCAGCTGCTAGCACAGAATATTTCTTTGTGCATCCGAACATACTCGGTGGAAAAAAAAGATGATCTTAATTTAGAGAGCATTTAGACATAAATGGGGTTTGCTGACAACCTTAAAGTCTTTTGGAAAACAAGCTTTGCAGCATGCCAGCTTCATTGTTTCTGCCTAAATTGGAGCACACGTCTAGTAATATTCTTGGTATTATAACTAAATCACGTGTAAAGACGGAAACAAATAGTTTCGTCCTACTAAGAGAAAAAGTGAACGTATACAGCAACAAGCACACAATTAGCATTGTCACAACAGAGAGTTAATGACAAGAATTAACAAAGAAAAAGGCTCCAAGAGTGCCAGGAGTGACACAGTAAATACATTAATTCATTTAAATTTAAATTCTTATTTTTTAGAAATGTTTAAAGAAAATTGAACCGATTTAAAAGAAAAAAAGGAAAAAGCAAGAAATAAAATACAAGAAGCAAAAAAATAAAAAATAAAAGATATGTAAGCCATAGCAGAGTTAATTTCATCAGATAACTGAACTTTAACAGCACCTCCTGCTGTCATAAATGTCAAAAATTGCCAAAATAATAACTGTTTTGTTAATCTAAGGGATTAAAAAGAGGTAACAGGTTACAAAAGCTCTAAAACATTATTAAACTGAAATATGCAAGAAACCTAAAAATAAAGTAATTGTTATCATTTATTTTGGGGTTTATGTTACATGTAAAACAAGTTCATCCTGTCTGTGTTGCTGTTTGTTGAAAGGGGAATTTTTATCTCCGGCACCTGAATCGACCATCAGCAAGACTGCCTGTGTCCTCCTGCAGAAGGAAAAGTCTACAGTTACACACCATGTCTGTTTATAATCATCATTATATGCCTCTCATAATCTTCCTAGACCATCAGAAGATTTCCATACAGGTTATAATGGCTCATTTATGTAAAGTATTTTTATAGCCTCTCCCTGCTTCCATGTTTAGCACTGCAGGCTGCCTGTTGTCAGTTTATGTTATTAGTTGGGGGCAAATGGCTTTAAAGATTTAAAAGCATTTCATCGCTGAACCAGCTGTTATGGAAAAGCAGCTGTATGAATACAGATGTTAGCATTTTGTAGGAATATTATTATTTTACTGCAACAAAATCAATACATAACAACCTCGCTCGTGTTTTTTGTACATGTACGTATGTGTAGGTGCACATCTGTAGTAGCCTCTGCTAGTGCTTAGTGTTTAGATGAGAGGATCGAATGAAGGTCTAAGCTAGCTCTTCTGTGCTCCAAGCTGCTTTCATTAACTGTTGTCTTTTTCAACTCTTGGGCTCATAGTTTGCCGGACACTAAACATATAAATGCTTCAGAAAAGAGTGGGCATGAGACTTTTTCATAGCGAGTAATCCAAACCACACAGCAGCGTGTTGACTGGTTGTCCCAGGTCTTCTCTGGACTGAAGTTTGCTTTGTTTTCAGCATCTTTTCTCTGACATATGATTGCATTCATCTCTTTTACACCCTCACACTGGTTTATGTTGAGAGATAAAAGTCTAAAATTCATCCTCCATCTTTGCTTTCCTATATTATCCTAACCATAGGTCTGTAGGCAGCCACCTAGTAGCACACCATTATATGCTAGCTAGCCCATCTTCAATAACCCCATAAACATGGCTGCTGTTTAACTTTCTGTCTTCATTTATGAAGCAATACAGCTGCACGTTTCAGTTTTTATAAATCTCTGAGTCATAACGTGGGATTTCATCCATAGATGGAAACTAACAAGCCAACTTCCCGCTCACGTCTAAGTCAGTTTAACCTCTAAATCCTTTTTTTCATCACTGCCATGTTGTTGAACTTCAGTGTGACACCTAAGAGAGCAGCCATGCTCACAATTCATTGAAGATGAAAGTAGTTGGGCCATTTTTAGCTCTCAGTCATGTTTGAGTTTTGGAATCGAAGAAGAGTTTAGACCAGATGGTTGATCACATCAGACTTAAGAGATGGATAGAATCTTTCTAGTTTTACTGGTCTGATTAATTAACCACAACAATCCACAGAATCTAGAAAAGCACAAGCACAGTGAGCTGTGATGACACACCTGTCAGTGAACTGCAGTTTTTATGCTTCCTAGTTGGCATGAAATTTCATACACATAGTTTGCAGCCCTCGTGCAAAACATCTGGTGATTGTATTGCATGACGGTGGAGAATAAAACACATCAAACCCCTTGCATATTGCTTTAGAAAACAAGTACTGCATGTAGTTCAGGATAATAATCAAATAGACTGGACTTCCTTCAGGGATTTTGTCTCAGACTGACTATAAGTTTGAACCGTGTCAGGCATTTTCGACTGGTTCATCAGATGTGGTAGATTAGAGACTGGGAAGAGATGACAAAAGGGCCACCCCCCCCACACACACACACACACACAATGTGATTTAAAGTCTGATAACTTACAAGGTTTTTGTGTTTGTGGGTCACACACAGGTCTGTGTTATGTTACTATATTGGAGCCAAAGCCGTGTCGTGTCCTGCTAATGTTGTATTTTAAACCCAACACTGGAAAATGCCAGTGCTGTTTTTCTCTTTCAGTTTCCATCCGGCCACACATAACCAGCACGTATTGACCCACCAGCTTCATTCATCAGGCTTGATTTATCAGATGCACATCCAGCATTGATCTACTGACCCATTTTCCAGATTGACATGCCTGACAGCAGCTCTCCATCTTTTAGCATTTAGTGGGATTCGGCCTCTACTTCTGGATGAATAAAAAGCCTGACTTAAATTTTTGAGAAGTTCAAATTCAGACAGTGGTGTGAATTTGTTTGTTGGTGACATGACAGGGACATTCCTGAGCAGACTGAGTCAGTGTCACTGACACCATGCTGAGGTTGTGATGCCCGAGTTGCTCAGGATACCAGATAAGATACGAGGAGCTGTGTGTCATGCTTGAGCGGGATTCTCCTGTCGACTAGCCTAGTTTCACAACTCTGTGGGTTATAGTCGGTGCCGCTCGTGTGTCTGTGTTTGTTGTTTGGGACACCACCCAGTTGTGAAAATGGGAGGAATGTGGTGACAATCTTTTATCTTTACTTCTCAGCAACTTTTATAATCTGATATCAGTTATCATAAACAAAAGCAAATGTCTGGTTGACAGTATCTGACTCATCTGTCAAACAGCTGACATCAGGAGTATAGAACCAGCAGCATCCTGACTTGCACTTTATCAGAGGGGAGGATCAGCACACACTCTTCAAAACACAATGTGAACTAAAATCCCGCTCTGAGACGTAGGCTATATGTGATTAAACTGTAGTGTAACATGACAGCATACAGCTGATAATTACAAAGACCTGTGACTCTCAGAGTAACTCACTGCCAGACTTATAACGGCCTGCAGCAGAGTCTTTAATTATTGAAGATGTCGTCAAAGGGGCTTGAGAGGACCCCGTGCCTGTGACCATGTTGGTTCCTGGAAGATCTCCATATTCACACATTCACATGACTGTTTTTCAACACAGAATGTATCTGTAAATAATTCAGAGCACAGAGAGATCAATGAGAATATAGGTTACTGTGGCAGCATGGTCTGATGCTGTTTAAAAATGAAAAATAACGCACAGTAGGCCTTCTTTCACAAGCCTCTTTAAGAAAGAGCTACAAGGTAGCATGGTAGAATTATATATATGGGTATTAGAGCCATTGTAGATAAAAAATAAATAAATAAATTACAGACCAGAGGATGAGGGTAATCGACTGTGTAAACAACAAAATAGAAGAGCAATGCAGATATCTGCTGTTTAGTGTTGAGTAACACCGCTAAAATGCTAGAATTTGGATGGTTTGTACTACACAATAATGCTGTTCTTCTTTTAAATATGTCATTAAAAAGCCCACACACAGTGGAGAAGTTCAGTTTAGTGACTCCAGCTAGCGGCGGTGAAGCGTAGTACACACTGACCACTTACAAAAGCCTGTGATAAACGGGTGCATTTAAAGTCTCCACATTCTCAGACAAGAAACGCCTCAGTTACTCCAACATCCAACCAGAAGAGCAGTCTGACCACACCTTGCATGTATGTGAGCCATTAGCACAATGATCAATATTAATCGTAAATAGCATTTCTTAAAAAATGTCAAATTGTCCTTTTGTCCTCAATAGAACATGTACCTCACTATTTTATTTTTTATTTATTCATTTTTTGTGGTAATTGCTGTTGCATCATAATAGGCTAAGTATATGAACTGTAACTTGCTTGTGTTGAGCAACATTTACCTAGTTTGTACTTGTAGTTGTTGTAGTTGTACACTAAGAATGCTGAAGTTATTTACTTTGCAGTCTTATTGTAGATTTCAGTGGTGCAGCAGCTCCGACACACCTTTAGGACACACCTTTGTTCAAAATACAAATTAGCATTTGACTACCAAAATGAGTGATTTCACATGGACCTGAGTGTAATCAAACTGTAAATGTGGAACATTTATATGATTCTAATGATCGCAGTGTACGCATATGAATGTCTATGTGTACTGTCTGCTCTGCAATGGGGTAAATCCCAGTTATTTTGATTTTCCTATGTTTTATTTTCATTTATCGTTCCCCTGTGGATATCATGTTACACCCTTCATTTGTGTTTGTTTCACATGTCACATTCAACATAAGTGCTCGTACATAAGTGAATCATCAACAGCGTTTGTATCTCTGACTTTCTTTGACTTACCTCTACATAAAAAGTGAACAATGTGAAAAAGTTCTGCAGGTTATTGCTTCCAATCGACAGATTTGACTTTTTAACATTTATTTCATGTGTTTCTGCTGCCAGAACACGATGAATCTTCCTCCAGACAAGGTCAAGATCCTCAGCCAGTACGACAGTGAGAAGAAGTGGGACCTGATCTGTGACCAGGTAGACTTTCAATATTCTGTTCAGGACTTATTTACTTTTTTTTTTTTATTCTAATAAACTGTAACTGAGTTTTTCTGTTGCAGTGGGTTGAGCTGCAAAGAACAAAAAAGGCCTGCAAGGAGAAGTCTATAAGGCTTAAGAAAATACAAATGTTTTGGAGACAACAGAAAAAAGGAGAAATAAAGATGTTCCTAAAAACATGCATTTCTTATTATTTTATAGTCATAACAGTGAAAGACAAAGATTTTAAAATCCTACAGACCCTCCTACTACTCTACCTGCACACTGGGGTTTATACTCAGCAGGCAGTGATACAGCACAAATTACCACAGCAATGTAAACACTGACAATGAGGTAAATGTAAAGTTACCTCGCTAAGCAAGAGATTCTGCTTTGTAGTAAAGTACATGTTAATAGGCTTGGAGTGTAAACAAACATGAGAAGCCATTAAAGGTAGATAAAAGAAGAAACGTTAAAGGACGGTTTTAATCAATTAATCGAATTGAACTTCTTGTAAGATGGCTGAATGCCAAAGTTAAGAAACCAACACAGACTTACGTATACACTAACACAAGGAAGCTCATCAATATTGTACACCACCATAGCAACTACAAGAGAGTCCATAACAACCTGTGTGTTGATGCGAGAGCGATAGATAAACCCGTTGCTGTCATACAGCTTCTCAAGTAAACAGTTTGGCACATTTCAGAAAGTGTCAGTTTTTCGGTTTAACTAAAGGCCGTGAACAGTGAAAAGTGTGTGTGTGAGAACGTAGCCGCTGCATGGCAGTCGAATCATTTCAACCATTTGCATAACTGAGGCGGTGTAATCAGCCTGTTCCTGTGAGACCCCGGCTGAGCTCTGCCCTGCCTTCCCCATCGCTGCAGCGCTGCAATCAAACATAATTAGAGGTCTGAATGTTTCTTTCCTCCATCTTTAGGAGCGCTTTCAAGTGAAGAATCCACCATCTGCTTACTTGGAGAAGCTGAAGAGCTTTGTGGATCACGGAGGAGTCAGTCGAAAGGTATATCGGAGCAAACTCAAATCAAACATTTTAATTTCAAGCTTCTGTTTGTTTTCGAAAAGTAAACATGAACTTCTTGAAAAAGCCTCATTGATTTTAGACCTTTTGATAAAATTCTTGAGCTTTTTGAGGCAGGAAATAGAACGGCACCACAAATATTCTACTGTAAGAAATATTTGTGGGTTGAAGTTGGCCCTGTCTGTTCAGGCAGAGTTACTTTGTGTGCTGTGATTACTGTTCTGTACTTATTAAAAATATTTAGGACACCCCTGTTCCTGACTGCAAATATATCCAGCATTCCTTTATCATGTTATGTAAAGCCAACACCTGGATAAGCCAAGGTTCATAGACTGTAGAGCCTTGGCTATATGTTTGGAAAAACTGAAATGTTTCTATTTAATTCTTTAAAAATAATAAAAGAAAACCTCCAAACTCCTCTGGTTAGTCAGTAGCTATGCAGTGACACACCTCCAGCTAAGCCTTCTGGCAATATGCAGTCTTTTTTCATCACCTGTAATCTAAAAGTATTTCAAATATTGGTATTTCAGCTGTTTTATCCAACAAACTAAGTGCAAACTAAATCCAGTCCAGTCCATGCAACTAAAAGACCACCTGATAGCTCCGTAGCTCGCAGAACCACCTTTAACTTTAGTAATGTTGTTTTTTTGTTTGTTTGTTTTGAATTATCAGTTTCTCGAACCTGAAAAAGCAGGTTCTTTAGGTGGATTACTTTAAATGGATGAAGAGCAGAGAGGGACATAATGATCAATTACTTAATATATTATAATGAGTATAATAAGATATCTTTAAGTATTTTTTTGACCTCATTCTCACCTTGTATATGCTTTATCAGTTTAGGAGACGGGTCCAGGAATCCACACAGGTCCTGAGAGAGCTGGAGATTTCCCTGAGGACCAATCACATCGGGTGAGTCTCTCCCATGTGGGTACAATATGATTGTACCATTGATAGAGATAAGAAGCTGATTATAGCACACAAAATTACACCGAAGCAATGAATTCAAATAAAAATGTGAATTCTTCAACCACCTGTAACACATTTAATGAAATATAGTGAGTATTAGCAAAATTACAACTTTTAACTCATGTTTTTAAAACACTTCTTTACTAACTTTTCCTGCCATGCTCTGCCTCTGAGTTACATTTGTTTTGTGTTGTCCTGCTGTAGCTGGGCTCAGGAGTTCTTAAATGAGGAGAACCAGGGTTTGGACGTTCTTGTGGATTATCTGTCTGTCGCCCACAGCGCTGTCACGTAGGTATCAGCTTACAAGATATCTCAGAGCAGTCGCTGCTGAACTGTCTCAGCCACACAGTCACTCACTAGTCCAAGAAGGTCACAAAATTTAATTAACATTGCTTTTTATGGTGATACTCACAGGTATGAGGTGGAGACTGTGGACAACGGCACGCTGCCCACAGACAAAGGCAAAACTACTGACAAACCAGGGGAAGATCTGAAAAGAAGTGCCAGCAACTCACCCACACACAGCGCCTTGAAGGGTGGCAAGGCCTTCACAGTCAGGTACAGTGTGACAAACACCAAAAGCACAGTGATAAATTTATGGGCTACTTTAATTTATTTCATTGTTATTACATTAAAATGACTTACTGATGTTATTGATACTCCGAAAAGTGAGAAAAGTAACATTTTAAACTGACTTAAGTGTTTATCCAAAAACAAGTTTTCTAAAAATAGACACATGGCCGAGGGTATATCGACAGCACGCCCATGATCCACATCTCACTGCAAAACTTGTTAAGGATTTCTTAAAGCTGGCTGCAGGGACCTATTTCCATTCAGCTGATGTAGTCGTAGGAGCTCATTCTCAACCCTGGAGACTCAATTAGTACCACTTTAAAAAGCTGCCGATGTGGCTAATTTACACGTAAAGTGTCCTTTGGAGTGTGTGCTGTGATGCGCTGTTTTAATGCATAAGTGAGAGTGATTGGTCACTCCTAACAGGTCATTTGGGAATGAGCAGGGTCACATGCTTTTAAACTCAAATCATGATCTCCTCCTAGCCTTCACCTTCAGCAGCTGCAGACGTGTCCTTCTTATCTTTCTGATGGGAAGTGGCTGCATTCCTCTCATAGCGAGTACGCCTCCTTACGTAGGTGTTTGGGGTCCTTTTGTTCAGACGGGGTGTGCTTAGGTGTGAATGTGAAACATGTCGCTAAGTGACGCAAAATACAATTATGAGAGCATGCTCTCAGTGGTTTTGTTTTCATCTGGTGAATGATGGCTGGCATGAGTATTATTTGAAGTATTTACTGCAGAAGTTTTTGAGCTTCTTAAAACAGAGTCTGCAGTTTCTGACGATGGACTTTATTTATTTATTTATTTATTTCTAAATTAATTCATTAAGAATTAGTTGGCACATTCTTCTAAAAAAGTGGGTAAATGGGTAATAATTATTGGCTTTATTTTCAGTGCTATTCTAGGTCTTATTAAAGCGGCTCTTCAGTTAAGCCTCAGTTAAACCTGGCTGATTTACCTCTCTAAAACAGAAAAGCCTTGAGGAACTCGCGTGTTGTGAGCCAGAAAGATGATGTTCATCTCTGCATCATGTGTCTGCGTGCCATCATGAATTACCAGGTATCTAAAACCACTTACACACTATGTATTATTGTTATTTATTAATTGATCCTTAGAGTTTAACTTTTATTTCCCATCAGTCATTCTCTAAAGATAGCAAAAAATGTCAGAATAGGTAATGTAATTTTTTCATGTTGATATTCACTTATTATACACTTGTCCTTTGCTGTTTTAAATTCATATTAAGAAACAAATGCCATATGTAAGGTCAGAGTTCAGTTCAATTTTAAAGTATTGTTTCATTTCAGCAGTTCATATTGTTTTCTGGTCCACACAAGAGCCACTTAATCTGGTCATGTTTCATTTCATTCTTTAATCTTATTTGGCAAACTGTTGGCAGATTTTTGTGTTTTTTTACTTAGTCGGGGTTTAACCAAGTGATGAAGCATCCCTCCTGCGTGAACGAGATCACGCTCAGCCTGAACGACAGAAACCCGAGGTAAACACCACGCACAGCCTGAACATGAAACTACAGTGGCTTGCAAAAGTATTCGGCCACCTTGAACTTTTCCACATTTTGTCACATTACAGCCACAAACATGAGTCAATTTTATTGGAATTCCACATCAAAGACCAACACAAAGTGGTGCACACGTGAGAAGTGGAACGGAAATCAGGCATGATTCCAAACATTTTTTACAAATAAATAACTGCAAAGTGGGGTGTGCGTAATTATTCAGCCCCTGAGTCAATACTTTATTGAACCACCTTTTGCTGCAATTCCAGCTGCCAGTCTTTTAGGGTCTGTCTCTACCAGCTTCGCACATCTACAGACTGAAATCTTTGCCCATTCTTCTTTGCAAAACAGCTCCAGCTCAGTCAGATTAGATGGGCAGCGTTTGTGAACAGCAGTTTTCAGATCTTGCCACAGATTCTGGATTGGATTTAGACACCAGACAGGTCAGAGATAAAGTTATTGAGAAATTTAAAGCAGGCTTAGGCTACAAAAAGATTTCCCAAGCCTTGAACATCCCACGGAGCACTGTTCAAGCCATCATTCAGAAATGGAAGGAGTATGGCACAACTGTAAACCTACCAAGACAAGGCCGTCCACCTAAACTCACAGGCCGAACAAGGAGAGCGCTGATCAGAAATGCAGCCAAGAGGCCCATGGTGACTCTGGACGAGCTGCAGAGATCTACAGCTCAGGTGGGGGAATCTGTCCATAGGACAACTATTAGTCGTGCACTGCACAAAGTTGGCCTTTATGGAAGAGTGGCAAGAAGAAAGCCGTTGTTAACAGAAAACCATAAGAAGTCCCGTTTGCAGTTTGCCACAAGCCATGTGGGGGACACAGCAAACATTTGGAAGAAGGTGCTCTGGTCAGATGAGACCAAAATGCAAAACGCTATGTGTAACTAACACTGCACATCACTCTGAACACACCATCCCCACTGTCAAATATGGTGGTGGCAGCATCATGCTCTGGGGGGCTTCTCTTCAGCAGGGACAGGGAAGCTGGTCAGAGTTGATGGGAAGATGGATGGAGCCAAATACAGGGCAATCTTGGAAGAAAACCTCTTGGAGTCTGCAAAAGACTTGAGACTGGGGCGGAGGTTCACCTTCCAGCAGGACAACCACCCTAAACATAAAGCCAGGGCAACAATGGAACGGTTTAAAACAAAACATATCCATGTGTTAGAATGGCCCAGTCAAAGTCCAGATCTAAATCCAGTCGAGAATCTGTGGCAAGATCTGAAAACTGCTGTTCACAAACGCTGTGCATCTAATCTGACTGAGCTGGAGCTGTTTTGCAAAGAAGAATGGGCAAAGATTTCAGTCTGTAGATGTGCGAAGCTGGTAGAGACAGACCCTAAAAGACTGGCAGCTGGAATTGCAGCAAAAGGTGGTTCAATAAAGTATTGACTCAGGGGGCTGAATAATTACGCACACCCCACTTTGCAGTTATTTATTTGTAAAAAATGTTTGGAATCATGTATGATTTCCGTTCCACTTCTCACGTGTGCACCACTTTGTGTTGGTCTTTCACGTGGAATTCCAATAAAATAGATTCATGTTTGTAGCTGTAATGTGACAAAATGTGGAAAAGTTCAAGGTGGCCAAATACTTTTGCAAGCCACTGTATACTAAACTATAAGCTGAAAAGTGTACAAGAACTATGGATGTGATTATCTGCGAGGTGTTAGTGTTCAGGACGGACTTTAAATGTCCCGCGTCTTTATTAGACATGGGACTAATAAAGGTATCTTATCTTATCTTAAAGTAGTTGCTGGGCAGTGCATAAACGTCAATCGTCTTTTCAGGACTAAAGCTCTGGTGCTGGAGCTGCTGGCGGCCGTGTGTTTGGTGAGAGGAGGTCATGACATCATCCTCGCCGCCTTTGACAACTTCAAAGAGGTCAGTAGAGTCATTGCAGTGTCTGACAGTCATCACATGTATTTTTGAGGTGTGTCATTGGTAGCTGCCGCTTTAGGAGATTCCTGCTCTCTGTGTGAACATTAATTAACTGAATTAATTTGAGCTTCTGATTGATTTAATCAACATTGGTGAACAAGAAGATGACCAGAAATAAGCTGAGACAGCTTCTAGTAGTAATGATGTGTTTTGTTATTTAATTTTTGAAGTTTTGGCCCTCCATACTAAAACATGCACGTTAGATTTAAGCTGGGTGCTCGCTGTAAAGGGGATTTCTCCACCAGTATCTCATTTAGAGCACGAAAAGTTTAGGATTTTTAAGACTCATATGGATATTTAGTGATTTTAAAATGACTATTTTTTTATTCACATTCATTATATGTAGTTTTTATGAGTTCTTACCAAAATAATATGAACATATAACTTAAAATATAATGGAAAATATCAGTTAATCCGCTGATCTGGCTGAAATTTAAAGTTTAGGTCCATCCATCCATCCATCTTCATCCGCTTATCCGAGGTCGGGTCGCGGGGGTAGCAGCCTAAGCAAAGAGGTCCAGACCTCCCTCTCCCCAGCCACCTCCTCCAGCTTGTCCGGGGGAATACCAAGGCGTTCCCAGGCCAGCCGAGAGATATAATCTCTCCAGCGTGTCCTGGGTCTGCCCCGGGGCCTCCTCCCGGTGGGACATGCCTGGAACACCTCGCCCAGGAGGCGCCCAGGGGGCATCCTTGCCAGATGCCCGAACCACCTCAGCTGGCTCCTTTCGATGTGGAGCAGCAGCTGCTCTACTCTAAGCCCCTCCCGGATGGCCGAACTTCTCACCCTATCTCTAAGGGAGAGGCCAGCCACCCTTCGGAGGAAGCTCATTTCCGCCGCTTGTATCCGCGATCTCGTTCTTTCGGTCACTACCCACAGCTCGTGGCCATAGGTGAGGGTAGGGACGTAGATCGACCGGTAAATTGAGAGCTTCGCTTTTACACTCAGCTCCCTCTTCACCACGACTGACCGGTGCAGCGTCCGCATTACTGCAGCCGCAGCCCCAATCCGTCTGTCGATCTCCAGCTCCCTTCTCCCATCACTCGCGAACAAGACCCCGAGATACTTGAACTCCTCCACTTGGGGCAGGAACTCATCCCCGACCCGGAGTGGGCACTCCACCCTTTTCCGGCTGAGAACCATGGCCTCAGATTTGGAGGTGCTGATCCTCATTCCCGCTGCGTTACACTCGGCTGCGAACCGCTCCAGTGCGAGCTGGAGGCCCTCACCCGATGAAGCCAACAGAACCACATCATCCGCAAAAATCAGAGATGAGATTCTGAGGCCACCAAAGCGAAAGCCCTCCGCCACTTGGCTGCGCCTAGAAATCCTGTCCATAAAAATTATGAACAGAACCGGAGACAAAGGGCAGCCCTGGC
Organism: Aulonocara sp. 'chitande type north' Nkhata Bay; assembly: GCF_057382095.1. Taxonomy (NCBI): domain Eukaryota; kingdom Metazoa; phylum Chordata; class Actinopteri; order Cichliformes; family Cichlidae; genus Aulonocara; species Aulonocara sp. 'chitande type north' Nkhata Bay. The sequence continues at coordinate 23,989,538 of NC_141351.1, read as the reverse complement.
GGAGCCCATCACCCACCGGGAACGAGTCCGACTTATTGCCGGCAATGCGAACCAAGCTCTTGCAACGGTTGTATAGGGATTGAATGGCCCGTAGCAATGGGCCAGACACCCCATACTCGCGCAACACCTCCCACAGGACGCCCCGAGGGACACGGTCGAATGCCTTCTCCAGGTCCACAAAACACATGTAGACTGGTTGGGCAAACTCCCATGCACCCTCAAGTATCCTCGAGAGGACAAAGAGCTGGTCCAGTGTTCCGCGACCAGGACGAAAACCGCATTGTTCCTCCTGTATCCGAGGTTCGACTAGCGGACGAACCCTCCTCTCCAGCACCCTGGCATAGACTTTCCCGGGGAGGCTGAGGAGTGTGATCCCCCTGTAGTTGGAACACACCCTCCGGTCCCCCTTCTTGAAGATGGGGACCACCACCCCGGTCTGCCAGTCCACAGGTACTGCCCCTGATCTCCACGCAACATTGCAGAGACGTGTCAACCAAGACAGCCCTACAACGTCCAGAGCCTTCAGGAACTCGGGGCGGACCTCATCGACACCAGGGGCTCTGCCACCAAGGAGTTGTTTAACTGCCTCAGTGACCTCGCCCCCGGAAATTGGTGGGTCACACCCCTCATCCCCAGACTCTGCTTCCTCCCCGGAAGACGTGTCAGTGGGATTAAGGAGGTCCTCGAAGTATTCCTTCCCCCGCCCGACAATTTTCTCAGTCGACGTCAACAGCGCTCCGCCAGCACTATACACAGTGCAGGTAGAGCACCGCTTTCCCCTCCTGAGACGCCTGACGGTTTGCCAGAATCTCTTCGAGGCAGTCCGAAAGTCTTAAAGTTTAGGTCATTTAGTAAATAATTTGTGCTGCAAAAATCTGCTTTGTTTTCCAATTTTCTGAACCACATATTCATTTCAGAGGTCTAGGGCTTACCTTGTTATTAGGATACATCCTGGATGGACTGCTTATCCATCACAGGTCTAACATAACTATAGCCAATTTAGAATCACAGATTATCCTAAAAGCAGGTCTTTGGACTGATTAGAATCCCAGAGAAACCCCACACAGGAACAAGGAGATCGTGCAAAGCCAACCATGGTTTTAGACCTTCTTTCTGTGTTCAGCAGTGATGACTCATCTCACATTCACACTTAAGGGATCAGAAGCTTAACATAGATCTATGGCACAGCACTCACATACCAGCAGGTTATGGGGGAACCCCAGGTCGAGCTGCCCGCCGTCAGCTGCTCCGTCCAGCTGTTCCTCTGCCAAACAACACTGACCGAAGAGGTATAAATATGTGAAACACTTGCTGAGTGGCCTCTCACCTCTCCTTGACCTTCTTCTGTCTTTGATTGAGAAAGCAGCACCTGTTGCTTCCTGTGGCTGTGGAGACAGAAGCTTAAACCTGAACCAGGAGAAAACATTCAGGAAGTCAAAAGCTGCTCTGCAACAAGCAGACACCCATTAAGTATTTCTTTCAGTTGCTTACAATGAGCTAAACTGACCCCTCGTATTAAATTGCTTCTTTGGTCACTGTTATGTTAATTTAAATATTCAAATTTAAGCACATCTCACATTTGAGCTCATTTTAAATAATGGATTTACCCTGGAGGAGTACAAAACACAGAACAATTTTATTTCAATTTATACTTAAAGAGGATCTTTTCTCTATTTCTCGCTCTGCATTTTTTATTAAAGGATCTGATTACGGTAGCTTTGCATCATTCACAGTTTAAAATAATCCCTATTTCTCTTGTACTGAGTTTGATTGATCTTCTGCTTCTGAGGCCATGTTGTTCGGGGCTTTTTGCACTTGGTTACGTCTCCCAAGGCAAATTAGTCCTGGGTGAAGGGGCAAATGAAGAGTCATTCGGATGATGACATGAAAAACAAAAAATCCAGGATCCAGTTTACCCTGCCTGGCATAGAGTAACCGGGGCACCACCCTGGAGCCAGGAGCAGGCGAGGGGGAGTGCCTACTGGCAAGGCCTCACCCATGGGGCCTGCAGGGCACAGCTTGAAGAGGAGACATGGGTCTGTCCTCCTGTGAATGCATGGATGAATGAATGGATGCCATTCGGAGATCTTTAGATGCTCTGAAATCTCACCTACCACGCAATATCCTTGGGAATTGGTTGGTTGGCCAGTCGTCAAGTTGTTAAGACAGAAAATAAGACCCCTGTCATCTCTACAGCAGCTCTGTGTGTTCAGGTCAATGCCATTCTTTCATGTTTTGGTGTTTGCGGAGTTTCTTTAAAAAGACTTCTATATACATGTTAAAAAAAATGAAGTGATGAATTAAACACCCGTCCGTTTGTAAACCCTCTGGCTGCATCAGCTTTAACCCGTTTGATTAATGTGGCATTGATTATCAGAGCTGTGACTCGAGTGTCACCGTGAGCGGAGCTTGTCGTCGGTGCCGCAGCAGTGTCGGCATGTGTGTGTGGGCGAGAGCTGGAAGAAGATGGGGAGAGCGATAGAGGCGGCCGGGCGCGGGGCCAGGAGCTGGCTCATGTGTCCCTCAGCAGCAGAACATGGGCTTTGTTTAGGGTTGTGCTGGCTGTTCGATTGGCCTGGTGCATTATTCAGTGGACATGAGTGGGCAAGAAAGGGGCAGGTAGATTACCACACAGCAACGGATGAGACAGGGAACTTGCTGACATGCCAGCAGTTAGGAAAACACAGTCATAAAGAAGCCACGTTTTCTCTGCCAGGAAATCATGCGGCACACAAACACCGGGGATTGTTTACACCTGCAGAGCGAGCTGCAATCATCCTGTGCTGCTTTTATTACAACCATTATTTCTGTTTGTCCCTGAAATGAGCTGAATTTCTCCACAAACAGCCGACAGAGCCTCCTCTCTCTCAACGCTGCGCTGTTTGATTAGACCGCATGTTTGCTGAAATCCTGATGCATCGTTACGGCTGCAACAATGTTTCTGTGTGAGCACACTGCCCCCATGTGTGCACACACGGGGAAGGCAGCAAGCTCCAAATCTCCACGGACGTCACCTAGATTTATAAACCTGCAATGGGCACAATAAAAAGAATAAGAGGGTTGAATACTCAGCTGCTGTTTGATCTGATCTTTATTATTATTATTATTATTGTTTTCAGGTTTGTGGGGAGAAAAACCGATTCGAGAAGCTCATTGAGTATTTCCACAATGAAGAAAGCAACATCGACTTCATGGTAAAGCAGCAATTGCATTCAAATACATGCATGCAAAACACTTTTCAGGTTCACTATGTAATGACAACATATGAACATTTATTTGTAAAGTAGAAAACATCAACATAAAAAAGAAAAGTGCACGGATAACAAAAGAACAGGAAATAAAAACATGACATAGAACCAGAAAAAGAGTGTGATTAAATTGGAAGACGACAGGATTTAAATATCAGGTAAATCTATAATGTGAGAGCAAGACTGTGCAGGGCTTCAAAGTAATACGTGTGTTATTCTGAACCTGCTCTATAAGCTGTCCTTCTAAAGTTTTCATGCAATGAGATTCAGCTGATCTATAAAAATACGTCACATTTGTCTTTTTGGCAAATGTTCAGTTTTTTGTCTAACAAGCAAAAGATCCCAGATTTATTCCCAGCAGGAGACACAGATCCCTTTGGGGCGGTGTCAGAAAGAGCATCTGGCATAAAAACTGCCAAATCCAACATGTGGAGCTGCCAGATGTTGAGTCCCCTTAAGCAATTGACAGAGGTAGACAATTCCTGTCATCAGGAATAACGTTTATTCTGTGATCTACCTGGTCAGTCTCCGGCCTCTTAATGAGTGTCGATGTTATCCTCAGGTTGAATAAGGTCAGCTCTAAACTGACATTACTACATCCCTCCAGGTTGATGCTCTGTCAGCGTCATTTCAAAATGAACATTTTCTTTGAATTTGGTGTGCAAATCATGAAAAAAGGCCCTAAATTAAACCTGCTTTTACTCTGCAGTAATAATATGATTTTTTTAAAGAAATGCATAATCATCAGGGATGTGAAATTCCCTTGAAAAATGTTTGTGTTTGTAACATCTGTGATTTAACAATCTCTCCTCGTGTCTGTACAGCTGCAGCAGATTGTTGTAAATCATTTGTTGATTGATTGATTAACTGTAGACCTGAGATGGGGCTTCAGTTGGAGTTGACTGGTGGTGTTTTTCTAATACTGGTAACTGCCAGAAAAAAAAGAATAAATCTATTATTTATGTGCACAATTTGCTCTGGGACACAAAAAGTCCTCCTTTGTGTGAGAATTTACAAAAACAAGCTAAAATAATAAAGAATAGGGGTAATTAGTTTTTATAATTGAAAGCTTTCAGGCTGAGCCTTTTGTAAAATGACAGCTTTTCTTTTAATTAGACAGATTGTGTGCAATTATATATAATATGCAGAGTGCTGTGAAGAAGGCTTGTGTATTCCTAAAAGTTTGTTCTCCACTTTCTTTTACACAAGATCAGAGCTGTAAGTAGAACAGCTGAGGACGGTAATCCAAAGTCTGCCACGAATTCAGAATTTAATTTAATGATGTCGTAAATTTGCAGGAGAGGCGTTTATTTAAGGTTACTTTAGGAGACGGGAGGAACAAAACTCCTCGACTAATCAACGAATCGATCAGGAAACAAAAAAGAAAAATGCAAACTGCAGCTTCCCGGAGCCCAAGATAACAATCTAATAACTAAAGTTAATGAGTTTGTAGTAACAAAAAGAAACGCAACACAATTTCACCCCTGAGAAGTGATTATTGCTGCAGTTGTTTATTGGGAAAAAAAAGAACAATTAGCGAGTTTAGTTTTAACGGTTTTCAGTGTTTCCTCAGTCAGCTGCAGGAGCGGCTGCCAGCTGTCTGGAGCTGCGTTTTAGTCCGCTTGAAATCTGCAGAACTTTTAATTGGCCTCTTTAAACTTAACAAACTCAAAGTGGGAAACTCTGGACAATTACCAACAACTTCACTGAGAAGCAGATGGTCTGAGGTCACAAAATATGCCTTCCACCAAAGTGAACATTACTGAGCCTGTGTGAAACATTTTATGTCAGCGGTACTTGTTCACACGTCGTGTTCTGAAGCTCATGTCTAATATTGTGCAGCAGCTGCTCGTGTCAGCAGTTTGGCCTCCTCGCTTTCATTAGCTCTACTGACGTTCTGCTCTCTGTAAGCAGACTTTCTTTACGTCGCGCGGGTAAACTTTTAAACTTGTAGCCCCTGTCCTGGTGATGGTCCTGGTGATGGTGTCGGACACTGGTCTGAGTAGGTGACGCTGCTTCCTGTTGCACAAATGAATTCTTTTTGCCACCAGGTTGCCTGTATGCAGTTCATCAACATTGTGGTCCACTCAGTGGAAAACATGAACTTCAGAGTCCACCTCCAGTACGAGTTCACGCAGCATGGCCTGGATGAATACCTGGAGGCAAGTGTAAACTTGTTTGCCAAATTAACAGCTTTAAACTTATCTTAGACTCAGAGTCACAGCTTTCAGTTAAACTGAGTTGATTATTTTTTACTCTGGTGTTTTCTCTTTGTAGAAATTAAAGTTCACAGAGAGCGACAGGCTGCTGGTGCAGATTCAGGCCTACCTGGACAACGTGTTCGATGTTGGCGCTTTGCTGGAGGACGCTGAGACCAAGAACGCATTGCTAGAACACATGGAGGAACTGCAGGAACACAACGCGCAGGTCTGGATGTAAATGCATTAAATACAAACTAACCTTAAAGACAGTCTGTATCATATCAGCATGATTTCTATCAGTCTGGCCAGGACAGGTTTGCAAATAAACCTGTGAGTGTGGATGAGCACGCTCACAGGTGCAATGGTCACATGGACCTGCTACATGCAGTGTCGTTGTCAGAGCTGATATTTATTCACCTTTCAAAAAACACTACAGAATGACAGGAAATACATCAAGCTGAAATAAACCTGAATATTTTCCAACTTTATTGCTTTAAAGCAAAACTGTAATTGTTTCTTTTATTAAATGCAGCTAGCTTATTAGTTAATCCAAGTCTAAGTCTAATTGAGACATTTCCTCCATTTTTGTGTTTAAGAAATTAAATAATTTCACGGCTGCCACATTGTATCACACAAATGAAGCAGCAGCTGAATCTGTTGAATGATGCAGTTAACAGGAAGCTGATAGACTCATGGCTCTAAAGCTAACTACCTTAGCCTAGCTTATTCACATTAGCTTCCTTCTCTAGTAAAATACTTTTTTTTTTTTTTTTTTAATTAAGCTACCGAAGAAAAAAAATCATACTATGTGTTAAACTCTCCAGCAGCAACATGCGGTTGCTATTTAGATTATCTATACAGAAAAATGTTTGGGTGAAATTTCATGACTTTGTCTGGTAAATGAAAACTTTAAACATTACTGTGATATTAATCATGTAGGAATTCAAAATTACACAAGCAGTACATACATGAGAGAAAATGTAATACATTATAAGTCCACTTTAGTGTTAGTTTTCTTCTATGTTTGCTGCTCTCTGTGTAAAAATACATTTACCCATTACCCATGACCACTCTGGTGTCACAGCTCACCAGCAGACTTCAGGAGACCGAGACTGAGGCGATGGAGAAAGCCTCCGAGCTTGAGAAGAAGCTCATTCAGACCACCAAAGAAGTGGAGCTCCTGAAGGTAGAGAACAGCAAGTTCATGCTTACATGTTTTTCATACAGAAACACAGACTGTGCCAAGCAGTCAGATGGTAGCAGAAACATCAGAGCCAACATATCAAACATGAATCCACATCGTGTCACCTGACAGATAAAGGTTCCTAGAATAAGGTAAATGGGCGAATGTGGCTTAGTAACAGAAAAAAAGGCCTTAAATAGAGACATAATAATCCATTTCATGTTTCTGTGCTTTTATCTGTGTCTTCTCTTAAACACCAGAAGAGAAATAGTTCACAAGTAATCACTTTTTAAAGAGTACAGTACATTTATGGTTTTTACTCCAAACATTAACAAAAAGAAAATATTTGAACTCCTTTGTTTTTAAATTGTGCGGAAGATAAAGTCAAATAAAAAGTGCAGTTTTGCTAAATTTAATAATAGTCTGAAATAACTGATCAGCTTTTCTAGAACTGATAACTCAGAGTTTAAAGTTAAACTCAGAGTTGCTTGAACCTGTTTTTTAGATCAGGGCTCAGTTCAAATCCATTTACTGATAAAGACTTAAAAACCACTCAGTTCTGCTTTATAGAGTTTTTTTGCTGCTTGATATTTTTGTTTGTGGTTCCAACACGAGGAAGGGCAAAAGCTCAGCCAGCGATCTTCGTCTTTTTGTTTGTTTTTTGAGTTTTACAGAGAGGAAAAAATCAATCGCTCAGCTCTGCCAGTATCTCAGTAACCTGTAGCCGTTTGTTCTTTTCCATTAGGCTCAAATTTAATTTTCCCTGTTTTGCTGTCCCAAAGCTGTGACCCACTATGATAACTACAGTATACTGAAACCTCACACCTACACCACATGTCCGCCACATGGAAGAGATGTGATTTGATTTTTAAGCACCTTTCTGCATATATTTGAATGCTAACGAGGAAAGAAATGCTTCCTGAGATGCTGAATTCTCTTTCTCACTTCAGGCTGATGAGTTCAAATTAGTAGCAGACATGTAGCATGCAGAGACAAACGTGTTGGCGTTGAAGTACAGCTTTGAAAATAGAGGAACTAATTGGCTTAATTAGGGAGAGACTGATTGTTCTTGTGAACGTTAGTTAAGAAAAAGCACATAGCAGCACTCTCACCGCAGGTACCCCACCTGGTGAAGATGATCTGATTAGAGTTTAGTGTTGCAGCTGCATAAATCTGCATATTAATGAGCCAAAGTGTTGTGAGCACGCATGTCCTTTTGCCAAGACGATCACACCAGATCACATATTCCTTTTTTTTAAGCTGACAGAACTGGTCCAGCCTGATTAAAGACACTTATGCTCTGTGTCACAGGAGAGTCTGCGGGAGTCTCGCTCGCAGGTGATTCTGCTGCAGCAGCGAGAGCAAGAACGTGAGCTCAAGCAGGAGAAAGAACAAGACACCCAGGCCCTGAAGGAGCTCGAGGTCAAAGTTCAGGCTCTGGTGGACCAGGGTCTTGTCCAAATGGGGCGCTCTTCCTCTGGACACCTAGCTGTTCAGGTGGTGCAGCAGAACAAGAAGCCGAAAGGTCGGCAATGTTTTATCACACCTTCCTAAATCCTCAGTAACCACACATACACTCACAGCGTGAACAATTCAAGTTTGAGTTTTATGAGCTGGATTCAGAAGTTCCCTTTTTTAGTGACCAGATAGCTGTGCTGCACCTATCCAGGTAACGTCAGGGTGAACTCTGGGTTTACAGCATTACAAAGGTGATGCGCTGGTGGTACATCTTCATGGTAACTTACCTGCACACAGACAAGGCCTACCTCCAATTTCTGTTTTTGTAACTCAAGATAAGAGATCAAAAGATCTGAAACCGCCATTGAGTCCGAAAAGTGCATCGCCAGTCCGAGATGATACTTCAGACCTTGGTGTGCGGATAATTAGAAGCTCTTTGTATTTCCCTGACGGGCATCATTATGGGATATTGATTCGTGTAATCAGATTTATTCCTTAATTACAGCTACACTGTAACTGCAAGTTGATGTGTAGACTATTTCCTGACAGCTGCAGATCAGGTTGATACAGGAAACAACCTTCAGGCCGTTCCTACAACAGAAGTTCCTCCACAGTCGGTACAAGCTCCTCCTCCCCCTCCTCCTCCACTTCCAGCTCCGTCCTCAACCACAGCTCCACCTCCACCTCCTCCACCACCATCAGCTCTCCTGCCTTCTGGAGGCGGTAGGACGGAGGCGTCAGCAGGGACCTCAAGTGAGTCCACAATCAGAGCAAAATGAAGGTCTTAGTAAGTCTTTAAAAACAATCAGGTTTAGCAATTTTGGTTCATATATTATTTTCTTGTCCTTGATATCTTAAAGAAGAGATGATTTTTTTCTTTTTATACATCAAATTTGAAAATGAAGAATGATTACAACAAGCAAAAGTTTCCAGCTTTTATCGAACTGATTGTAGAGATTTAAAAAAATGTTAAACTTTATAGAAAATCAAGAAATACCACAGAGAGGAGACATGTTGGAGAAACCAAAGTTTTACCCCCTTCCTGCCTTGGTAATCATTTTCCAGCTCCACTTTGGGAACTTTTAGTAAAGATTTCAGTGTCTTTTCTTGTGAAAGTAACAAACGGCAGATTCCCCAACGCAATATTTAGGAAGATATCTCTGTTACAATACGAACATTTCTCTTACAGACTGTAAAAAGAAGAAGGCCATTCAAACCAAATACCGCATGCCGCTGTTCAACTGGCAGGCCCTCAAATCCAACCAGGTCGCAGGAACAATCTTCAGTGAGGTGGACGACGAGTGCATCTTAGAGGTTTGTTCATGTTTCCTCTGCTGTCCCAAAAACATCTGGACCTGGGTTCCTTCATGGACAGTACTTACAAGATGCACGCAGCCAACATGATCACACCTGCTGGTTTTTGTTGCTGCATTTTGGAGTCAGAGGGTACTGTGCTAAGTTTTCAGCTAAGTCTAGCTAGTCTGGTTAGGAAAAGCAGCACACAGACAATTAGCTAATTAGTAAGTAACAGACTAATTATCCTTGAAAAGTCACTAAAGTGGAAGACAAAGTTCTTGGAAAGTCATTTTGTCAGATAATTTTATTAAAGATCCAACAAAAGGCATCGCAAACACTGGGCAGATGAATTATTTAAAAAAACAAGCAAACAAACAAACAAATAAACCCTCACCTCCTGAACAGTTGATGGTGGAAACTACCCGTAGGGACCCAAACAGTGTTTTGTGCCAGGCTGTCAACACACTTTGCAACGTGTTGGACATTTTTTACATGAGAGTTATGGGGATGAGCACTGGTTTGGAGTCAGCCTCCAGTGGCCATAAGTGGAACTACAGTAGTTTTGGTATTTCTGCACTGGCTTCATTTTCAGACATGGAGGTTGCAGGTTGGGTTTTAATCCAATTGTGGTGCAAATCGTTTAGCAGAAAACAACAACATGCAATCTATGCATTTCTTTTCTTCTATATTAGTGCAATCAATCCTATTAAGACAGTACTGTGTTTTTGTGTTACATTGGAATAGCAGTAATGTATTATCATGGGAACTTGCATTTATTCTACATCACTTAAATCCATGGATATTCTTCCATGCTTTTCTCCATTTGCAAACCTTTGTGAGTATTTTAAAAAGAACAAAACGAAATTTACAATAATCTTTAGAACAAATTTTCCAGGAATTTTTCCAGCAGTCACATGCTTTATCAGGAAGTAGTTTAGTCTGTAATAGGCTGCTACGTGACTTACAGTAAACAAAAGTGAAAGTTTAATCTGAGTATTAAAAAATCTTAATGGTCTCTGTTTCTGTATTTGAACCCTGTTATTAGGAGCTAAACATGGCTGCCTTTGAGGAGCAGTTTAAGACCAAAGCCCAGTCGACCCCTGTAGATCTGGGAACCCTAAAGAAGAAAATGGCCCACAAGAGTCCCAGTAAAGTGTCTCTAATGGAGCCCAACAGGGCCAAAAACCTGGCCATCACCCTGCGTAAAGAAGGAATGGCTGCTTCTGATATCTGCTGTGTCATTGAGACGTATGTGTTAAACCCTGTTTGTGCATCAGCTGAATAATACGGCAATAAAAAGAAAATCTGAATATATTGCACTTTATATTCAGAACGTGCACCTTCCCCGCAGGTACAACCTGAAAGCTCTGAGCCTGGACTTCCTCGAGCTGTTGGAGCGTTTCATCCCCACAGAGTATGAAATGAAGCTCATCCACAACTACGAGTGCGAGGGCAGGCCCCTGGACGAGCTCAGCGAGGAGGACCGCTTCATGGTGCGCTTTAGCAAGATCCCGCGGCTTTCCCAGCGCATCAGCACTCTCACCTTCATGGGCAATTTCCCTGAGAGCGTCCAGCTGATACAGCCTGTGAGTCCACGGTTGAACTGTATTTGAGGAAAGAGAATTAAGCAAAGTTTACAACAGGGGATTTCACAGTCATGCCGAGGAAAAGGCTGTTATTCTCTTAGAGTTTATTCCTAGAAGTGGGCTGAATAAAAGCCCACTTCTAGGAATAAAAGGCATTTATTCAGGTACTGAGGTTTAACACGGGGAAATTTCTCCTTATCAGCACTCTGGCTTTATATTTACAGTGGAATCACTCTTGTCCTCTGACTGCGAGAATTACAAAAAAGTAGAACTAGTCCTTTAAAATAAAAATGTTAGTGTATACTGTAATGTGCACGCACTGATCTTTGCATTATTTCTTACAGCAACTGAATGCCATCATCGCGGCCTCGATGTCCATCAAGTCTTCCACTAAGCTGAAGAAAATTCTCGAGGTGATTCTTACTTTTATATTAAGTGTCAAAGAGCTCCAGTTCATGACTAAATAATAACCTTTACTGGTTAGGACTGCTTCTCTGTGACTTCCTGTGAATCCTCAGCAACGGCAAAATGGAATCAAAGTCACTGACCTCCTAATTAGCATTAAAAATTACAGTCAAATCCTGGCTTATAACATTTTTAATTTGTTTGTTCTTCTAATTTCATTTTAAAATACTGGTTGATGGGGGGCTCTCAGCAAAACAACAGAAACACATTCAGCCAAGATCTCACATAAGCTGTAAATAAACGATGGACCATCCGTTTGTAATGGAGCCTCAACGTTAGCATTTTGTGGTGTTTTTTTGTTCCCAGAGGTGACCATATTTAGATGAAGTAACAGTGGTAAGATGTCAAGTAACACTAGTTTAGGTAGGTGCAGGCTTGGCCAACTGTAGGCCTCGAGGACACTGGGTCAACACACCTGAATCAAATGATTACCAGGCCTCTGGAGAACTTCAAGACATGTTGAGGAGGTCATTTAGCCATTTAAATCAGCTGTGTTGGATCAAGGACACACAAAACCTACAGGACACCAGCCCTCGAGGCCTGGGTTTGGACAGCACTGGGTTAGTGAGCTGTATCAGTGCACTGTATACATGCAATACACAAACACTGATATTAGTTAATGGTAGAAACCTGGAACACTAGAAAAACAGAGCCTTGTAATTTGTCTCACAGACTGGTACTTATACGTTGCTTTCTGCTATGAGCCTCATTCACCCATTCACATTATTCTGTGCCAGAGTGTTTTCAGGCTTTGATGGAAATAATTTCAGGTCCAGTTCAGCAGTTCTGGGAAAATAGCCTCCAAAGCTTGCAAGAGCACAGCTGGTGTAATATGAGACCAAACACGCTGTGTCTTTAACCCGGAGGAATTTTTTTCCTTCAACTTTGGTTGTTGTTTTTTCTCCTAAATTTAAAGTGGCATAAAAACAATGATGAGTTGTTTCTGGAAAGGGGGAGGTTTTGTGTTTTACCTCTGTGACAGATTTCAAGTTTTGTTTTTCACTGCAGGTTTATTTTTGAGTCTGTGTGGGCTGCATATCACACATGCTGTCACTTTGTGTCACATCTGACAACATACTTTTCTGTCTGTTGCTTATGTAAAGATCATCTTGGCATTTGGAAACTACATGAACAGCAGCAAGCGAGGAGCAGCATATGGCTTCCGTCTGCAAAGCTTAGACTTGGTGAGAAAATTAATGCAGTTTTTTCCTGCAGCTACAGATGGCTTTTTGCTTCGGTTGCTATTTCTGTAGATAATTCAAAAATATTTTGTGCAACCTGTTGTTTTTATCGATCTAATGTCAGACTTTTCATTCTTTGCTGGCTCTCCCAAGCTGTTGGACACCAAATCTACAGACCGAAAACAGACACTGATGCACTTCATCGTCAACATCATCCAGGAGAGATACCCAGAGCTGCAATCCTTCCCCACAGAGCTGCACTTCCTGGATAAGGCGGCACTTGGTAAGCACATCCTCACATGTGTACAGTGATTAATGATGGCTGAACTCCTGTCACAGTTTACAAAGGTCCAAGATCCAAGCAGATCCACTACTTCCCTCCCAAATTAAGTAATTATAGATTAAACTCTAAACTATGAAACAAAGCTGCAAATAAATAAAGAAATAAAGCACAGCACAGTATGATTCCTGACAGTAGCTCAAGAGTTGCTGCTATAAAAGAAAAAAAAAATCAAAAAGAAAAACTAGCATTTGATCTGATCAACATTTGGCCTAAAATCTTGTTTTTATTAACTGTATTTGTGGTTTGTAGCCCTGTAGTAATCGGATGTTTTGACCTGTGTTGCCTTTTTAACTTCTGACTTCCTGACCCCCCTTTTTTTAATCGTGTGTCCAAGATGCTGTGAGTGTAGGCCTGAGGTCATTTTTTAAAAATGGTTTTAAAAAAAATGTTAAATATCTCCATGAACATGAAAAGCCCCCCAAAAAGATCTCAAAGTCTGTCAAGTGCATGCCAAAGAAACAGGTGGTGATATAATCCTAAGTGTGAAGAAATGCTGGCAAATAAAAAGACAGAGTGTAGTCAAAAGGGAGGTGAAGGCACATAACTTTGATCTTACGAGACAAAAATCGCTGTTTCTCTTTTCCACGTTTAAATGCAGCAGAGTTTCTGTAAATGAAAAGCTTTATTTTTAGTGACCCTCAGGACAAAAGGACAAAATTCACAGAAAAATCTGTGTTTACCAAAATATCCGTGTACATGTGGATGTAGCCTGAATCTCCCTTGTAAACTACACTTGATTAAGGCAACCTGCTAGAAACCAAAGCAGTCATGGGGCGTTTTCAGTGTAGCACCATGTTTTCACCTTGTAACTGACATGAAACTACTCCAACCGCTCACCAACAATTGGAGAACACCTAGAAGTTTCTATGGAGATGCTGACTGGTATGTCTGAGATGACCAAGAGGATAAAACCTACACAAAGCCAGAGTTATTGGCTATACTTTTGAAACTTTTATTATTACCGTTAAATGTGGTCAAACTTTAATCACATACATTTTAGTTTAAACTAATACCACAGATTGTAAATACACTGATGATAAAATGACAAATGCTCACAAGGTGTTATGACAGCAGTAGAATCACTTTATTCATGCAACACCTTGCATAACCCTTCAGTCTTCTAAAGTACATCATAATCTAGTTGATGTTTGATAAGCAATGATAAGAATGTTAATTTGAAGCTCTAACTTCACCTTGAAGTCTTTGTCTCTTTTAGTTTCTGTGGACAGTATCCTGCAGGACCTTCAGGCTCTGGAGAGAGGCATGGAGGGGACGAAGAGGGAGTTCTCCATAGAAAAAGACAATCTAGTGCTGCAGCGTTTTCTCAACACCAACGTGGAGCTGCTCAATGGTCTCATAGCCGATGGAAAGACCGCACAGGTCGGATTTAATTATCAAAATCAGAATACTTTATTAATCCCTGAGGAAATTATCCAAATTTGTCTCTGTCAATGTTAGGAACAGGAAGTACTTGTCAGTTCATGGCTGATCATGACCTTCTTTTGCAGGATGCTTATGACTCAGCTGTGGAGTACTTCGGAGAAAACCCCAAAACAACGCCGCCCTCTATGTTCTTCCCTATTTTTGTCAGATTCATCAAAGCGTACAAGGTCAGATAACAGACAGCTGCTTCACTGATATGCACCAAGAGCTTTTACATTACACCTGCAGCCATCAGTGACTGTTTATAATCTGACCTCTGAAACATTGGTTTTGTGTTTGCCAGCAAGCAGAGCTGGACATCGAGCAGAGAAACAAGCAACACGAGGCTCCTTTAACTCCTCCTAAACCTGAAGTCATGGGGAACAAGGTGGGAACGATAAACAGTCAGTGCAGGAAAAGTACTTTCAAGTGTGTCTACAAACTTTCCAAGCACATAAAGATGATTTTCTCCTGAATAATTGGACTGTGTCATTTTGCAACAACACTTTAAAAGCTGACAGTAGACCTCAGACTTTATCTGTCGGCCCTTTCTTTTTTGATTTTTTTTAAAGTGATATTCAGCAAGGGAAACGCCACCCTTCAAAAAGTACTTCTTCTCAGTGAAGGACAGAGAGAAATACTCTTTTCTGAAAGCCCTTTTCCTCTGGTAGAGACATTAATGATCTCAGTTTAGAGGAAAACTGCTTTGCTTTTAGAGAAATGTGTACAAAGACCCACGACATTAAAAGGTCAAAGTATCAACAAAAACTAGTGTGATGCTCCAGTCAGCCATGTCAAGTACAAAGACAGATAAACTACCATAAAATATAATAATATAAGGTATTGGATCTGGAACAAGCCTGGAGCTGGACTGCCCTGTTCGATGTCCAAACAACTCTCTTCAGTTCCCAGTCATATATGAACTGTTATTAACGAAAGTGGTAAACATGGTCCGCGCTGCCATCAAATTCAAAATAAGACAATATTTTTCTTTCTTAAAATGGTCAATTCTTTTTGTTTTAGTTAGTTTTAATTTTCGAATTGAAACATTTGATCAGTTCTGTGTTGCTGACCGCTTGTACTTCTTCACCTATCAGACTTCCACACTTTAAGGACATTCCTTGAGATTATAACTTTCATGCATAAAAACGACCAGACTATTGGACATAAAAAGAACTAAAACTCTCAAAGCATGTTGTAAAAAGTTGCATTCAACTAAATCTGATTTGTTGTTTCAGGGTCCCATGATGCCCAGACCGCCCCAGATGGACCTGATAGCAGAGCTGAAGAAGAGGCAGATGTCTCCTCTGGTGAGGGAGGGGAAAGACGGAGCCATCGAGGACATTATCACAGGTACACAACAAACTGTCTGTTTTTTGTATATGTGTTGTGAACCGTTATCAGCAATTATCAGGAGGGGTTAGTTACACAGAGCTCACGCTGCCAAGGCAACAGAAAGATGCAGCTATGCAGTTACAGGTTCGTGTGGTGCTAAAGCTACACAGTGACAGCTACGTAATTAAAGTTCAAACATTGTATCAAGTGAAGTTTAGCTGTTAACATAGCAACACTTACACACTAATGCTTGCTAATTAACTAGCTAACAACTAAACTGATCACTTTTTCATAGATTAGAACTAGATTTTTTAATTTGTTTTGTTTTTTGTTTGTTTTGTCTACAAACTTTGAAAGGCAGCAGCTAAATCAACATAAGCCACAAACTGTTTCTCTGCACTTGTTTATGTTGTGTTCCAGCAACCACTCCCCAACCGATTGGAGAGTACAGATTTTTCCCAACAGCAAGAACTCGTCACTGAGCGCTGACTAAGCTAAGCTAACTATCTCCTGATTTCCAGCTCTAGTTTTGATGGACGCTCTAGTCCATTCATTTTTATTTTTCTGTACCTTCTGCTGTCACACACTTTTTTCACACTAATCGTCCTCAGTGTTTTTACTTTCTTATCTAAGCAGCTGTTAATCTCATTAACATTTTATCCTATTTCCTCTCCAGCAGTGCTCTTTTTTTAAATTTCCTTAGTTCAACAAACTTTCACTAAGGCTTACATCCCTCTCCTGTGCCCTTGTTTGTCCCTCCTCTCTTCCTGTCCCTGTTGTTTTTTTTTTCTCTTCTGTCTTCAGCTCTTAAATCCGTGCCCTTCACGGCTCGCTCTGCCAAACGCTCCTCTCGTCTCTTCTGCGACTCTGTCTTCAGTGAAGAGGTGATGTTTTCAAATCCGCTCCTGCTGATCATGACACTGTCATTGTATTTATAACCAGGAAGAGATGGTGGATACAGAGTGTAGAGGTCACTTATAATCCTTTGAGCCCAGCTTCTATTTCTGCTCCAGTCATGGACATGAGACAAACTCAACAGTGAATAACAACAATAAACACAAAATATTAGAAACACATTATATGGCACTAAAACTGCATAGAAATTGTCCTGCTCTGCCTTCCCAATGTAACTGTATCCCAGACAGTCTGCCCTTGAAGGAATATTTTGGGTGCTGTTTATTGGATTTATGCCTCGTGACTGAGTTCTCTCCAGAGGTTTTCTGACACACTTTAAATGGCTTTCAAAGAGAAGGAGAGCAGCTCAAACTAAAACACAAGAATATGCTGTAGAATATGCTTGTCTTGGATTTGAAGGTTAAAGGAGATCTATTATGTTTTCCTTGTTTCCAGTCATAAAAGTACTGTTAGAGTGCTTGGATAATAAAGATATATTCAATATATTAAAGGGAACTAAAGTAAAGGACATTTAGCACTGTTGCCTCATTTGTTAATGGGTCCTGGTTTCAGAGCCACACAACGTCCAGCTGTGTGGAGTTTGTTGAGTTGTAGTTAATCCTGCTGATGCAGGCCCGCAGCACAAAAGACTTTATCTCAAGAATTTCACAGGCTTGTTAAATAACATCATTTAATGACTTAGAGGCTGAATTTAAATTGAACAAACAACGGTAATGGAGATATACGCTAATTCTTAGACTGATAACAGTGATTTTTAAACTAATTTACTCACCCAAAAACTGTCAAAGCTCTTCCCTTTTTATTTCAATCTGTGGTGCAGGACGTACGACATCTCTGTACTACGCTATGCTGTCCAAAAGTATACTTCTACCAGTCGTTTAAAAAGTGTTGGAAGGTTCATGTTGGTCAGTGTATGTATCAGTCATCACAAGCACAGCCTGCTCTGAACACTTAAATTACAATTACAGTTTTTTCTATGCAGTACCCACAAAAACATTCTGTGTAGCCAATCAGAAAAGAGAAAGCTTAAATGATGGAGGGGCTGAAGTATATCTTTAGATGAGCTGATCACAGTACATTCATATAATTCTCTACAATGATTATTTTGAGCTGTGAATGCTGTAAAGTTACTCCTGTAACGTCCAACAACAAAAACACGAAGTTGGAAATCAGCGTAATAGATTCCTTTTAAGATTGATCGTACATCACATCACACCTGTGAAGAGACGAAGGTGAGAAAGACACAAAGGTTTAAAAGGTGTTTTTTTTTTTTAAAGCAGCAAAACACAACAAAGATTACCACAAAGCAGCCTCACACACCCACAAAGATGTGCAAAATACCACAAAGACATGAAAAACAACTGAGAGACAAAAAGTGAAATGCAAAAGAACACGCTGGTGCCTTCTGTGGGTCTTTTAAAAGCTTATGCTGAGGGGCTCATTGTCCCACACTCTATCCATGTCTGACACAGATTCTAATTAAGATTTTATAAGAGCCAGGATGGCTTGGCAGTGACTCTTTCATACCAGACGTCTTCGCATTTTCCTGTTTGTTTTTGTGTTGTTGTTTTTTTATGGCCAATTTGATGAGTAGAAATATGTATTTTATGGCTCAGTAAATAAAGCCCAACAGGCCCTTAGTTTGCCTTTGACATATGTCAGCGGGCTGTTCTGAAGCTTCTTGTCTCACGTGGATTATTCGTGTTTGTTCTCTTTCGTCAGATCTGAGAAATCAGCCGTACAGACGGGGGGACGTCGGCCGACGCAGCGCCAAGTGGAAACCAGGGCAACAGCTGCAGGTATCCTCAGACATCTCCCTCTGAAACACAACAACGTGGACTGGGTTCATCATCGTGGCTTTACAAGCACAGCGCATTTGACTCACTATGGTGACAGTCTTATCACTCTCAAGCATGTGGACGAATGCAGGGGTGGAAATGCATGCACAAAGATCCCTAAAGAGACAAAAACATAAGCTAATGCACACACACACACACACACACACACACACACACACACACACACACGCACATTTCTGCTGCATTAGGGCGCCTCTCTGGATAAACTTCAAACTGACTGTAGAAATGTTCTGTGATTTGAGTGATTAAATGTTAAAGAGGGCGAATTATTAGCTGTACTCAGCGCTAATGACACTGGATGCCATCCGAGGTAATCAAGACAATTACATGGAAGAACGAGCCACTCAGCTGAGAGGTAACACGAGCGCTTCATTACTGCCGCTAAGACATCAGAGCCTCACCAGAAAATTCATCTTCAAAGGCAAAAAGCTGATAGACTCGTGGATCATTTTGATATTTTTTTATTAGTTTTAGTTTAAACAGAATTTTAATCGCAGCGTCTCATCACTCTTTCTGTGTCTGCAGTAGGTCTCAAAAATTATGGGAAAGATTTATAATATATTTAATTTATTTTTATTACTGTGTAAGTACAAAAACAGCAAGCTTCTACTTTGCTTCTGCATTTCAACAAATAAAACATTTTATACTGTTCTGGGGTTTTTGTCTGTTTTATTTGTGTCTATCCTAAAACTCAAACTTTTGTGTGCTTACATTTCATACATTCAATACATTTCATTACAGTAGATGTCTTTCTAAAAGTGCTCCAAGTTTAAGGATATATTTCTTCATCTTCAACGCCATGAGCTTGTACAGTACAGCACAACTACCTTGACTCTACTCCCTCAGAGGTTGACAATAAATGGACACACATGCTGGAGTTGCAAGTTGTCCTAAGCTGCTGTACCAGCAGAGGGAGCTATTTTATTTCAAGCAAACGTGAAAATCATCATGTTTAAAAATGTTTAGAGTCATTACTAACACTGGGGTACAAGGAGCCTGAATTAGAGACTTCATACCTTCCTTGGTCACTAACGAGTTCTTAACTTTAAATATATATAATATAAAAATATATCAATGTGTGTCCATTTCACCCAATGGAGAGGCAAAGTGTAACATCCCATCAAGTTACACACTTTGTTGTGATTGGGTTGACAAGTGTCATCTCTTCAATCGGTTTGACCCTGGATACTGTGGCTGCTGTGCTGTGCCTGGTATAACTCACAAAAACACACCTTAAAACACATGATTCATAGGTTGGTGAGGAAATAGCATCTTACTAATTTTGAAGGGCTTCATTAAGCCTTTAAAGAGCTTCAAAGTGCCTGTTGCTCTACATTATAGGACTCTGTAAAGCTGGGTTATCTTAATATTCATCAGGTTTCTTTTCAGCACAACCAATGATTAAAATAAAATGGTTAGAGAAAAAGGTTATTCACATCTGTCTCAGATGTTGCTGTATGTTATATATTATTATGTACAGCAACTCCTTAAGTTAACTTCAACAGGTCCTTCCTCTAAACCATCTGTTTATTAGACCACAGAGTGCTTAAGGAAATCCTTCCATTAGTTATTGCTTTGATCTAAAATACAACCAAACTTTTGCTATTAATGGCAAGGTGGCAGTAATTAAACCATTACTTAAAAAGCCATCCCCTCACCCAGCTGTGTTAAGTAATTATAGGCCAGTGTCCAACCTTCCTTTTATTTTAAAAAATACTGACACTCTTCTTCAACTACTGTACAAGCACTTAGTCCACCCCTACCTAATAACTCAGTGTACACATATACTGGTGACTACTTCCAGCAGGATAACATGAGTTATCACAAAGCTCACTTCATCTAAAACTGGTTTCATGACTATGAGTTCATTGTGCTCAAAGGCATTTACAATCGTCAGATCTCAATCTACTACGGCATTGTTGGAATGTGCTGGATGAGCAACCTGCAAATTTCCAATATTTGTTTATAGCTTGAAGCTGAATAACTCAAGAATGTTTCTGGGGAATTTTGGATCAGTGCCATGAGAAATAAAGTTAGTTTTGTAGGGATAAAAACGACAATAGAAAACTGAAACATTACAACACAAATAAATCACAAAAACACAGTAAACTCAAAATGCTGGGTCAACTGATCCAGAACCATGGCAACTGTACAATGGACTAATTCTTTCAGAAGTGCTGTGATGGTTATTTTGTGTCCATGTGAGATGTGGTTCCCAGCCTGTGTTGATGAATCTAAGAAATCTGAGGTTGTGCACATTTCACAGTTGTTGCTTCAACTTGGTACTGCTCCTTGCATCTGTTCGTTTTGTAGCCAAAGATAACTGTTGTTGTGAAATCGATAAGCTGGTCGGTTTCAGTGATCATAAGGATTTTCTGTGATGCTGCATTTACATCTTCACTTCTACCTAGTGCCCGTGAGCACCGCCAGCAGCCATCTGTGCCAGAGTGACCGAGCCCCAGGCTGAGAGGTCGAGGGCACCCCACCCCCGAAGGGGCCCAAGCGAGCCCCAGGTTCCAGGTCCCGACAAGCACCCACCAGGAGTGAGCCGGTGCGTACCTGGATGCCCATCCCCGCATAGCTTCAGTTCTATATCTCTCACTCATAGGTAGGCTTTAGGCAGGGGCCTAGCCTGGAGACCTCTACTTACAAACCTTTACTGGTTACATGCTCTGGTCAGAATTTGAACCCACAGCCTATTATTCAGAAAACCCTTAGTGTGACAAATAGGTATTTACTAGCTGGGCCCACATCCTCATTTTAGGTTTGACAGCATTTTAGTAAGTAAAGGTGAATGCTTTGACATTAATTGAGCTGCGGTTCGGTGAAGGCCTCGAAGGGGACTGGCGATGGCTCCTGGGCCTGGCAGATCCCCATGCACTGAATTGAAATGAAGAAGTTAAAGAATTGAGATCATGGAGGGTGGTGATTCTAAAGTGGTTAAAGTTTATAGGGAAAGAATTGGTTAATGTGGCTATAAAAATGTTTCAGTGGCAGTGGCACTATGGTCACAGTGGCTCAGTTTATAAAGCTGAAGTGGAAACAGGATTGAGGAAATTTACAACCATTACAGTCAAATCCTAGACAGAAAAATAAAATCAATGCAGCTCCCCAGTGACATTTTTAATCCAGTTGAAACACAGCTTCATACACTTAAACAAACTTAACAAATCCTTACATGTTCTAAAAACAAACAGGTTTACCCATGTATTATAGATCCTGTTTGACTGCTGCTATAATGTAAAAACAAAAAACTTCTCTTTCAACACGACTGCCAGGAGATTAAGATTTGGCTGCGGGGCGCTGCGAAATCTTAACATCTTTGTTTATATCTCTATCTCGATATATCTATCTATATCTCGATATATCTATCTATATCTCGATATATCTATATCTCGATATATCTATATAGATATATAGATATATAGATATATAGATATAGATATATAGATATAGATATATATATAAATCTTTTTTATTTAATTGTATGTTAAATATGTTAAATATTCACTTTACTGTATAACTGCTTTAGATCCAGATAATTTATTTTTGTAATTATTTTTAATTTCTTTTAACTTTGTCATTCTGTCATTCCACTTTAAGCTTTTTGTTAGAGGTTTTTTTTTTATGTTTTTGCCAGTGTAACGTGCAGATTCTGAATTTAGAATTTAGTATAACAGTATTTTGTATAAAGATGAGACAGCCAACATATATTAACACAGCTGATTCTGTATGAAGAGCGTATAAGAACTACAAAATGAGCAGTTAAAAACAGAAACTAAACAAATAACAAATGAACAGCTACGTAAAACAGATGAAACCATCAAGACAACAGAACAGCTCCTGTTTCACCGACAGCAACAGTGTTTCTACAGTGAAACCAGAAGTTTCTCCACTTCCTCTCTCATCATCTGCAGCTCCACAGGGATTATCTTGCATTGGCTCGATGCTTCTTTAACACAGCGGAGAAACTCTGACTCGTCCGCCTCCATCTGACTGTGGTTCATCGTTTTCTCCATTGCGTTCACTGCAGCCAGAGTCTTTGCAGTCTGATTAGCGACGCCTTTCACAGCATCACAGGAGGCCATTTGGTCACAAATCTCTTGCACCGTTTTTAGCTCGTCCACCAGCGGTTCGATGCTTTTAATGAAATCTGCTCCAGTTTTCTGCATGGTGACTACTTCTTTCGTTAGCTTTCCATTTCCTTTTCGAACTTTTGTTTTAGAAGGAAAATCGATGGCTTTTCTGACCAGATAAACTGCAGCTTTTGTAGCATGCAAAGCACCAAAACCACCACCAACAGCACCACCTGCTGCACCAATTGACCCGCCAAATGTGCTACCAGTTGCACCACCAGTGGCGAAGCCAACAGTAAACCATAATGAATCACTCACGATCCCATGAGCTTCTATACCCGCTGCTAGAGCTGCAACACCAACTGATCCACCAATAAACCCCGAAAATGCTCCTCCCACCACTCCCCCAAAGACACCGCCTACAAAGCCCACAGTTGCACTTGCTGCACTAACGTTGCCACAAAACTTGGCATAAGTTGCTGCACTAACTGCTCCCAAAGCAGCCCATACACCACCAGTAGCACCCCCAAAGACTATACCAATAGCCCCTCCAAACACACCTAACAGAGCCTGGGCCATCTTGTCATCCTCATGCTTTTTATCAACTAGAGCTGCTGCATGCATGAAATGCTCAGAAGCTTGCTGAAGATCATCTTTGCGTTGGCCATAGAGCCTCACAAAAGTCTCCAGACTTGTTCTGAGATTTTTACTGATGTCAGCCGAAGTGTTGAATCTCAATGTGCTCCACATTTTTACGTTTCTGCTGCCGCCCCCCAAAAAACACCTGAAGAAACCTTGGTGAGCAAAGTCGAGAGTTCAGGTCTTTAGAAGTTGTAGAAGATGCGTGAATCGAGGCTTGTCTTTGAAAAGGCCGAGGTTAATATTTTTTTTCTTCCTGCAAGTCAGAAACAAAAAGGATCTGAAACTTATGAGATAAACTATCATCATCAAAAAAGTTCTGTGCAGAAAAAATGCTTCAACTTGATCTTTTGGGGAATCTAAACTTTTTGGCCTAGACTGGGGAACTCGTCATAGGGGATTTTGAATTCTGATGCCACTGTTAGGTGTTTGCCACAGCTGAGCACTGCCAAGATTCTCTAAAGAATTTCTAAATATTGTTAGCAAACGTAGATTTAAATTAAAAGAAGAAAACTGTACATGTCATTGTTCAGCACCGTCTAAAACCAAATCTATAAGCAATTTTTAAACATAAACACCCAGCAGATGTGGCTGAAACGCTGATGTCATAACACTGGTAATTGATAGTAGAAATAAAATGAAGACAAACTTTTTCTTGGTAGAAAGTCCATGTTTAGGCAGGTGTGAAGAAATGCTGTAAACAAAGAAAGCTTTCAGAAATATAAATGATTGTTTATTGGCCCCAAATGTATTCTGCAGCAGGACAACGACCCCAAACACACACAGCCAAAGTCATTAAGAACTATCGTCAGTGTAAAGAAGAACAAGGAGTACTGGAAGTGATGGTTTGGCCCCCACAGACAACATCTTAACATCTCAACATCATCGAGTTTGTTTTACATTTCTCTTTTATCCATTCACTGCATTTTGTTGATCGATGAAAATACATGATTAACACTTCCATTTTTGAAAGCACCCTTTGTTTACAGCATGTTTTTCTCACCTGCCTGAAACTATTGCACAGTCCTGTGTATATGGACTGCTTTGCATGCTGTGCCTTCTAATAGGGCATAGCATAAGGGAAGCACGAATATTATAAATACAACTGGTCCCGACACAGAACCCTGTGGAACCCCATAACTAACACTAGTGTGTGAGTAGAACTCCCCATTTATATAAACAAACTGGAATCTAACTTTTTATATATTTATTTTAATATAAAAATTAATATATCTAATATACATTAACAATAATATTGAAGACATTATGATTATTCATCTATGATTAGTAGAGATGTTCAGAGTAAAATACTTCCCACTGAATAGCGTGTTTTTAATGAATGAGACTTGATCTGTGCTGCACATCCGTAGATATCTCTTGTTGACTTTTTGAAAGAGAAGTTTGCCAGTTTAACTCTAGCTGTTATTTCAGCTCTGCACAGGTAGATGGACTGGTTTATCAGTGGCTTCACTTTGATACTGAAACAATCTTAAACAGCTGAAGAATTCAAGAATTCATGCTTTAAAGCACTTTCAGCAGTATGTGCAACTACACATGCTCGCTGCACGATGTGCGGCATTTTTGTTTAAGTTTCCTTCTTTTGGCCAACGCTGTTGTTAACTTCTGTTCACAAACTTCCTTTCCAGATCGTTGTTATAATTTTTTTCTTCTTCTTTTTAATCAATCTAAAAAGGTATGACACTGTACCACAGACTAATGGGACAGGAGTGCAGAGGCTGTCCCTAGGATCCACAGTTCCTAAACATTACACTAATCTCACAAAGCAACCAATAACTGTGGACTCTGAAAACTATATGGTTTAAAACGGGTTTCCTTTGACCGACGCTCTCCAAAATGTCAAAATTAAGGTTGAATCATGCAAGCAGCTCTGAGAGCAGAGGTACCTGTAAAATTATGAATCTTCACATAGCAGGCACTTTTACTTATGTGACGGCTTTTTTTGTGTTAGTGTATGCAAGGAATTAAGTTACGCAAGTGGCAATAAATCTTCAGAATATGTTTTTTCTCAGCTTGGCTTTTGACATATATAATTGCACACAAAGCTGCTATTGGATCACTGAACAAGTTAACTTGATAGTTTTGTGTTAAATTGAGTCAACGAGCTGAAGTGACACATTTTTGTGTGGAAAATAAGTGTACAAAGTATGAACTTGTTGTGAATGAGGGATTAAATTTGACGTGCCGCTGACAAGGAAGCCGGAGTTTCAATTCAGTGCTTCTGTAAGTTCATCTGTACTCACTGTCTGTCGGCTGCCCCACTTATTTCAATGAAGCTCTGACTGCTGTCGGCTCAGCGATGCCTAGAAATGCGTCGTTCATATGGAATCAGATAAAGTAACGTATGCAGAGCGTGAGGTTTGTTCAGATGAGGAAGCAGGAAATGGAAGAGTGAAAGCAGGGCCGGGCTGTTACTAAAACAGTCCCAGATGCCTCTAGGGGAAAAAAAATGGGGCGTGTTTCAGCATGCAAAAGTAAAAAGGGGAGAACAGTTGATTGTAAGTGACGTTTAAGCATTAAAAAAAAATAAAAGTGTAAAAGAATATAATGTTAATAAAGAGGTTTATAAGGTGTGTTTTTCAGGAACTGAGTGTCTAAAATCAGTCCAGTCGAGCCGAAGGGGTCCGCCTGACAGCAGAGGATGAAGGTCAAGCTGAAGTCTGCTTTGCATAATAATTTACTTTCTGCTCTTTGTGGAGCTGATTGAGTCGCGGATCATCTTAAGCCTCCAGCTCATGTCCCTGAAGGTAAACAAAGAGCTCTTTAACACTGATTAGTGTCCACTGACACTCTGATCCCAGCTTCAGTTCATTAAAAAGGCAAAACTAGTGCGCAGACACATTTTATAAATGAATACAGGTCTTTGGCTAATTCACTGATCTCCTGCAGAAATGGAAAACGCACAAGACCCAAAATTTAAGGATCAACTGAGTAAAAGCATCTACATACAAAAGGATGAATAAATGCATTCAATGTAAATGTTACCAGATGCTACCAAGGTTAGACTTGATGAGCAGGTGAATGCTTGAGCTTTACAATGATTTTCAAAAATAAGCGTCAGAAATAGTTGTTTTATTTATTGATTTTTTATCTCAGTCCATGTGCATTTTTTCACCTCAGGTTTTTGAACTTTTCCACAATTTTCCAAAATTATTTTAAAAAGCGTGTTAGATGGAGGAGTTGTACAGAGAGATGGCAACAGGCAGGAATGATTTCCTGTGTCGTTCATTATGTTCTATCATATATGTATATTGTTACACTGGAGGATGTTTGTATTATAAAGGTTCATTTTTTGTCCACTCTGTGTACAATGTGAATGAGAGGGAATATCCCTGCCACTGAAGCCCCGCCCACCAGCAAAACAATGTTTATTTTGGAGGATCAGCAAATCAGAAGGAAGTCGAGGAGAGATAACCAAGTAATGTTTTTTTTTCCCCTTTTGACAACTGGGCTGCAGCAAATAGAGACGATTTAAATGATCTTATTTCAGTGGAGTTTTCTTTTCTGATTTGAAATAAATGACGCTGTAAAATTAAGTTATGATTCTTCACACTTTTAATTTTTTAAATGTTTAAACATGGCTCCAAATTTGTTATGTGCCATTGTTCTCTTTCTACTAAAGCTACAGCTCTATAGAGGCTGAATCATGGCAGTCCCTGTTTGTGGCCCTCTCACCATATTGAACTGGAACAGTAATAGTCCCGCCCTTCCACTCCATTCTTTAGCTTTCTGATTACTCAGATATTACTGTGCCTCCTTCTGTGTGAGAATCATCTAAAAACTAAGCACCAAAGGCATCACCGAGGTGAAAACAGTTGCTGGTTCATTGAAACACTGCGTACAGGTAAACATTGCAAACTCAGTGTGACTTTTGGAGGTCTAAGTCATCATTGTTGCAATAACAATATCAGGATATATCATTTATTTATTTTTTATTGTTCTCTGAAGTATTTCAGTCAGTGTACAATAGAGATAACAATTCTAGTATGCATTGAAAACCGTTTACACTTCAAAAAAACCAAAGACTTCAGACTTGACTTGGACTTGTACAATAAAGACTCAGAGTCGAGGTTTGGGACTCGAGTCTTGCATCCAGCTGTAACAAACAATAAAGTTCAAATTTATCGACTTCAACTGAGCAAGTTTTCACTTTACTCGTTTTTATTCATGTTTATTGAAACAGTCCTCTTAAGTGAGTGTGCTCTAATTGTGGAGCATCAATACAGCACAAACCATATAACATAACACAAGTTGTTTTGGGGAGACCATTTGGTGTTTATTGGACGTTAGAACATCAATTTCAGCCGTTAGAGACTTGAGACTTGCAAATAATGACTTGTGAACAGCACTAAAACATCAGATTTTACTCCTAATTTGCAAGAACGTTTTGCTTGGTACCTTAGTTAATAAGCTGCCACACCGACTTTGTCATGGCTCGGGTTCAACTTCTGAGGTTTTAGTCCTCATCAGCAATGAAACAAACATTAATCCTAATAAAACCAAATATGTCGTTTGGGGGATTTTTGGTTTTATTTTCACATTCGTTATTACCAGTTAGACCTCAGAGAGTTAATATACACTTTAATGTCAACCTAGAACTCTGTCATGAAAAAACAAACAAAGCTGTTGGAAAATGTAAAAATTGCAGCAGGAATGTAAACGGACATTTTTTGCTCACTTCCTGCTCCACAACTTACTAATTGGAATTTACATGGAGGAATGTAATGTAGTCACTGCCGTCCTTTCTCTGCTGTGGCACTCAGGAGAAAGGACCCAAGTGCAGAATTCAAACACGGGGATGAACTGAAGGAGGCTGCTTTACTGCAACTTACACAAAAAAAACACTTAAAAAACCAAACTAAAACCTAGAAACTGGGACCTAAAAGCAAAACACTGGGAAACTAGGGATGGTGATCTCAGGGAGCCCAACAGGAGAAACCCACACAGCATAAGGAGACGACGCGGCACTAACAGAGAGAAACACAGGGCTAAAATACACTGAGGGATAACGAGGGAATGGACACAGGAGGAGAGCACAGCTGGGACTGATCACACTTGACAAGACAAGGGGAGGCTAGAGACACAGACATGAGACAAGGGACCGTCAAGTAAAATAGCATGAAAACAAAGGGCGCACAGAGAACACCTAAACACTGGAAAAAAAAAAAACACCAAAAAACTAGAAAACACTAAAAATTGATAAACACAAAACATAAACATGGAGTCACCAGACATGACAGAAAGAGTTTGATGTGGATGGACCTCAGTCACGCGTTGGTCCCTTAATTGGCACTCAGTGATATGCACTCTGTAGTGTGTTCATTTACTCATTTTGTCATTGCATCACATCCAACAGCTGATCTGCATAAAAAAAGACATATTTTCATGCCAATGGAAAGAAATTCACAAGTTTTTTTGTTTTTTTTTCATTGGACACATGTGTGACTACCTATCAACAGACATTGTATCGTGCTCTCAGGGACTGACAGGCTGGCTGACCCTTGGACAGTCTTGCCACTTCTTGGTATGGGTCATGTCACTGTACTTGTGTTTCAGACTCTGTCATTTTATTATTCGATTATTCTTGTTCACAGTTTGGGTTTTCTTTAGCTCTTGGTGATTGTAGTCCTTTCCCCCCTTAGTAGTTATCTTGGCGTGTGTCTACATCTCCCCGTGTAACTGCTTTCAGTGTTAGTTCCACGTTTCTTAGTGTTTTAGTTCTCATTTCCAGTGTTTTGTTTCTAGTTGTCATTTTCTGTGTCTAGTTTGGATTTTTGTGAGTTTATGTTTATGAACAATTCTCCCCAGTTACTGCGTTAAGCTTGTGTGTCCTCAGTCTAAGTTTCGGTCTGTGTGTTTCTTGTTTTGTTTTCATAGTCCTTGTCCTAGTATCTAGTTTTTCTTTCCCTTGTTTTATTTTGTCTTTTAGGCCCAACAGTGTTTCCACCAGTTCCCCATCCTGTCATGTTCCTGCCTGTGTATTTTAGTCTTCCCCTGATCGTTGCTGTGTCACACCCTCTCCGTGCTGCGTTTTCTCCTTGTGTTAATGGTGGCTTTCGAGTTCTCTGTTCACAGTTTTGTTTGATAGTTTCCCAGTTTTTTAGTTGGTGCTTATTGCTTCGAGTTTCTAGTTTTGTTTCCTTGTATTCATGTTCGAGTTTTCCCCAGCAAATAAAGCTGCCGCTTTGAGTTTAACTTTTGCTCTATGAGAGTCCTGCATTTGGGTCCTTCCTCCTGCCTGCTGCAGCACACATCATCACAGTGCACACCAAGCTTTGGTACCTTTCTGATTTTGAAGCTTGTCTTTGGTTATTTAGTGGCTTTGTCTACCATTTCAATAGAGTCTGAGGGGTTTTCACACATTGACAAGTTTTAGACGGTAAACAATGTTAGATTTTAAAGCAAAATTGGAAAAAGAAAAATCAGAATCTGATGGACAAGTTTCAAATCTTTTTGTTTTTATTTTCAGGGAAAGACTCTTAACCTGAATCTCTTCAAGGAGAAGAACTCTGTTTATTAATGTCAAACTACCTCTGAGCCTGACCTCTCATTCCCACTCAGGCAGACGTGCTTTCAGTTACATGTGGATTTGTGTGCAGCAGCGACATGTGGCTCTACAGTGAATGCAAACATCTTCACCAGTCAGTTTCCACACAAAGAAAGAGAGGAGAGTTTTGTGAAAAGGCTCCAAGCACTATTTACTATATGTGGAGCAGTTGGAGGGGAGTTTATGGATGCTGCATTGGTGGAGTATGTGGCACTTTGGGGGCAGTTTGTGCAGCAGCTTTCAGCTGATTTTGATGAGATGTTGATGCGGTCGGTGCGACTGTTGGCTTTGTGAGCAGTTTATTTGGGTGAATACTGCTGCATTTTATTTTGAAAACTTTTCTCTTGTTACTGTCAGTTTAAGAGGTAAGCTGTTGTATTTTGGTTTCAGTTCACTCCATATTAATTCAGTTTAATTCTGGCTAATTTGCTTTAAATTGAGTTGAATTTTTTCTATGTTGTGATTTGGTTTTTGAGTGTGTGGGCAAGCTTGTGAAAGGGCATTATTATGCCCATTAGTCCACCTTACCACCGCACCTGACTGTTGTGCAGCCCGTGGAACAAATGATCCTGAATTCACTCTTACTTTTCCTGTTTTGCTTCCACCACAATAAAATCACACTTCATGCAGAGCTTGCTGTCTCTCTCTCTCTTTCTCTCAGTTTCCCGTCTAAAAATCAGTTTTCTACATTATTCGCTTGCTTGTTACGCACAAGTCTACCGTTGTTTACAGGCTGTCGGCCGATGTTTTTTTCCTTTTACTTACTTCCGAAAAGAAAACCTCATTTCTGCTGTTTAATAGGTTACTGAACAAATTTAAACTTTTTAAAATTGTGCAAAATTGCAAAAGGCTCAGCTGTGTCTCTAATAAAACCTCTGTAACTTTGCTCTGCTTCACTTCAGCAGCATCAGGTAATGTTCATGTGTTGATTAATGGTTTTCTTTCATTTTTGATCTACTGCAGAATATTTTAAGGCCATCTGCTATAAAATCAGGCCAGGAAAGTCGCCTTCATGTTTTTCTGTGTTTTATCCTGTTACTTTGACACAAAAGCATCTGCTGTGATGCTCACACCTTTGATAAAGTCTCGCAAGTGTCAGCTTTCTTTTTATAGAAATAAAGATATGGAAATGTACTGATACGCGATCAGAATTACAATATTTTTGACTGTCTGAGGCAAAATTGACCCGATTCAAATCAAATTGAATTGGATCGAATCGATTGGAAACCTTGTGAATCGAAATTGAATCGATTCTAGAAATCAGTGATGATACCCAGCCCTAGTGATCAGGGGGAGTGGAAACACATGAGGAAGCAGCAGACACAAATGAGCCTAACGACGTTACAGCCGAAGGGAACCTAAAAACAATGATAACGACACAACAGACTTTTACAGAACATAAAACAGGAAACACTCAGAACATACAATAATCAAAGAATAAAACTAAAATACACAAAACACTGAGTTGCAGATCCAGTACTGTAACAATAAAATTATATTAGTACATAGAAATACAAACCTTTTTTTATTTCTTATAAATCTTCTTGGGTTTAATCAGTTAAGTAGAACATGAGCTGAGAAAACTCTGTTTTCTGTTGCTTCCGTTGTAGAGGGTGACTTGAGTATAGAAGAGGTTACAGTGGGAGAAACTTTAAGTCCATCACAGTACAGCAAACTAACCTGTTCATCCTGCATTAACCTGCAGTAGTTTCCTGAATATTTTCGTTGAACCTTTGAGGGCTTACATCTAAGCTTTATATTTCCAGTTTATCAATCGCCACTGAGCAGTCCTTATCTTTAAATCGAAGCGCTCTTCTTCCTGGTCTGTCATGCCTTTCTTATCTTTCTCCATCTCTGAGTGAAGTTCACTGTTTCTTTTCTCTTCCTGTAAAATACAGCAGCTGCACCTTTAGCTAACAACACACTGTGTGACAGACTGCACACAAACAGGTTGTGTGTTTGCTAATGTGTCTCAAGCTGATAAAAAGGTTGCATTTCAAATAACTTGAGATTTAAAAAATATCACTCCCTTCATGCCAAAGTACCGCAACTTATGGACCCCTGCAGTCCTTAAATATTGATAAATAACCCCCCGGCCCACTTTAACCCCTGACTGTGGTACAGCAGTCCCTCGTTTATCGCGGGAGTTACGCTCCCGCTCGGTGAAATCCGCAAAGTAGCCGACTTCATTTTTTACAATTATTATTATTAACCATTTTAAGGCTGTAAAACCCCTCACTGCACACTTTATACACTTTTCTCAGACAGGCAGGAACATTTACACACTTTTCTCTCTTGTTTACACACCCTCAGTCAAACCTTCGTAGAAAAATAAGTCCACTATTATAGAATGAAACCAAAGATCAAACCCTGTTTTCAGGTCCAGAACATGAGAATAGAGCAGCTGTGAGAGAATTCAACATTAATGAATCAATGGTACTGAAGTGGAGGAAGCAAGAAGAATGAGTTGAGTAAAGTTTGACTTATCTGAATGTTTTGTTTCGCTTAATGAGCCGTATAGTCTGGGAAATACGGTAACTTCTACCTTCCTTTAGCATGTCCAGAAGTCCAATTTTTTTGTGCGATGGTTATCATCATCCTCTGCCTTCTGGGTGCTACTGCAGGTGCCTTTGACAGTGCAAAACGTTTCCTCGACATTGTTGTGTTTGTTGGGGGGAAAACTTACAAACATACAGTGCAGCACTTCAGAGTCACACTGCTAGCAATCAAAGATTTATCTAAATTTGACAAACTGAACACATTCTGTACTGGACAGGAGACACGGCACAAGATTGATTGACAATGTTCTACAGCCAATCAGGACGGAGAACACAACGTGCTGTAAAAACAAAAAGCATGCAAAACTGCACCGAAAAAAAAAAATCAGCCAAGCAGCGAGGCAGCGAAAGGTGAACCGTGTTAAAGCGAAGGACCACTGTATACAGTTTTGCCTCTTTTATCTCTTTTTACCTGGTGATTAATACACAAACAGGATTCCCTTTGATGTTTTACTGTTTAGGCGCAAATCAGTTTGATGTTTGAAGGTTCGTAGTGACTTGAATAACTAACTAATAACTAGCCTCAAATACCTTAAACTAAAAGTAACAAGCCTGTTCTGAAAATGTAAGGAGTAGAAAGTAGATATTTGATTTAAAATGTAGGGAGTAAATCAAAAAGTTGTCAGAAAAAAACAACTCAAGTACCGTTACCTGAAAATTCTACTTAAGCACAGTAACAAAGTACCTGTGCTTGGTTTTTGGTAATATTTAGTTACTATGTTCTGTGATCCCTTTCTGATTTCCCAGTCGTGTCTCCATGTTGAGCTTGTCCTGGCCTTCTCTGATTTCCCATGTAGTTGTGTCAAGTTCAGTTACTTTATACTTGTTTCTAGTTTCCTCCCTGTTTAGGTTCTAGGTTTTTGTTTAGGCCCCATATCCAATCAGCCAGTCGAGCCCACTGTTGACACAAAGCTCGAGGTGCACACCACCAGGTATTCATGAATATTTTTATTTTATCCCTTTACAAACAATTTAAACAACAGAGACGAGTTACTTATCTGATATGTTAACCAAACAAATTCAGAGCAGTGTGTGAAACCTTCTGCTGTACATCAACATGTGGTATGTCTTTGGAGCTCTATTAACAAACTATGTAGCCTTTCAGTAAGTAAGGTCAGCTTGACAGAGAGACATTTCCATTACATTTGGTGCATTCTTCACAAAATGAACTACACTTGCACAGAAATAGTGAAAGTAATGTTTGAGGTTGGGGAGTGTTCAGAGGAGGAGGGCGGGCCTGTTGCTGTGAAACTGTGCCACTTCCACATGATTACAACGAGACAAATAAGGAAACATCAGACAAGCCTCTTTGTAAAAAGAAGCAGAGGTGTAATGAGCAAAAGTTAACCAGAAATCATTTTACATTTAAAAAGTGTAAAAATATCATTATAGATTTAATTTATAGCTTTATTTGTATAAAGCTATAAATTAAATCTTTATAGCAGTCACTT
Organism: Aulonocara sp. 'chitande type north' Nkhata Bay; assembly: GCF_057382095.1. Lineage (NCBI taxonomy): Eukaryota > Metazoa > Chordata > Actinopteri > Cichliformes > Cichlidae > Aulonocara > Aulonocara sp. 'chitande type north' Nkhata Bay. The sequence goes on along the minus strand of NC_141351.1, from coordinate 23,955,757 downwards.
TATAGCAGTGACCTTCTGACCCATGAACCTTCCAGATCCCTCAGGTCATCTGGATCCGTTTTTTTATCAGTTCCCAGAGTCAGAACCAGACACAGAGAAGCTGCATTCAGCTTTTATGCTCCTTATATCTGGAACAAACTCCCAGAAAGCTTCAGATCAGCTGAAACACTCAGTTTATTTAAATCCAGGTTGAAGACTCACCTGTTCTCAGCTGCATTTGAATAAAAACACAAAATCCACACTTTTAAGCTTAAATCTCAAAACTTATATTTTAACTACTGATTTTATCTACTGTTTTTTTTTATCAATTTTAAATCATGCTTTTTATTGTTTTTGTTTTTTAATGTCTCTGTAAAGCACTTTGAATCACCTTGTTGTTGAATTGTGCAATATAAATAAACTTGCCTTGCCTTCATCTTTGAACAGTATCTGAGAGGGCAGGGATTTCCCCTCTCTGTGGGGGTAACAAGCATCATAAAGAGCACAAAGTAGAAAGAACAACAGTAGTTAAACAACATTACACAGAAATCTGACAGCAGTTGTTAAAGCATCCCCAAATCCCACTGACATGTTTAACAAGAAAAGGGTTGAGTTTCGATATTGTAGCATTTTGGAAAAATTAATGAATCAAAAAGAGAATTTAGGAACTCAGAAAAAAAATCAACTAAATATAAACACTAAATGTTCAGAGCTGCTGTTTCACCGACAGCCTCAGAGTTTCTCCACTCCCTCGCTCATCCTCTGCAGCTCTTCTGGGATTGGTGCTTCTTAAAAACAGGAGAGGAACTCTGACCGTTTGCCGTCCACTGACCGTTCGTCACACACTTCTCCATCCCTGTCACAGCAGTCAGAATCTTTGCACCCTAATCCACGACGTCTTTCACAGCATCGCTGGAGAACATGTTGTTGACAGTCTTTTCTATTGTTTTCAACTCTTTTACAAGTGTTTGGAAGCTTTTGTCTCCCCTAGCGTTCCTCATCATTTCTGCTTTTCGATTTTTCTTATAATTATATTTGATTAAACTTCTGCTTAAACGAACTGTGGCTCTCGTTGCATACAAAGCCCCAAATCCTCCACCTATAGCACCACCTGCTGCACCTACTTGCCGACCAAAACAGCGGCCGATTCCGTGACCGATTGCCCAGCCAACAGTGAAACATAACACTTCGCCAAAAAAGCCATAATCTTCTCTATCTTTTACTAAAGCTGCCGCATTCACCGACCCACTAACTGCACCGGTAAACGCTCCTCCGACTACTCCCCCAAATACGCTGCTCACAAAGCCAACCGTTGCACTAACTGTATCAACATCTCCACAAAGTTTGGAGTAAATCATTGCGCAAACCGCTCCCAAAGTGGCACATGTTGCACCAATGATGCCTCCAAAAGTTCCACTAAAAGTGCCTCCAAACCAAACAAACGGAGCTTGGACCACCTCGTTCCGAGAACCCTCCAGATTTGCATCATCTGCAGCAGCTGCCTGTACAAAGCACTTAGAATCTCGCCCAAGGCCATCTTCAAGTTGGTCGTACAGCCTCCTAAATCTCTCCAAACGTGCTTTGCCATTTTCATCCAGGTCAGTTGAAGCCGTGAATCCAAATGTGGCCCAAAACATTTCCATTTTTATGTGTGCGCTGCACAATAATCCACCTCAAGCTAAATATAAAGTCAACTGCTGTTTAGAAGAAGATAAATAAATCAAGTTCTTGTCCTTGAAGTGGCCGATGTTAGTATTTTCCTCCCTGCAAAGAAAAATAACAGGACGTGAAACCAGATGATTCACGTCTTTTTAAACTCTTTTTAATGAACCCCTAACACCTTTTTTGTTTTGTTTTTTAATTTTGCACTGCCTTAAAATTCAGTATTTTGTGCTGTGAAAGCACAAAATTGTAAAAGTTAGCCAATAGCCCACCTGTTAGCTGGAGACGTCGTAATGAGAAAATGATCATGTCGTGCCTTTTTTCCACTAGCACCTGCTTGGCTCGACTTTACTCTGCTTGGTTTTGCTTGTTTTCCAATACAACCGAGTCACACCTCAGTCTGGGTGGGGTTGTTATAGCGAGGCAGCCTGAAAGAGCTGTGATGTCATTTGCCTGCCGCACAAACACAACACAAAAATGAAGGACATGGAGGTGATGGTATACCTGCTCCTCAGTGTCGGACCACCGTGTTGGTTTGTGCGTGCCCACTTCTCTCGTTTCAAAAATAGGGTTTGATTCTTCGTGAACGGGTTGCTTTCATGACCTAGCCAGTGATTGTCACTCCCTGGCCAATCGGTGACTTTCCATCTGCTGACATCACATTTTTGACCCAACTCAGCTCACTTGGAACCCTGGGAAAGTAGGTACAAAAAAGTACCTGGTAAACTCTATGGAAAACTCTAAAAACCTATTAGAGTTTGGTCGAGGCAAAAAGGTGCTAGTGGAAAAGGGACAATCGTCAGGGGTCCCCAGAGTTTGGATGACTCAGCCATGACTGTCTCAAACAATCTCATTCATTGTTTATGAAATCTACAGTCTAATAAATGAGGGGGGGGGGATTTGAATACATTCTGAAGTGACTAGATTTTATTCAACCACATAAATTTGATCAGTCAGATGAAGAGTGATAAAACAAACCTGTTTTTTTCAGGAAGGTTGTTTTTTTATCACCCTTCATCTGACTGATTAAATTTGTACAACAGCCTTGTCACATTTCAAATCAGTTATCTTTGCATCTTCTGTTTTTCCCAAATGCTTGACAACCTTTTAAGTTGCTATTGAAATGTTTGACATTAAATTCATGTGGTAACATAACACTGCACATAACAATACGTTCCCACAGCACTTTTTGTGCATATGCATGTCTTCTAGTGTATTGTATCGTACGTAGTAAACATTTGTACATGGTATAAATTAATTATGAATAATAATAAGGACAAAAAAAAAAACCTGACCTCTATCCCAAACCCTGACCCCCGTGTCGTTACCCAGCCTTAGGAGAGCAATTTAAAACAAAATGACATATTCTCACAGGTTATATTTAGGGTCATGATGACTTAGATTAATTTTGAGGCTCATCCATACTCACTGTTATCTGTCTTTCGATGCCTCAACGATGCTTTTGGTTCTTTCTTCTTGAAACAGACAGCACTTTCACAGAAGTGGGTAAAAGAGAATATTAGGCTGGGGTTAGTTCAGAGCAGGAATCAGGAAGTCAAGGATCTGAGTAAGAGGGAAGGGCTGCTGGTATGAAGCTATGTTCCTGTTCTATATGAATAAATTGCAGATGATTGGGAACGCCTGACAAGAGCTTGACTTTGAAATGTAGCCTGTTCGGTATGCTGAAGGAAACAGTGCCAAAGTTAAGATAAAGGCGGACTCTAAGTCACAGCATGCAAAAAACTAAAACTAAATATGTGAAGATATAATTATACATGACTGCGTCATCAATGCAAGGTGTGAAAGTTCAGTGTGGCCTCTGGAGAAAAAAAACTTTATATAATTTGCATATAAACTCATCTTGTTATTTCTGATCTTTGGCCATCTTTTTCAGTTTTTTCTTCTCTAACAGAAACTTCACAGTAAAAGCCTGAACAAACAAATGCGTATGAAAGGATCCAGATGTGTAAACGATATGAAACGTTGGCCTTTCAAATCCAGATGAGAAAACTACCAAGTTAAAGCAGTCTATGATTTAGCCAACACTTTATACAGCTGTGTTTCCTTTTTTATTTTCACTGTGACCCTGAAAAAGGACTCTTTGTGTTAACCATTAGTAGTTGCAGGAACTAAATGGCGGTAAATCAAAAGGGGGATCAGTAAAAATAGAAGCTGAGTCCACAAGTGAGGTAGAGACAGAACTAGATAAACAAGTCCAACATGGAGGCCCCACCTTTCAACTTACGGGATCTGTTGCTAACATGTTGGTGCAGATACCGCAGCACACCTTCAGGGGTCTGATGGAGTCCATGACTCGACAGGTCCGGGCTGTTCTGGCAGCAAAAAGGACCTGGACAACACTGTAACTGTGCAAATTGTTGACAAGTTTTGCATTTTTCTGTTTCATTTTGAATGTTTGTTTGTTTTCAGTTGATTTTCTTACCAGAGTAGGTGTGACTGTAATTTCAGTCTTTATACGTGGTGTAATATGTAGGGCAAAGGCAACGTTGATAGTAGATAATAAAATACAAAAAAGAACTTTTTTCATCATGCACTCAGAAAAATTATGGTTCTTAAATGGTTCTTCAGATGTCTTCATGGTTCTTTAAAGAACCATCATACGTCAAAGAACCTTTTTATTTTGTGGATGGTTCTTCAGCTATTACAAATGGTTCTTTAAAGAACAAAAGGTTCTTCATCCTTAGCAATCTAAGTTTGATGGTGTAAATGGCATAAATATTTATTCACTATAATGAGGCTGTGAATTATACTGTGTGTTTTCTTTGTGTGCATGTGTGTGCAAAGGGGGAGGGCGGGATACCTGGCAATTACCCTTTAAGAGAAGATGGTAGGAAACTGAATATTCAAATAAAAGTTAGAAATATTTGCAAACAGTAGACACAATACACACATTCAAGTACTGTACTTTAGTTTTAAATTTTAATAAAGCATTACTATTTTCTACTCCAAGGCATTACTTTTGAGATTATTATATATTTTTGAAAATATACTATAATGATAATACTAGTTATTGTAAACTTTACAAACCACCCAGCAGTATGTAAAGTCAAATTATAAAATACAAGTAAATAACAATTGCAGAACAGAATGTCAGTGTAATGGACACACACTTCGTTTTGACAAAGCGCACTGCTTAGGTAAATGATCTGAGTAGTTGTTCATCACTGAGCAATTTGTTGATATGTGTTTCGAGCCAAATAAATGACAGGGAGAGAGAGAGTGACGTCAGAACACGTCATACTATAACCTCCCGGGAGCGGACGGAGGGGGTCAGTCGTTGGGATGCGCATGCGCAGACAGAGTGTGTGAGCGGCGGGCCTTGACCTTTCGGGAAAAAAACTCACGGACGGTGACAGCGAAACGGATAACAGTCTTCAGTACCTGCTGGACTTTGAAGCTGTGGATTCTGGGACTGTTAGAAAAGGTAAAACATTTTCATTAAAACCTTATTACTGTTTTGTTTTTGTTACTCGTCATTGTAGCTTGCTGTTGATGTTGTGCTAACAGTAACGATTAGCTAGATACGTTAGCCGTTGAGGTCAGCGCAATTTAGTATCCAACGGTTTTCCTAACAAAACCACTGTTATAATTAAGTGAAGCTGCTCCCAGCTAATTTGAACCTTTGGCTTCTAAAATATGTGGTTCAATTGCGTGCTGCGTACATAACCTAATGTCAGCTAGACCGAAATTAAAATTTAATATATTGTTAAAGTCACTAAAATGGCGCCTGAAGCCTGTTGTGACGTGAGCTCTGTGTCTGCTCTAGAAACTCTGAAATTCTGTAGATCTGAGCCGTACATTAAATACTCACATGAACCTGTACTTTGAATTCTGTATGAGCTGTATAAAATGCAGCTATGCATAAGTGTTTTGAATGAATAATTAGATTAGATAACTCTTTATTGTCTAATCTAATTATATAGAAATGTGACATGAGAAGGTGTGTCTTTGACTGTTCCTGCATAACTTAGTTTCGGACTAGTTGACAAGTTATGCTCCGGTCATTTGATGTTTCCAAGATAGATGTTCTTTTGTAATATAGTTAATTTTTTTGTATATTTCATTTATCCACCATCATACATACAAGCTAAGAAGAGGTCGTTATACTAACAAGAGGTATCAACGCTGGGCCAAAGTTCAGCACATGGTTAAAGTTTGTAATCCAGCCAGGGTGTAAATATCACTCAGCAGCCAGAGCTGAAGCAGGTAGCATCAACACATAAATCTACTCTACCCGGCTTAAATCACAAGAGCACCTCTGACCAAAAAGCTGTAGATTTTTCTTGTTTGCACAAATTAATCCAGATTCACATTAATTGTGTTCACAGCTCCAACAAAATGAGGAAGAGGAGGGGGAGAAACACAATTAGGTTGAATTACAATTGGATGGAAGGCGAGGACAAGGAGAAGGAAGCTTAGGATGAGGAGGAAGAGAAGCAGCAGGAGCATCTTTAGGGATCCCTATGATGTCATTGAGGTTTGTTTCATTAATATGGTCCTCTCACAAAGAAAGATGACTTGTTTTAGTTCACGTACTTCCTGTATTAAATAGTGATGTGCAAAATGTTGTGAAAAACCATAGAGCAGGCACGTATAGTGCATCTGCAGGTAAATGAACATCAAATCTCTAAGACAGACTGAAATCTGTATATTTATCACCCTTATGATAAAACCCACGTCAGCCATTGGTTTATGGACTTTGTATTTTTTTAGCCTCAGCATCTGCTTTATTGCTGTTGCTATGTTGGGACCATATTAGGATGAGGGATCAGAATCTGGAGTCATGCACACTATTGTTTCATTTAGTGTGTATCCATAAGATTCGTACAGCAGATCCAAGTTGTGCCTTGAAAACAGGAAAGTCGTCTGCATAGAGGAGAACTGTAATAGCAGGCTTGTACAAAGTGAGGCTTTGTGCACTCGTTTTACTTCTGTCACCCTGTTTTGATGCAGAATTCATTTGAAATCAGGCAAGAACTGGACTTATTTTTTATAATGTGTTCTTGTGAATTGATTGTGTATCGCATATGTTTGATTTGACTTTCTGCAAGACAACAGTCGTCCACTGGCCAAAAAAGTTTTCCAAATACCTCCACGTGATCTAGCCTGGATTTAGAAAAGAATAGCAAAAAATCTGCACCTCCTGCTTCAGATGCAATTTGTGTTTCTGTGTTCAGAGGCAGCGGCGAGAGGGGAGACCTCGGCTCATCCAGCTGGAGAGCCTGACCAGGAGGAGTCGAACATTAACTGAGCTCTTCCAGGGCACCCTGCAGACTCGGCTGCTGGCATCGGCGAGGGATGACGTGAACGCCAAACTGGAGTCCATCACAGGTCAACTGCAGGTATGCGAGTCAGACCTTCTGAGGAGGGTTTCACTTTTCTCTCTTCTTTATAATTGACTCTTTTCTCTCTCTTTCAGCTCCTTGTCTCAGAGTGGGAGGGATTTGAAGCACAAAGGGAGGAGCTTGTCGTTTGGTTGGCTGATATGGATGTCCGCCTGAGAGGTTGACCAGCTGACAGGAAACACCAGTGAAAAACTGAAACAACTGCAGGTGTGGGCTTGTTTTGATATGACATATGTTTGATATGAAACATACGTCAGAGACATTGTCCTAAACTGGACTAACAAAGGACCATGAGTACAACATGAAACGTACATTACATGGTGTAATGCTAAAGTTCATTGATCATTTTAATCATAAACTTGTTGAAATATTTTTACTAAACATGCAAACATCTGCTGATGAAAATGTGTTGATTTATTGGTCTGTTATGAAGCTATTGCTATTTCTAATGTGTTTTATCACTTTCTGATGTTTTATTAATTAAACAATACATGTATTATTTGTTGTGTTATCTGTAGCTATAGTATTTATATCTATTTATTTATAGTATAGCAAATATATTTAATTATTACTGTTTAAAACACTAATATGTGACATGTATTAGTATTGATGTTGTGCTGAGGGCTAAAATGCCTTTTTGTCTTTTGGTAACTACAAAATGACAATAAACCATTAATATATGTCTATGCTGTGCTCGTATTTATTTTACCCTACTCAAATTCAATTTATGATGCATTTTATTTTGAAAGATTTAAAATGGTTTTTTAAAGAACCACTCAAAAAAGGTTCTTTAAAATGGTTCTTTTAAAGAACCATTTGAAGGACCTTTTTAAAAATGGTTCTTTAAAGAACCATTTTTAAAAAGGTTCTTTGAAAAACCATTAAAGGTGCCCCAAAGAACCATTTCTTGATGGTTCTTTGGGGCACCTTTAAAGGTTCTTCAATGAACCACTGAAAGAAATGGTTCTTCAAAGAACCATTGTTTGAAAGGTTCTTTGTGGCACCAAAAAAGGTTCTTCTATGGCATCAGTCTAAAGAACCACTTTTGGTTCCAGTTGGCACCTTTATTTTTCTGAGTGTGGGGAAGTCTGCAGACTTGACAGTTGTTCAGATGATGTGAATAAGCCACAGAAGGGCGCTGCTGAAAAGGCTTGCTGTATTTGTCTTGGCCCCTGGGTCTTGAATTTCTCCGTGGATTTGTGATACCGTTTGTTTTGAAGACATTTGTTTCTCTCGTTTTGTTACATCAGTGTTAATGTTCCTGTTTCCCTTGATTTATTATATCTTCCAGGGTTATGTTCGAGTTGGGTTGTGTGTCTGTAGTGCCTTGTTTGCTCTAAGCTAAATATGGTTCGGTATTTCCCTTTTGTGATCCTATTCTGTTCGTTTAGTCTCCATGTCTGTATTATGTCTCTGTCAGTCTCAGATGTTTGAGTCTCTGTCTTGGTTATTTCCAGTTTTATTTTGATGGTCTCTTGTGATTTCTATCTAGTTTGACTTCCCTGTCTTGTTATCTCTGATTTGTTCCAGCTGTGCTGTCTGCTGTTTCCACTCCCCTCTTTATCCGGTGTGTATTTATTCTCTGAATCTCCTCTTGTCCTTTGTCACATCCTTACTCAACGCCGTGTGCTCCTCTGTTCTGTCGCGTTCCCTAGACTCCTAGTTTTATATTCCTGGCTCCAGCCCTGCCCTATTTTTGTATTTTGGAAAGTCTTCAGCATTAGAACTGCCTTTTTTTCACATTCTGTCTCCTGAGTCGTGCATTTTGAGTCCGTATCTTGCCTGCCACACAGTGCTTTAAGACAGTACTGAAGCTTATTAATGGAAAGTTGGGGATTACCAAAGGGGAAAGTAGGACTCTAAGGAAAAGTTGAGTCAAGATCTCAGCAGAGCTTCACAAGCAGCAGACTGAGGCTTGTGTTAGAGCATCAGGGGCCACCTCACTGTCCCCTTACTGATATCAAACCACCTCTGAATAATAGCATAACAGTCTTCTTCAGATCAAGGTAAAGTTTTCATTTTATTTAGTTCTAAAGTCTGGAGGAAGACTGGAGACAGACTGAATCCAAGGTGCGTGAAGTCCAGTGTAAATGTTCCACAATCTGTGAGACTTTGGGCCATCTGTCATCTGCTGGTGTGGGTTGGTCCACTGTGTTTTATCAAGTCCAAAGTCAACACCGTGTCTAGGAAGATATTTTAGAGCACTTTGTGGTTCCGTTTGCTGATAACTTGTCTGGCAGGACTTAGCGCCTCCATATATTGTCGAATAACTAGAAAACGGTTTGCTGACTGTTGTCAGACTGGACCTGGAAGATTAGAAACAGCCAACCTTAAAATACAGACATGCTCTTCATAAGTTGGACGTTTGAGAAATCAGTTTTACCCCGGTTCTTTTATTCGTCGAAACTTCCAGAGACGGCACCGGGACTCAGTAGTCATTTCACAAAACCTTTATTCATCTTCATTTAAGCATGCACTTCTAGAAGGGAAGACGAGGCCGGTGTCCCTCTCCAAATCTTCACCCCTTTGTTAGTTACAGCCAGCTTTATAGAGGCGTCCCCATCATAAAACCCCCCACGGTGTGCTGCAAACTCTGTCTGTGTCTATGTGCACGAGCACGAATGCCTACATGTGCGCATTCCCGCGTGTCTATGTGAGTGCTCGTGTGTGACTGTGTATGCATACCTGTGTGTATGTATGAGTGCACATGAGTGAGTGTGCGTGTGGATGTGTGTGCGTGACAGTTAAAACACTGTGGGTGTAGGTGACTCCCTAGGTCATAAAACCCATCTCTCTTCCAGACGACAGTTATCCAGTTACAAATGTTGAGACCCCCACCCAAACATCCTCTGGGGAAATTCCACTCAGCATTAACTCCTCTCTGTTTTACTCTCACAGTTCAAGTGGGGGAGGGGTCTCCTACAATCTACTCCTAAGTTCACGACACAGTGAGGCCTTTATTATATTGAGGGCAGTGTCTCTACAATAGTTCTACATTCTATGTTAACACATTTCTAAACTCTAAAATCAGCTAAACATTCTACAATTACATATCCTTTTTTGATGGATTCTAATAACTTGATGCCTGGATTTCAGATTTTTCCTAACCTATAAACCACCATCATTCAAAGTAAAGCAAAAAAGGGGGATTTACACAATATATGAGTAAATGTGAAAGTTTGCCTTTTTAATTGAATTGTGAAATAAATAAACTTTTCATGGTTTTCCAAATTCTTTTGTACTATGTATGAACTAGTAAAGCACCTTCAGATGACTCTAGCCACATAAATACCAGCATGTTTAGAGGCTTACACCTTCTCTTTGTTAATCTTCTTCATTACGCTCGGCTTCCCTTCATAATTCATTAAACTTTCATCTAATCTAAATGAAAGTTGATCCGACCTCATCACACCGCAGCTCAGGTTTAACCGAGCGCATATTTGGTTAGTGTTTAAACTAATCTGAGACCTTTATTTGTCCAGAGGGAAGGCTCCAGAATCAACAAGATTAAAGCGGTTCCTCTCATCGTTACACGGTAATACATTTATCATTCATTATTAAGGATGAGCTGCCCGAGTCAAATAAATGAGGCGCCGACACTCGTCGTTTATAAGAGGGTCACCTTTATTGTCACAAAAACACAACAGGATGTACAAAAGCAGCAACCTTTTTCATTCGGTTGGTTTTTCTCACACGAAGCAGCAACTTTTAGCTTCCACACACAAAGTTGCGCAGTGTTTTTGCACTGTTTAGTTGGTCTTTAGTTATACTGACTTTGTAGTAGTTTATCATTCTTCTTCACGATTCACAAACAACACTTACCCCACACAGCAAGCACCACTCATCATTTAGTTGATATACAATATCGCTCATTTCTGAAGGTATAATAGTCGTGTTTTTTCTTTTCTTATTTTTTCTCTGGGGGCTTTACTTTGCCATTTGGAACATAATACAAAAATCTAAGTAACTGTACAATTTTTGTTTTACTCTATCATACACTCACAAGTATACACAGAATTTTTGACAAGAAAATGAGACCTCTGTTGACCCAGCGTGCAGATTTCCAGGAATGTATACAGTATGCATGCCATTTTGGAGAGTTTTTTCCTCTTTTTTTAATTCCTTCTATAAAAGTTTCACATAAAATCCATTTTGTTATATATTATCTGGGTTTATATACATGATTTGAACACCCACAAATGGTTTGAACAATCACACATTCATCAAGAAACCATCGATAAACAGTTTGAATTGTATCATCTGTGTAGTGTATGCACACTATTGGTTATAGTAGAGGAAAACAGCTACAAAATGAGGCCATCCTATCAGAGAGGTGATTGTTTCATGTGCTTTCTATACATGTTCCTGCCCGCCGCGAGCATCTGGCGCCTCTCCTGGTCTCTACGATACAATGTGTTAATGGTTTGTTTCATGGTTAGCAGAAAAAATAAAGAAATCTTTAACGCAGAAAAATAAAAATTTACAGAATAAATGTGTTAAACGTGCGTATGAATCCTCTTCAAGTATAAAAATACAAAAAAAGCTTGATTATATAAAACATAGATGACACTTTTTTCTTTTTTACATGTTCTCTCCCAAATTTAAACTAAATGATTGTTAATATACATACAATATATCTGAAGTGGTTTAGGTTATACTTTAACTGCGTGCTAGCTTTTAATGCTATTTCTGACACTACTAATACATTCCATAAATGTATTAACTATATAATAAAATGTCTGCTTGTAATTTACTGTGTGCCGGTGGTATAAATACACAGTCAGTGTCAGATTTCCCTCCAGCAAGATGTCACGCACCGCGTCGAGCACCGGGTGCGCGCAGGATTATTTATCTTGTCACTTTAGATTCGGTTTACATGAAACCTTTCGTCTCAGCTCGCTGCATTTCTGCGCTTTAATCCAAACTCAACTTGTCACATTCATTAAAACTTTTATAACACACCGATTTGGGAACGGGTTAAACTCTGACAACACACGTGTTGCAGACAAAAGGTAAGGGTAACACGATTCGCTGTGTCCCAGTTTCACACTTTCACACACCTGCGAAGAGGAGAGTTTATTTTAGTAATGATCATCATTTTCATCATTTTATTTTTGACTGGAGTTGCAAATATTTCGCATTGTTTATTTTACAAATGGGAGTGAATGAGTGGGAGTGGCTAAAGTCACTGGGCGTGTGACTTAGAAAAGGGGGCGTGGTTAGAGAGGATAAAACTCGCAGTATGCATGACTAGTTAAATAGTAAAAGTTTAAAAAAGTAGTAAAAGTTTGTTTGTTATGCATCACTTTGTAGCTAACTGTTGGTCACTCATCGTGGACGTTCCAAGCTCCGGCTAGGCACCCAAATCTATCCTCCCTCACTGAAAGCTCTGACATTTTTATGGTTCTGTTGCTGTGTTACTGCTTATCATATGCATTTCGGCATAGTCACAAATTTTAGTTTTTTTTGCCCTGTCTTTTTAAGCTTTGTTTGTATATTCTTGTTCAAAAATCCCCCAAAGCAGCATTTTTTTACTGAGCGTAAAAGTTATTTTTTAAAGTAGCTGAGCCGGTGCGAAGCTGGGACACAGGTATTGTGTTTAGCTGTTAGTTATGGTAAAAGATGGATTTGCGACATACATGTTAGAGGTGAAATCCTCGCACTGCTTCACAAAGCAGGTCTGGAGCCGATGGAAAAACCTCCAAATGTGCAGAATAAATTTTACCCTTTTAATTTGGCTCCTTAATGTGAAAACGACCTCTACAGCAGCCGAGAGAGTCAGACAAATTACGCTAATGACAAAATGTCACACCTTCAAGGTCTGAGCTAGGATTTAGGAGTCCAAAACCAGAACGATCCGAGTACTCACTCCTCACGTTATTAGTCCAGCTGAGGCCTGAGAGACCTGAGAAGCAGACAGAGAATGAAAAAAGGCAAAGCAAGGAGAGAGAGGAGGAAGAAAGGAGACTGGCTCACGGACCAAAATGATGTGCGAAAAAGCAGCGAGGGGAAAACGTCAGCGAAACTGATGGTGATGTGGTGATGATGATCGCCCAGATCAATGAGCGGCGTTTCTGCTGTAGCGGTGACAAAAGCTCAGCACTGCCCCAAAAAAGCAAGCAGAGAGGGAAGATTCGGGAGCAAAGGAAGAAAAAATTAGAATGGAAACGAGAAGCGGTGAAAGGGAAGGGAAAAAAGAAAAAAAGACAAAAATCAAATTTTACAAACAGACAAATGTATTTCAAGTTTCTGTTAAATCATCCATGATTTATGATCTCCTCCACCGCCCCTTCCCCCTCCCTGTCCCCCTCCTGTGCTACCACTACTTTCCGCTTCGATGTGATTGGCCGCCGGGGACGTCAGGTTTTTGGTGCATCGGCGTGACAGCCCTCGTGCTTGTGGGTAGACTAGAGAGAAGAGTGCGAAGCTGTCGCTGGGCTGCAGACGGGCAGAAATGATCACAGAGCTGCTGCTGTCAGAGACGAGGGACAGAAAATCTGCCCTTATTCAGCTCTTCTTCCTCTTCTGTGTGTGACGCAGTGACAGGAGGAAGAGGAAACGGGAGTGGAAGGAGGATGAAAAGGAGACGAGGAGAGAAAACAAGAAGACGACAAATGACGAGGGGTGACAAGGAAAGGAGGAATGAGATTATGACACAAGGAAACAAATGCATCAGACAAGAAGGACAGGGAGGAAGAAGACAGGATGAGCAGAGAAGCTAAAAAAGGAGAGGAGAATAAACAGCAAGGGGAGACAAGAGTAGGAAACATTGAGAGGAGAAAAGGAGAGGTAGCCAGGGATGAGGAAAGAAGACGAGGAAGAAAGAGATGTAAAAGGCAAGGAAAGAGGAAGTGGGGACAAGAAAAAAGGAAAGATGAGAAGTACAAAATAGAGGAAACAAGAACGGCAAGATCAAATGAGGAATGAGGGAGAGGAATCTAAAAGAAAAGGATGGAAAGGAGATAAGGAAGGAAACAAAAAGAAGAGATAAGGGAGAAAGGCATGAGTGAGAATAAAGATAGGAAGGGAAAGGAAGGAAAGGATAAGGAAACATGGGAATGAGGCCGATGGAATAACAGGTTAAAACAGATTGAGAAAAGATGGAAGAAAAGGAAAGCAGAGAGAAGAATGGGAATGGAAGGAGGAAGCAGAGGTGGAAATGAGTGGGAATGAGGAAATGAAAAATGAAGAAGATACGAAGGGGAGATAAGGAAAGAGGAGAAGAAATCATGAGGGAGATAAAGAAGGGATGGATAAGGATAGGAACGACTGGACGAAGAAAAAAGGGATGAAAGGAAACGTAACGAAGAGAGTAGAACAGTGGAAAAAGAAAAGGAGACAGGCAGAGGAGACGAGGAAAGGAACGTGACGTAGGAGGAAAGATAAGGTGTAGCAGAAGCAAGTTTTCCTCTGACCACAGCTCGGTATTAGCCGGGGCTCTGGGGTGTTCCTGAGAAAACATTTATGTTTCTGACCTGCTCTCACTTTAAACACCTCGCCTTCAGCAGCAGCAGCAGCCTCTGCAGCTCCTCTTTGTGCCAAATAAATAAACCAAGTGGAAAAACAACCAGCGGCTGGCCGTCCCCCGGCCCCCTCTGCTGCCACTGCTAATGAACGGCTCTGCACATGAGTGGGCTACAGATTTTCCCTCCCATTACACCTCTATGAGCCACACACGGCCCGAAACGGTCTGTCCATCCAAATGTTCGGCCGGCCGAAAGACAAACAAGTTACGTTCAGGAAGATTGACGATGGAGATGGTTTACCGCACTGGGTGTGTAAAGAGAAATTTGATGCATGTGCCAAGAACGTCGTCGCGACTCTTGTTTACCTGATGGATGGGTACTCGGTGCGTACTTGAGTAGCAGCAAACTTAAAGGACTTCTGGTGTTTTCTAGAATTATCTCAACGTTTGGCCACAGACTCTATATAAAAGATGCCACCAAAGGAGGCATAATCTGGCAGCAAGAAGAAGCTTGAGATAAATCTGCTTTCTCTGTCAATTTATGACTTCTTTAAACACCTAACTATGGTTGCGCTGGGAGGTCAAATGCAGTGCAACGGAACAAAACACCAGCAAATGGAAAAATCAGTTTAGGCCAATAAAAGGCTGGTTGGATAAAACGTGTGAGTGCTGGTATTGTCTGTAACCTTGTTGGAACAGGGCGTACAAAGGGGGAAGAATCCAACTCGACAACAGCTTAAGTTCAGCAATAAAAGAAAACTGTTTGTGGTGACAAGGTGCTGCCTGGAGCCCCGGGGGGGACACAGGTACATCTGAGGCGCTCTCGGGAACAAAAGGACGAGCAGAGACAGACTCCGGAGGGGATTTTTAAAAGCGTACCGCCTCCTCTACGCAGCACAGCAGCTTCTCCGTCAAACTGAAGAATGCTAAACAGCAGCCGATACCACAAGAAAACCAAAACAGTGAAGCAAAAGAGTAAATCTAGTCAAGAAGAGATCAAATATGTTGCATCGCTTCACATTATTTTGGCAGATCCCGATGCCTGACACTCTGAATCTAAAAGCATTCGTCTGCCCGGAGCAACATCACACCAGTTCAGCTGATGGAGACGCGGGCATCATGTGAAGTTTACCCGCCTACAGCGGCAGTGCAGCAAAAACAGAAGCAGCGTGGGGAGGAAAACGGTTTAACTTTCCTCCTTTTCACCTTCATAACTTTACACAGCAGATCCTTCAGACTACCTAAAACTGCAGAAATGGACACTTCATCTTCAAACTGCTCTTTCAACTGTCTTTTTCTTTTTAATTGAGCGATCGTGGCTCAAGAGTTGGGAGTTCGCCTTGTAATCGGAAGGTTGCCGGTTCGAGCCCCGGCTTGGACAGTCTCGGTCGTTGTGTCCTTGGGCAAGACACTTCTCCCGTTGCCTACTGGTGGTGGTCAGAGGGCCCGGTGGCGCCAGTGTCCGGCAGCCTCGCCTCTGTCAGTGCGCCCCAGGGTGGCTGTGGCTACAATGTAGCTGCCAGCACCAGTGTGTGAATGGGTGGATGACTGCATGTGTAAAGTGCTTTGGGGTCCTTAGGGAGTAGTAAAGCGCTATATAAATACAGGCCATTTACCATTTACCATTTAATTTTCAAGAGAATAAGCGTTATTTTACAACTGCAGCTTATGGGGAATTGGTTCCATCTGTCTGAATACTATTAACACTCATCACATTAACATGTAAGCCAATATAATAAAATATAGACTTTAATAGATTTAACTATGTGATTTAAGCATCGATTCACTTTTTAAAAGGTGTAATCGCAGCTACAGAGAGCTGCTAAGCTAGTTAGGTCGGCTACAGTTTGATTCATCTGGATGTCTTTATTTTGCTGTTTTATTTTCTTTAATGTGCAAAAATTCCATATTTGCCAAATACTCTCGAACTTATAATGTGGCTTTGAAGTCATGTAAATTGCTCAGTGTTTGGCAAAAAAAACCCCAAAAAAAATCACTACTTGGGGGCAGGGCATTGTGGGTGGGAGCCCACCATTGGATTAGGGGTCTGACTCAGTAATATGTGAGGTATCCTGCACTGAATGACCAGGTTTGTCTTCCCTGATGGCATGGGCTTATCCAAGATGATTCGTCAGCCTCAGATTGTAAAAAAGAGTGGTTCAGGGAAAATGAGACATCATTTCCACACATGGATCGGACCCCACAGAGTCCAAACCTGAACCCCACTGAGAATCTTTGGGATGTGCTGGGGAAGGCTTTACGCAGCGGTCTGACTCTCCCAGCCGTAACAAAAGAAGACAGCAGCTCAGAAATAAATGTGACATTGCATAAGCTTACTGCAATGATGCCACAGTGAACGTGTGCCAGAGCTAACGGTGGCCAATGAAGTATCAATGTGTGACCTTTTTTTTGGACCAGTGGTGTATAAGCTTGAGATAAACCATAGTTACATGCTTCAGTTCCTCTTTGTTACTGTTACTGAATCATATCTGTACATAATCGCTTCTGCTGGGGAATCAGTAACAGGATGTAAAGTCAGCTTTATGAGCACGTGAACGGCCCCCTAACAGGCGTCCTCATCGGCTGCGTGTAGGGGGAATAAACGGCTGGCCACACTTTGTCAGTGGTGGCCGAGGCCTTGCTGAGGTTAGCCCTTTTTCATCTTGATACCAAATATAGTATCATGCACGTCCACCAATAAAAGCTTCGTGCTGCTACTGCTGCTAAATACCTGGCTGCAGCAAAAAAAGAAAAACAAGCTGGAACCACTGATGTCAGCAGGTATGGAGCTGCTACTGCAGGAGTTTCCTGCCATTTTCCTAAAGAATGAGTGAAAGCAGCAGCAGTGAGAGATTTTTTGGTAAGAAGCAGAGCTGAACCCTTGGTTCTGTTCATTTGTCATAAGGCAGACTTCGCTCCAGGTCACCGATCCTGAGGGAAAAGAAGCGTCTGTCGAGTCGTGGCAGAAAGAGCGATCGCGACTTCAGTTTACAGACAACAAAGTTCAAATTTAGTTCCTACGTTCTGGCTTTGACCACATTTTTTTGTAGATTTCTGCAGATCTGAAACACAATTTTGACCCATTTTCATTTAATTTAAAGTAGAGCAGAAGCCAAAAGGAGTGAGGCAGCCACTGAGTTTGGAACAGCATCTTTGTCCATCAACAGGAAGAAGGTAAAACATTAACATTCCTGTGAGGTGGTTTCTAATTCCAGCTCCTAGCTTCAGTGAGTAAACTCGCTGCCGCCTCCCCCAGTTGTGTATTCTTTACTCTTCACTGCCTCCCTTCTCTTTACATTAACTCGTTTACACGAGGCTTCATTTGGCCGCATGGTTGTATGTACAGTAGAGGCTGACATTGACATGACACAGATGAGCCACGCTGTTATCCCAGCGTTTCCATTACAAGTGATGCTCTACAGTTAATTTAGCCGGATGCGATAAGAGAACATGTTTGTGCATAATATTAACAGCACGTTCGATGACATTATCTCAGCCGTGCGTTGGCTCCGGCCTGCGTAATAGAAAAATTACAGTACATTATTTGACCATTTGCTTTCAGGCTGTGTGGTTATAAAATCATGAATTTTTAAAAAGCAATAAGGGAAATGAGGTGCAAAAAAAAAAAGTGAGTTAATATTCAGACCGGTACAAGATGGCACCGGAGCTGAATACTAATCCTCACGGCCTCTTCGTCCACGAGCGCCCAGATGGCATCGCGTGTCAACTGGAGGTCAGCCATGTTGGCCGCATGTGAACGGCTGTTACTGCTAATATCAGGCATTGTTAAAGACGCTGGCCTGCTCGCATACATGAAAGCGAAGTCTATAAAGATATCTGGGCTCATGTGGAGGAGCTGCTTTGAGTTAATGACGGATATCTCATGGAAAAATCATTAATCATTAATCAAAACCAGCGCTGACAAATGAGAGGATGATTGACAGTGACCCGCTGCCTGCCTGCCTGAGAGGCACCAGCTGGATGCGTTTTTATTTTCATTGTCAGTATTTACTCAAAAAGGATCGTAGCCAAGGATGGGTCAAGGCTGTTACGCTCAGCAGGTCAGGGGCAGCCCGGAGCGCCTGCAGGACCAGATAAGAGCGAGTGGAGCTCCGTGGCGAAAGGGCCGTGTTTGAGGGTTCATCAGCCAACTTTAACCTCCCGTTTGCACAGACACGCTCAGGAGGAGGCGACGTGTTTTACACCGAGCTGCTGATTTACTCACCGATTTCTCTCTTTGTACTGTGCTGGTGCACGGCGACATAGCGGATGGGAATTTGTGGCAGATTCAGAATCAGCTGCGAAAGGCGTGCTAGCGTACGCGGCATTTTTATTTATTCAAGATGCCTGGATTAGCTCAGAAGCCTCTTTCTGTGTAAAAGTGATTAAACTGGAGGTTTAATTTGCCAACAAACATCGTGGTTAAGTAGTTTGGAATTGTACAAAGCCGTCACAGCACTTTAATAATGAAACACTGCAGGAGTCCATAAAAAATTTGTAAGGTTTACTTTTTAGTCTTTGTGCAACCAGGAACTCACAAAAAAATTTTACTTTATCTGCATTTTCTACAGATAACTCCTGAATGTGTGCACTGTAAATCGTCCCAGTTCTGCTCCTTCTGTCACACGGACATACTCCAGGTTTCCCCCATCCTGAATATTGGCTTCTCATGCCTCCTTTTCTTATCAAACTTGCCTGTTAAGGATATTTGAGGGAACCAAGACAAGTCTCAAGTTTGTCTTGCGGAAAGGAAGGTCGCGGTTGTGTTTGTGGTAAGAAAGAAGTGTTAGAGAGTTTTTTAAAGCAAATAAATGCCTGGTTTTGTAATTCAAGCACAACTGGAGCTAAAACTGAATAATTCACCTGTTTATCAAGGTCAAAAGCAACAGCAAATAAAAAGGTTCAAACAAATTATCAACTGGGAAAATAACGTGCAGCTTAATTAACTGAAAATGACAAATCCTGCTCTCAGCTTTACAGCCGACAGTCTGTTGCTTCTGTATATCTAGTTCATCTCCAGTTAGTGTTCGCCTCTGTCGCTCGCTTCAAAGTTAAGAAAAGTTTAACTCGTTACCCGACCACTTCTCGCCGCCGGTCATTGATAAAAGTGGCTGATATTAAGCCCCACTTCCTTTAGTGTCAGTGGTAATTAAAATGACAGATGGTTACTGGGTCACATGACCAATAGAGCCACAGGCAGTATAAAAGATGGACCGAATGCTCAGGTCTGATAGGTGAAGCCAACATAAAAACCTGCATTCTTCTAACAGCCAGCAGGGGGAGACTCACGTGACTCATCTTTGATAGGAGACTATGGGACAGCAGCCTTGTGATCTCAGAAAACACTTTCAGATCATTAAATCATCATTTCAGGTTTAGTTAAATAAACATGAAGGCTGTTTTGTAAATAATTTTGTAAATTATTGTCATTATTAGAGTCAGAAAGGAGGATTATGTAGGGGGTGTTCATTGGCTACTGAGTTGTCACATCTGGTTTTAAAATGCCAAGATTGACAGCGGTGAAAAATTAACCTCGAGGCTTCAAAACAGGACTTCTTACTGATGTGTCCATCTTTTAAATACAGTCTAAGGATAGAAGCTAACGAGAAAGTTTGAATTTTAAGTTGAATTTTTAAACGTTGAAATGAAAATAACTTTTAGAGAACTTGACATTAGTTTAAAAGTTTTTCCTGAAACTTTCCTTACACCCCGTTTTATATTCAGATCAATGATTGGAAATAATTTATCTGAAGTTCACTAGCAGGACACCCCAAAGACTCCTCTTCCTGTCACATATCTTTAATGTCTGCTTGCCCCACACACCCCTCCATCACAGCCCTGCCCATCCAATTCTGGTTCCTTCCCCTCTGTAAAGTCAAGTCCCCACACTGTCTTGAATTTGCTGAGGTTTGGTTTCTGACCTGGCCCCTCCTTCAGTAGTAGAACAACCACGTCTGCCTTCAGCAAAGGATTCCCACACAACCTATTCAAAGTCACGGTCGCTTCTACCAGTTTTACAACTGCTACAGTTTTCAAAATGTGCAAAACGCTCAATCACTGCTTCCAGGGGAAGGTGGCTTTCTTTGGGGATCTGTTGCCCCTGATCCTCACTAAGGTCTTCCCCAAATTGCAGCCTGTTGTCTCGCTGCTTCTCGTTCAGCTCATCTTCATTATCTGTTTGGGTTGTGGTCCTTGCTTCCATTCTTTCCATCGATTCGTCTTTGTTTTAACATCACTGCTAAGGGTGCTACTTTAACTCTGCTTACTGCAGACACTAAACTGAAACCTGCACACCATCTTCTGCTGACCTTATGCCTTGTGTTCTGCACTTGGTGTCTTGCAAAATAATCATAGCATCCTGGCTTTAAAAAAAGGCAAGTAAGCTAGCGTTATGGACTGGCCTAGCGGCTGGAATGTGAACCCTTCAGGTTTTTCAGCGCCTGCTGCAGCCCTGCCTGCTGACCTTGAGGTCTAAATGATGGGTAATAGAAAAAGAGCAGCATGTGGTCATTACTGGATGAACAGACTGAGAGATGAGGAGGATTCAGTGAGAGAAAACATGGTTGGATCAGGGTGAAATATCATCTCTGTGACTCTGAGATATGAAGTCTTTCCGTGGCATTACTGAAGCTTATTTCACACAACAGAGGCAGATGACGTATCGGAATAGATCTATCATAATAAAGCTAGTTTAGTCAGTCACAAGCACCGAGACCTTCCTCAGGAAATCAAAACATTGACGTACTCGCACGACAAAAACTTGACCTCTAAGCAAGCTAGGTTAGATCCAGTAACTCAAAACACACATCAAGAACTGGTAAAAAAAACCAAGGTTTCTGTAGATATTCTCCCCCACTGGTTTGTGTTTGATCTCGTGTCGTCTGCCGGTCAGGCCTATACAGTTTTCATCTCGCAGAAGTCATCGAGGAAGGGAGCGGGACTTCCTTTGGAGTGACAGCAAAGAGGAGAGGCAGAGGCAGACGAAGCATCAGAGGTGGACTTTTTAGAAGTGGAATACCTGCTGCTGACCCTGGACTTTGGGGATCTCCTCTTTTTGCCTGCGGGTTTTGGGCCTCTCCAGGCTGCCTTGCTGGAGGTGTTTGAGCCGGGCGGCGACAGAGGGTCCCTTCGTCGGGCCGGGAGAGTTACTGCTGTACTGTGGGAGCCGAGAGAGAGAGAGCAACGTCATTTTAATTTAACTTATTTCGGCTTGTGTTCATGTTGAACCAGCCAAGTGTTGGCATGAAATCAGACACAGCCTCTCTATACTGTAATGATTCGTGACTGTGATCTGCAAGCCCTCCAAATGAAAACACAGCACATGCTGAAAGTGTACTTATTTTTTTGGCCATGTGTTGTAGATTATATTTGTTGTTTTTGAATAGCTTCATTAATGGGTCTTTTTTTCTGCACAATCCGATATCCCAACATCACAGTATTGTTCCACCAGTGCAGCTATCATTAAGTCTTTTACCTCACTAGATCACCATGGCAACAGATGCTGAACATATCTTATGGATATTTAAGATATGTGAGTCCTAAAATCAGTGTCTACTTTTGTCTTGTCCTGATTGGAATCTCAAATACTTGTACGATCAGAACCATTCACTCCACAATGCTACTACAGTTTATAGTGATGCTGTATGCAGCCACCGGCCACTTTATTAGACACACCTGTTCAACTGCTCATTGACACAAATATCTGTTAGCGTACCGATTTAAGCACATGGACATGTTCAAGAACGACAAGGAAATTAGATTTAAGGGACTTTTAATGTAACATGACTGTTTGTACCAGCTGGGCTATTCTGAGTATTTCAGAAACTGGTGATCTGCTGAGATTTTCCCTAAAAACCATCTCTAGTGTTTACGGAGACTGGTCAGAAAAAGAGAAGCAATGTGGTTTTCACGTCAGAGGACCAAACTGCTTTAAGACGATAGCAGTAAGCTAATAGCTACTCAGCTGACCACCAAAGTATGCAGAGGAGCATCGTTGAGCACACAAATATTGAACCTTGAAGCAGCCTGGGCACAGCAGCAGAAGACCAGACGCCTCTACTGTCAGCTAACGTCTTGAGACTGAGGCTACATTTCATATTTTCTCACTCAAATTGGGCAAAAGAAGATTTAGAAAAATGTTTCCTCGTCTGAGGCGACTTCTGCTGTAACAATCAGATGGTTGAGTGACAATTTGATGTAAACAACATAAAAACATGGATCCATCCAGCTGCACGTCAACAAACTGGTTCCTGGAGCATGAAAACGAGCTCACTGAACTCAAATGACCTCCACTGTCACCAGATTTTAATCCAGTCTTTGGGATGTGGTGAAACGAGAGATTGACATCATCAAATCTGCAGCAACTTTGTGATGTTATCACATAAA
The DNA here is from genome assembly GCF_057382095.1 of Aulonocara sp. 'chitande type north' Nkhata Bay. Taxonomy (NCBI): domain Eukaryota; kingdom Metazoa; phylum Chordata; class Actinopteri; order Cichliformes; family Cichlidae; genus Aulonocara; species Aulonocara sp. 'chitande type north' Nkhata Bay. Next base: position 23,932,900 of record NC_141351.1, on the reverse strand, counting down.
TATGGAACAAACTGCACACTAGAACAATGTACTTAATAAAGTAGGTCTTCATACACTTTTAAGATCTGTATACCAGACTTTTGTAAAAAATACTTCAGATCAGTTGTTTTCTGTGCCAGGCTGCATCAGCTGATGCCCATCTCATGCAGAGCTTCCTGTTTAAGCTCCTTTAGCATTGCATCCTTACGTCTTCATTAAAATTACATCTGCTGTCACTGACGTTCGCTCTTTTCCGTGCATGTGCAGTGAAGGGTGGTGAATCAATGTACTGTGGAAGGACATCTTTTGAATAAAATGATTCTGACTGAGCTTAAATTGTTAAAAAGTGACAAAAAAATCTTCATTGATGACTGGATTTACATCTATTACAGTGCTGCGCTGTGACGAATGATTGCATAATGTCTACACGTCTGTAGAGAGCAGCTGTACACAGAGGATCTAGGTGCCGGTGTTCACCATTCTTGAGTTTTAACCTTTAACCTTTTTTGCGTCTCTCTGGACCAAATTTCAGTAAAAATATTCTACCACAGGAAAGCACAGATTTAATGACCAGTATTAGAAAGAGACAATTTATTTCTGCTGACTTTAATCACTGTTGGCAGGAACTTTAAAGATGCCACGCTGCTTGAAACGCCTTCAGCAAACAAAAGCGGGATCTGAATTTAAAGCACCTGCATGTGAGAAAATAGATTCTTTCAGAGAAACGTTTCTGTCTGCAGCTCTGAACCTGAAATCCCCTCCCTCGCCCTCCCTCCTCGTCTCACCGTCCCTTTATTTTGACAGCTACCTGCTTAGTGGCGTTGTGCGATAATTCCAACAAAAACAAGACCTCTTTTCTCGGCTCAACGTGCCAGCAGAGCTGTCATAAAGAGCACTCTAAACTAAATGCATGATGTGCTTCGATCCGTGCTGACTCACTGCACATCGCATCACGCCGTCAGCTACAAGGAGGTGCTGCAGCGGTTACAGAGACTTAATGCACATTTTATAAACAAACATCACAATATGCAAGACTGAAAGTCAGCAGAGGAGAGGACACATTAACAGGGTTAGAAAGAGAAGAAAAGTTCAGCCACCTTAAATTTATATTCAGCCTTCTGCCTACAACTGGATTTTTAAATATGAATGTGGAAAACACACATACGTTTTCAATTCGAATATACGCCACCAGAAAATCCAGTTATTTCTTTTAATCTTTGATATATTTCAGCGTCTGTTGATCCCACATAGGAGTAAAAAACTAAAAAAAAACTAAATAGGATGTTTTAAATATAGCATACACTTTAATTAGCTTACATTATCACAGAAAAGTAATTAAGCATCACCAAACAAACTGAAACAATCTGATTCACATACAGTGCTGTTGACATGGCAACTTTAATAGATTTTAACACTTTATCTAGTTTTCTGTTAAAACAGGTCATCGTTACTCCCCCAGTCATTTATCCACATAGCAGCAAACAACAGATTAATGCCATCAGTCACGGCTCGCAGTACTGCGTGCACAGTGACAGAAAACACTGTGACGCTGCAGTCACATGACATCCTTCACCGTTGTTTGCACGACTTGTACAAGCGAAACAAATATAAGGAAGTCTCGCTCCTCAGAAACAAAATGCAAAATGTAAAGAAGACTTTTGCATGGTGCCCACGGTGCTCTCTCTTCCTCGCTCCTGTAAAGCCAGTTATTGTATTTAAATTGAATTATAATCAGTAAATAAATTCAGTCACTGCTAGCGCGCTGAGATGAATCACCAGATTTTCCTCGTCGTGTGTTTTTCTCCTCTAACAGAAACCTCACAGTATAAGGCTGATTACATGAAAGCAGAATGTATAAATGGTGGGAAATGCTGGTGTTTTTTTAAACCAAGGTCAGAAAACCACCAGATTAAAGTGCTGTCTACAATTTAGTCCGCTGGCTTTTTACAGCTGTGTTTCCGCTGCTTATTTCAGTGTGACCCTGAAAAAGGTGTTGACTCTTTGTATTAGTCGCTACAAAAGCTTCAGCAGTAGTAGGAAATACAAAGAAAGGGGGAATGAGCAGAAACAGAAGCAGAGCCCACAGGTGTGGCGGAGACAGAAGGCAGCTGGAGGTTTTTAATTTACCTTTCTGCCCATGATGCAGGGAGGGGTGGGGGTGGCCTTTGCTGGGCTGCTGTACCCTTTATTACAATCTTTTACAGGCATTCTCTGAAATATCTTTGTAGTTTTATGAAAGACACGTTATCACACCGAGACAACATGTATTAACAGAAATCTGCAACACAAATCAGATGAATAACTTCTCACTTAAAAATCCAGACTAATGTACCTCCAGCTCGGCAATAATCTTCTCTTCGTCGTCTTCATCTTGTACGGCCGAGGCTGCGATCACGGGAGGGGTCGAGGCAGGTCGGGGGGCATCGGAGGGGGTCCGCCTCAGTTTCACAAGGGTTTTTGGCAGGTCACCATCTTCTTCCATCTACAAAAGGACAAAATAAAGACAACAACATTTCTAAGGACTGACCTGCCACGGCAAACAGGTCAAATTCAATTTCATTTAATTTAGTTAAATTCCATTTTATTTATATAGCACCAAATTGCAGTTTGTCAAGGTAAAAACTCTACAATGAAAACAAAAGAAAACCCCAACAATCATATGATCCCCTTTGAGCAGAGCTTTGGCGACAGTGGGAAGGAAAAACTCCCTTTTAACATGATGAGACCTCTGGCAGAACCAGGCTCAGGATGGGGCGGCCATCTGACACGCCCAGTTTGGGATGTGGAGAAGAAGACAAGACAATGATGGAGATCCACTGTATGTAACAGAATATAACAGAACCACCATGGAGAGCACTTGCACCAGAAATGACTGGCTTGCTCAAAAAGGGAGCTACGTTTTTTTTGTGCTGCCACATGTATCACTGTAGAGACGGAGATTTAAGTCCACTTCTGACAAGAGGCTTTAGTTATGAAAGCGTGACAGGATGAAACGACTCTGGTTAGTGGGGGTAGTTTGTATAAAGAAAATAGAGACGTTTATTTCTAATAGATTTGAGAAAAGGCAGACATTTACAGCATATACCTAAAAAAACAAGTAGAAAAGTTCCCACCAAAACAATCCATATGCATTAACAACACTGTGGACCAGAGGGCAAATACAGAAACTTGATTTATAGTGTGAGCTGAAAGAGGCAGCATGCTGCTGTGAACCTGCAGCAAAGTCTGCAGAGATCTGCCAAAATCTGAAGCTGTGTGGTAAAAACCTGTCGACGTAGCAGCATGGCAATAATCCTGAAAGTGCTGTTAAAGCTGTTAAAGCCTGGTTAACTCGCACTAATCTGGGGAAACCTGCATTACTCAAAGATCGCTCAGGTAAGTAAAGTGGAAGACTCAAACATGTTAGTTAGAAGATATGACTATAAGCACACGTGTGTCCATGTTAGCCCTGTGATGGACTGGTGACCGGTCCAAGGAGAACCTCGCCTCTCACCCCTCGACAGCTGGGATAGACTTCAGCCACCATGCGACCCTTATTGGAAAAGTGGCTCAGGAAATAGATGGATGTATTCAAACATGATCAAGTGATTGGTTCTGTGGTTGTTATCTAAAAAACAATCAAGGTATGACTCATATGTGGTTCTGGATACTGAACCCTGACTGAGTCTCACCTTCAGGTTCTTGGACGTGACGATGACTTCTCCAGTACGGTTTGTGGTGAGGCCGTGAGCGGAGGGGAAGCTTCGGCGAGGTGGAGGCGGAGGAGGAGACTTGGAGGGCTTTTCTGTTCGATACTTGGCCACGTTGAGGTCCACTTTAAAAATAAACAGATTTTTAGTATTTTAACTTTCATTTTGTTTAAATAACTTTATTTAACATTTATTTATTTATATTGTAAGGTAATATCCCCCCCCCTCACCCCAGCTGGTTGGGGGTGAGGGGAGGAAGACGGCACAAAGGCACTTCAGTCAAAGCTGAAAGCTCAGATTTAAATCTGAAACACAAACTGACCTGAGCCTCGATGCGAACCAGCCCCCTCCATGCTGTTCAGCTTCTGGGCAGCCAGCTGCACCTTTCCAGGCTGCTGGTCCCCGCTGGGTGTGGTGTTTGTAGTGGTGGAGGTCGTGGCTGTGGTCCCAGTGGTCCCAGCTGCAGAGGTAGCTGCGGCGGACGTTATTGGGATGGTGATCTGGGGCTTTGGGGGCACTGCCGGCTTGTTTATGTGCCTGGCAGCGAAGTCAAGGTCGGGGATGGCTTTCATCAGCTCTGCCTGAGTCTCTTCCAGCAAGCGATTGATGTCCTGGGCGCTGAACTGGGTCAAGCTGGCACGCTTCTCCTCCCAGTCCCGCTCGGCCGCCTGACATAAATACAGATATAGACAAATGATATGCCCTAACATGCAAACTACTAAGAGGCAGAGCTGGAAACACATAACCAAGGCAGAGAGAAGCAGTTTGTTTTCTAATGCTGCATGGACAAATGGAATTATAAACAAACTGCTGGCGTGTGAACACGGTCTCATGGAGGGATTTAAGTACCTTCAGATGCAATTTCAAATGTAAATGGATATTTGCCATCTGGCCGATCCTGACAACGTGCACATTAAGATTGTTCACACCAGTAAGATGAAGAAAAACAGTCATAATGAGCAGCTCATTACCAGTCGCACTTCGGCGGACACAGACTTATCAGGAGGACGCCGGCTTGGCAGCTCATCAAGAACTCGATTTCTAAAGGTCATCGTAGGCTGGATGTCCTGCTCGGGGCCCGAGGTGTCCGCGTCGCCGGCAGACACGGGCATCCAGTTGGCCAGGCCGGCGCTGGTGCTGAGATCGGTGAGGCTGAGAGGAGGACTGTTCAGGATGTCGAGATCAGAGGTACGACTCAGGTCATCGGCTCGTTTCTGCGGTTGGCTGGAGAGGTCCTCGGGGCTCTTCCACACCCCCTCAGTGACTTGTCTTTTAACAAAGGGGACAACAGAATAACGGTAAGGTCATCAGCTAACACAATGAAGTCTATTGTCATTGATTAACCAGCTTTTATTACGTTTACTTTAACAAACTCTGGTAATGAATCATAAATGATCCAAACTGTTGCTGACTGACTGCAAAAACTTAAATATCAAAAACTTGAACTGTTGAACCCATAAAAAGGCAAAAATGGTGCCAGATTTAAGTTTGGCCAGACCATTTCTTTATGTTGTAAAACACTGGCTCCAGCACTCCTGCTAATTAGATCGCTCCTGGAAATCTTGTTCTGAGCACCTGTAGAGGAACCTTCATTGCGTCGGACAGAAAGCCTTCGACGTGTCTCAGGATGTTACAGCAGAACGAGGCCTTATGGTCTGATCCTGTTTATGGCTCACAAAGCTGTAAATGTTGAAGTAAATACACACTGCTCCTGGTTGTGCCACCTTTGGGTCAGCTCAGGCAAACTTATTAAACCCAAAGCTCCTATTAAATGTTTTGACTGCCTTTTGACAATCGTGCAAGTAAAGATCAAGAACAAAATGGTTCTGAAAGTTTGTTTGCACATGAACCCGTTCAAACTTGGAGCTTTGATCAGGATGTCATATGATGTCACATCTACACAAAGCTTCAAATCAAACCAGGCGTATTGTAAAGCACTGACTCTGAATGGGTTCTTTTATTTTGAAATTAACTGGCTTCCCTATGATACTTCTGTGTATATCTTCCTGCCCTTCCCTCTGCTGCTGAGAGCTACTCCTCAGATGCTTTTGGAACGTCTGCCAGACGTGCCATCACCGTTCGGGGCGGGCGCCATTAGCTCCCGTGGCCACGTCGGAACCTGAAAGCGACACAGCTGCGCCCGGCACATCCCGGGTTCATCTGTTCTGTGTGACAGTTTTATTTGTCTGTTTGTTTGTGTCTATAAATGTAACGATGTTTGCTGCCATCTTCAAGATGATATTTTCAGTCTGAATGAGACTTTTTTTACCTAGTTAGATAAAGGATTATTAAAACAAACATCACTGCAGATCACCACCGAGGGTAAGTGATATATTACTCATCGCATGAACGATTGAATTACCGCATATGAGGAACTGAAGAAAGATGACACAGCTGAAATAATTGGCCATACTTGGTGTACCGGAGAGGAGTTTCTCACATATTTTAATCCTACTGATCTTACATTAAAGTCCTGCAGCTCCCCAAGAAAACCGGCATCAACATTTTTCTGAGATTTATAATCCCGTTTACAGGATTCAGACGTCTTAATCTGAAGTTCCCGAACGGCTGCTTAGACAGTTTTTAACTTTCAACTTTTTCTTTCAATTAAAAATAAATACAAAAACCTCGATATATGACATGTTATCATTTTGATATCAGCAGAAACGAGGCGTGCTGTCTGATGACCAGAACGTTTAACCATTAATCAGAAATACCAACAGTGGAAAGGAGAGACTGCTGCGCCCGTCAGCTCTCCTCTGATGTTCTCGGTGTTCACACATGACTCACGGGCATTATTCAGCGTTTGGCAGCGCAGTCATGCATCAATTCTGATTTTACTTCCTTAAATGTTAATCTTAAACACATAATTGGGAATCCCATATAAGCTGCATTCCACTGATTCCACATTACAACAAATCCTTTTTCAATCCTGGACCTTTGTTTTGGATAAAACACGAAATTAAATTTAAAAAAATTGCAGAACTTTTATGTAGTCATTAGCACCGCACAAGCCTTTGTTTCTATTAAATCTGTGTAGATGTTAATATATACCAATCAGGCAAAACAAAATGACCACCTGCCTGATATTGTGTTGGCATCTGGCACCAAGATGTAACTAGGTCCCTTTTAGTGGTTGGAAAAGACCTTCTGATAAAACAGATGCATCAGCTCATCGCAGTTACTGCCTCTAAAATGAGTGTAACCTCAATCTTGAGCAGTTTGTGCAAGCTTAGTTAAATTCTGAGTACAGGTAAAGGGGGAGTAGAGATTCTCGCGAACACACAGATGGACAGGCGCCTCGGCGTGGCACGGGCTCATCGTTCTTTTTGGCTCATAGACTGTATATAAACGATGGATGTAGTCACTCTCACTTGGTTTATAAAGTCGTACTTTTGACATCAGAAGGTGACCATTTTTGCCTTTTGCCATCTCGATGTTTGAAACCAGATGTGGCGAACCAAAGATGGTCAGGACACCACCCGCTCATATTGCAGCAACGTTAAACATTCACAGTCTAATGCATTAAATTCATCCACCCAGGTGGAACTGCCAGCTGTTCTACTGTAACTTGCTGAAGTGTCTGAGGGGGAACTTCTAGGAGTGACGGTGACACGGCAAATGAAAAACTCTGAGCATTTTGCTGTCACCAGACTTGCATCCCTGTGCTCCATCCAAAAAATGAAAATCAAGTTGAAATCAAGATGCTGTTTTTAGACGATGGAGCCGATCCAGAACACATCACAGGGGGAGAAGCATAAGGACACTTCTACTGAGAGATCTCAAATGAGCAGCTGTGATGAAAAGAATTGAGAGGTGAACGGGAAAATGACCATGAAGAGGAGATCAAGTACGATTTTTGATTTATCTGGGCTCGTTCCTAAAACCTCGATCACATGTTGTGTATATATTGTAGTTTAATATCCTTATTTAAGTCCTTTTATAATCTGTAAATAAAGAAAAAACTATTTTTTATAATAATCAAATGATAAAAAAAAATTTAAATAATTGATTGGTCCTGATAAGACTGACGTCAGCTGTATTATCTAAACCAAATTACTAAAAAATGATGACTGACTGTGTGGTTTGATGTAAATCTTGCAGAAAATACTTGAGCTGCTTTAATAACTGAGCGAGGGTTCATTTCACTTTTAATTCGAGTACCTGCGCAGCGTGCTGAGAGCATCTGTCATGGTGTTGCAGCGCTTCAGCAGGGCATCCAGACGATGAGGCTCCTCTTTCAGGAACTTCACAGCCTCCACCTCCACCCTCAGCACCACGCGCATCTTACTCTGAAGGCTCGGGAACTGGTCTGCACAGGGTGGGGAGGAAAGGCATCAGTGAAAACAGAAAGCTGTGTGTCAGAGAGATATGTTGAAATGCTGATGTGAGAAGAAATAGAGCCGGAGAGCAGGGACGGCGGGAGGAGGCGGATTACAGGGAAGGGGACATAAAGGGAAGACGGGATGCTGTTTCTGTCACCCAGGATTTTCCTGTCATATGAGGAGGGCTCAGCGGGGGTCAGCTAAACGAGAAGTAAGGACATGTTAGCTTGTTGTAACATCTGAGATGTTGGATTTCAGCAGAAATGGCGGCGCCTCAGGGGCGTGTCCTGGCCATGTCTTCTTATCTGTACATAAACTTTTTTTAACATATGTTTCATTCTTTGTAGTATTTATATGTCCTGTTTGGGTGTGTGTTGGTAACAAGCTGTATATGCCTCAGATTCAGACTCTTCTTCTGTTTTTCATAATAAAAGAAATGCAGAAAAGACAAAGTCGTTCTCCACCCATGAGCAGGTAGAAGAATGGATGGATGTTGGTTGAAGTAAAGTGTTAGATATGTTAGCTTTGTTTTATCCATTGTTCTGTTTTTCTTGCCTACTGATTATGTTTTGTTCTCTCACTTCTTGCTTCTTCCAAGTGTGTTCCCCTTCATCTGAGTCTGATGTTTGTGTGTTTTCATTTGGTCCCTCTTATTTCCCATTTTATTTTGGAGGTTAGTTCCTCATGTGGTTTTCTATAATTTTGCTTCCCTCCTTTGTTCTTTTCCCGCCCTTGTTTTTAAAAAATATTATTTTATTTATTGGTTTTTGTTTTTCCATAAAAACATAAACATAAAGAACAAACTAGAGGCTGTGAGGCACATGGGAAATTGAAGATGATGCGACTGCTACAACGGTCACTTTAAAGAAATATGACCAAGAACAAGTTAAATAAATAACCTCCACATCTTACTGGATGAGAGTAAAGATCTTTGCTTCCTGCTAAATCAAGGTTAAAATCCTGCCCATTGTTTAATCAGGACCCATCTCCTCTTTACCACCTCATAGTACCGCATCATCCTAATAAAGAGTTAGTTGTTGTTCCTATAGGATTTAAAAGTAGAATGGGAGGCAGAGCCTTCAGTTTTCAGGCCCCTCTTCTGTGGAACCAGCTCCCAGTTTAGATTCAGGAGACAGACACTATCTCTACTTTCAAGATCAGGCTTCAAACTTTCCTTTTTGCTAAAGCATGTATTCAGGCGACCCTGAATCCTCCCTTATTAATGCTACAATAGGTGTAGGCTGCTGGGGGATTCCCATGATGCACTGAGTGTTTCTCTTCAGTCACTTTCCCCCTCATTATGTGTCTTTACACCTCTCTGCATTTAATCATTAGTTATCATTAATCTCTGGCTCTCTTCCACAGCATGTCTTTGTCATGCTTTCCTCCTCTCACCCCAATCAGTCGTGGCAGACGGCCGCCCCTCATCGTTTTCTCTGTATCATTGTAGGATCTTTACTTCACGATACAAAGCGCCTTGAGGCAACTGTTGTGATTTGGTGCTACAGAATTAAAACTTAATTGAATTAAAACTTGCAACTAGTGAGTGATTCCAAGCGATTTCCATCTTTTATAAATGTTGTCACTGTTGTCTGATTTTCAGAGTTTTCTCTCTATTACTGGCCGATCTGTAGCTCACGATAAACAGCGCCTTGAGGCGACTGTTATTGTGATTTAAAGCTGTATAAATAAAACTGAATTGAAATCAAATTGAACTGCTTCTGAGACATATTATGGTATTACTGAAGAAAGCATCCCAATCCCTTATTAAATCAACTCTGAGTATCTGGTTTACACATAAGTAATTCTTCCATTTGAATCATAAATAAAATCTCCTCAGTGTGCAAAGGTGGGAGGAGAGGTAGACGTCCAAGTTGAGTTTGTATTAAGGTCTGATTGGGTTCACCTGCCCCTTATTTTGCTTCTCTGCTTAGTGTGTATTTAGTATGCATCTTCCCTGTTGTTGGATTTTCTTTTCTTTTTCAGTAACTTCCTGTTTATGGTCTAACCTGCAACACTTTTTATGACTTTTAAAAAAATAATTCCTTATTTTCAGTCCCTTTCCTTTTGCTGTCTTGTCCTACTAAGAACTTATAAAACCAACTAAATAAAAACTATTTTTCCATTTTCTAAGTTCACATTAAATATAAAATAGTGGAGGACACTGTTAAACTTGTAGGATCCAGGCTCACAACACAATGAGCTTCAAAGAGATTTGGAATTGCTTGTTAATATTCAGGATAGAGACAGAAGTACACAGGTCAAAGCAGCAGGAACAGAGGCCAACTGGAACTTCATGAATATTAATTAAAGGACAATAAGACTCATAAATATTAATCTGCATGTCTGCATAACATGAAAATGGACAAACACGGTATTTTGGCAGTGTTAGCACCTGAACTGTGACCTGTAACTACAGTACTGTACGTGGGGAGATTTCATGATGATCAGTGTTTGTATGAAACATTTGATTGTAAAGTCATGTTAGTGAGTGTTTACACCATCACACGCTGGCTTTTCTAGAAAAGTACATTAGCAGTAGTAATAAATATTACAGGGAATTTATCTGTTGTATTTCATGGCACTAAAATAAATTTTAAAAATCTGGCTTCTGGACCCTCAGCCACAAAATATTTGCAATTACAGTGACGCAATTATGATGATACGAAGCTTTAAAAACAAAGTGTTTCAGCTTCATTTAGATTCACGTCTCAGCACTTTTCCTTTTGCAAAACAAATAAGTGTAAAAATGAATTTGTATGGGACCACTTTCAGAGGGAGATTACTTCAGCTAATCCAGTCTCATCCTGTAAACAAAGATATGTGTTAATGTCTCGCTGGGCTACAGCAGAGGTGAAGCAACAGTGCTGGAAAGTGCAGCTAAGCCTGGCAGGTGTTTGAAACCTTTTTCCTTTGAATTTGTTGCAGTTTAAAGTTAAAAGCACCGACAGACACAGAGCTGCTCACCAGCGGAGCGGTGGGGTATCATTTGCATATAGCAGTAAAATTAAAAAACTATTATCTTAACTAAGTGGTTAATTTCATTAACCAGTCATCAGTACAGATGTTCCACTAAAGCATCCAAATCAGTTCCAATACAAAGATCAGCATGAACGTTCCCTCAGTTGTTGTAATACAGTTTAATATCCAGAAATTCATGAAAAAGAGGATTTATGACAATTAGCAGCAGGAAGTCACGGTAGGTCACTAATTAACATCTGAAAATGATACTGCATGCTCTGAATTCATTCTAAAAAGAAACTCAAAGGTAAAGCACGACGATGGACGTAATCAACGATGTAAAAATAAACACCAGCGCTGTGTGGAGGATTGGTGACAAGGAAATAGACTGATCTTCATTTAGCAATTTTCTATTCCTGATGACTAAAGGAGCTTGGAAAGAAAAGCACCTGGACTTCTTTAGAAGCTTCTTCACTTCTAAGAGAAACTGGTGGAGAATCCCAGGTTTTTATGCCCTATTGAAAGTGTCCCTTAGAGGGTCGTGGACCCACTATGGATCCTCTGCCTAATCACACGATTAGTTTATCACAGATTAACCTACCACACATCTCTTTGGACTGTGCGAGGTAGTCACAGAAAACATGCAAACTCCACACAAGAGCTCGGGAGAGCAGATTCAAACAAATAGCTTTTGTGCTGCGAGACAATGGTGCCAACAGTTCCTCAGTGCAAGTTGGAACATAGCATGTTTGACATATAATAATTTTCTATGTGGCATAAAGCTACAGAGATATGGCCGGGCTAATATAAACAGATTATCAGAGGGAAGATGTAGGATGAGGGTTAAACTTATCAATAACAGGTAAATGTTCCTGGTGGGCAGCAACAAACGGCAGGAAGACGAAATAAACATCAAACTTCAGCTGAGAGAATGTCTGACAACAGTTATTAATATGCTCATCCATGGTTTGGATGACTTTCTATGAATGAGTCTTGATGCTAAGCTTAATGTCCACACTAAAATCTTAGCCAGCCCAAGAGTGATTCCAGACTGTGGTGTGCACCGTGTGATTAAAATACCTTAAAGGTGCACTGCACATGAATAGTGCTACTAGAAAGATGGACAGAAAGACAGCTGGAAACTTCTGAGGGTCTCATTTCATGTTGATAAAATATAAACAGCGCACTAAAGAAATGAGAGCCTCATCCAACGCAGGACATGACTGCATCTGCAAACGAGGTCAAAACATCATCACTTAACAAGCAAACGGGATCGAGGGATCAAAGACTGAAACACAGAGACGTAACACAAAAGGTGAAAGGTCAAGGAGTTAAACACTCCAGGGGTTAGGGAAGGGCTTCCTGATCAGTAATGGCAGATGTAGTTTATGTCCTCTAGTCTCGTTAACTGAGAGGATTTTAAAGCGTCGAACATTCAAAGAACAAACAAAACATCACAGATTTGGTCATGACAGCATTTACTTTTTAGCTCAGTGAGTGTCTCTCCCAGCATCCTCAGCTCTTTGCTCTTCTGCTCCACGTCCTGCTCCGTCACGAGCCCGTGATTCACGGACGAGTTCCTCTGGAGCTCCTCCACAGACTTCTCCAGGTCGCTGTGAAGGACAGAAATTTGTAAATGTCTTTTATTTTGAAAATGTAACTGTTCACACCTGAATTCACAGTGGATGCCCTGCAAATTTTAAAACTGAGTGTAAGACTTTATTCATGTACTACTACTCATCTACTACTGGCTTCCAAAACATTTACAAAATAGTCCCAAAATTGTGCTTGTTGCCAGCACCATCGTTTAGCAGATGAATGCAAAAAGTTTTTTTTTCCTGGTTTGATTTTGATGTGAAGCTTAAACCAGGAAATAATGAAACTTCAGCTAAACATACCAGGAAACACTGTCTACACTTTGCGTAAACAACTGGAAACATCATGAATCGTTCACCTCACCGAACCAACCGAGACCACCTGACTGTTTGCTGTGCTTCTTACTTAAGATCAAACTCACTGCAGCTGTTGGATGAGCAGCTCCTCCTGGTTTAGGTATTTGAGCCTCTCCTCCTCCACTAGGAGGCGCTGTCTCTGAAGCGGGTCCTCCTGGGTGCGCATGGCATCCAGCATCATGAGGCTCAGTTCAGACTCCGTCTGTCTCAGCAGGGCGAGCACCGAGTCCTGGTTCTCCAGCTGGGAAACAGAGTCACAGCTTAAAACTTGAACTGGTTTCCATTCACACTATTGGATGAGTGCACGTACCCAAATATTCAAACTGCATTTGTGAGTTTATGAGGTAAATGTACTGAAGTTAAAACTTACTCTCCTGAGGGATCAAACAACATCTGGTGTGTTGGTCTGTTTGCAAAAAGAGCTCCTACTCTGTTAGAGGAAAACTCCCCAGTAATCCTTTATCTTAATCGAGGGACTCAACTCTAACAGTACTGCAAGCTGCACATATTACATATCCCCCTTTGAGGCTACCGCACATAGATAAAACCCTCTTAACTCAATGGTTACAAGGCTCTTTTAAATAAAGTGCAATAATATGAAACATGGATCAAAAAGTAGTTCTTAAAGGATTCTATAAGTTCTACATTTTAAACAATATATAATAATAAATGATGAAAATAAATGTATATTATTCTCCTAATCTTTGTGAACTCGTTTCACTTTAGTTCTTTTCTAAAAAATCTGCTTTTCCTCTGCTGCTGGCGCAGAGCCGAGGAGACCCACCAACAGTGAAACAGAGAGCAAAGGAGGGAAGCAGGTGATCAACGCTATTCAATGTATTGTACAGTGGGGCATTAATATTAATATTTGGTCCAAGCTTGCACAACCTTGCTGACAAAAAATATGACATCACGGGAGGGGAAAAGTGTGGGTGACACGCTAGTTTGCATATTTGAAAATAGTTTTCAGTCAAAATTGTCTGTTTACAAACCTGCATGTTGCGTAGCTGTGACAGCTGTTTGCGCAGGGCGTTGGTGTTCTGCTGCAGGCTTTGTAGGTGGAGCTGCATCTGCAGGCGGGACACCGTCACAGGCTGGTTGGGCCCCGAGGGTGGAGGAGGCATCAGGGCCAGAGGAGCAGATGGTGTCAAAGCTGCCCGGCAGAAAGTGATATTCATTTCAGGGAACTCATTCATTCCTTGTATTGGGATCCTTTAGAGCACATTTAGAGCTGATAGAAAATTGTCCCAGAGTACTGTTACCAAATCAGAGGCTTCAAATGAAATCTGCATTTTGAGAAACATCTGCTGGTTGACTGCATGAATACAGAATATACTGGATGTTTGCACATTTGAAAACAGAAATCCAGGACAAGTTCTATCTGTGCTGCAGGTCAGAGGTGGAGATTACAGTCTTATGTAGACTCAACAGTGATAAACAGCATGGGGAGGCTTCGGGGACAAACAGGATCGGGAGTGAAAAACAGCAGTTCCACTTAATCCGAGAGTCTCGTTATAGAGGCGTCTCCCAGACAGCCACAAAGTGTGAGTGTTTCTAAATGAGAAAATCCTCTTGAATGGCGATGAGTGCTACGTTCTGACACACGCATCATGCAGAACAAGACAAAGGAAAGTAACTGGAAGACAGTCAGTTAGTAACAGAGGAGGGGGTGTAAGAGTTGCATTTCAAGGCTTCTTTTAAAACTAATTACAGCTGTCCACACCAAGGAGGAAGACTGTAACACCCCAATGCTGACAGCTGTACAGGTGAGGAAATGGTTCTGTGTATAACTGATTATGGGCACAGTTGCTGCAGCTCTCCCGGTCAACCAGAATTCAGCACAGCCTTCATCTTTCTGTAAGCTTTTAACTGCCAGCACAGAGTCCACAGATAAGAGCTCAAGCAAATCGAACCATTACTGACTAACTTTTATCATTCAGTGAGACACGCAGATAAAAATCTGACAGGAGAAAAAAGGAGCAGCTGGAGTGAATGGGAGAAGTTAAAATATAAAAATCACAACTAAAACGACTCTTCAGAAGAGTCTAATTCAAGTCGCAAGGGACTCAGAACATCCAGACTTATCTGTAATTTGCGATGAAATAAGATATGAATTGAAATTGCAAAATATCATCTTTTTAGATCCTTAATAGGAAAAAAGGAGGCTAAAACTGAACACTTTATGTGAAGAAATCAATGTTTCTAAAGATGTTTCCGCGTTTCCCACAAGCAGCTAATTTTCTGACGCACAAACGTTCAAACATCAAACTCTTTTGATCGCCTGCAAATTCATCCTTAGTTGAAAAGCTGAAGGGAAAAACTTTGACAAAGCAAAGAGTTTGTCGTGTCCAATTTAATGCAACTCAGCGATTTCTCACTCAAAAACACAGGAAACTATGGAGGACCAAAACTGCCAAAATTACAATGCAATAAAGAAAAAAAATAAATGGCTCAAGTTTAAAAATGTGCATAATGTAAGGAATAATCCACTAAAGAATTTTTTTTTTATTGTAGTTGATATGTTATACCCACACACACATATTGTTTTTCCTATTTGATTCTGTTTTTTAAATATACATTTTATTTTTTTATAGACAGTTTTACGAATCATTTAATTATAATTTTCCAGATGTATTCCCTGGCTTCTTTCTTCATCTCTGTTTCCATGCAACATTTGAGCACAGCTGTCATTTGAAAAAGTGTCGTGAGGTTGAATTTGGATCCATCTGTTGTCTGATGGTAGAATGGATGACAGGAATTAAAATATTCTCTGAGCCAATCATCATATCATCAGATAATTCAAAAGTCTGCCAGTGACAACTTAGTGAGCAAGCGAGCTAAGGTTAGTCAGCTACTGCAACGAGTAATATGTCTGGATTATCATATAAATAGTATTTTAGGCGTGAGGTTAAAATTATGATTGACAACAGAAACGTATTCGATTGATGGAGTGCAGCCCAAAGTCTTCTAAGAAAACCCTCCTTATGCCATTACGGCACCGCGAAGTGGCTCCCATGACGGTGCATTCAGAGACACTGCGCTTCATGTCTTACTTATAGTGTGTTAAAGTGTCTTATTAACCTGAAGAAGTCTGGCTATTCTCTTATGACCACTACCATCAGCAAAGCATTTTCTGAGAGAAGACACCTTATTCTGCCAGCTCAATAGATATTTTCTTTCTTCAGACATTCTCTGTAAGTCCTACAGGTGGGTTTGTGAAACTCCCAGTACATCTGCAGTTTCTCTCAGAGAGCCTGTCTGGTACCAACAACCTTACAACCTTCAAAGTCACTTAAATTGCCTGATGATTAGTTTGAACTTCAGGAGGTTGTTCCATGTGACCATATGTACATCCCTAAATGAGTTCCTGCCACATGATTGGCTGATATTTTGCCCTAATGAGCAGCTGTCCCTAAAAAAGTGGCTGATAATTGTATACTTAACATTTGCTTTGTATAATACAAACTAACAGGGGGCAGTTACCCAGCTGGCTATTACTTAGCTACTCAATGTGCTTGGCATGGGCAGTCCGAGTTAAATTCATCAGTAAACTGATAGTCAGGTATAAAAGTCTCCTGAGGTTATGAAGAGCAAATAAAAAGGTGAACTAGCGAAAAAACATGTTATGCAAATGCAAACAAAACAGAAATATCACATATTTTAAATTTTATTAAGCCAGTTTTATTTATTTGTTTATTTAATCATTTCTAATTTTGGCAGTTTAGGCCCTCCATAGAACAAAGGGGAAAGTGAAGGACACAAGGTGTCAGAGAGGCAGATCCTTCAAAATGACATGTATACATGTACTAGGAACTCATGGGACTCCAGATAAAAACAGGGAAGGGGTGAGACGGGGGGTACCAGACACTTCAGGAACACATACAGTAGCTACCTTTCTTTTTTATAGTTCGTCCAGCTAAAACAAGAAGCATGGGCACCAGTTACAGAGCAGCAAAAGCCAGCGTGTACAGTACAGTACAGTATGAGGAAGCTTGCAGAATCAGCCATTACAATCACATATGAGGCTCCTTAAGAATTATGCAGAGAAAATGAAATAGCAGCAGCTCTGTGTGAGGAAAAAGAGCTAATTTATGTGGCTATCAAACAGGCAGCAGTGTGAAGCAGTGACAGGCAGTGATAGGAAATACTTTGTCTCCTTTTCTTTCTTTTTTTTTGGTAGTGAGGACTTACTGTCAGTTCCTGAGCAGTCACTGGCTGACTCAATCTTCTCCCTGGAAGAGGCAAGTGTTAAAGTACTTACAGCCAGAACACACTATCGACTGAGCTACTGAGAAGCTATTGATATATGGTGGAAAATGTGTGAATGTAGTGTGCGTGCTGCTGTAGTCGGGATTTTTTCCCTCGCTCCTTCACTATTCCCTACATGATCTACCGTAGTGGGAACATCGCTGTTTAACATAAATTTACATTTTTTCTTCCTCAGCTGAAGCAAAACACATATGAATTTTAAAGCTTTTTCCATATCATAACAACCAGAAAAAAGGCGGAAAACCAACAGAGATGATAAGGCCTGCAGTTATTTATTAAATATATGCATTTATTAAAAGGTTTCCCTGGTTTTTGGATGTTGAAATGAACACCCACAATAGTGACTCAAAAGAAATGTGGGAGGTTCAGGACACAGGAATCCTGGCTGCTACAAACTAAAAGCATCAGTAGGGCTTCTCGCCTTTAAGGTTCCAGCCAGCAGCTTCATTTTCTTTAATATGACATTGCAATAAAGTGCACAACACAGAATCAAAAACAGTTTCTCTTCAGTTTCATAAACAGTACTTGGATTGTAACCTGCCCTTCTTCTATTTTCCCACAGTGTTTAAATTTGTCTTATGTTTTAATGATGTTGGGGTACAGCAAATCTGAGGCTTCCCGGGGCTTCCAAATGCTATCCTGCTGAGTCTCTAATGCCTCCCAGAAACACACACACACACACCAAGAAACACACAACCAAAAAACAGCATCTGTCAGCATGTCTCTGGCTCCAGTAATACCAAATATATCCATCCAATCTCATCTGTTAATACAAAATCCCTGAAAGACAAATTAAAGGACTTAAGTAAGGATGCTCGGCTCCAACATTTGGATCGAATATCAACCCGATCCTACTCAGAGAGCTCGAGTGGGTATCGGTGGCCCCGGGGTGAACTGAATTAACTTCATCAGCACATCAGCAGTGCGCTGGCTGCTACAGCAGGGAGGAAGCTCACGGCAAAAGGTCAGCAGTTTGGAGGTGTTTAATGTTGGTGACAAACAGCTTTTCTCTGGATCTTTGCAAAAGTTTTTGACTTCACCACAAACTCTGGTCAAACAACTCGACATAACCAAAACATGCAATGATAAGTCTTTCCCTGTTTCTCTCACAGCTTGGCCTGGTACTTAGAAAGTGCTGCACTTTTGCATGCACACACACCACTTTGCCTTAAATTGTTTTTATCAGTCATGGGAACACTGACTGATGCATGACTGGAGTTTAGGAAGTATTGAGCTCTCTAGTGGGCTTTTTTTTAATCCTGAATGTTTAACACAAGACCCCTGAAGAATGGAGGGGAAGTGTACTGGTACTGGTACTGACTTTCAGGAGCGGCAGAGAAGTATGTCAGGCTGGTGTAGGAAATTTATGAGGACAGCAACACAAAGGTGAGGGGTGTAGTTGAAGCGACTCGGATTCAAAGTGGGGATGGGATTACATCAGGGATCAGCTGTTTGCTGTGGTGATGGACAGGCTGATCAATGAGGTCATGCAGGAGTCTCTGTGTACTATGATGTTTGCAGACATTTTTATCAGGTGGAAGAAAGCTTGGAGAGGTGGAGGTATGCTCTGGAGAGAAGAAGAATGAACGTCAGTAGAAGTAGAATAAATTCATGCGTGTGACTGAGAGCGAGACAGGTGTAACAATGAAACTATAAATATCAGAGGTTGTGAAGGTAGATGGGTTTAAAAAGCTGGGGTCAAACATCCAAAGCAAGTGCAAAAGAGAGGTGAAGAAGAGAGTGCAGGCGGGGAGGAGTGGGTGGAGGTGATTGTCAAGGGTGAGCTCAGGTTGAGCAGTTTGGAGACAAAATTAGAGAGCCATGGCTGAGATGGTTTGGACATGTGCAGAGGAGGGATAGTGAATATATTGGACAAAGGACGCTGAAGATGGAGCTGCCAGGCAGGAGGAGAAGAGGCCTGAAAGGAGGTTCATGGGTGTGATGAAGAAGGACATGCAGAGGTTTGGTGTAGCAGAGGAGGATGATAGAGATCTGCTGTGGTGAGCCCTAAAGGGAGTACCCGAATGAAGAATTCAAAGTTTTCCCCAAGGACACTTCAACATGCTGATAGGAAGAGCCAAGACTCAAACCCCTGACCCTCTGATGAAGAAGCATCCTGACATTCCCTCTCAGCCACAGCCTGCCGTGTAAAGCCTGTTAAAAAGCCTTTATCACACTAACAATATGTTTCTGTCCACTTCATTAATATCTTACAAACTTCGATCACATAAAACTTTAAGCCTGAATGCTAAAACTGCACGCTGCAAATCTCCCAGCAGTCTACAAATGTTGTAAATGTGATATTTTCTAACACATTATCAACTGAACTGAATTCTTATCAGACTTTTTATGGATGTGGGTAGGTCGTACTTCATGTACTTTTCTGTATTTCCAAGTTTTCAGGGCAGTGTGTAAGGAATGGATCTGTAAATGGGCTTTGGATTAGTTCAAAAGAAGTGTAAGAACAAATCGTACACTAGGTAACAACTACAAAATGGATTTGTTCGCTTCAGACAAACGTGTGTCTGTGTTTGTGTGTATAAATGAAGTGTTTTCACAGAATTTCTATGCATGTTTGTTGCGTGTGTGTGTGTGTGTGTGTGTGTGTGTGTGTGTGTGTCTTACGGGCTTTCTGCCTCAGGCGCTTTGCTCAGTACTCTCTGCAGCAGCCCGGTCAGGCTGGCTATCTGCTTCTCCATCGCCTCCATACGCTCCCTGGATTCAAAGATGCACAGAAATGGTGGCTAACAGATGTTTCATACACATTTTACATAAAACATAACTTAAAAGGTTTCTCAGTTTTTAGTCCTCATTTAAAATGTAAAGTCAAGTGTAATTACTTTTGAGTTTTTTGTGTTATGAAATCAATGAAATTACCTCCTCACATAAAAATAAATCTACTTTTGCTTAAACAGCAGCTATCAGGACTGAAAAAGCAAATAAGTGTCGCATGCCAATGGCACATGAAGCTGGCTCCAAAGTGAATCATTTGCCACAGACTCTCGTGCTAAATGCAACAAAAATGGTTCTGGTCTCTAAGTATAGTTTGCTACATTATAACAACTGCAATATGGATGCATTGTTTTAGCATGCCCTTTTGTATTTTAAGACTTGAAATTAGAGGCGTGGCCACTTTGAGCAACACTTGTGTCGTCACTGGGAGCTCTACACTAAACCAGAACATTTAAGAAGTGTGTGCTTTCATTTTGTGAAGTAAATACAATTCTAGTACTTCATTAGTTTATAAACTATCACTAAATGGCAGATATAGGTCTCTCTGCATTGCACTCGTACAGTTAAAGATGCAGCTTGCTAGCCAAGCTAGCTGATGTTAGCAAATAAAATTATATCACCATCAAACTCTCATCACTTCAAAACAAACAAACAAACATGGCAGTGGGCAATATGCCACAATTGAGGCTTTAGAACAAAACTAAATATCTGCATCCATTTTTTTTAAAAACACATTGCCACCACTACATAACTATGATAGTAGCATAATTTTTTTAATCATATTTTTAATATTGATCAGTTCTGCTAAACTGTACAAATTTTATAGTACTTAAGATTGGTCATAACTGTTGTATACGATTTGTCTTCATATATATCTAATTTCTTGCTTGTGCGCTTGCTTAAAACTGTACATAAGCAGATATCCCTGAAGTCCTCATCTTTGCCTGTGATTCACCTGCCATCTCACGTGTTTCTCTATGTAAGCTTCTCAGGATCACTAATCTCTACCATAAGAATAAAGCAGCTGGGGAGTGATTCATAAATTTGCACATCTACCAGTGATAAACAGTACTGACATTCTCATATTAGAAGAGATGCAAGATCACCAAGCTCTGAGCACAAACTGGTTGTTGGTAAGGTGCGAGTAATTTCTAGTTTTAATGGCAAAATTATCAAAATCACTCATGAAGTCTGTTAACATTACCATAGGAAAACAAAGTAGACATCCTCCACACATACACATATGAATTGCCAGCAATTACCTGGTTTCTGTCTCATTCCCCAGCAGAGGTGAGCCGAAGCTTCCAGGTCCACCTCCATCCCCTCCGGCACCAGCCAACAGGCACAGCTGCTCTGAGGTGAGACCCAGTCCTGGTCCCTGACCCCGGGCTTTGGGACTTTCCCCAAACACCGAAGAGGTCACAGAGTCTCTTCGCAAACTCTGTCTCCCTGGAGAACCCCGATTGGGCATGGTTGCTCCATAGGAATCTCTCATGTCAGGTATCTTCTGCGGGGAGGAGGGTGGAGGCACCCGCAACCCCATGGCCAACAGAGACGCAGCATAGGCATCGTTATAAAGAGGTCCTCCGGGCCTGTAGAGAGCGCTGTTTTCCATCAGTTCTCCTTGTAGTGCAGCTGCTGAATAGGAGGTGAGTGAACGCACTGATGCAGCACCTCCACCACCCCCACCTCCACCACGGCGGTATAAGGAGCCGTATGGGTCGGCTCTTGCTGGCAAAGGAGAGTGAGGACCCCCTGCGAGGCTAAGCCGACTTGGATCTGGACCCAGAGTGTAGGGGTCTGCGTAAATCCCGCCCCCACCGCGATCATCCCCCCTCAGCAGCACCATGCTTCGGGATCCCCCCATTTCATCGTCGGGCTTCACGTCCCTGCGCTCAAGTATGGCACTGGAGGAGGTGCAGAAGGCCGGCTGGGGGTGGTGGGGCTGGTGGGGCTGGTGGAGCTGGGGCTGCTGGTGGGGAGAGGAGTGGTGGGACTGGGAGTGAGGGTGAGGCAGGGAGTGGGTGTGGTGGTGTGGCCCGGCATAGGAAGAAGGCCTTCCGCCACTGTAAAGTAGACGAGCACGGGAGGGTGAGCCTTGGGGAGGGGAAGCAGAGGAAGATGAATGCTGGGAAGACATCGGTGGATTGCTCAGGCGGCGGTTGGGTGGAGAGTCCTGGGGTGCATACACCATCTCCCTCTACAAACAAAGAACATAACTGTTATTCCTGGATACATAGCACATGTCCATCGAGTACAGATCAGTACAGGGTGCTGGAAAGTTTGCCCACAAGTCAAAAGTATAATTTGGGAAGAACATCGTGGGCTTTGTTGAGCATCTATTCTTTACACTCTCATGAAAATTCAAAGGCGTGTGGGAGTTTTTGCCAACAAGTCCACAAGTGGTTGTTAAACTTGCAGAAGGCTTTTGACTGTGTGGAACCTTGGGGAATCCTTTTGGGGGTGCTTTAGGACCACTGCAAGTAAATTTACTAGTCGACTCACTCTCACCTATTGCCATGAATTGAAAGTAGTCTCTAAAAGACTAAGATCAATGATATAAGTGGTGGAAATGACCTCCCTCCAAACGAGATCTTGAATTACAGAGACAGGGTGAGGAGGTCAGCAACTCAAGAGGGGTTTAGAGTAGACCTGCTGCTTTTTTTGCATCAAAAGGAGTCATTTGAGGTTATTCACATATCTGACTAGAAGGCCTCCTTGAGGCATATCTAACTAAAAGGAGACCCCAGGGCAGACCCAGGATATACTAGAGACAATTATGTCAGTTGGTTTGCCTGAGAATGATTCAGCATCCCCCCAGATGAGCTGGAGGCGAGAAGGTCGGTCTGGGCATCTTTATTTAGACCGCTGCCTCAGTGAATCAGACCTGGATAACATTACAGTGGCAAAAATAAAGGTCAACTCTTTTGGCCTGTGTAAATCATAGCGGCTCCACTGTTTTTGTTCACAGTAAATTTTGCTAAACAAGTCAGCAACTGTGCTTTTAGATCATTAGCAAAGTCATTGAATACTAAGATGTGTTCATAATATAGGCAATGTACATTAAGTGTTTGGATAGGGCTAAGAGGGATTTGTCACGCAGCTAAACCAAATGATCTATATTCATTTTTGTTCAAGCCACATGGGAGGCTCGCCAATGTTGACTCACCAACTAAAGAAAATGGTTTATTGGTAAATGACATTATGAGATTGAAGCCATTTATCCATTCTTACCCAGTCAAAGGGAAGAGATACCACGTCACATGTTGGGAGTCTGCATGAGTGAGGTGGTGCATAGAGAGAACTCAGAGACGTGGTGTTACTGAACATGAACAGGCAAAATAGTCACAAACTCTTTGGTGGAAGTTGCTGCAATCTCACAGGTTGTTGGACAGATTGTGAGTCTGTTAACAGACTGAATCAGTGCTTTACTGATTTTATGTCCTTTCCCCATCTTATCTCTAGTCCACACTTCCAATCCCACAACAGCTGTCATGGGCCTGGAAGTGAGGTTTAAATAGAAAGTGAAACTGAGGATGGTGTCCGTCACCTAGCTGAATATCATTATAGTTACAGTATTAATAATTCGATGGAGCTCTGAGGTCTGAAACGACTTGTTCAAATCCAATAACAAGATTCTTTAGAAATATCATTAAAGTAACAGTTTAAAATTTAAAGTTATACTAAAAGTGCGATTTGTGGAGGAAAAAAGGAATTTGATGTTGAGCCGGGGAGATTAAAAATTTTCACATTCATGAATAATGAAACGCAGCAACCATAATGGACCTACAGGCCATGAAGAGTGCTATTATATTTATTATTTATTGCTTCTGTTAGGGTAACTTCATATAATAATCATGAATTCAAACTAAACAAGTTTAGAACCTAAACTTGACTCCTGACTCTCTAATGAGATTAATCAGTTCATTCACAAAATATTCTTAATCTCGTGTTTTGCGCTTGTACACAGTGGATTCAATCAAACACAACACAGAAGATTAAATGTTATTTAGCTGCTGCAGGCCAATCAAATCATGTTATAAAAGCATCCAGAGAAAGCGAGCTAGTTGTTGCGGAGTTCAGCATTAAAATGAAGAAGACTTGATGATTATAGCACGTCATCACACTGTTATTATATAAAAGACATTACATATTCTGCAGCATGTCACCTCTCTTTTATCCACATCTCTCCAAATCTCTGGACGGGAAAAGGAGGTAACCTCTTGTCTGCAATTCAGAAGTTTTTGAGGCAGTTTTCAAGCTAAAGAGATCTATTGATGGCAGGTATTAGGGTAGATTTGGAAAAGGATCACACACTGTATATGGTTTTAGCTGCACCATCAGAAGAGCAGCGACTGAACGTCCAAGTCTGATTTCACTGGTGGCATTAATCACTTTGGGGAAGGGATACAATTTGTTCTCACTGTGGTTGAACACAGTTAAGGAGAGGCAGAGATTTCACAATGATACTAGAATGCTTTACCCATAACGTCTGTCAGTTTTTGACTTTTCAGAAATTCAACAATCAGCTTGACAACTAGCTATTTCTTTTAAAAAAGGGCAACTTACTGTAACAGCCAGTAGTTCATAGATGCCACTTCCTGATTGACAGGAAGGACTCTAAATTGCCCCTCTGAGTGCAGTTTAAGTTGCACTTGATGCTTTATTGACAGGCTGTGCATGAAGGGATAATCTTTTGGCATCAGACCCACATGTCAGATTGAAAGACAAAACAAAGCGGGGAGCGGAGGGTGTGAGTAAAAGCCGTGCTTTGAAGGCGACCAGACAGAAGAGTAATAGATACGGCAAAGAAGCACAAAAGAAGACGACGCTGTAATTGCTTGTGACGCACAGAGCTATCTCTCCTGGAGATGATGCAAATTGAAAAGCCAATATTTCCACATAATAACCCTCGGGTCTTTTCTAACAACACCCAGTGGACAGCCTCGCAGCACTCTGGGGCCATCATCTTCCATCTTGTATCTTAGCAACAGCCTCGTATCGACACCATCCTTTAAGTGCGCCGAAGACATGCAGACATTTCATTCCACCCCCTAAAGTCGCAAGACGCCTATCGCAGGTGCGCTCCTGAAAGCTTCATCCCACTGTGCCATTCAAAACTGCCCGTTCTCCCGCTGTGGGAAATCTACCAATCAATCTCCTCTTCATTCTGTCCTCCAGTCACACAGTCCGGCTTCAGTAATCCTCGTCATGCTTTTGTGGCCTGCAATCAGGGAGTGATCTTTGGCTATGCTGGCAAGAGTTCAATAAGCTCACACATACACACACACGTTCTCGTCCTCACCTTGACAATGCACCTCACACACATCCAGCTCAAGGTAAGCCTGCTGGTTTGATAAGACTGTAAAACGCTACGAAGATTTCAGAGCTGAAGACGGGGAACAATCCCTTGGGAACAGCTGACCTCCAGCGCATTAACGGGCAGCTGCAAATCACGCACACAGGCAGACAGTAAACCAATCGCATGCACACACGCAAACAAAAAGCCCCAGGATGTTTCATAGACAGCAAACTGAAACACCGAAATGTGTCAGAAAACACGCCGCTGCCGACGGCACTCGCCTCACTTCAGCTGTTAAATACGTAGATTCGTTTTTCACAGCATGTGCGCTGCATATGTCTGCCTTCCTGTAATGTAATTTATCTAGTTCATCATTTGCTTTATCCTATAAAAGGAGCGTTCTCTAACACTTTAAATTGCAGATCCTCATTTCCATAATCACACTGTAATTAGGAGGCAACAAAATGCATTCGGGGTTTTGTGCTGAAAATGCCAACGCTGCGAAAAGTGAATGACATGCAAAGGTTTGCTTTGCTCCTGCTGTAACAAAATGCATGAAGCATTAGTAATCATGCTAATGAAGCAGATGCCACATTTATGTTGCCAGAAACTGATTGATGTGTTAAAATAAATCCCACTGTGGCTGCTGGACAGGAGGATGTGATTTACAGGCGGCTGATCATCAGCTCAAATAAAGATGGGTTGATAAGTACATTTTAATACACCAGTAGTTTTATAGCACAATGAAAACTGAGACCTCTCTGAGAAACCGAGGGACACTTTGGTTAATGACTTGTGATTGACCAGTCATTAACACAAACCCTAACCAAGCATCAGCCTCCTTTATTACTCAAACATTGATCAAAATTTACAAAATGAACTTCATATTTCATTACTGAATCTCAGTCTTTGTACTGTCTTCCTCCCCTCGCAGAGGGCTGCACATCCCAAGCTTCTGCCAGAGGTTTCTTCCTGCAAAAAAGGGAGTTTTTCCTTCCCAACGTCTCCAAAATACTTGCTTATGCTTGAATCTAGTGACTGATTCCATAAACTCATCAGGGAAAAAAAGGACATTCGAAGGACTTCTTCACAATCAGAACTTATTTTGCCACCAGATGAGTCTGCTCCTACTGAAGGATTCAGGTATCAAGGCTTCACCTTTCAAACCTGTAAGGTATGTTCATCTTTTATACTCTGGAAGATCTAAAAATGAGTCAAAATGAATCGCTCCAAAGAGGTATCTGTGCATAGATGTTCATTATCTTTGGATAAAGGACAAGATTATTAGCATTATGCTTTCAATTTGTAGTCTAACGGCTATTAATAGTGTTTAGTGTAAAAAAAATGGCTATTGTTTGGGAAGATTTTAGCTTTTTAAATCCATTAAACTTGTGGACACAACAGGAAGTGTCCCTCCAGATAACTGCTGGCCACCCAGAAAGCCTTGAAAGAAAGCATCAAAAGGCCAAGCCAGCAGACTAGATGATGGGTTCCCAGACTGATCCCCTCAGAATCCCAGAAATCCCTAAATCTTGAAATGTTAACAGTTCTGACTGAATGATTGACTACTGGGGAGATTTTTCCCATGTTTCCCAAAGCAGAACTTCTATTAATATTGTTATTATTTATTTCCTAGACGTGTTTAGGTTGAAATACACTGCATTCATTTGCTCTCCTGTGGAAGCAATGCCATATTTAATCTGGCTGTAATGGTAGTTTGGCTCTCTGGTCTATTTGAACAGCACTAGCTTGCATGTGCATATGGTGAGTCGGTGGGAACTGTTTTCATTTGAAGTTAGGGAAATAATACCTCAGCTTCAGCAATTAAAAGACTGCATCCACGAGTCAGTCCTCAGACGAACTGGAGTACGAGTGTCATCTCAGAGAAGTGTTTCTGCAGTTTTGCAGTCTGCTGGCATGCAGCCCACTCAGCACGGGAGATGTGAAAGACTGGCGCTCGTCCAGGCTCAGTGTTGGGAAAAAGTCACATGACTCACTCTCGACGAGTGAATGAAACTAACTTAAGCCTGAACACATTGTGTAATGCAAACTAGCATGTGTAAAAAGATATAAAATCAGTGTTTCATGGGAGATTGATGTGGGCGTGAGGGTATATGAATAAGAGTTTTCAAAGGGAATTATGAAACATTATTTATGACAGGACTGCACAGAGTTTGAGTCTGCAATGAAGAAAAGGGATCATCTTCTGCCCTTACTTTGCATTTTGGTAAAACACTTAAACAGAGAACTGATTATTAAAGTAGGATACTGTATTTCTAAAGACGTTTAAAGGCAAATTTCCAAACTCCATATTTCTTTTGGTTTAGGGCTTTGTTCAACCTCCTGGTCTACTGGTGTTTTGCAATTTTAAATAGCAGAAATATTCTCTACCCATGAATGTTTGTCATATTTCTAACCCTAAAGGGAAGCAGAAAATCCAGCATTAAAAATCTCCTCATCTAAATGAACAATAAATAATAAAAGTACTGGCGGCCACATGGTAGAAACATTTATGCTATCCGCTATCAACTTCAAAATTTTACAACACCTCGCCAGACCCAAAGTGATCCAAGATTTTTAGTAGGTATACCGATGATATGAATATGAAACTCTGATGCCGCCTCGTTCTTGAGTTATCGCCTTCACAAACTTGGGTGTCCACGCTGCCCACCCGGCCTCTCACCTGGCGGCTTAAAAACAGCTGAGGAGTAAAAAACATGAGTGTTTGACCTTGGCAAAGTTTATTCTTTTAGTTCTGTAGACACACGCTGTCCTCACGGCCAGAGAGAAGGAGAAAAATGGGAGAAGCTGTTCATGAATGCACCTGTAGCGTTTAACCCTCTTTCTCTGTGTTTTGAACACCAAGGCTTATTTGTCTCTTTCCTCCAGGCGTTTGTGTGCACGCAGACTCACACTTACCCGCAGGTCTCCGTTTGCCAGGTGTGGGTTGTGATGTCCAGGGTAGGTGCTGTAGATGGGCTCTTTGCAGTAAATCTTAATTACGCAGCGGTCCTGAACGTCCCGTGGGTCCTCCAGCTCATAGAAGACATTACGGGTCTCATCTTTAATCAACAGAGCCGTGCTGGGAGACCTGAATATCAATAGTTGTCAACGCACACACAAAAAAAGACGCAAACACTGATAAACAGTCCATGCAAAGACAATTTCAGCATCTGTTACACACTAATATGATACAGTGATGTACGTTCACTTGGAGAGTGGGAGGAGGATTTCTAACTGCATGAGGTGCTCGTAATGAGAGAATCAGCTGGAAGCGGACTGATATTAGGTTAATCAGAAATCTAATGTTCAGTGTTTAAAGGTAAAAAAGTGCTGTGGATAACTAACATGGGAGATTCTAGAGAGAAACAAAAATTTAGAACTTAATGAAAATGATTATTGATGTTTTTGACCCAGTTCTTTGTCCTGAACGCACATGTGTTCAAAAACATATTGCAGCTAAGATTAAATGAATGGGCAGCTTATTGGTGTTGGTCAGCAGTGCAACTTTCAAACCAAAGACACCACATGAGATTTTTATTTATATGTATTTGCTGCAACCAAGACAAGAGTTGATAAAAAAAATAGGCTGAATTTATCAAACTTAGTGGCTTAACATGAAAAATAGAAGAATCCTTTAGATCTTGGTGCAGAATCGCGTCGTTTTATTTAAGTAATTCTGCAAAATGTGTGGATGGACACAAGATTAACACAAGGACCGTTGACTTTTTACAGTCTGCTCACTTTCCACCATCACATCAAAACCCATTAGAGATGGCTTATGGTAGCCAAACCGTTTCCTTTCTGGTTAAAGAACATAGCGATAAAAGAGCAGCACGACAAGCTAATGATGGTCACGGTTTTCAAATATTCAAACAGTTATTAAATCATATATAAAAACTAAATATTCTCTGTGATCATTTCTGGTCTTAAAATACATATTTTCACATTTTTTTAGTAGAACTTCACCATCAAAAGTTATTAAAATGAAAATAGATCAAAAATAAGGTTGATTTAAATCTAGCTGATAAAGCTACATATCTCATTTTTACCAAAAATATGATGATATATGATGAGTTCAATTCTGGGGTTGTTCTCTGGTTACATGGAGAGAAATTAGTAGTCAGCATTAGCAAGCTAAGCTAACCAAAAACATTAAATTGAGGGTTGTTTTAGACATTTTTGGAAATGAAATGTGGCATTTAAAGGATATTTAAAGAAAAATATAAGTCATCGTCATTTTCAGTGCCCTCTCCTGCTTTTATTCCCCATCTGTTTAAAGAAATGAATTTTCATGTGTGGCTGGTTGAGGATGGAGCTGAAATGAATCACCGACAGCCTCTGACCTTGAGATTGATTTATAAAACATGCCATAAATGAAGTGTAAATATTGCACTGCAGAACGTTTGTAAAAGATCTAAACAGATCGATAAACATGCAGACGTGTTAATATCCTGCGTTCGTGGATGTCGACCTACCTGAGCATGGCCATGGTGAGCCTTTGGGGGAACATGTGCACGATGAGGGCCCTCAGAGTGTCCAGGCTGGTCAGCTCGTGGGTCAGGTGAACCCTGCGAGTCTCCTCCCCAAGCTGGAGGAACAAGATCCCTGCATTTATGGATGGGGAGGAGCAATGGGGGAGATTCACAGTGGTAGATGGGGGTGGGGTGAAGTTTGGAGTCGGTGATGAAGGCAGAGAGCGTACGAACAATTTTCACCTCAAAGTTTTCAACAGTGTAGAAGCAGCTAATAATCATCCATTTTAGCTGAAAGCACACTGCTTGGCATAATCCCTCCGTTTGCGCTGCTCTTACCGTCTATACAGCAGGCACTTCCCTCGTTACCACCTCCGATCTAAAGCTCTCCATCTCAATGAAACCCATATGTGGGAGCAGGGTGAGAGTACAACATGTTTTACTTTGTTCAGCTTAATTTACTGTTAAAAAAAGGCAATTAACTAAATTAGTTGGAATAAATACTGAAGACTGAGGTCAAAATCGATATGTTACACAAAATGATTTAATGAATTTTAGTGTTAAGTTCCTGTTTAATTATACGTGGCCTGTATGCTGTGCTGCAGATTGATCTAAATGTCAGTGGTCAGATTGTAAATGTTCCTCCTGCTCACCATTAGTCAGGGTTTCTGCAGTGTTTACCAAATTAAATTCAAGACTTTGTGAGACCTTTTAATGCAACACAAAGGCATTTCATACTTGTTTTACAATAAAACCCGTAGGGTCAACGATAATTTATTAAGTGCATAATGTATAGACACAGGCGATTTTTTTCGGTGGTAATAACTGACCCAGGATAAGTTAATCTGATGCAGATCTAATGTTGCCAGCAATGTTGCCAATGATGCTCTTGCTTCTGGGCAAAAGAAACGCTGTGTCACAGCGGGGTGCGCCGGTGTGTTTTGTTTATAGGACCCAGAAGTGGATGCAGAGAGGAGTTGGAGGAGTTAACAAAAGGCGAGCCTTTATTTGGCTGTAAGCAGTGGTAAAATATATAACTAAGAAAAACCTATGGACACTATTCAAAGGAGCTTGCAAGGAAAAGCGTCTGGACTTCTTTAAGTTGCTTGAAGACGTTTCACCTCTCATCCGAGAAGCTTTTTCAGTTCTAAGGTCAAATGGCGGAGAGTCCCAGATGTAAACCCAGTGGGAGTGACCCCCCACAGAGGGATAAAGGACCCCCTGATGATCCTCTAATCACATGAGCCAAGGTGTGAAAACGGGTGTGGGTCCCAATCAGGCAGGGTTTCGGGTGAGCTCATTGTGAAAACTGGCCCCACCCACACCAGGAAATTGCATGATAAGGTGGGGTCCTTTTGTCCATCTTTGGGGGGTCACTCCCACTGGGTTTACATCTGGGACTCTCCGCCATTTGACCTTAGAACTGAAGAAGCTTCTCGGATGAGAGGTGAAACGTCTTCAAGCAACTTAAAGAAGTCCAGACGCTTTTCTTTGCAAGCTCCTTTGACTACGATGACCTGGATGACTGAGAACCTTCACAGACCTATGGACACTATGAGAATGAACACTGTGTAAACGAAGGCTACTGTGAAACACAGTGAGAGCTATGAGGAAAAACCTATGAAGACTGTGCTGACGATAACAGACGACCTGACAATGACATACGGAAAACAGAGGACACGGGAGGTGATCAGGGGAAGTGGGAACACATGGCTGATATGAGCCTAATGACAGGACAGGGGAAGTAAAACTAAATACAATGAACAAAGAACATAAGACTCCTTCAAAATAAAACAGGAAACACGGAGACGTAAATGTGACAATACAAGCTCAGACCTAAAACATATGAGAGACTAGACGAGGACCCACACACAGAAACCAAGGAGACAATGATACATAATGGCTGATTTTAACCTCAACTAAAACCTAAATAAGAATACCACATGAACCATCATCACAAATCTAACATAAGACAAATACCAACTACACTCAGCGCGCTGGGTCAGAGACCCAGCCTGTGACACGCTGGGTGGTTAATTTGTGGGTCTTCCAGTGCAAAAGATGGATTTAAGCATCAAGACGTCATGACTTGGTTTTTAGACTCAACAGTGAGCTATGCTTTCGGGTCTACTGGCCAAGTTTGATGTCAATAATCAGCACTTCTTTGGCATAACCAGCCTGCACAGGTGTGTGGTCATTAACTTGAAAGGAAAGGTGCTGATGCCTTTGTGTGTGTGATAACACACATTTCAACAGCTTTTAAAAATACTATTCTATGGCTGAAAAATGGGTTCAAACAGCTCTTTTAAGCACACTGTCCATTAAATTGAGCTCAGACTAGTCTATTTTGTGTTTGCCCTGCAACAGGCTGGCGATATGTCCAGCGTGTACCCCGCCTCTCGCCCTGTTTCAGCTGGGATAAGCTCTGTAGATCAGCTGATGTCAGTGCCAGCTAATATTAGCTGACAGTTCAGATGATGCCCATATGCACATCCAATTGAGTAGCTTAAACATGGACCATAATTCAAGCTGCTTCAGCCTGTGCACATTTGGTGTTGATATGCAAGCATCTTTGCAACCCACCTTCACCCCAGCTCCTGTTCATTTTGCAGTTTCTCACTTAAAGAACATATCTGTTTACAGTGGTGCTGGGATAAAAACAACATTACATTTCGACATATTTCTAATGGTTTGTTCTTCTTGTTCCTTTACATTCTGAGATTGTGATGTCTGTTATAAAACATGTAACTGAAAGTGGATCAATAAAAAAAGAATGTGATGGCAGAACAGTTGACGAAATGTATTGATGTACCTAATAAGAGGCTACTATAGCTAAGGCTCACACTGCTGTGCTGTGAAATGCGAAGAGAGCAACACATAATTATCAGCCTCACTTTAAATGGAAGCTGGAATTCCGAGTGGACGCAGTGAAATTCTCACCGACTCCAAGTGCAGAAAGTAAAATTAACACTGACTCAGATGTGTTATAATGTAAAAGGCTCGTTTTTAGAGAACAGTTTAAACCTTTTGAAGGGCGGAGGTGATGGTGAGATATCCCTAAGGATGGAGGCAACTTACACGTTTGGGGTTTTAGCTCACGATTGAGGATAATATAAAAAAAACTGACGCCTGCGCTACCGCCTGGTAAAGCATGAAGAAGAGCAAACATGAAATGAAATGATAGAACGTTTCACAGAGAGTTGATGCTTATCTTAATATGCTGTTTATGTGGTATAAAACATTTGAAACTCTTGACATTTTTCTGGCTTGTCCTACATTTTCTGTGTCCTGCAAATGCTATAAAGATGCTTTTAAGGAGGAAATGGTTTCGCTTGCTGCCACGGCCATTAATCAAAGACGACAGGTAACTCGGCGAGATCATTTGGAGGCATTAGACAGCTCTGTTTATATTCAGCACTCCTATAGGCAGTGCACTGAAGTCTGACTTTCACTTGACACTCAGAGGGCCTTGCCAGCTTCACTAGATTAACACTCGATGCCTTCAGTCAACTCAAACATTACCTGAAGGAGGACAGTGCCGTACAGGAACAGAGCTAATGTGTCTTGTTTACGGCTGCCTGTCAGAAACATCAAATCAGATTAAGCGAGTGATGGCCGCCCGACGTATCAATCAAAGTGAGGTTGTCAATACACGTCCACAAATGAAGGCTGATAGAAGAAGTGAAAATAAGAGTCAATTAGCTCCGCCTGCTGTGCTGACTGCTGATGAAATGAAACCTCAGTGGACAGATTTGAATCAGTGACTGGAATCAGACAACCTTTACTCTCATATCAAGCTCCAAACATAACCAGGAAGAAAGTGGAGACGAATGGTGAGAATAAAATGTTAAAGGGAATCAGAAAACAGTATCGAATCGCAGCGAAAGCACTAAAATTTGCGTTTCACAGGTCAAACATGTAAAAGGACCTGACGTGTAGTTTGTTTGAGGATCTCGGGAGGGGAAGCTGCTGTGCAAGTAACCAACTGTAGTCAGAAACTTTTCATAAGTCAAGGTAAGTTGTGTCCACAGCTGTGCAGTGGCTCGGTCAGGATGTGCTTATGCTAAGCTCAAACTACAACAGTTTAGAAGGGTTGAATGGGGTTGATGGGTTGAAATTGAGTGAACACATCAAAGCCAGTGCTAACGGTGATTTGGGACTCATTTACAAACATTTTCACACATTTTTGTGACTCCTGGAAATACTTTTAGCAGAGGGATATGCTCGGGTAGAGCGTACACGAGGACACACGATACCCACTTGTTTGTCATAAATTCTGTGGATAATGACTTGTTCTATTCATACAGGTGCTCATTCAGACACCACACAGTACTCCAACCAGCTCCAGCTCTGGTTGGATCAAACATTAAACACCGTTTAATGTTTGATCCAACCGAGTCTGACACTTCTATTCTCACGTTCAGCTCCCCTGGGTAATATTTACGAAGCTTCAGGGGTGCAGTGCATGTCTGAAGGCTCGGGTTATCACTCTCTAATGAGAGGTGGGCAGCCAAACATCCCTCCAGTCCCAGCCCTTCTGTGCGAGTCTGTGAAACCACACTATTTTTTTAAAGATTGAGCTACAGACACTGCTGAATTTTGGCACAGTAGTTCTGACTTGTGCCTTTGAGCGCACCATCAAATGTGACTTAACCTTCAGACCCTCATATAGTTCAATAAAGATAGTAGGACAGTCCCTTGACTCCATTGGTCCTGCTTTACACTTGCATTGCATCGGCTGTAAGATCTCCGGTTCCCAGCATTATTGGGGCTGGAGCCAATGACTCGGAAACAAGGTCAATCATCACATCACACCTGCGTCAGAGTTTCTGGGCGGTGAAAAAAAACATCTTGGGGGAGCATTGATATCGATAAATGTCTTGTGAGTCAGTTGCTCTACATTTTTCTCTGGTTTGAGGATTTCACTGAGCCAATGGGTGCAGCAGTGGGCAAATTTAAGCCAAGAGCTGTTGGCAAAGCTCCCCTTTAATCAAAGGAGTCTCAGTAATGGCCACCAGCAGAGATGTCAGCACAAATAAAGGTTTTTAATCTCAAAAGTTAGTCTAGAAGTAAAAAATAAGCCTCAAATAAAATGAGCTAACATTAAAAAAAAATCAGTACTTGTAACAGTGTTTTTCTCTCAAGCATCACTTCTTTGTAATCATCAATCTGCAGTCAGCAATTTAACTCAGAGTTTGGAGAAGCAGTGGGAACCATCCTTGGAGTAACAAGCTTGTTATCTCTGACCAATCAGCCAAAGAAGTCTGAAAGTGTGACTGCATTAAAAAAAAGTAAATGTTATTACTGGGAGATGAATCCTGTCCCGACTTCTCATTTGTGGTTCAAAGAAATGAGAAACAGATTTCACCCGCACAGAGTTTAAAATGACAACTGAGGTGTTTTTTTCCCACTGAAATAACTTACTATTAAAACAACATTACAGAGACTTTATGAATAAACAGGAAAAAGGAAAACCACACCCTAAAATGTCAAGATTTTAAACTTTAGTCTGAATAAAAATTTTGCTGAATGAAACTAAAAGCTGTCTGCATAATTGAAGGCTCCAATCTCCTGAAACATCTTTGGATTTTATTGTAGAAAGTTTGTAGTCATCATCGCCGTGAGCAGATTGTACGTGCACATGTCTAACCCCTACATGATCTCATTTATTGCACAGAATCAGAAGGGTTCAAGTCGTTTTCGTCATTTCTGCTGAGTGGATATCACAGATGGGCCTCGACACAATCTAAATATGAGAGATATGAAATTTTTCAATTTTACTCAAAGACAGCGGACTGACCTGGCGCCCGCAGCTTGGCCTGGCTGGACGAGCGGGCCAGCGGCAGGCTCTGGCGGAGCCGGTTCATCCTGTTGAAGCCGATGGGAATATCAGGGTCTGACATGTTCTCCAGATTTTCGGCTGACGCGAAGGATACCCTGCTGGCCTGGTCAGCGAGAGCTGGCTGTGTCGGGCTGAGTCGTGTCACACGTGGCGTGCGAGTCTGCGAGACAGAAGTCGAGAAGTCAGGAGAGAAAAATAAAAGCACGGATGATGCAGAGCGATCAATGAGCTGACACCAAAAACACATGCAGAACAGAAAGCAAACAAAATTGGCCTCGGGAAATCAATGCAAAGAAACAAAAGAGACTGTAAAAACCTGCTTTTAGCACAAATACACACATTTAACCTCAGACAAAGAAGCTTTACGTCTTCATCTACGCACAGAGACTCAAAACAAAGTGAGCCGAAGCCTAAAATTAGAGCAGCTCAGACAGCCAGGTTAAACAAACCCACGAGTCAAACTCAGGGCCGCCTGCGTTAATGGGACACAAAAAACTATTCAAACAATGTTTCCACTAAATGTTCTGATATGTAGGAGGCAGCAGCTGGTGCTGACTGAAATCTTTCTGAAGATGAAATAAATGGATGATATTCTGCTGGTGGCTCAGAGCACGTGCCCGAGAGCCTGGTGGTTTCAAATGCTCCTAAAAAAACTGAGCCAACTGGGGCATTGTGATGCTAATGACCCCAGCAAATCCAAACTCTGGCCTGGACAGCCCCTCTATCTGTAATGCAGATTGCTGCTAATATTTCACCTGTCCAATCTGAAACCACTGGGAAGCCCAAATTGAGAAGGACCTCTCATTACAGCCCTACCAGGAGCTCCTGCAGCAGGTTGGCTTTTAATGAATCCTTACTGACAGACATTTTCCAGCCCAAAGACTACAGTAATGAGCTCCCACAGTGCCACGTGAAGCCAGCCCCAATTGTCTTATGCATCCGTGCTCTTTGCTTAGTCCTCACTAACACTCTATGGGTGCTGTTTGATTTCTGGAGGCTACAGCGGGCCACGCATGTGTGCGCAAACATGTAGGAAACGCCAACAATCACGTCAAAAGACATCAAATCTGAGGATAAAATGCACACTTACAGTCTGCTCCACTAAATTATCTCTTGGGGGTTTGCTCTTTCTTCATTAATATCATTTCAAGAGTCCTTCAAGAGTGGATGCTTCTCTGGTGTCCTGGATTGTTGATTACCTGACAGGAAGACCACAATATGTACGTCTCCCACAGTGTGTGTCTGACAAGGTGATCAGCAACACAGGGGCACCACAGGGGACTGTCCTCTCCCCCTTCCTCTTCACCCTCTACACCACAGACTTCAGCCACTGCACAGAGACCTGCCATCTTCAGAAGTTTTCTGATGACTCTGCGGTGGTTGGATGCATCAGCAGGGATGATGAGACAGAGTACCGGGCTGTGGTCGACTCCTTTGTCACGTGGTGTGAGCAGAATCATCTGCAGCTCAACGTGGCAAAGACCAAGGAACTGATCGTGGACTTCAGGAAGACCAGGAAACACTTGACCCCTGTTTCAATCCAGGGGGTCAGTGTTGACATTGTGGAGGACTATAAATACCTTGGAGTACACATTGACAATAAACTGGACTGGGCTAAAAACACCACAGCACTTTACAGGAAGGGCCAGAGTCGTCTCTATTTTTTGAGGCGACTGAGGTCCTTCAACATCTGCCAGAAAATGCTGAGGATTTTCTATGAGTCTGTGGTGGCCAGTGCGATCCTCTATGCTGTTGCATGCTGGGGGAGCAGGCTGAGGGTCGCAGATGCCAACAGACTTAATAAACTGATCCGTAAGGCCAGCAATGTTGTGGGGATGGAGCTGGACTCCCTCAAGGTGGTGTCGGAGAGGCGGATGCTGTCCAAGATAAAGACAATGTTGGATAACACCTCCCACCCACTCCATGACATGTTGGTCAGTCACAGGAGCACGTTCAGTGAGAGACTGAGATTACCGAAAAGCACCACTGAACGACACAGGAAATCATTCCTGCCTGTGGCCATCTCCCTGTACAACGCATCCACTTAACACACTGTTTGCTGCTACAACTACACATGTTTCTTTTCCAACTATTTATTTATGAGTGACTTATGTATGTATGTATGTATATATATGTATATATTGTACTATTCTTAGTTAGCGTATTGTCTGTCTTGTCTTAATGTTGGTTTAAAATGGAGCACTGTAACAAAAAATAATTTCCCCCAGGGATCAATAAAGTATTCTGATTTCTGATTCTGATTTAAATTAAAAAAAAATGGCGAAACACATGCACCCACATGTCTTTTAACACAGAGAACAGGCTGACAGACTATGTGTGCCTCCTCTCATATGTTTGGAGATTTATGGTCTCGGAGTGCGCTCGACAGCCAGACACTGCACACCTTCTGCCTTCCAGCGCACAAGAATCAAGCTGGCGGGGAGAAAAGAGCTGGGAATTATAAAGTTTGTGTTCAGCGAATCGTGAAGGGAAGAAGGGAAAAAGAGCAGATAAGGGTTAGAAACAGAGCGTATATTCACCAGAGAAAGAGGAGAGTAAACAGAGTAAAAAAGATTTTCTCTTTTAATTTCGGTTAACAGACAGACGTGAAGCTTGGCTGTACGTTTAACTCCGCCGTTTTATTTTCCACAGTAACAGTCAATAAAGCTTCCCACAGGATCTCTCCCAGAGGACCTCCTCCCTCACACTCCCCTCACAAGACTCATT
Organism: Aulonocara sp. 'chitande type north' Nkhata Bay; assembly: GCF_057382095.1. Taxonomy (NCBI): domain Eukaryota; kingdom Metazoa; phylum Chordata; class Actinopteri; order Cichliformes; family Cichlidae; genus Aulonocara; species Aulonocara sp. 'chitande type north' Nkhata Bay. Next base: position 23,894,646 of record NC_141351.1, on the reverse strand, counting down.
AAAATGACTTTGGCTGCAGTGATAAGCTGGGCAAAGAAACACATGCACAGTGATATATTTTTCAAATCTCATGGAAAGCGTGATCAATTTTCAAATCTGAAGTGTACATAAAATTGATTTGTGTAATGCTAAGGCCTCGAGAGAGCCAGAGAACCTCTGAAAGGTCGGATAACGCTAAATCAGATATATAAATAAATAAAAAAATCAGATGTTTCAAAGAAAAGTGCTCTTAGCAATTCTGAAATTATGACAAGTGCTCTTTTTATTGCCTGTTCTTCCAAGTGATTCGTTTTTACACTGAAGTGATTAAAAGCAACTCTTTTCATCTCGTGCTTTACTGAAATCATTTCTGATGTCGCGGCGTAGCATCAAAGGCTAAATGATGTGTGGGTTCTGAAGGAGAAAGGTTCAGCCTGCATACTGACAAACACTTTAGAGGCAGAAACACCATCTCCATTCCAATAACACCGCCCATAATCCAGGGAGACGTTCTGGATGGACGCTTGTGTCTGTGATCTCTTTCTTTCAGTCACTAGCGAGAGCTCATAACCATAACTGAGAGTGAGGAACAAAAATCGACAGCTTCACCTCCACACTCAGCCCGCTCTTCACCACAGCAGACCAGTGTTGCATCAGCACATCAGTGCAGATGCCGAACCAACACATTCGCCTTGTTCGCCTTGTAATCGGAAGGTTGCCGGTTCGAGCCCCGGCTCGGACAGTCTCGGTCGTTGTGTCCTTGGGCAAGACACTTCACCCGTTGCCTACTGGTGGTGGTCAGAGGGCCCGGTGGCGCCAGTGTCCGGCAGCCTCGCCTCTGTCAGTGCGCCCCAGGGTGGCTGTGGCTACAATGTAGCTTGCCATCACCAGTGTGTGAATGTGTGCGTGAATGGGTGGATGGATGACTGGATATGTAAAGCGCTTTGGGGTCCTTAGGGACTAGTAAAAAGCGCTATATAAATACAGGCCATTTACCATTTTTACATAGTTAGTCTCTCCTTCCTTCTTCCCCCAATTCATGAACAAGGCCCCGTGATACTCGGGGTACCAACTCATCCCCAACAGAATAATAAAATGCAATAATTCGACTCACTAAATCTGACTCACAAACCTCTTGGATGGTCTGTTTCACACAGCAGCCCACAGGAATGGTGAAATAATTTCATTAAAATGCTCCAGAAAGCACCATCAGTGCAAACACAGTAGAGTGTTTCAGTTCAGTGACTTGATCTTATACACAAACCACATAATCTTTAGTTCTCCTTCTGCCTGACTCAGTGACAAGCTGCTGCTTTACTCTACTACTCCAACAGAGATTATTTTTTTTAGCCATCGTGTATCACTACTTACATTGTTTTTGCATTAACTAAGTGACCAGTTTATGAATCCTCCCTGCAGAGGTGCAGGACACACCAAATAAACTGTGAATGATTATTATTACACACACTGGGAACGGTGTCAGCAGCGGGGCTCCAGCAGGGGTGGAAGAGCGTTGCTCCTCCTGGCCAGAGGGTGAGCACACTGAACCCCAAGTTGTTGCTCTGTGAATGAATTATTAAGTGATGTGTTCATAAAGTGATGTGTTTATACAGTGATGTGTTTCAGACATGTCCAGCTTGGAGGAGACCCCAGGGCATGCTGGAGAAATTACAGCAGAAGTCCTGGAAGGAAGGATGGTTTACAACTCGGCGCTAATTAGCAGGCGTTTGTGGCTTGCTCATATACAATTCATGAACACAGCTTGCTAATCAAGCTTGTTAGCATTAGCTCTTCAAAATAAGGATAAGCTATTGTTTTACATAAAAAATGATTCCTAATATGAATAAAATGGGTTACTCGCTCAGTGACACCCGGGACAGGCTCCAGCCCTGCTGAGACACTGGACTGACTGATTGCAGTCAATAAATTTTGTCCTTATCTCTGTTTAGCTTGAATATATTCAGGCTCCTTGCTTAAGGAGGCATTCTCAGAGTCTTATTACTCTGCAATGGACACAAAGGTCTGTGAAGTCGATCCAGCTACACAGAGTGCTTTAAACATCAGTCTTCCCTGAAAGCTGAAGCATCCAGTGCATACGTTTTCTTGCATGAGAGATTCAATGAATTTCATGAGCACAGAAGGGCGGTGCACATAATCACATGGCTTTCTCTTTCAAATTGAACTGTAATCACTGAAGGAAGACAACGTGGATAATTTCACTTGTTCCACCTTTGTCAGACTATATGAGCCGTTACAGAATAAAACTGTCAACTTTCCATTAATACATTTTTTATGTAGAAAATGCTCCTCGGTGTAGTACTGCAAAGGATAGCCTGGTTTATTCCAGGCACCTGCAGTTTGAGCTCATGTCTTTTTAAATGTACTCGTGTAAACCCGGCTTTCAATTGCACCAAACCAACAATTTGATACCAGCACAGATGGAAATGTGTGGGCTTTATCACTATTTAATGACTAAAGAAAAAAACACCAGATTCAGACCATGATGCATTACCTGCGCAGGACTCTACGGTCCTGTGTGAAACACAGTCTGTGGTTCAACAGCTTGTAACACGAGGCAGTAACTTAAAAAACCTGCTTTCTCCCTGACTTTATCAGTAACGAGCCACTTCTTATCTGTCACATGAAATATGATATATTAATTTAAGTGGAAATCAATTTAATATCTTGAAACATTAGTCATCTGCTGTGTCTTTTTTTCCATGACAATAAACAAGCAGCTGGCTGCTCACCAGGTCTGTTCCTACTGCCAGCACGGGGAGAGGTGAACTCTGTGCGATGTTATGATCACGGCAACAATCCTGAGCCAACACAATTACCCTGATTATTTAAAATGGAAGAATGATGTGGGAAAAATGGTGACTTGGTTGGCTATTGTTGGATATCAATTTTGGCTCAACTATTTCTGTGTCAAGGCACCTCAGACCTCTGTCTGACCTTTTATCCCCACCTGAGCACCATATTTAATCATTCCTGTGCTGTTCTACTGTTTTAAAACTCCCCCAGTGATCCTCCAGAGACCAGCAGGAATCTCTGCAGGGATCTGGGCGAATGTGGTGGGAATGCAGACAGTTCAAGTGTCAAGGTGCCCCTCGAGCTCTGTCACATGACTGGCAGGACTCCAGGATTCCTTAAAACTAACATTTTCTCACTAATTAGCTCATTTAGGCATATAGAAGTGGTCAAGAGGACCTGCTAAGTAGAAGGAAATAGAGAGGAAAGGTGATTTTTTGTGACTTTGAAGGGGGGCGTGGTTCTTGGTGCCAGACTGGCTGCTCAGAAACTGCAGATCTACTGGGATTTTCCCACACAACCATCTCTTGGTACAGAGAACAGTTTGAAAAAGAGAAAATATCAAGTGAGGAGCAGAGTGTGAATATTTTGATTTTTAATCTTTTTTAACAGCCTTTCTGGTGTCATGGTGGCAAGTGTGCATTTGACATTTTTGTAAGTGTTATAGAAAGCAACATTTATTCTTTGCAGGAAAGAAAATGGCAGATTGAGGTTTTTACCTCAGTGCGAGCTGAAACATGACTCTCAGTTCAGCTAATGTTAAACAATTTCAGTTAATACCAGGCAGAAAAAACGTGTGGTGTTATTAAGAGTATGAATCAAGTTAAACACAATATCGTGCTACTTATAACTTAAAAACCTCTCACTGAGTTTTTGAAAAGATTTACACTAAATATCATGTTCCATTCAGCACAGTTGACCCTTACCTCTACTTCCAGATTCTTGTTTAAAAGCATGAAAAGAGCTTCAGCTTCATTAGCTCCTCACCTTGATCTCTTTAGAGGCTTCTGTAAAAATATTCACAGCTCTTTCTGATGCTTTCCAAACCTCAGTGTGGCAACTCTGAATGGTTACTACCAGCTAACACACAAGATACTGACTTAAGATGCAGCTGTGCACAGCTGTGCAGAGCCCCCACCCCTGACACAGCTGCCACACCCCTGGACCCAGCAATTTCATGGACATTACCTCTACATGCCGTGGCATTCCTTTCCAGTGAGACTCACAAATGAGAGCATCCCAATCCCTACCCGCCTAACGGCATGTTTGGGTGCCACATCATACGAGGACTTTTTACAAAGCAGCCTCGGCTGGAAGATGCGAGTCGGCAGGCCGCACATCTTTGCAACAACAGCCCGAGGGGGGAGAGGCAGGTGAAGGAGGAGCACGCGTGATGTGTTCAGTGGTGCGCTGCCCGATATAGCCACAGTCTTCTGTTATTTCCCACAGAGCAGCTTCGCAGGAGCAGCTGGGGGTTAATTGCCTTGCTCAAGGGCACTTGTTTTCGAGTTAGAGGCAAAACCTCCATGAGAGCAGGGAGCCTTTTGCTCATTTCCCTGCTCGGATTTTCCTTATTGACAATTTTGAAGTATTTTGATCTGAGCTTTTATACTTTAGCATCAAAGTGTATGTGACCCGATTTTAGTTTATTTACAAAATAAATAATAAAAAAAACCCTTGTGAACCCTACAGCCGGCCAAGTCTGGGGTGTAAATACAGCCTTTCATCTCTACATTACTTCAGTTATATAGCCTAAAGTGAAGGATCATTTTCTTTCACATAAAATCTAGAGGGAAGTTCTCATCCAGTTATTGCTTTCCACAGAGTTCAGCCTGCTAAACAAACCTCGCAGTCTTGGCAGATGGCAGTGAAGTGTCAATAAGTGATTCTGGCCACGTGCCTCAGCGCAGTGCCAGTCGGGGAGCGCTGCAGCAGTCGGCCTCCTAAGCCTTTTAGCGGCGGAAAACGCTCCGGCTATTCTCCGAGTCAGATTGGGGAATAGCGATTTTCCACCAAGCATCATATCAACAGCCAAACAGCACGAGGGCCACAGAAGCAGTTGTCTGAATGCGTTAGAGATGAGCTAGCTCACTGGGACAAATATGGCACGGGTAGTCTGGGGATGTCTCTGTATGGAAACTGCTCTGTCTGCCATATTCTCTGTGTAAGACTCATGAAAGATGAACAAGTGTCTTGCAATGCTTCTGGGCTCCCAAAAGAGACAAATCCTTTAAAAAAGGATTAGCTTCCTAGCAGACACTAATCTAACAGGGATGCTCCTGGTGAAAAAAATGAAACAACTAGTGTAAAACTAAGAAACACTCACATATCAAAATAAATTTTGATTACTTTTTTATGGACAATATCAAAAACTGTCTTTAATCTTTAATCATCTTTTATCATCCTTTAAGTGCTGCTTATGAACACGTTAACTCTAAAATGATAGCGAAGAAGAAAAACGCTTGAAATAAGCTGTTAAATACAAAGACACATTATTAAATTATCACAAGTTATCATGCAAAAAACTAATAATTTGCCATTGAAATGTGTGGTGCATTGTGCATATAATTTTTCTATAATATATGACAACCATCCCAATAAAAGGAAAAACATCTAAAATAATAACAAACAAATCATCCATCCATTTTTTTCCACCTATCCCGAGACGACTCGCAGGTCAGCCTAAGCAGAGAGGTCCAAACCTGCCTCTCATCAACCACCTCCTCCAGCTTATCCTGGGGAACACCGAGGCATTCCCAGGCCAGATGAGAGATATAATTTCTCCAGCAGGTCTCCTCCTGGGAGGACATGCCTGGAACACCTGACCCAGGAGGGGACCATCTCAACTGGCTCTTTTTAAGGAGGAGAAGCGCCTCTCTGGACCCCTGCTGAATGAATGAAATTCTCTCCCTACGACTGCATCCTGCCCGCAGCTCGGACACCAGCATTTCACTGCATGTTCACTATATGTTGTATTGTTTATGTGACAAATAATATATGTATTTAATAATAATAATAATAATAAGACCAACCATGCCCACGACAACCGAAGGAACTGCCGTTTTTGCCACTTCAGCCTTGAGCTACGTTCACATGTACACGTTATATTTTTAAAACTGATCCACAGAAAAATATTTCTGTTCACATGAAACATGCAAATTTTTGATCCGTTTTATAAAAATGACAAAATCTAGTAGCTACACAGACATAACCTGATAAACATCGGTGAGGTTCGAGGAACACAAGATGTAATAAAGCCAGGTATGCATATTTAAACATTTCCTCTGCTTCGTCACTATGGTTACAAAATAATCCCAGTAGGCCCCATTATCATTCCCTCAGTAACGAAGAAGGCTGATGAACAAGTGCAATACTGGATGCAGCTTCAGTAGGATCCCCACTCCCTATCTAAGCCCCACAGTATGGTCCACCCCCCCGCCCCAAATTAAACACCAAGGCAAAGAAAAAGCGACAATAGGCGGTGATTACTCTGGCCACTCTCGACAGAAAGACAAGCGGACAAGAGATGTAAAATGCAGCATTAATATTTGTATAAGTGAGGCTGGGAGTGATGAAAAGAGGAGAATTATGCAGCACTCTGCTCCATTGTGTCTTTGACACTGTCAGCAGCAATTGCTGCCTGGTGTTTGAATCCATGTTCAGCCCCGGTGACGAGCTGAAAATCCTCATGCAAGGGGAGCGTGTGAGAGGAAATGTGTGATATAATATAAGAATCTATATTCCCATTTGCTTGCGTCCAATCAGTACGAGCGCCACCGATGTTTGTGTGCATTTAGCAAGCTGGAGACATCAAAGGGGGAATAGCAGGGGACTATTAAACACATACACAGCCTCACACACATGAGCACAGCGGTGCACTGCTGCAGGGGTTTCTATTGCATCAGAAGAGGAGGCGAGACTCCCCGTCTCCCTGAGAGGAAGAGGAGCGATAACCAATCCTGTATGGGCAGCAGACCAGCAACAAATAGGGGGAGAATGGGAAAAAAGCCAGCATGTGTGTTTGTCACCAGCTAAACAGACGAGGCAGCGAGAGAGCTACTGTGAACGTACATGACGAAAGGAGCACGAGATGCAAACTGTAACACGAGAGATTAGCCATATATCAAAATAAAAGAGGCTATTTTTGCAAAGTACATGCTGGATGTATATGTAATTAAGCACCGATATTCAAGCACTTTCAGCACAGCCGAGCATTTGTTATTGTCTGTCTGTGTTAAATAATAATAATGGATTGGATTTATATAGTGCTTTTCAAGGCACCCAAAGCGCTTTACAATACCACTATTCATTCACTCTCACATTCACACACTGGTGGAGGCAGCTACAGTTGTAGCCACAGCTGCCCTGGGGCAGACTGACAGAAGCGAGGCTGCCATATCGTGCCATCGGCCCCTCTGGCCAACACCAGTAGGCAAGTAGGGTAAAGTGTCTTGCCCAAGGACACAACGACCAGGACAGAGAGCCCAGGGATCGAACCGGCGACCTTCCGGTTACAGATGCGATTCCCAACCCCCTGAGCCACGGTCGCCCCGTTAAAGGATAAAGCCGTCACTCTAATTTCTTATTGTCGACGATCCTCTGAAAAAACCCAAACCAACAATGTGCCCATCTGTCCCTACCCTGTCTCTGATGCTCAGCTCTCAAGCTCAGTGATTTCTGGAAGTCTTTAAGAAATACTCCTAAATATACACTTTCATTTTATGAAAACAGGCACAGTCATTTTACAAACAGATGGGCACTTATAGCACAAAGGAGGAAATACTCGATTAGCTAAGGACTATTTTCAGCCGTGGATTAATCGACAATTTTTGTGTGCTACTTCTGCAAATGACTCAACTTGGATGTTTTTTTTAATCAATCCGTAAGCCCTCCCACATCGTCTGACACTAATAATAGTTTGTTTTGTGTATTCATGTATAGTCAAGGATAATTCCAGTGCCTTTCAATTTGATGCTTTTGCCTCATTGTGACTTAACTGAGCGCCTGTTACAAAATAATTGTATTTATTCTAAGATTATTGCTCTCTTAAAAAGCACAACAGTGAATTTAGCTGTTGAGCAGTGGTTCTCGCAGGGTGGGAATATTTGACCACTGAACATTCTGCAATGAAAAACTGCACATAAGTTATGAATGAATTAATTTGCTGCTTCAGTATCCATTTCCTGTTAAATATCCTTAAAGAAAATTCTGTCAAAGAGGGTTTAGGTAACGGCGTGCAGCGCCCATAGTGGGAATTATGCGACCAAAAGAGCTCCCAACATTCAGGACACCATATCATGAAAGCTAAATGTCTTAGGGCTTCAGGCGGCCCAGGGACAGAGCACATCACCTGTTAGCAGAAGTTGATGAATTCAGTTCAATTGAGTTTTATTTACACAGCGCTGAATCACAACAACAGTCACCTCAAGGCGCTTTATATTGTAAGGTAGACCCTACAATAATACATACAGAGAAAAACCCAACAATCATATGACCCACTATGAGCAAGCACTTTGGCGACAGTAAGAAGGAAAAACTCCCTTTTAACAGGAAGAAACCTCCAGCAAAACCAGGCTCAGGGAGGGGCGGGGCCATCTGCTGCGACCGGTTGGGGTGAGAGAAGGAAGACGGGATAAAGACATGCTGTGGATGCTAACATAGTGCCAGGTAAGCTATAGAGCCATAGTTCTTAGAGAAGTTTGACCTCCTTTGAAAGAGTCCTCACTGAACCAAAAGCAACAATATGTTTGGTAGGCTATGTTAAATCGTCTGACAAGGTCCAGGCAAGATGTATGCTAACTGAGTGGTGAGTACAAATGGGACGAGAAGGAAAACTGGCAAAGTGTATGATGATATACAGGCTGATGGCTTGAAATTTCTGCTTGTACTTTGATGTACAAACAGCTGTCTTAGAGAACATTATGGTCATAGAGAAAGGCAACCTCAGACAGGCATGCAGGCATGGCCCTTAATGTAGTTAGCAAAATAGCTATTTAAGGTGGCTAATTCCAAGAAAGCTTGGAAAAAAGGTGAACCTTCCCAGGAGTGGCCTGTCTACCAAAATTACTCCAAGAGCACATCAACGCATCACCCAGCAGAAGAACCCAGAATAAGAACTGCAGTCCTCACTTGCCTCAGTTAAGGTCAGAGTTCATGATCCAACCATAAGAAAGAGACTGATGAAAAACAACAACAGCTCAACTTTTGCCAAAGAAAAAAAAATTGGGGGGAAAAATATTCTGTGGACTGAAAAGAGACAAATCTTCTAAAAGGTTCAACTTTTGAGTTCCATCTGGACTAAAACTAACAACATTTAATAAAAAACATCACCGCAACAGTTAAACATGATGTTGGGGCTGCTGTCCTACAGTCAGGACCTGCACGACTTGCTGTAACTGATGGAACCATGAATGCTCCTCTCTACCAACAAGTAGTGCTATACAGCGTTTTTAGGTAATTGTAAAAGTAGGGACTTCAGAAAAAAAAAAGTCAAGATATTTTTTGGACAAAGACTCATTATACAGCCTGGAAGTGTGAGGTCTTGCAGTCCTGCTGCAGGCACACCTCTCTACGTGTCATCTTTGTTCAGTGAATGCAAAGAGAAGCAGTGAAGTAACTGTTTGCACTTGCACAGTGTTTTTCTTGGGGGTTATTTATGGGTTAGGTGCTTTGCTGGACAGAGCAAAGATAGTTTATCAGCTCCATCCTGCAGGGTCTCTGAGTCCTGGTCCTACAGGCAGGAATCTTAGCACAGCTTCTCAGATCTCCCTCTCCTCAGCCACTGCCTCCAGCTCTTCCAGGGAATGCTGAGTTTTTCCAAAGCCACCTTAGAGATAACCTCGCAAGTCCACTCTGGGTCTGCCCTGCAGTCACACCTACATTTTGTGGCCATAGGGGAGGGTATGAACATATTAGCCGTCGTGGTCAGCTCTGTCATGTTGCAAACTGCTACCTGGTGTAAATGAGTTGGACTTACTAGCAGCACAACCTTTAACTTCTCTACAAATGAAGGTATAAAATTTCACTGACCTTGATTTTTGTTTTTAAGGTTGCTCCAGGGCCAGAAACTTTAATTCAGAGCATCCTTACTGCTGTATTGACAACAATATTTGTGTAATGTTGTGCAGGTGCTATATATAAACTACAGTTTGCTGTGTTCATGGTAAAGAGGACAGCTGTTTTGGACAGCGGTGGAGCTCCACTGCAGAGAGGAACGAGACACACACACACACACATGCAGACACACAAGTTCATTGTTAGTTTTGGTTTTATCCCTTCAACCTTATCCTTTGACATTTCACATCCCATTTAATTCAAAAAGCAGCAGTGTTCTCATTGTTCCATTACAGAAAATCCTTGAGCAGAGTTCAGATTTGCTGCATCAGCAGTAGGTATGCAAGGATGCCTTTCAGATTATCAAGTAATTTTATGGTTAAGATGATGTAAGCTGCAGTAAGTGCTTAGGTTAGCACATGCACAACACAAGCTCAATGAAAGTAAGGGTCACATGGGTCCGTTCAATATGCATAATTTATTCAAGCCTGATGTGGAACTAATAATGCATTTTAGTCCCATGTTGATCCTTACATGGCCGAGATGTAAAGAAATTTGATTCTTCTTCCACAAAACAACTTAACTTTGAGCATTTTTCTATTTTCCAACTGTCAAGTCTGAAAAAACTGCTTTGTTTTCTCATCTACTTTCAGTTTATCTAGTCATTAATAGTGTTGATATGATTATGTGAGCTGAAGAACTTGAATCCACATCTATATACTAAAGGTTAAAATGGTTTGTTGTGGGGCCAAAAGCACTCTTTCTTTTCATAAACAGCATCCCAATTCCAAACTAATTTCATAGGAGACACTTTCTTTGTTTGCTATTAAAGTTTAATATCTCAGAAGAACTGAGGCACATAAATCCTCAGCGGAATCTATTTATCGCTATTCATTTTTTTATTTATTAAACCTTTATGACTCTCGAGATTAAAAATCTCTTTTGCAAGAGTGTCCTGGCCAGCACACGCAGATGTACAACTGGTGGCTGCACAGACTAGTAATACACAGAAACACACACAGCAAAATGCACAAAATAGGTACAGAAATGTGCATGAGGTGAAGAATGAAACATAAAAATACCCAAAATTATAAATTCAAAGCTAAAGGAAACTTCAAACATCAGAGTAAGTTATTGTCTGGGGCCAGAAACAGGAGCAGGAGTGTTCACACAGAACATCTGCCGCCTGTAGCAGCTGCCTCCAGCTCAATTTAAATCACCTGAAATTCATTTAGTAAGATCAGCTCATTAATTATTGTGACTTTTGTTTTAATTGCTGATCCTCTGGACATATTTGCAGGAAATGTGATACTTATTACACCCAGTCATCAACCTCCAGGGCTAAAAAATAAAAACCAAAGTGGACCTGCAGTTCTTCTAACGGCCACATGAGGTTGACTCCAAAACCAAGTCTGTCCAAATACTTCACATGTTAAAATGTCCAACTTTTCAGCAGAAATAAATATGTTCACAGCCTGGGACCAAAAGCAGCTTTAGCCTCTATGGATAGTTTTACATATGACCATCTGTATGGTGTATGAGGATTTTTATAATGAACCCATTTTTGTATTTTTAAGTCTTAAAAGTTAAAGATTTGCCTCATGTCCACTAATTCGAGACACAGAACTAGATTTCCCAACAGGTTTTTGTGCTGCTGGTGCCATTTGGAACATTTTATTTGGATTGTGTGACAAATAATACGGCTTTCTGTGTGGTAAAGACTGTCCAATCAGTCTGTATTTAGCAATAATTAGATACCTGTGCTCTACAGCTATGCACCTTGCTAACCAAGCTCAGCTAATAACTTGTATATGGTTGCTACTAGCTCTAAAACAACAACATAGCAGGGGCCAAAATGGTAACGCCGAGGCTTCAGAACCAATGGGTGATGTCACAGTGGCAACAATCTATGATTAGACTGCACACAACAACAGACGCACGACAAACCTGGAGTCTGCCCACACTCCAGCTCGCCCTGAATGATCCGTTTTCTTATTATTTAGCTGACACTTGAACTTAAGTGACATTCTTCAAACGTGCCTGTGCTAACACAGCTGAAGGCACAAACGCTGTCTGTAGATGCTGGATGTAAACTCGCTCTGTCACTTTATATAATTTTTCACAGAGTGGGAGCAAGTTCCTCGGTTTGAAACCAGCTGGTAGCTCCACAGCCGCTGAAGCTGGCAGTGAGTGATGACCACTAATGGGCCTGTTTTCAAATTAATCCTTTCATGTCATGCTATTTGCATTGCAGCCTCGCCAGCGCTTGGTGAAATTTCCGACTCCAGCCGGAAACAAGGTTTCATTCCGATGGCTGGATTCAATAAGGGCGCACTCAGGGGTCTCTGAGTGTTTTCAAAATCTTGGATAGCAGACCGCGTGTTTGTGATAGCGTGGGTTTAAATTTGGCTCTGGATTTTTGCTACATGTCAACTAATCCTATCTCTAATATTTTCTGTCACTAAGTGTGTAACTGAGTCCAGATTGCATTCAATAAAACCACAAAGAATAAAAGGGCATGATTAATGACTTCACGGCTTCCATTTAGCTAATCTTTTTTTATTCTTTTTTTCTTTTTATTTATCTTATTTTATTTACTTCAGTTGCTGCATGTTAAATAAAATATTATATGCTACTTTAAACTAGAATTTTTCTTTTGTTTTACATTTATTCTTCATGGGAATCATTCTTAAAGCACCTTGAACTGAAATAACCTGATTAAAAATGTCTTATAAATACGTTTAAGGGAGTGGATGCCTGATAATGACACCTAAAGGTTTACTAAGGTTTACTAACTACACTTATATAAGGTTCCTGAATTGTGTATAAACTGTATTTAAAAGATGAATGCAGTCATCAAACTGTATTTTGAACTGCTTAATCAGTTCAAGGTCCTGGGAGGGCTGGAGCCTATCCCAGATGTTACTGGGTAAAAGCCAGGGTAGCCCATCACAGGGAAATACGAACATGGGCTCTGAAGCCCTTAACTGTTTCCCCCATAAAGACGACATCTGATGACCTCGTCTGCACCTGTAGTTTTCTTACCTTTTAATTGGTTAATAGGTTAGAATAGTTTCCATTGTATTTCCAAGGGTAACTGCACAGCTGGAGACCACCCTCACTACCTTCTGATGCAAGGTTTCAAGGTGTAAAGAGCTACACCTTCATTCTTTCTAAGGGCCACCAGAGGGCGACCCCGTGAGTGTAAAGACTTCTACGAGAAAATGATTCTGCTGCTCGCTTGAGGTCCGAATCACTCTTTTGAATCCATCCATCCATGCATGAGAAGGTAATATGCTCCAGCTTTAGGTCACATTCATCCCTTTCTCACCGCTACAGAGAACGCCAAATGTAAAGTTCACACTTCCAAGAGGTAGTCTTATATCCTTCACAGCCTATGCCTGCACAGAAAGTACACATAGCCTTTAAAGGCACCAAACTCTGCTGAAAGTTGATAAAAAGGGAAATGAAAACGTGCTGGAAATTTAAAGACAATCTGTGCGCTAGATGTTAAGAAATTAGACTCAAAATGTTAAATTGGCCTCTTGGTTGTATTAAAGGAAACGTAAGAGGATTAATGGTGTATTTGTGGTGACAGGACTGATGGATGGAATGCACCATTTTTCTTACTGAGTATGTAATCTGAATACATGAACTGTTGAAGCAAATATGGTAGCCAAAGTCTGCATCTTTTTACAGTATATTTCAAAACACTCTACGTTTATGCACTTCTTTGCTGGACCAGAAACAATGACCAAACAGAGAAATTAAAACATAGATGCATGGTTCCCAGATCAGTGGGTTCTCTACTGATGGAGGATACTACACCTTTCAGACTGCTTAAGCCTAAAAGGCAAATTTTTCAGGGCTTCTGGGATAGCCCGCAGGTATCAAGGTTGTTATGGAATTTACAATGAGACCAGGATTAACCTCGTGCAGAAATAATTGTTGAGGAGATGCAGATGAATTGAAGCAAACATTATTGTGGGAACTGTCTCGATACCAAGGAGAATGGGAGAGACATTTTGCAGCAGCTGTGATCATGCAGTTTCATGACCCTGTTCCAACTGTCCAGATAAGGAAAGACATTATGTCTCTGCAGTATCTACAAGCAGCTGGCCCACAGTACAACCAAAACACTATCAGTACACAGACATCACTGTAGTCATAAAAGCTTCAATGAGACTATTTTTCAAATAAAGGAGTTTAACCACAAATTTAAAAAAAGCAAAAAATTTACACGGGCCAAAACCATAAAAGCATCGTTTATGAATGCAGATACATTTTAAGATTGCTGGTTAACCTTTGAGGCTGCTCAAACACAAATGGTCAAAAGAAGTCTGACAACAAAGCGGACTGGAAATGAAAACCAGAAAGCTTCTGGTGCTAAAAACCTTGTGCCCTGCCTACAGGTGCACGTGCATCTGTGCAAATATCATCAGAGTCGTTAAGATTCAGAGTCTGAATCCAGGAATTTTGTGTCTGTCAACAACCTGTCAGGCTTAGGCTGAAAATCGGACCGATCTGACACTTCATTTAAATGGCCTGTATTTGTATAGCGCAATTTCTAGTCCCTAAGGACCCCAAAGCACTTTACACATGCAGTCATCCACCCATTCACACACTGGTGATGGCAGCTACATTGTAGCCACAGCCACCCTGGGGCGCACTGACAGAGGTGAGGCTGCCGGACACTGGCGCCACCTGGCCCTCTGACCACCACCAGTAGGCAACAGGTCAAGTGTCTTGCCCAAGGACACAACAACAGAGACTGTCTGAGCCGGGGCTCAAACCGGCAACCTTCCAATTACAAGGCGAACTCCCAACTCTTGAGCCACGATCGCACTTCACGATGTTTCCTACACAGACTTTACTTCGGTGGGATACCCCTATTTATAGACTTAGATCTTCTTTATCCATCTCAGAGAACGGATGAAGTTATCTATGTTACTAAAAAAACAACCCTTTTGGTCTTCGGTTGCAAACCAGCTGTCTTGTATCGCAGCTGTCCCCCCCCGGCTGGTGCGTGAGTTGTTTGGTACCGGTCCACAAGAGCTGAGGCTTGGGTGTGAATCGGTTTTTAACGGTTTTTATCGTTAACTCGGTTTCCCTGGGACTTTTCCTGTGTGTTATGAATAAATCTTCTATGTTTTGGTACTGGTTTTATTTTGTTGTATTTATCGGTGACGCCTTAAAGGCCGGTCCGTGAAAATATTGTCGGACATAAACCGGTCTGTGGCGCAAAAAAGGTTGGGGACTGCTGTTGTATTGTCTACCAACCTCCCCGATGGCCACATTGCTATTGTGGCGGTCCTGAATTAGTTACTCCCTATACTTCACCATCTTGCAGCTGCTTATCATAGCCCTCGCTCTGCTTTGGCGAATTAGACTACCTTCAACAGATGAGGTCCAAAATGTTGGCAGTAAAGTTCTTTCACAAGATAATAAAACTTGATGGAGCAACAGCTAATTCTGTTGCTCAAATATTGATTGTCACAAAGTGCGTGGCACTTACATTACCTGCACAGAAGAAACTCAGAGAGGTAATATATCTAAAGACTGCTGATAAAAACCCTGTGCACAGCAAAACTAGCCCCACACATGCGTGCACATATTTGCATATCATACATCAAATCTCAATCTGTGGGAATCTTAGCTTTAGTTATGATGCAAGTAACAAATATTTATCACAGCAATCAAACAGGTGAATAATTCATCTGCACAACCTGCAGAACAGAATCAATCTGATCCATATTTCTGTCACTAATGACAATCCCACTGCACATCCTGCCTGCTAAACTCTCATTGATTTAGTTTTACCATCAGAGACCAACACCAGGCTTAATTTGAATTACAGACAACATGGGAGTTGTAGGCAGGGATCTGCAGGTCTGGAGACAGCCAATAACAAGCTTGGTACAGTGCCTTTTTATAGGGAAATTTTAGCGAGCAGCAGCAGTAAGTTAAACTCCAGCCAGCAGCTCTCAGGCTGAACTGGACCTTTTCTTGCCTCATATTTGATGAAACAGGCATATTGTGTTCAATAATTGCATATCAGAAATCTTACTTGCATAGTTTAAAGTGAACCAAAGCACTTATTTGATTCATGCAGGGATTTTTTCTTTCTTATGTGAACACTCTGAGGGAGAAATGTCGCAGCATGCAGCACAAGAGTGTTAAAAGAGTTAAATGCAGAAGTGAGTGCCAACGTGTGACCAGCGCTAATGCAGTGGAGAAGCAGGCATGCAAAGACACAATGGAGTTATCCTATTAAGAGACGAATCCACACAGAGGCACAGATTTACGCTGAAACACAAACACAATATTGGCACTGACCTTGAAGCTCCAGTAGTTTGGTTGTTGCTAGAGGGGGAGGAAAGAAAAACAAAGAGTAAAGGAGACAGAAGAGGGGCAGGGAGGGTGAAAGAGGGAGAAAAAGAACGACTGAGTGTGAGACTTTTTGTTCTGCAAATGCCACACTAGAAATGCTCAAAGCACAAAACCGACTGGTTAGAACCAGAACAGAGAGAGAAAATGCTTTGTCACTCAGTCGCCATGCGAAGATTTGCAAGTGATACCGCAAAGTGTGCCTAATGAAGTTTGAGAGGTTTAATGGTACGTCGTTTTTACACAGCGAGAATGATATGCCCCAAAACACAAAGGCCACTTTGCTTAAAATGACCACATATTGTAGCAAAGCTTAAGCAAGAAAACCAAAAATTGCCCTTTTTATTTATTATTTTCTGTACATTAGGCCTGGTGAGGAAATGATGAGCTAATTATCGTGATGATAGCCAGATTAACTTGCGTTGTCCTTCACTGCCATCATAATAGGACTTTAATTGCTTGTAATTGCTTCTCAGCAATTAATCAAATGTTTACAGTGACTTCACACATACTAATGATGCAGGGCCAGGCAGCTCCTAAAACCAGCCCCACAGGCTCACTTGCAGAGTTTGCTGGCGTGTACCCAGGACCGGGATTAAAGCAATGCACAGACACTGGATTAACAAGCTGCCATTTTTACTTGATCTGGAAGGAAGCCAGTGCTCAGGTCAGCATTACTCTGATTCCTGAAGATGCAGACACTGAGAGCGTTTATGCACTGATCCGTCACCTTCAGTCAGAGCCCATGAATTGATACGTTCCATAGTACGACCCTGTGTGACCATTCAAAAGTATTTGAATGACCCAGTCAGGGCAAATTTCTGCCACCTTTCTGCACTGATGTTTGATTTGATTTGGTATTGCTAATAATCTCTATGAAAAAGACAAAACCAACAAGGTGGTAAAGCATAAAGACACCGAGCTGGGAAATTAAAATGAAATACGAAAATGTGAAGAGTCAAAAATTAAGTCCAAAAGCAAGTCAATACTCATAAACTCCCGAGTAAACATGCTTACAGAGTTAAAGAAGTTAACTTAAAGAAGTCCAGACGCTTTTCTTTGCAAGCTCCTTTGACATGCTTACAGAGTGTTCCAGAAATCTGTTGGCCAAGATAATGTCCATTTTGGACAACACCTCTCACACCCTGCACGATACTGTTAAGGCAACCGTGCAGGATGGAGCATTCAATCTGTACAATACACAGATAGGTTAAATACCTGCTGAAAAATGCACGTGTGCATGTTATTGATTATTTGTTTATCTGAAAAATAACTTGAGGTACAGATGGGAAGAACCATGATTTTCAAATGTTTACATTTCCTTTAAGTTAGCTAGAAAATACTGAAGTTTAACCAACTATGTTTTCTCTTGAATATATATATTTTTCTTTGGTTTTTCAGTACAAGGGGGATGTAAGTTGCTCCTACAGCTAGAAGGTGGCAGTAATGGAAGAAGAACTCATTAACAACCAGGCATCAGATCAGTAAACGTCATCTGTCTTTGAGATGACACGTTCCTCCAAAAAAGGGAAAAATATGCAAATCAAAAGATAATAGTTGTCAAAAAGTTCAAAAGACGAAAAATTAGATCCACTGGAGACAGACGTGCTGGACATTTGAGGATAGTTTAAGTACAGTCTAATACTTCCCAGTGAATATTCAATAGTATTGTTGATTAAAACAGCCATCAAAGAATAGACTGTCCAAGAAATGTGTGCAACAGTTGATTATTTAGCACTAATTAGCAGGTATCTGCATCTCTGCGTTCCTCTCATTCAACTTTATGAATGCAGCCCAAACAAGCTAGGATTAGCGGATAACTTAGCGTTACTTGCCTGCAAAGCAAAGGAATTCTTATGTTAAAGCATTGTCTCCAATATTATTAGATGTGCAATAAATTTAATCTGCCTAGATTAACGTGTGTGTAGTTTAGCAGTTTTCAGAGACACTGGATTATCTCGTCCAAACGAATGGGTTAGTCTATGAAAGACGTCTGTGCTATGACACCATAATTTAATACTGTTTTAGCCATTTAGCAGACATCCATCTCTCTATGGTCACTAATTACAGCCGGCTAAATCACTCATTACTGTATATGAATAACGCTCTCCGACAGTCTACCTTCTTTTTTATCCAAACTGGAAGTGAGAAATAAACTTCCCAGAGTGCTTTTCCATCTCTCAGCAGCAGCTGTATTGTTGTTATGTTTGAGAAGCACAGTACGCATTATAAAAGGGTGAACTGCTCCACCTTAAGAAGTCCATGGTGGTAACTGTTTGGGTTATTAGTGATCTTACAGGCAGACTGTCCAATCCCTTACAACCAATCCTATTTTTGATGTTTATAGGGAACCCTTCAGTAGCATCATCAATCTCCTCATTTACTTAATGATTTCAGCAAACTAGCAATTGTTAGTTCATCTGGAAGAACTGAACATGATTTATTGAGACAGAGAAATCAATGAATGTATTTGGCAATTAGACTCCAATGATCCATTGTGGCAGAATGGAATCCCAGTGGTGACAGGATTTAGGACTGGGCACCTGCAGTATAGGGTCTAGGTCTCTAGCTTTGGAGCTACCCTTGGAAACTATTTTAATAGTCCTCAAACCAAGTCTTTATTTATGTATACTGAAGTTTCAAAACTCGTCCTTAAGGGTACCATGGACATCGCCAGGCCTCGTCTTTACGAGGGAAAGAATAAAGGATGCAAACTGGAGGCTGACTGGCTAAAAGAAGGCAGGAAAGAAAACGACTGGATTAATGAAATGATGACAGCTTTGAGTTTGACAGCGTGGGAAAGTGGTAGTGATGTAAAGAACAGACTGGCAGCTGAACACCCGAGCAAACAGGAAGATGAGGGATCCAGATCTTCCTTATTGAACTGACGCATGAGCTAATTTATGAAGTCTTACTTTTTAAAACAGTTTAAAACAGTTTCACCTATTGCGATCAAACACTATTGTGCACAAAACCAGCTGCGCACAAAATGTTCTCACTTTGATGTGGAAGAACTTAAACACCAGGTCCCATTAAAAACCTGCAGGATGGACTCGAACACTGACTGAAGACCTCATCATCTGCTCTTGTAGCCGAAGGGGAAATTCAAATCCCTGCAGCAGGTTCAACATCTGCTAGAAAGGGTGAAACCACTCAAGTAAAGCCCACAGCTTTTACACCTTTGCCTGAATAAATGTTATGCTCGATGATGACTGATATCAGAGCCAGTCTTTCCTGAACGAAGAGAGAAATCACCGGCCACTATTTTCCTCAACTTTCACTTATATGTAGATGCTGGCTGAATGAGGGAACTAAAGTCAGGCATGTTCATACAAATCTTTATGATAGTGAGAAAGACAATACACATAAAGGATGCTGGTACTCTGAAGACCCCTTTGCAGTGTATGAAAAGTCTGTTATTCGACACGTAGCTTCTTTTTCTATTTCAAGGAACCTTTTATTTCAATTGTTTTAATATTTGGCAGGAAAAAAAACAGACAACAGTTAAGTCGTCACTGCACGGACTACTGAACTTGTGGGTAGATGAAAAATAACCCAATAAAAATGTCTAGCAGCGTGTCACTGTGTGTGTATTTGATGCTGATTCTCCACAGGCTGTTTTTGCCTTCAGCAGCAAAATATGTGCTGCTGTTGTCAACTTGTCAGCTACTAACCAGCATGTGTTTGGTATCACGAAATGTTCTGTCTGTAACCAAATCACAGTCTCTTCCATATCTGAGACATTTTAGTGCCTAAGCTTAACCAAACATGCGAGCAGCAATGACTCAACAGTCCCCCGTGCATCGTGCACTCAGCTCTCCTGGTTAAAAGTCATCTGTCTTTGTCTTTTAATGAGCAGTTTGGTGATATTTTAAAATAGAAACACTCTCGTATGTGGTTAATATGGGGTATCCCTACAAAGAGAAACTTTTGTTGTGTCGTCGTAGTTTTGTCGTTTTCATTGGTTTTGAATGTTTATTTCGAGTTTATTTTTGTTTGTTTGTACTTCAAATACTTAAAATGTTTAAAAAAGTTAACATTTAAGACATTTTTAATGACAGTATGTTAAACAATATGAACAAAGCATATTACATTACATTAAAGTTATTTCAGTTTTCTCCAGTTATTTTATTTATTCCAATTCATGTTTTTTTCCACCTGAATTTTCCTTTTTTTGTTTAATTTTCAAACTAAAACTGTAGAAATGATTCTAACCAATGCTGTTAATCAGGACTTTATTCACTTACAGAGACATTTGTTTATCTAATGGTCAAAAATCACGGTGGAATAGCTTTCTGTCAAATGAAGTAAAATAAAGTCATTCCCATAATTGCATTTGGACCAGAAGCACCAAGCAGCAGATCCCTCATAGATCACTGAAGCAGCAACAACAAACATTTAAGCGGAGGACTTGAAGAATGTTGATATTTTCCAGTATCTAAATAACGAACTGAGAGAATTAAAAAGCGTTGATTCCAGAAGATGAAATCAATAATTATCTTTCCAACTGCACTGAGCTACCCATTGTACAATTCTAGAAAGAAAAAAAAAATCACACATGTGGCTCGAATTGCCGCTATTTATTCTCACTCTTCAATGCATCTTTGTCATAAGGACACCTGAAATGGTGAAAACAACAGCTCAGAGAGCAACTGCTTCATTCAGCATTTAGCTGGAGTGTCTATGCAGTAATTAGCTTGTTGTTATGAGCTGCCATGTTGCTCCTTGAAATCATATTCTAAGCTAAAGAACTTACAATAATGGAGTATAAACCTCAATAACCACATGGCCCCATATAAGCTAACACTTGGTGACAGTGGGAAAGAAAAACTCCTATTTAACAGGAAGAAACCTCTGGTAGAACCAGGCTCAGTGAGGGGCGGGGCCATCTGCAGTGACTGGTTTGGGGTGAAGTAAGGAAGACTGTAAAAAAGCCACACTACAGATTTAGTGTGCAGACTGTGTTTCATAGAAGATCTGTCAACTTGGGTGAAATTAAACAAACGTTCAGTCCAATCAATCATAACTGAAGTAAAGCAGTTATATGAGAGAAACAGCAGGATGGGAGGGAGCAGGGAGATGGAAACCCTAGAAAACCAGTTAACCAGTTACAGGTAACTAGAAAAAAAAAAACTACAGCTTTCCAGCAGAGGTGGACCCTAACAAATACTTCATTTTTCCAGGAATTTGTACTTTACTTGAGTATCTGCTTTTCTGAGAACGTTTTACTTCTACTCCCTACAGACTCATTACTTTAGGTTTAAGACAACTAAGGGGAGCTTTTTTTTTTTACATCACTGTTTGCCTCCAGAAATGAATGGACAAAGAAACATAAAAGAAAATCCAGTATTGGTGCTTATTAGACACAATGAGAGGCAAAAAAAAAAAAAGGCATAGACAACTATTTAGAATGATTGGTTAAGCTAACCCCACCTGTATGTCTTCGGACTGTGGAAGGAAGCCACGAACTCCACACAAAAAGGTGATCGGTGATTAGTCCCCAACTGGCTGCCCCTCCCTGAGCCAGGATCTTCCTGTTAAAACGAGGTTTTTCTTTCCAACTGTCACCAAGTGCTTGCTCACTTGATTATTTGTTTGTTTTGGGTTTCTCTTTATTACTGTATTGTATAAACAGCCTTGAGTTGACCGTTGTAGTGGTTTGGCACTGAAAGTAAAACTGAATTGCATCCAAATGAATTGAATTCTCTCGGTTGACCGGTTGATCTATCCAGGGTGTAGCCCGGCATCAGGCTTAGGCTCCAGACCCCCCGTGACCCTGAGGCAGAATTACAAGTCTTATACGGTGGTGAAAATCTGCAAAACCATCTTTTTCATACAGTCTGTGACTGGATCGCACTCATCCCCAAACCTGCCACGTATAAAGACTTTACAAAATACCGAATATGACCTTTGTGCTGGTACCTGCCACAGCAGATATGTTTATGAGAACATTTTTCCACAATGACTACTCATGAGTGGGAATGTGAACATGCTCAGAGGTGTCTCAGCCTCAAACACAATGACCTCTAGTTTGCTGAGACTTCCACTCTCAAAAACAAGCACACAACTGTCATTTGGCATTTCTGTTTAAAAAGCTGCCAAAAATACTGACTGGTGGGTGGACATACGTGGAAGCACCTTTTCACACTGAACACCAGTGAGACGAGCGGAGCAAAAACAAAACAGAAATATAGAAAATCTGTCATGTAAAAAGCAGAAACTGTTCACTCTGGAGCGCTTCGTTCCCAGTCAGAAGCTGATTGAGAAAATGTGCTTTCAGGGCTTTTAATTTGCAGTTTGCAGTTTGGGGTGTTTTTAATAAAGCACAGGTGGGTTTCTTTCTGTCGGTGCATCTAAACTTCATTAAAACGCGGTGAGAGCTTTGAAATAACAAATTCCCTTAATAATTAAAATGAAGGTGTAGGTGGAACTTAATTCTTGTTTGAGCAGCTGTTCTGGGAGCTGTATAGATCCCCAGTATTTTCTCTTGTCTCTCCTGGAAACTCAAGTTTAAACTTTGCAAAATTCATCTCGCTGTTTTTAAATATGGAGTGAAGGAAGCAGGGCAGAGGAAACAAAGACCTCAACAGGCCTGTGGGCTGTCGTGACCCAGATTTCTGAGCAGTGTGAGGCTTCCAGGCCGCTCTCCAAGCCTGGTGACCAAAACAGAGCCATCATGCTGTACCTGATCTCATGCCACCCAGCCTCAGTGTGCCTCAGCCTAACTCAGACACTTCCAATCAAACATTTAACACTCACACAACCACATTTTTAATCCAAATGTATTCGTTTTTTTGCTTTCTCTTCTGCTTTTTTATCTTATCTATATGATCAGAAGGATCCAAGAGACAGACGCACAAGCATTTTATCATTTTAAATAAAATTTGTTTGGAGAGTAAATGGATAAAAGAAGCTCTGTTGGGGACACAGAGTACTCTGATAGGGAGCAAAAAAGCAAAGACTAGCACCTGTTTTTTAACCATAAAGCCTTTCTGGCGAAGGTGGCCATCTCTGTCAAATGATGTCATACTGATGGAGGCAAAGGGAAGCCAATAGAAAGCGGTGATTTGGCTGTCAGTTTTCAAATTAGGTGAAAGGCCCCAAGTGACCAGGAGACAAATGCAACTCTTATTAACCCTTCCACAGGTTTACCTACAGTTAGTTTTGCAGTTGAAGTCTTTAATCACAATTATTTGGATTTTATAACCAGTTGAAGCCAGAAACCAGAACTGAAAGTCAAATTTGATTAATCTCCTGGCCTTATTTGTTAAAGGTCACTGTGACATATTAGAGTCATAACATCGTGCCTGAGCGATCTGGTAAACTGCTCACTCCTCCCCAGCGAAGCACGCAGGGCGTCTTACACAACGCACATGACGTCATCGGGAAGAAGGCAGTCGTTTGCAATTTTCAAAAACATGGAGCATAAAAGAGCCATGTGTGTAATACTGACTATATACTCCAACAAACTACAGAGGCAACATCGTTTCTCCTCTGCTGTGCTCTGATTGAAGTTGTACGATGCTTAATGGTATAAAAAAAAACGCCCGACAGCTCGTGTTTTTATTGGTTCAACGTGCAGAAATCAAGGGAAGAATTTTGAACCTACTCGTCTTTCTATTTAGACATCGTGCTGAGTTCAAGAAGCAGCGCTGCTTTTTGTTCATAAAGACTTACAATAGAGGTTTGAACAGTTTTGTTCCCATCGCAAAGAGCCGTCCTACATTCTCCCCATCCAGCCGTAATCAGGGTGTTGGATTTATTTGGATTGCATTTCCCCTCATCTGCTAGAAATGAGTCCTATTGTATTGCCGGCGTTTCCCATGAGCCAATGAGCAGCTATGTTGGTATAACTAAAGAACATCATCATCACCTCATATCACTGATGACTCAATAAAGCCTGTTCCCATCATCAGCCTCATGTGTTACCCTTGAATCTTCTTCCCAAACAGTCTTTGTGGCCATTAAATCACCATTCAGTGACTTACAGGTCTGATATTCAAAATGTAGGAGATTTCAGCTTAATTATATAGAATACTGGATAGAAATCAATATTCCAGTATAATATGGAAGGAAGAAACCTTTATATCAATACTGACCATAACACATCTTCAAATATTACAACTTCATCAAATGAAGAAATCTCAGAGGGAGCTTTTAACTTCCTCCTTTTCCATTTTCATTCAAGTTTAGCATTGATCATATGACAGGTAGAATATGTGATTAAATGTGTGTTTAAATACTGGCTTATTTGAAATTTAGCCCATAAAAATGAAGAAAATAAGGATGGCTAAAGCTTTATCCTCTTCAACACTTGCTCTGTTGTGTGAAACTGCTTTTAAATGTAATCAGTACAGATTTAATTGCTCCCACATGTTGCTTTCATATAAAATATTGCAATATATCTCATACACAGGGGTTTTCCTGGCTGAGAATGGGCTTATGGGGGGGTAGCTGCACACATAAGCACATTTAGTATGCATATTTTTCTCCTAAAAACTCCAGCGAGTGTGGTTTCTTTATTTGATAATAAAAGTTATTCATTTTCTGATTATTTGATACGCAGAAATGTCTGCTATGCTCGAGTAATTTAAACCCCAGTAAGTAAAAACTTTTCATTACAATGCAAGCGGCAGGAAGAGGATGTAGGAAAAACTCTGGTTTAATCGCCATCCTGCCTGAATTTACCCTCTCGTCATCAAAAGGTTGGCATCAAAATAAAATTCATGTATCCCAATTTCACTTTCTGACTATTTCTCTCCAAAGAAACTTAATCCTGTCAAGGATTATTTCTCTATATGTAGAGCTTACAACCTCTAACCTCCAGCTGGCTTCACATTTTCAGCTCGGAGGCACTTTTGCGCGCCGGCTTCATAATTACACGTCAGCAGGAGGAAAATAGGCGTTAATGTCACCGTCCTTCTCCCAGGTTCTCGTGTGAATTACAGCAACAGCAACAAACATCTGATAATTGCAAAGTCAAGCACCCATTGTGTTCTAATCTCTGACACGTTCCCATTCGCACCGAGCTGTGTGCTGGGTAATCACCTGCTCGCCACGTTTATTCGCCTTAAATTGGAGTGGCGAAAAGAAAAGAAAAGGAATCCACCGCCAAGTCACTCCACAGATAATTTAATGCACCAACAAGCGGACATTTTTTGGAACATAAAACCTGTCTCATCTAACGCAAACAGGCCCCCTATGCACTGTGACTCGGTGATTACTGCCTGCAATATTTCTCAGTCACTTGAGCTGAAATCCCAAGGCGCACATACACGCTGAGACAGGCAGGACTCGTAGAAAGGAAAGAGAGGGATGAGCAGAGAGAGATGTGCACGCCTGACCTGCATGCCAACTAGCCATCTTTGTGCCCCTGTCACCCCCGCCTCCCTCCCTCACATCACTCTGTTTCCTTCTCCAAGCCCAAACACATCAACACATGTGCACTCCCAGCCTCACACGCGTCCACACATGCATCACTGCGGCACCTCGGACACACCTGACCCTCACCTGACTACATGACAACAACTGGACCCTCCCCTCTAAAAACACACACACACACACACACACACACACACAAACACAAGAGGTGTGTGCACTCATCAGCTCTACCTGGCTTTGCATCCACATACATGAGGAGCACACACACACACACACACACACACACACAAACACAAGAGGTGTGTGCACTCATCAGCTCTACCTGGCTTTGCATCCACATACATGAGGAGCACACACACACACACACACCTTTACTTTTACTCCACCACCCTCCTCTCCATCACCTTCCAAGCGTCACAGTCATGGCAGCACCACACAGGAAAAAGAGTGAGTTACCGTTTCTACTTAATGACGGCGCATCCTCCCGCTCCACACGCCTCCCTCTTCCTCCTCCCCCCTCTCCATTTTTTCTCCACTGCGGCTTCTCCGTGTGTGTGTGTGTTGGTGTGTGTGTCTTTCCCTTGCCCCGAGAATCCGCCAGAGTCCCCCCTCGCCGGTGCCCGTAGTAGCGCCTAAGAGGCAGTTAGCACGTCTTCCTACCCCTCCTCCTCCTCCTCACCCTCCTCTTCCTCCTCTCTCTCTCTCTCTCTGTCCTCTTGTGTTTGTCACTCTATCTCGCCCCCCTCCATCCCGGACAGAGACGATAAAACGACCCCTCCCTCCTTGTTGCTCCTTCTCTCTCCCGCTGCTGCCGCCTCTCACTCAGTACAGCGTGTGCCTCCTTCCAAAGCCCAGGCATTGCCAACCATATGATATCACTCAGTTGCCTTATATGGGGAAACGGTGGGTTGCCATGACGACAGCAGACTCCACCTGTTTCTCCATCTCTCTCTCCCTCTCCCTCGGTCCACCCTGTTTCATCAGTAGAAAGAAGGTGTGGTCTGGGTAAATAAACGCAGCACATGGAGGGGGGTGATGTGAGAAGATCAGTTTCAGCCTGTGTTAAATACAGAGCTGGAATCAGGACAGGTAATCAATCAGTCTGTGCATTAGCCGCCCGCCACAGAGCAAAGAGGAGGAAGGACTCCTCTGCTGTAAACAGGGATGACGCCACAGACTGTAGGAGACATTAATAGCACAGCTGCTCATTGCTCAACAGACAAAGTTCATGAGGTCGGGACTAGAATACATCTGAAAGTATTTGTGATATTTTCAGCAATTCTTTGCTTTAGGTGATAATACATAAATGTGCCTGGGCTAAGAGATAGGCTTGGGCATTTGGGAGGGGCACAGAGGACACGTTCTTATAGGTGAGGTGCTTTGGGCATACCCATCTGGCAAGAGAACCAGGAGCAGACACAGGACAGGCTGGAGAGATTGAGTTTGTTGCCCTGGGAATGCCTCAGTGTCCCAGGACAGCTAGAAGTGGTGGGTGGGGAGAGGGAGGCGTGGCTGTCTCTGCTTAAACTGCTGCCCACGCGATCAGATGGATGGATGTACATACGAATACTAAATAACCCGTTCCACACTAATATTATGATACAGTATGCAGACTGGTTCTTTTTGGAAGATATAAGACTGAAGGGGTATTCTCAACGCAACAATCAACTGAGGAGAAGGAAAATACGGAGCATTTGAAAACAATTCAAACATCTGAAAACAACCCAGCTTACTTGGTTTGGAAAATGGTCAGACGCTGACTCTGAAGTTACAGTAAACCACAGACTGTAGATAAAACAAGGGCATGCTTCTGAGCAATGTTCCCTCTAAGCTGCGCGTGTGCACAATTGCGCATTGCTGGCACTGTCTCTGCGCACAGAAAATCTGTGTTGCGCACAAAAAAAAATCTAACCTGAATTGAAATTAAAATTAAAACTTTAACAATTCTGTTTTGCAGTGTTAGTCAGTGACTGGCTGCTCCCGTATGAGATTAGAACAATGCCACCTTACCCCATAGTCCAGCCAATAATGCGATTCACATTCGTATATACTAGGGGTCGGCAACCCTCGGCACGCGTGCCACAGTTGGTACGCGAAGGGTTACCTGATAGCACGACCATAGCTGGATTGGCCATCGGGCATATTGGGCATTTGCTCGGTGGCCCGGTGACTTTTTTTTCTTTGTAACGATATAAACAATTAAAGGTGGTGGATTGGCCAGATGCTGGTCGGAGTGTAAAAATAACTCAGTTGTTTGGTGGTGGCAGTGCTTCCTCAAATTCAGTAACATTGGCAAGTGGTGGAGGCCAGCAGGATGAGAGAAAGGGGAGGCAGGAGGAGAGACCCGAGGCAGCCGCTGGTCCGAGCGTCAGGTGAACTGAACTTCAGGTAAGAAGTTATGACTGCAGTCTATCTGGGTCAGATATAAACCAAGTTTAGGTTTATTTTCATTGTGCTGACTTTTTCGTACTGCGTACTAGCTAGCATGACAGAGTTTCTATACAGCTGGGTGGGTGCTATGTTACTGATAGTGAACTTTATTTTATTCATAAGGTTAGTTAGTAGAGTTGCCAACCATCCCGTAAAAAGACGGAATCATCTCGTATTCAGAGAAAATATTACGCGTTTCGTGTTGAGGTGAAAAGGAACAGTTTGTCCCGAACTTCAGCTACAATGGAAAAAGACACAAAGCTGGATTTATTCTGTTGTTACGCTGCAGCTGCCTCTTCTCCTCTCATTCTCTCCTCCTCCCTCTCCTGTTGCTACTTCAATCATGAAACTGATTAATGATCAGCTGATCGGCTTTCCTCTCTTGTTTGTTTATCCCACTTTGCGCCAGAAAGAGGAAACGGTGGATGTGGCGCTAAACAACAGCAGCACGTTTAAGCTTAATCAACTGTTGTTAGAATTTATTTAATATTAATTTCTAGTATCAGCTGATGTTTGCTGGAGCCACAGCTGTAAAAGCTGCTGGTCATGATGTCGGTTTGGATATGTGGTGAGAGGGAAACATGAAGATGAAACCAGGAGATGTCCTTACTGAACCATCAGAGCTGAACAGGTGATGGAGAAACAGGTTTACCTTTTAGGTGACATAAATGAGTTGAAGGGGAGTTATGAACTGTTTCTGAGAGACAAATAACACCAGGATCCTTTTTTTTATGTAGCTGACAGCTGGTAACTGTGCAGGGGCGGATCTAGCAAAGTGCTGCCAGGGGGGCAGGTAGGGAAACAGGGAAAAGGGGGGCACAAGGAAATAGTTTTCTTTCTTATTCTCATTTAAAATGTCTCACTTTTATTAAATAATTATCTGAAGCTTACAACCAAAGTTTTTATCTGATGTAAAATGTATAGAAATCATACATATACCAACAAGACTGTACATCACTGTCACAACAGTGTCTGTTTTCATTCAAAGGCTTTATGGCTTTTCCTATAATACCTGGGGGGCCGGGCCGATTTTTTGTCCCAGTCCAGTCCTGACCAAACTGTTAGACACCATGAGGTGACTGCTGAGTGTTACAGGTGTTACAGCAGTGATACATCTGCTGCTGTCAGGCCTGCAGGTATCAGGCTGTTGTTGTCCTTCATCTCATATTGGACAGAAATTATTTTTAGGAGTGGCACAAATAATTTGATGCAGAACAGCTGATTGTTCTGTAAATAGTTTGAAATGTTTATTTAAAAAAAAACGCCTTGGCTGCATTTTTAGGTAAACAGCTGCAAAAAACTTTGTTTGCATAACTCAGTTACTTTTTTGAAGAAGTAACTATATAATTAATTGCCCAACATTGGTCAATATATACTGTATTTTGCAGAGTTACAGACTCTCTCCCAGACCACAGACTCATAATACAAGTCAGAGCTTTATAAAAAAAAAAGAAATAAAAAAAAAAAGAAAGTTGTGTTTTCAAAATTGGAGTTCAAGTTATTTTTACTTCCAATGGTGTTAACATGCTACACAGGTCATGAACAAGTTTTTTTTTACCTTTTCATTGTAAGTGGGCTAAAGCAGTTAATTAAAAAATAAATGTAAATGCTGTAATTTGATTATTTTAATAAACCATGTATCTTGGATGGATTGGATGCTGGCGTGACCACAGTGCACACGTCTGCTGTTGCTCACAGTGGTCCAAGGGACGCTCAGGGAGTTTGTGTGTTCGCTCAGACACGTGAAAAATTAGAGGGAACATTGCTTCTGAGTCTCAAAAGTCAAGCCCATCCAGAATTACCTTAATAACACATTCTTTCTCATGGCTAGCAGGGCGGTTATCGGTCCGGTTGCAAAAAGTGATCAGACTTTATAGAAGTCTATGGGAAAACTATGAATCTTTGACCTCAGGAAACACTTTTGTCTATGGGCTCAATCACTACTTTCATATCTTCTTGAATAAAACACTAAAGCAGGCGGCGCTTATTGTCCAACAACTTGTGAATATCAAGTTGGTAGCCATTTTTTTGTAATCAGATGAGGATGTTTTATGGTCAGATCCAGCTTTCATCACGCTGTTATATACCAAGTGCCTTCATCCAATGGGAACACTGGATGCAGAGCGATAACAGTCCAAGTTCAGAGACAAAGGAAGCCTATGTAAAGATGTTTGATGGTCAACAACCAGGTTGGTCTTTGCTGTTTTGTTACAACCGCCGGCGTGGCTCATTCACAAACTGGGTTATAGTGTTGGTAGGTGGGATCGTCATTCCCAAACCATCATTTATTAATAAGGAGGGATATTGTTGTGAAGGGATTTTTTTCTTTTCTTTCATTTCTCTCCTGAAGGTTTTTATAAAAACCACAATGTTTTTCCAATTCTAACCGAGTTTTAGTCTCTAAAGCACTAAAAAGAAGTGAAAGAAAAGCTAAAATTGGCAAGTGAAAGAAATGCCAAACAACGTGGAAAGTAAATGTTCTGATGGGATGGACAAACCTGCAACTGATGTCACCACCAGCCTTCAAAGCTCCAAATGCAGACTTTGGCCTATATAATAATCCTGTTTGGGGTAAAATGCACCCGTTTGCTGCAGAAAAATAATGTGTTGAAACTGACAGCACTATCTCAGTAATTCCAGAACTCGGTGCAGGAATGTCTTCTGTATAACTAGGACACACTAGAGCCTTTGACAAATCTGCACATTTTTTCCCCATAAGAATGAGGACAGCCTGACCTTAACTTGGGGGTTCAACAAGCACTTTGGATTCTGGCCCTCCTTTATATGTTGGAGCTTTCTTTAAACAACAGCGGGTCAGAGCGACTCGGCTTGCAGTGAGTTGTACCCTACCTGGATTTGCCCTCATTTCTCCTGCACAGAAAACCAAAGTTAGGCCAAGTCCAGTTCTGTGACCCTGGAAAAGCATCTCATGAAACCCAGAGACATTCGCCAGTGTGTGAATGTGTGTGTGAATGGGTGAATGACTGAATGTAGTGTAAAGCGCTTTGGGGTCCTATGGACTAGAAAAGCGCTATACAAATGCAGGCCATTTACCATTTTAGTCCCTCTGACTTTCTCTCAGGCAACAGATCCAGGTCAGCTCAGCTGACCATTTGTATGAGTCATTCAGGCTTCTTCCTTCACTAATAAGGTACAGCATCACACTGGTTGGCACCAGGATTGAGTACAGAAGGATCTTTTTAAAGTTTACATGACGATGTGTCCTGACAAAGGACTCAATTTATTGGATCTATTGCTTTTATAACTTAGAGAAACCTTGGGTGCTAATAAAGATAAATGCAAAAAAAGTCAAGATGGAAGTGAAATAAACTGTAGTTCCTCTAATGGCCAGCAGAGGTTTTCTGGAAAACCAAAATAAACCCCAAGTTAAAATTTTCAACTTTACATCCCTAAAAGTATGTTTGGTCTCTATAGATAGTGTACATGTTCCAGCCACCAGGGGTAAAAATCAGAAAACTGATAAATGAATCTATTCATGACACAAATGACACAAATGACCCTACAGACTATGAAAAATGGACATAGCAACGTGACATGACACACTGTAAAGTTGTACATTTTAACATTTTAAGTCTGTCGGGATTGACTCGTTTTTGAAACCAGACTCAAGTGGCCATTAGAGGAACGGCGGTTTTTCTTTATTTTTGTAGCCCCGGCAGGTGCTGTTTGCTCCAGCCCCGCATTTTAGATATGACATCATCTCCTTCTGAGAAAGACTGAAAATAAGCCCCTATGGCTGAATGTTATTCCCTAAAGCCGAACAGAGAAGAGCTGCAGCAGACCATCTGTCACAGGTATCAAATGAGAGCATGCGTTGATGGATGGCAGAGTGAAGCTGAGAATATGAAGCAAAGAAAAAAAAAGACAGAGCAAAGGGAGGGAGGAGATTTGATGAAGGGAGGTGTCTCACATTTTGACATTCGCTCGCTGTCTCACTTCAATTCTTTTCTCCATATTCTATTGCTGACGTTTTTCAGGTAATAACCGCTGAGAAGGTGGCCATTTCTGGCCCAGCGAGCAGGTCGTAAACATGCCTCCACTGCATCCGTGTGTCTAAAGCCCCAGAGGCGTCTCGCCACATAATGCTCTTGTTTGGGTTTGCAGGCCCGCTGATGTGCTGCTATTATCTCTCAGGAAGAAAATGTTCACATGTAGAAGCCGACAGCCCTCGGAGAGCACTCTTACCTCCCCCGAGGATGCACCCCCCTCTAGATTTGTATAAAACTGTGGATGTGGCTCTGTGTCATAATCCATACATGATATGAGCTTTTATTGATCAAATTAGGACTTCATAAGGAAACAAGTCCTTACTGGGAGGTTCTAAAACCACTGAATCAGTCCTAGTTCAATCCTAGAAATCTGTTGACCAATTAAAATGTTGCACAGGACCAGAAAACCATCAATAACTTTAACAGATGGTGTATTTTTGTTCCCTATGACCACCAATTATTTTGCTTTTTGTACTGAATTCATTTACTTTTTCTGATCTGTTCGCGTAGGAGCTGGCTACATGGATGAAAGTCACTGTCAAACTAATTTTATTCCAATGTCTTATATATTTCCTTTCATATGATATGGATATGTATGGATATATTTATGATTTGAATTGTGACATGCTGCCCTGTCAGCGATACCGAACACATTTGCTGGGAGCAGAGGCAGAGGATATCATCCTCTTTTCTTTTTGCAGACAATCCTTGCCTCCTGACTTCATCAAACGTGACCTCTAGCTTGCGCTGGGGCGATTTGGAGCAGCCAAGTGTGAAGCACATGGAAAGAGAATTAGCCCCTCTGAGTCTGAGCTGTGATTCTCCACTGGAAAGGGCTGGATTGCCCTCTCCTGCCTGGAGTATCTCTGGTTTACAAGTGAGAAGTGAGTGGAGCGGGACACTGACAGATGTATTTGCACAGCTTCTGCAGTGGTGTGGATGCTGTATCAGTCTGCTGTGGTAATGAGAGGAAGTTGTGAAACACAAACAGCCATGTTCCTGCCCTCGTCTATGGCCACAAGCTGTGCGTGCCAAAAGAGTAGGATCGTGGCAGAAATGAGCTTCCTCCAAAGGCTGTCTGGGCTCTCCCTTAGAGACAGGGTGAGCAGCTCCTTCAGGAGAGGCTCGGAGTAGAGCTGCTACACAAAATCGAAAGGAGCCGGAGGAGGTGGGTTTGAGCATACTAGGTGAAGTATACGATGTCGATTTAATTAGTCCCCCACCAAGGCAGCAGAGCAAACCTTAACTGACCCTTTGTATAGTTTTATACAGGAGAAGGTAAAAATAAATATCGAATTTCTGTCTTCTGAATTTAAACACACGATCTCTGAGTAAAAACGATTGGTAGATTGGATGGTCGGAGTTAAAAAAAATGGAGTCATGTTTAAGTTGTTGAATTGAGTTGGATTGATAAATGACTTTTATTAAAGTGACAGGGCAGTAAAATCTGGTTTCAGGTGGTTTTTGTTGATTTCAGAATTCTAGTTTTTATTCTTATAATGTGTTTTTTTTTCACGCCTGGTTTATTTTCATTTTAGTTAACTCCAATAACCTCAGCTGTTGTCATCAGTGACAAGACAGAAGCTCACAGTGAAAGCAAAGTGTCTACTGTGACTTAAAAAACCTGCCATTTGAGTTCCCTTCATCATTTTGCGTATGCACGCTGCCTTCTGTAGGTATTCTCGCAGGACTGTTCGCTCGATTTCCTGACAAACTATAAAAGAAACCACATAAACTGCAGCCGACTGATTAGAAACTTCTTTCCGCCTGCTAAGATAAACAGTATGAGTCACGATGAAGGTGGTGTATCCTGCACCAATCGTCCTCAGGAGGATTGATGGAAACAGGAAAATAATCCCACCTTCTATTTTTATGGAAATTGGGAGTGAATGCGAGAGATTTAGCTCATTATAAGTAGAATTAACAAGGATTAAAGTGCCAAGACCACCACTGCTGCAGTTATAATTACTCATGTCACAAAGGGAAGTATTCGTCCGCTCATTGTTTCTTTTTGGTTTGTTCACGTCAGAGCAGAAAGTGTGAAAGTACCTGTCGGCCCGCAGCGGGGGAGCCCTGTGACATGCTGCTGGGGCTGTTGGAGAACTTGTTTTTCTGGAGGTCCATGATGGCGTCTCGCTGACGCTCTATGTCAGCCTTGTGGATGCTGTTCAGGGCCTCCAGGCTCTTGGCGGCCACAGAGTTGTGCCGGCGGTCCAGCGAGGACGACGTGAAGCCCCCGTTGCTGTTGTCGGGGAACCGTCGGGCCCCGCGGCCACCAGTGGCAGCCAGGGTGTGGTAATCCCGGGGGAACTCGGCATCGCCGGCAGAGATCATGGGACCCTTTCTCTTCTCTCGACCTGCAGCCAGAAGATGGAAGGGAGGGGAATTTAAAGAGTGAATGGTGAGACAGTGAAAAATGTCTTTGGTAACAAGATCATGTCTTACGATGAAATCTGAAAACAGTGGCATGATTTTCAGGCTCATGTGCACCAGTACACACGATACCACAGGAAAAGCAGCTGCACGAGAGAGAAACTCACTTGAAATTGGAGTCATTCCATCTCAGTTCATCAACATTTTAAAACATTTCCCACCTGACCATCACAGATTTACCTAAAAAATCATTAGTTCTTGATTAGTTGATAATTAAAGCTAATGGGATTTTAACATTTTGGGGGGAATGACAACAGGAGCCTGAATCTTTGTTTTATTCTGGCCATCTTTCCCAACCAAGTCTGTGATGGTCAGGTGGGAGCCATCGGATGAACTGGCACGGATTCATCCCTTTACACCCGAACAGATATTTGAACTCGGAGGTTAATAGCTGCTTAAAAACAATGCAAAAGATTTAGCAACAAAATAGCAGTCAATATGCATTATGTCCGCTGTGTCATGTGTTGCACGCAACCACCTGTATGTTATCATTCATAAGGTTATTCTTGTCTCGCTTACTGAATTGCATTCATCAAAAATGTGTGGGAAGTTATTGTTTTAGGTCTTAAGATTCTTTCCATCTGTCCCAAACAGCAGATCAGTAAGAACTCCACAAATTTAAGGCCATTTCTGTGTTTAATTGTTATTGCTCATGATTCTTGGAAAGTACACTCTTATGAAAGAGATTTTTGATTTTAATGTAATAAAAATTAAATGTAATAAATGTAATTTGTTATTCCACCATTCGAGCTTTCATTCCATGAGCATTATAAGACTCCAGTAGCATGTACTGTACATGCTGTTTATAGTCAACTGGTAAAAGAATGGACAGGCAGATGTGCTTTAATCTGCTCATTGGGCTGTGAGTGAATGAGGTGGTTATCTCTGATATCACTGATCCAACTGTCTAAACATGCTGTAGTTAATAGTTTGGACCTTGAGGCTTGTCAGCAGTGAGTGTTAATGTGAGGGCCAACGATGATACTGCAGTAACAGCCATAAAAACTCACTTTGTCCTTCAGCAACCTGCACAGTACACAACAAAACACTCTGTTCTCTCCCCCTACACACACACACACACACACACACACACACACACACACACACACTGCTGTCGTTCTGTTACACAAACACACCTCAGGCAAAATACCCCGTGTGAAAACAGTGGGAACATCTGTCTATTCCAACAACTGCAACTATCCCAGGAACCCAGAGGCGAAAGAAAAAACTGTCGAACAGCAAAATCTCTCGCTATCACATGACAGCAGCGCTGCCTCACACACGTGTCAAAGTCTGTCAAGGAAACAGTGACATGAATGGGAATGAAGTCTCCGTGCATGGGGAACAGTTTAGTGCCCCCTTGTGACCGCTGACGCATAAAGCACGGCTGGCCTCGTGGAGGTGATCCGTTACAGTCGGCGCGCTGTTTGCATGAGTGAACAGGCTTAGTTTCATTATTTATGCACAAGTTATAAGGAGACACAGAAAGGAAAATAATGTGCAGGGAGAGGATAAGGAACAGGATACACCTGACTTACTAATGTGCTCATTGAGTTTATGACCCGGACCACATGTTTTGAAATGTTTGGTAAGAGGATGAAGCAGAAATATTTCACTCTCCTGCACAGTATATAAATAAAAAGGTTCATTTGTGGAAATTGTTTCTAATTTCAACCTTTACTGCAAACCCTGTCAGAGTATTTCATTTTTAGCTTTTGGCTTTGAGGTCTTGGCCTTTTTTTGTGCCAAAGAAAATCATCAATCACATGAAAGAGGATTGAGGGAATATATCTGCTCTGCCACCTTAACAGAGAGCACAGCACTGACAGTCAGGTTTCAGTTATAAAAGTGAAGTTAATCAATAAAAGAATCCACTTGTTGGCAAAATTCTTCAACTGAAAGGCTTCGCTTAGATAGCTGCTGTTCTTCGAGGGCCATACTGCATAACAAAGAGCAGCTGATGATGAAGTGTTGAGGTGGGAGGTTCATCCCCAGGATGGATCCATTGCAGGTTTGTGATGATTTACATTAAAAGAAATAAGTAAAGGAAGCTCTGGGGAATAAATTTGACTTAGTCATGGTCAGAAATAGAGAGATCATCAGTGAAACTTCAGAAATGTCAAAATTCTGCAGTAAAATAGCTGCTCGATGGTTATTTTGACAATTCAAGAAAATTCAAGCTGCTGATGGGATTTTTCTAATGAATGGCATCAGGGTAAACTCTCAGATTTTGGTGCTTGTTTCCACTTTTAAGGGATAGCAGCTCTGTGCTGTGCATGATGAAAGTGTTTAAACCCTCTAAAGAGAGAGAGAGAGGAAGAAAGTAAACAGCAGCAGCACTGCAGGAGGATCTGATAAAACACAGCAAGGACGCTGACCCCGTGGTATTTGAATCAAATACAGAGCTTCAATCTGATCAGAGGTTATCTGTTGAGTTTTCAGCCACATCCCCTGACTTTATTCTGCAGCTAATGGGAGTGGGAGTGATGCATCGAGACACACAGGCACATAATGTACCGGCGGTGGACTACAAACAAACTGTAAATTACAGGCCCTGTAGTGTAGCGTTCGACGGCCGGAGCCTCTGTGCATTATTGATCTGTCCCGTCGGGTCCTCTTATTGACCTGCCGAGCAGCACAGATGCACTAAAGCAAGACTTTTGACTTTATAAACTCAAAGTTAAGAAACTGTCATACAGCTTGAAGCTACAGATGCCCTTGCATGTATAATTTATGCTTATTTTATTAGAAATCCATCTAAAGCTGCATAATGATAGTGCCATGCTGAGTAAACACCACTCAGAAAGTTCCCATGGTGTTCAAAGTTCCACGGTTCTGGAAATGGTCGGGGTCGGGGTGTGCATCACCATGACTCGTCTGCATTCGCGCCTGTGAATCCGAAATGTTGCCAGTCTGTGGATTCAGCCTAGCAACAGAAATATTTGTAGCTGTACTGTCTGAAAGAAAAGCGTCCGAGGTGGTCACAGATGTAATTCTTCAGCAACATACCGGTGTGTATCCATGGCAGGAAAGAAAAGAAGGTTATAAAACAGAGGCAGTGGGGGTGGGGGGATCAGGAGAGACGGAGGGAATGTCGAGACAGGGGCTTGTCACTTTAAATTATGTGAAGCCTTCTGCAAACACAATATGCAGTAAAGGGGGAGGTGGTGGGAGTTTGTATGTGGGGCAAAGAGACGCTGTATCTTACCAGGCTGAGCACTGCTGGTCATCTGCTGCAATACCTGCTGGGATTTACTGTACAGTAACTGTGTTACAGTGATGGTGCAACAACATCTGTCCCACATTTCAGCGTGACTTATTCGGTCCAGCCGTTTGGTGAAAATGTGAACTCGACATGCAAAGAAATACACACAATCACAACTGGGAGCTGCCCAGTAAAACCAGTGTTCAGCTGGGGGCAGTGGGCAATAACAGCCGACCCTTTTTCCAGTCATAAGATTCTCTTTTGTCCCAGTTTTGTTCAGTTGTCTTTACTTATAAAATTTGATTTGTTTCCTAAATGAAGAAAAAAGATGTGAAACGATCTGATTGTGTGATTGTCGAGATTAGATTTGTTCCTCTGGAAAGAGTTTCAGTTTGATGACAATTGTGTTACAGAAGCAATCAACTCCAAACTAAGCTTTAATTATTTTTTTTAATTCCTCCAAACTTCAGTCTTTACAGATCAGGCCTGCTATAATATCAGATTTATTTTTTAATCGGAGAACAAAAGCGCAGTGACTCAATCACAAAATGTAGACACACTTGGTAGTCGGTGCTCAGAGTACAACAGTAAAGCTTAACAGCTAAAATTAGTTCAGACCAAGCAGCAACCTCCAGGGCTGAAAGTGAAGCTAGTGCTGCCAAATGTGCAGTTCCTCCAACGGCCATTGGAGGCTCCAAAAATGAGTCTCATGCTAACGTGTCCAAACTTACAGCAGAACAAACGTGTTTAGAGCCTGCTGCAAGATACACATTTCACCTCTGTGGAAGGTTCATTCCTTTATGAAAATGATACAGACCCCAAAGTACATTATCCAAACTGTATTTAGAGATCTGGCCCGTTTAGCAGGTGTCCACATGCAGGTAGTTGTAACCCATCGCTGTCTGCTAGGCCTCATCCGCTACTCTGAGTCACTGAACTGCACCTCTCGACTCTCTGCGTGTGTTTATTAATTCATTACTCAGCACTGGCAAGCAGATATGTGTGTCCAAGTCCAAGAGTAAGTCTATAAAGCCAAAGAAATCCAACAGAAGTTACACAAGGAAACAGAGAAAGAACACAAACAGTTGCTGTAACAAAAGACAAAGGGAAGACAACACCATTTATACTCCCACACTGAGGGCTAATCAAAAGAATTAGACACAGCTGGGAGGAAATGAGACACAGGTGCACAATCAATAAAACCACAGGGAGGAAGTAAAACTGGATACAAGACACAGACGGCAACTAACTATCAAAGTAAAACAGGAAGAAGGTAACAGTAACTCGGGAAACTCAGACGCAAAAACAAACTTGATACAGGAAAAGACACAAAAAGAAAACAGTGGGAAGGACTGAGGAAAATATTAAACTCTATTAACTGGAATTAAGAACTCTTAATGGCAAAATCACTGGACATCCCACATCTCATAAATGCAGTTTCTGCACTCTGGTTAGTGCTAAATTATCTCAGATTAGGGATGTGAGAGAGAAATGATTTGGATAACTGATGCAGTACTTATCAGATGTTGGGACACCACCTTCAACTAGCCCTCAACAGATGGCTTCTCCCCCTCCTCTCTGTCTTTGGCAGGAGATGCAAAGCTGTTGGGTGGAAGACAGTTGCAGAAACCTGATATTCCCACACCTCTACTCATTCCAGTGTAAGGTCCTGCTGGGAAAACATGGTTATCTGAATGTTACTACCACACACCTGAACATTGCGGCTAGGGATGGGTATCGAAAACCGGTTCTTGTTGAGAACCGGTTCCCACTGTTTCAATTCCTT
Organism: Aulonocara sp. 'chitande type north' Nkhata Bay; assembly: GCF_057382095.1. Taxonomy (NCBI): domain Eukaryota; kingdom Metazoa; phylum Chordata; class Actinopteri; order Cichliformes; family Cichlidae; genus Aulonocara; species Aulonocara sp. 'chitande type north' Nkhata Bay. The sequence continues at coordinate 23,855,171 of NC_141351.1, read as the reverse complement.
GGAATCGTTTGCCACTTTTAAAAACGATTCCCTTATCGATTCCAGTCGCCCCGAATGACGTCATCACGTTGAGTAGCGTCTTTTACCCAGTAGGAAACACGGCGCCTGAGCGGCACAAACGCTCAAAAGTTTGGTTACACTTTATGAGAAAGGATGACAACAGGGCAACGTGCAATACTTGCAAAGTAGAGATTTCATCAAAGGGAGGAAACACTATGAATATGCAAAAGCATTTGCTCAAAAAACACGCGATTGCTTTCAACGAATGTCGTGTTTTTGATCCGCTCCGGACTAGCGAAGCTCAACCCAGCAGCAGCGGTAGCGTTTCCACGTCCTCTCCCGTTAATACTGCAGGTAACTAATCAATTAGCATTGCACATTATGTTAGCGCGATTTACCTTATTACAAAACCTGCTATTACTGTGCGTTGCATTTAGATAACCATGATGAGAGAGACAGAGTCTGGCTGGCTCAGATGCTGGCAGTTCTCGCTGCAGTCTACCGGTAGCGTCTCCTTTCAGGCCAGGATAGACGAATGTCACCCAGCAGTGTCTAAGTTTGTGGTCAAAGGCTTGGACCCATTTGCCACAGCAGATGCCCCCGATTTCACTTTGGTAAGTGAATGTGTTTAATTGTAGGCAGGGACATTACTGGATATTCTTGTGTAATTGCTACAGAATAATTTATGTTAAACTTTGTTATTGCTACAGGAGAATATTTATTTTATTATTTTACATATACATTTTTTTCCTGGGGACCCTGTGACACCCCATTGAAGAGCCGTAGGCTGTGAATCTCTTAAGATCTCACTGTTGGGTTTGTAAGGCCATGTTACTCCTAAATTTCTATCTTGTTCAAAGAGAAGATATAAAACACAGTTCTAAGCTAATCGACTTTAGTGTTCTCCTTTTTAAAAAAAAAAGAATCGATAAGGAATCGAATCGTTAAACAGAATCGAAAATGGAATCGGAATCGTTAAAATCTTATCAATACCCATCCCTAATTGCGGCTGCCAAACATCACCCCATGGTAACAGCCCTCCCTGATGGCAGGAAGTGCCTTCAGGAGCGCCTCCAGAACAGGTCAAGGAGGCCAAAATTCTCCAAATTCACAGCCAGTTGTGGAAAATGTTTCCTTTTGTGTTTCTCTGAAGAAAATGCAATGGTTTTAATGCTATCATCTACATACATGAATGAGCCATTTCATTAGGTACACCTGTTCAACTGCTCGCTAATGCAAGTATGTCATGAGCCAATCACATGGCAGGAATTTGATGCATTTAGTTAGATGCATGAGTTCATTTTATTGAAATGGCCTCCACAGTCCCCAGACCTCAATCGAACAGAGCACCGTTGGCATGCAGAGGAATGAGAGTTTCACATCACAGGTGTACAGCTGATTAATCTGCAACAACTGTGCAATGTTTTCATGTGAACATGGAATTTCTCCAGCACCTTGTTGAATCTGTGCCACAGAGAACAAAGGCAGCTCCAGAGACACCAGGGGGTCTCAAGATGTACCTAAAAAGTGTTGGGTGAGTCTATATTTCAGAGGCATTTCCAAAGTTTCCATTTGGGTGATGCGGTGGGGACTGAGTCAGGGGATCCCACAGGAAATCAGATAATTTGATTAGAAATAAATAAAACAGAGGATAAACCTGACATTGAAAGAGAGGCCCTCTTTGGACATGCACCTGCATATATTAACTGAATTTATTCACCGGTGATATACTAATTGAGCACCGTGTCTTGTTTTATCTGTAATGAGTGCTGGATTACATAATTCTTACATAACTGAATGAACTGACGGCCCCTCTGGGCTCCTTCGACTGGTTTTGAAGCCCTGGCAAAACTTTGCCACCTCCTACCGATGACAGATTTTAATGCTCATCAGATCTCCTTTTAAAAAAGCATCTCTGAACATGCTGACATTTTCCATTTGAGCCTCAGTTTTACTGCATACTGATTTCAGGTGAATTTATTCCAGTCCTCCCTCTAGTATCTCATTTGTTTAGTAAATTCAAGTAGGCAAATGTTCACATAAAACCCAGAGCAGCTCGTGTTACTTAAATCATGGCATTACTCATCCGTGTGTAAAGCAGCTACAGCCCTGCATGGTGTTTTTTCTCCTTAACTCCACCATGCTATTATTGCTCCTGGTGATGGTTAATGGGCTGCCACCTCCTCCCAGCTTGCTACTGGCACCACCTTTGTTATTACGGCTCTTCAGCTGTTATCGGTGCTGCCAGTCCATCTGATGAATTGCCCTTGAATTGTTTTATTTTACTCACATTGCTGAATCTTTAAAGTTGACACTGATGTCACTGTCATATTTCTGCCTTGCTTGCATGGATGCAAACCCGTGTACAAGCCCACTGAGGATAATTCCAAGGAATTACCTCCATTTATCAAAACCAAGCCTAAACTTGGACTCGAATATTCTGGCCTTCCATATCAAGATCATAAATCCCTCTGTCCCCTTAAACTATTAAATTGTCTGTTTCATTCTCTACTGGATGCTAATAATGCAAACTCACAGAACAAGATGTTTGTTCCTCCCACACATGCTTATACAAAGTTGCCATGCTGACCTCCCTGCATGATTCATTCTTCTGTGTTCATTAGAGTTGAGGGGAGACTAAAAAGCCAGAGAATGATTGTGATTGGGCCACTGATGCCATATTTCAGCTGTCGGGAACACATTCCAAAACCTGCTCAAGGCTGCGTCCAAACATTTCTCATTACTAGCCTCTAAGTGTGTAAAAGTGTGTGTCAGCAGCACAGCCTTGGCCACTGCTGGCCAAAGAGTCTGACAGAGGCCATTTGTTAGCTTTATGGTTTCATTGGGCGGAGGTCTAATCATTCATACTCGTCTGTGCTTCACTCAGATTTACTTCAGATTATTTTTGCTCCCTGAATGTTGGATTTAGAAGCCGGAGTTTGTTACAGCAGTACAGGGTGATGACACTGCTGTGTGTAACAGCCCTCGCATTAACAATGAATCAGCAGTCGTAGTCTAGTAACGCAGTATACAGCTACAGGAGGAAGGTGGAGCAGAAGTTGGAGAGGAACAATATGAGGGAGGTCTGGAATGGTGTGAAAACCATCACAGGCCACAACACCAAGAAAAGCACAGTGGGGGGGACTGTGGAGAAGGCAAACGAACTCAACAACTTCTTCAACAGGTTTGACCAGCCCACACCCCCCCCACCCTCACCCTCACCTTCACTACAGAGTCCTCTCCCCACTCTCCTGCCTCCCTCGCTTCCCCCCCTTCCTGACACCATGACACCCCCCTCCTCCAATCCCTCTCTCAGCAGCAAGACATCTCCCCTCCTCCCAAACATCTCCCAGTGTCACAGTGGATCAGGTCAGGAGGCAACTGAGGAAGCTTCGCTCCAGAAAGGCAGCAGGCCCAGACAAGGTGTGTCCTAGGATGCTTAAGGCGTGTGCTGCTGAACTTGGGGAGCCGCTACAACGAGTCTTCAACCTCAGTCTGCGACTGGGGAGAGTGCCCGCCCTCTGGAAGACATCCTGCATCGTCCCGGTCCCCAAAAAGAACCGGCCCAATGAGCTGAATGACTTATGAAGACTCTAGAGCGGCTCTTCCTCAACCTCCTCCGACCACAGGTACAACATGCCCAGGACCCACTACAGTTTGCATACAAGGCGGGTGTCGGAGTGGAGGATGCCATCCTGTACCTCCTACACAGAGCCCACTCACACCTGGATGGGGGAAAAGGCACGGTCAGGATCCTGTTTCTTGACTTTTCCAGTGCCTTTAATACCATCCGGCCCTGTATGCTTCAGGAAAAACTGAACAGGATGGAGGTGGACCCCTGCCTGGTGGCTTGGATCTCCGACTACCTCACCGACAGACCACAGTACGTCAGGCTGAAGGACATCACGTCTGACACTGTGGTCAGCAGCACAGGAGCACCACAGGGAACTGTGCTGTCCCCTCTTCTCTTCACCCTGTACACCTCTGACTTCTGCTACAACTCTGAATTATGCCATATTCAGAAGTTTGCAGATGACACGGCCATCATGGGGTGTATCTGGGATGATCAGGAAGAGGAGTACAGAAGTCTGGTGAGGAACTTTGTCGCATGGAGTCACACAAACCACCTGCAACTCAACACCTCAAAGACTAAGGAACTGGTTGTGGACTTCGGGAGGTCCAGAGAAGGTCCACTGCCGGTTCAGATAGAGGGGGAGGAGGTGGAGGTGGTCAACAAGTACAAGTACCTCAGGCTGTGGGTGGACAATAAACTGGACTGGTCATGCAACACAGAGCACCTGTATAAAAAAGCCCAAAGCCGACTGTACTTCCTCAGGAGGCTGAGGTCTTTTAACATCTGCAGGAAGCTCCTGAGGATGTTTTACCAGTCGGTGGTTGCTGGAGTACTTTTCTATGCTGTGGTGTGCTGGGGGAGCAGCACAGCAAAGAGGGACTCATCCAGGCTGGAGAAACTGATCAGGAGGGCTAGCTCTGTGGTCGGCATGAAGCTGGACACTCTGGTGACAGTGGCAGAGAAAAGGACATTAAAGAAACTGCTGGACATTATGAACAATGCTGGGCATCCTCTGCACACGGCCATAAACAACCAGAAGAGTCTGTTCAGTGACAGGTTGCTTCTCCCCAAGACAAGAACTAACAGACTTAAAAACTCCTTTGTCCCACACGCCATCAGACTGTTTAATTCCTCTCTGGAGGGGAGAGGGAGGGGAAACAGGAGGACAAAGGAGGGGGGAACAACTAAGCTGTAGTGCCTCTTCACCTCACTGTGCAATACCTTTTGTGCAATACTTTTTGTAAATAGTCAACAGTGCAATAGACTCAATACTTGAAATGTGCAATTCACTTGTATTTTTATTTTTTATTCCTATTTATTCTATTTATCCCCTTTGTATATTTTATTTATATTTGTCTCTGTATTTATATATGTGTGTGTGTGTGTGTGTGTGTGTGTGTGTGTGTGTGTGTGTGTGTGTGTGTGTGTGTGTGTGTGTGTGTGTGTGTATATAACAATTCTGTAACTGTAACTTCGGTCGTTGCTGTGCTTTTTTTGGAAGTCGAATTTCCCAGAGGAACCCACCCGAGGGATTAATAAAGTTCTATCTTATCTTATCTTATACGGCGAATCTGCTGCAAGACTGCAAAGAAAAATTCACCTCCAACCATGCATCCATCTATCAATCCATCCATCCATCCATGTATCCATCCATGTATCCAACCATGCATCCATCCATCCATCCATTCATGTATCCATCCATGCATCCATGTATCCAACCATGCATCCATGTATCCAACCATGCATCCATCATCCATGCATCCTTCCATGCATCCATCTATCAATCCAGCCATCCATCCATGTATCCATCCATGTATCCAACCATGCATCCATCCATCCATCCATTCATGTATCCATCCATGTATCCAACCATGCATCCATGTATCCAACCATGCATCCATCATCCATGCATCCTTCCATGCATCCATCTATCAATCCAGCCATCCATCCATGTATCCAACCATGCATCCATGGATCAATCCATCCATCCATCCATGTATCCAACCATGCATCCATGTATCAATCCATCCATCCATCCATGTATCCAACCATGCATCCATGTATCCAACCATGCATCCATCCATCCATGTATCCAACCATGCATCCATCCATGTATCCAACCATGCATCCATCCATTCTTCCATGCATCCATCTATAGATCCATCCATCCATCCATGCATGCATCCATCCATGCATCCACCCATCCATCCATGCATCCACCCATCCATCCATCCATCCATCCATCCATCCATCCATCCATCCATCCATCCATCAATCTCTGCTGCTATTGTGGAGGAAGTAGTCTAAGCAGAGATGCCCAGATCTCTCTCTCCTCTGGCTCTTCTAGGTGGGGCACTGAGGCATAACCATACCAGAGGCATCATCCCTCCAGCACGTCTCCAGGGTCTCGTCTCAGCTCGACATGCCCGAACATTACCTAAGAGGCATCCTAGCAAGATGCCCAAAGTAATTCAACCTCCACGTTTCAGTGCAGAGGTGTAGCAGCTTATCACCACCACTGACTTTCAGCTAAATCAAGAGGATAAGCAGCCAGGTGTTTGTCTGACAAATACTTCTCCTTTTTATTGGTGTGTAAGGTACTTCTTTTTAGAGTCAGAGAATGTTAAGAGTCACCTGCAGCAATGTAGGTTTGCCACTTGTAACAGAGGAGTACTTTATTAAATTAGCATCAAAGAATTTACCCCAAAACCACAGTATAGGTCGGGAACGTTCTTTTTTCCCATTTTAACGCTCCAAAACAAAATAATCTCTAAACCACATTACAGCATGTCAGGCCAAACATGACCCCCCACTGAAATATTCAGTACTCGGTTTGCTTTTTAATATCACTTAAATATTTCCATCATGAACAGTGAATAACAGTTTATTAAGACTTCCTTCGTTCTCTCCCACTTTAATCAATTCTCCCTCATTTCTCTGCCCTCCTCCCAGTGACTCACTCATTTATTCATTCATCATTTTTACATAATCTCAATCAGACTCCAAGTATGAGCTATTGGAAGGATGCCAGTGGCTGGAACCGAGTGCACTCTGTCTTTTTCTCTACTTCCCCATCACAAATTCACTACTCATCAGAGACCATTAATTACAGAGGAAGGCACTGTGGCAGGAATGAGTGCGAGGAAGAAGAAAAAAAGAACGAAACGGTGCTCCTCCATCCACAAATTATAATATCCAGTTCTCCGGGGCACTCGAAAATTAAAATAAAACCCAAACAAGATCAGAACGCAAACTCCAAGCAGGCTATAAATGGAACAAGCTCTGCCTTCGCTGAATACAAAATTTCTCCAAACTGTTGCCAGCAGCGAGGTGCTGCATTCAGGATCACAGGGAAGCAGCATGTGGCTGCGTGGAGCTTAAAAAGACGAGGTGATTGCCTCATACGTCTAACCTTAGAATCACCCGTATCAAGAACAGCCTGTGTCGTCCCTTTAGGTAAGATGTCCGCCTACATTTAACAGTGTTACTATTCTCAGATGTGCAATTACAGCAATTATTATCAGGAAAAGCAGTAGTACTCCTACTGTGGCAGAGCAGAGCATGTACCATGCAGCACAGGGACCCTGAGTTAACAATTTCAAGATCTACCAGTCCCTGGTACTTTCAGCTTCAGCTTCCAGTTCACTCCAGTTCACTCCTCAGAGTGTTTTATAATTTATTTACTAAAAAAAAAAAAAAAAAAAAGTTAGGCCGTGTCTCAAAATAGCAGTTAAAATTTTTCCTACTATTACAGCCACCCATATTACAGCCACACCACCACTGAGTCCAGCTTCATACAGCTGAGCTGCAAAACCCTTTGTCAGTTTGCAGACTAAATAGACCTGAAGGACACCTAACCCTGAACAGGACTGCTCTGTGAAGCCTCAGGCAACATCAGCTTTGACTGATTCTCTGATGAGCACAGATAGAGAAGATAAGAGAGGCGAGACTGCAGGTTGAATATGGAGAAAACGCCAAAACACAAGAAATTGTTGCTTGTATGTCTAGAAAAAGGGATCAGCTAACGTGACTGGCTTTGCATCAGGATGATATTGCAAAAAATACAACAAGTGGACAGTGAGTGCAGTGATCTCGTTGATAACCTGCCTTTATAGTTAAATCTTTCCATTTACTATCATAGCTACATGTAGGTCTTCTGATTAATTGGCTGATAGTTTCAGATCTAATATAGCCTACACTGTCAACTGGCTTTTTATTACAGCTTTATCATTTGTACCACAGTAACTTTAACTTCTAGCTGATGTTGAAAATCTCTGTGAGCAATAGTTTTACATTTCTAGTCACTTTTTCTATGTTTTCTGAGAATAAATAAAATATTCACATTGTAACTTTCAGGTAAGAAGCTAGCATGTCAAACAAAATTATGCACAGTCATTTGAGAGAGGAGTGGGATGAGCAATCTTGGGAGGGAATATCAAGCAGTATTTTTACTTTAAATATTCATTCCCAACACATCCCTACCCTCCCAGCTGCACATGTGGCAGAGTAGAGAGGTGAGGAGAACAGCAGTAACGCCACAGAATGGAAATCAGCTGACAGAATAGGGAGCAGAAATTTCATGGAAACGAAGTGACTACTGTGGAGGTGGGTTGCAAAGTGGCTTGGAGCCTAAAGCAGATTAAATAGCATAATTTAAGGGAGATTTGCGAGCAGGACGTGAAGAACAGTATCAGCTGATCTGCCATAAGCTGAGCTGCTACCCCATCTAGCACCTGGATTTCTAGCAAACTAACATCAGTTTTCTAAATATTTTCCTAGTTTCCCCATCGGGTGTGGTGAACGCTTGTGAATAGGTGAGGTGAAGAAAGTAGCAGAACAGATTCTGACAAATATTTACATAACGCACAAATGTATTTCCTTAATATTTGTTGTGTGTAGTTATTTGCGTACTAGTTTATGCTCTGCTCATCTATGCGTGGGTCAGATGGTTGTTTTGTGTGTGATTTTCCGAATGCATGTATTGCCATAGGCAATCTGCAGAGTGCCCTCTGGTGGATAAACCATGCAATGTTAAATAAATACAAACCAGCGTTTGCAGTGCTTTAGTCTGCAGTTGCTGACAATAGCAGTGTTTTGGGCAGTAACGGGCAGAACAACCGCTTGCTCCAATTAAATGGGTTGCCAACCGCCACTAAAACAGAAGAAGACGAACACGAAATTGCATGCTGGGAGTGAAACAAGGCAGTGCATAATAACAAGACAAATATTTGAAAAGAAAAAGTAGTCAATCTGACCTGGATCTTGGAGGAAATTCCTACCCAGATGAAGGCCCTAGCAAGAGTAGTGGCCAAAAGCGGTATACTGGGGACAAACTGAGCCAATTCTGCTCCTGGTGCACGGGGAAAAAACGATCAATATGCTTTTTGCCACATTTTTGTCCAGTGGTGTGCCGTGTGATTTTTCTAATGTGAAATGGTGCTGTGGCTCGAAAAGGTTGGGAAACACTTAGTTTCCTGCCTGCCACTACAGGCAAGTGTGAGGTTTTGCGTTCACACTAAACATTTTTTCTGGGGTAAAGGTCATGTGGTATCCATGTTCTGCCATGGTTAGTTCTACTATTTGTACAGATCAGTTGCTCACATTGTGGTTTATTTACTTTCCTATAATATTAGAGACAGTGTGACACAATGAGTGCAGTGGGTTGCTGGGTTGATGGGACTGTTTTTTAGTGTTATTATTTAATTTCAAAGCTGGACATTTGAAGAAGTAAAGTTTGGAAGTGAATACAGTGAAAACACAACAGAAGCGCTAAAATGGATTCACCTGCACATCATCTTTATCTCTCATAAAACTACTAAAAATAAAAGTCATTCACACAAAGACGAGTCCTGCTTCATGTTTATGTTGGCTAAGAAGGAAATGTTACCAGTGTCGTCCTGAACAAGTAAACAAGCATCTACTCTTACTCATAATCTCCTTTGCTTTTTTCTCTCCCTAGAAATGACTTTGTCAAGTCAGTTTTAGAAGTCCGACACTTTCATGCATATAATATGAAGTTTTAACCCTTTGGAGAAATTTCTCTTGCATCAGCTCCTCTGGCATTTAAAGCAAGCAGCTTGGGAAAGATAATCAATTATATCTAATAAATATTTATTAATATAACTTGGCCTTTTTAAGACACTTTTAATCCCACACTAAGGCTATTTAATGCTTGATTCAAAGTCATACATTTTAAAGTGGAAGTACAGAGGGAACCCCTCTGAGACAATATAGCTTTAGCTTTTTTAATATATGTTTTAGAGCTTCCCACAGTTTATGTCAATAATTCCTAATGATGATGATGACATTAAATTATGTAAGAGCCAGTAAGATTTTTGCTAAATGAAACTGAAATATTTGCCCCTTTTTAGGGTATTTTTTTTCCCAGCAGTAGCCGTGTAATGTGTTTACACTCAGACACCGTCGACTTACAGAATTGTAGTTTTATCTGTCGAGGCAGAGGTTGACATTTCCCACGGTGGATTTGAATTCAAACACACAGGGGATTTGCAGGACAATGATGCAGCTGTAACACATTATGTAATTGTGTAGCTGTAGAAATCAGCAGCTGCTGCTAAAAAAGCAAACCTGCAGTGTCTGTCCGCTTAGCCAATAAAAGCAGATTGCATTGATTCTTTGAGCTTTGTTGTTGCGTATTACCTTTAAATGATGACAGCACATCGATAGAGATGTTTTAAAAGGTTCAGAGTTGATAAACAGGTTTTTCTCCACAGCCCAGCACTGCCTGTGTGTGGATAGCAGTCTAGCAGTACATCCTTAAGATAAACACTGCTGCACTCTGGTAACTCCGTGTCCTCTCCTCTGCTGAGAAAGCAAGTTCATCTGTTTGGCCTTTTGTCTTCTGTCTCCTCTGTCCACCTCCCACGCCTCCTTTACCACTCCCATTTCTATTCACAACATCTCCTGCTTCAAAACGCCATGAAATACAAATTTCAAACGGGTGCACCAAAAATACTCAACTTGACCACGGTTGAAGAACCTGCATGCATCATACATGAGTAATAATGGTTGCTTCATTACTGGGAACTAGACCTGCAACCAGTTGCAGTCACTTACTCTCAGAGATGGGCGTAATCCGATTACTTTTTTCAAGTAGCGAGTAAAGTAAACCTTTTTCGTATTGTCAAATTTTAGATAAATACAAGTTTCTAAATTTTACTCATTTCAAATGATTTAAATCTTCCTGTCTAATATACAAAGTTATACATGGTCTGGCGCCTCCACCAATGAGTGATTTTATTAAACAAAAGTTTAGCAGTGTTGCCGGGTCTCGACTGACTCGATCCACTGTTAGAGGTGATTGTGAACTGGCACCTTTTCACAGATGCTCTGTCATATCAGGGAGTGAGCTTCTGGAACAGTCTTCCACTGTCAGTGAGGGAAGTACAAGTCTCCTCATCTTTGAGAGTCACTTAAAAGGGGCGGATGAGGGACACACAAACATGTGATCATGTTTAATAATCATTCTTTATATTGGACGTGAAAAAGAGTTAGTGTATTACAAAAAGGGAAACAACTATTAGTGTAATGGGTCAGTGCAACATCGGGACAGTCAGGGCATGTGCAATAAAATTGAAGTGTTTCTGTTGTTGTTATCTATACTGTCCTCTGTGTCCACTCTTCTTGTCATTGTTTGTTCTAGTATAATGTGGTCACTGTTTTTGTCCTTGTCACATGACCTGTAAATAGTGTCTCTGTATGTTTTTACTAACTTGTGTTTAACACCAACCTGCCAGAGGGTCTGCAGATGGAAATGAGCCCAAGGCTGTAATCTGGCATATTTACATTTGTTAAAATGCTCATTAATATGTATTGATCCTCTTTCTAAATGAAATAAATAAATAAATAAAATAAATAAATAAAGTAAGGGATTACTATTGCAAAAAAGTAATTAGATTACTGTTACTTTCCCATAAGCACGCTGTGTTACTGCATTATTAAACTGATTTTGTTTGTGAGAGTGTCTCATGGCAATGATGTAAGTGTGTGCGGCGTGTGCAGATCAACAATGGATAATATGCAGAGTCCGTGGAGAGTACAACCGTGCAGCGTTTAAAGCGTGGAAGTACTGACGTTACTTTGAGTTTGATTCCGTAAAAAGTGACAAAAGCATTAGCGTCCACTGTGCATGGGAAGAAAACTTCTTTTTACAGTGAAAAAAACCCTAAACTTCTGAGCAAATACCAAGCAAGCTGCCACGGGAATGTGAAATTCACAGAGAAACCCCCGGATCCCCCCGCTGACATGACCGCTGAGGCACCAGGCAAACCTCCGTTGCAGCAACATGCAACTTGTATTTGATAATATGGAGATTAACTGTAAATGAAAGATAGAAAAGGTGAAAAGAAAAAGCCGTATGCTCAGAATATAAGTGCACATTTTCTTCCCTGTAATTAAAACCCTGACAGGCTGTGAGTACAGCAAAGTTACAGTATTTCTACTCAAATCAGTGCAAACATCAAGTATTAGCCAATATTCACTTTGTTGGCTGCTATTGATTGTTCACCAGTGATGTCATTATCCAACAGCAGTTTGAGAAATAGTCACAATTAACTAATGTGTACTGATAAGTGATCGTGCAGATGGATATCAGAGCCTAATTTTAGTGTTCCAGCATGATTTTTCATTTTGTTGTGTTACCGTATGTCTGTGTGTGACATCTGTCCCATACTAGCCAGATGTTCAGAGATGGTAATGAAGAGCTGAAAGAGCTCCACATTTCAAACATTGTTATCGCCCCATAATACCTTCTAAAACATAACTAAAATGTGAATGTACATTTCAGCGTTTTAAGGTCAACTACAGCAGACTAACTTGAATAATTGGAGATTATGTATCAGAATTTCAGGAGCAGGACCACGCCTCCAAACACGCTCCTTCCGGCTGTCATCTATATAGGTTCCCCCAGTTCTGCAAGCTGCTCATTCTCGTTCACGTGCCCCACTGTCCCTCCTTGTTTTCAATTCTTTAGCTTCTTCATTTCTATTTAGTGCATGGGGATCTGCCAGGCCCAGGAGCCATCGCCAGTCCCCTTCGAGGCCTTCCCCATTTATGTCAAAACATTCACTTTTACCTACTAAAACGCTGTCAAACCTAAAATGAGGACGTGGGCCCAGCTACTGAAAAGCAACTAAAAGCTTCCACACAATGAATAAAGTGTGCGAGCTGCACGAAATTCACTACAAACAACCATCTAATTTGCCTGCATGGCTAGTGTTTCAGAAAATGCAGTTACAAGCTGTACTTTCAAACTTCTGTAATTAATACACATTCTCACAGAAAAATCCATCCATCCATTTTCTTAACCACTTATCCAATTCAAGGTCCCGAGGGGGGTTGTGAGGTTGGGGAGACTATCACAGCTGACAAGGTACACCCTGAGGGTTGTGATCACAGCGCTGTGATAGACAAATTGGGCCCAATGGGTCTTCAAAAAGATCCTTGTCAGAACATCAGCAACAGCGGTGTCAATTTTGAAGCTCATCCAGCCGATCCTCGGAGATGCTGTATTTATGAGAAACGACCATAAAGTGTCTCCCATAGAATTAGACTGTACTTTTTTAAATTACGAAATAACACTGTCACGTTTCTGCAGCTCTTGAAGGTGTGTTTTCTCTTTAGTTCTTGTTACCTTGGCTGGTCTCTGTTGAGGTTGATTCCTGCTTATATTCGGATTATTAGGTAATCCAACCTTCTCTGTATCCTTGTGTGTCTTCATCTCTTTTTGTGATTCCTCAGTTTGTTGTTTCCTGGTTTATTTTGTGACTTATTGTTCTCTGCGCCTCATTTTTAGGTTAACTTCCCCATTTCAACTCATCATTTCAATGACTTCTGCTGTGTTTTCACCTGTTTTCTATTTATTGTCTGTGTCTTTCATTGCCCTTTGTTGCATCATCCCTTGTGGTTGTGTATTTCCTTGTTCCATGTTTCTCTGGAGATTCCTTATTTTTGGATCGTTTGTTCTTGCTCAGCTATTTTATGTTATTGTATTTTTGGAAGAGTTCAGCATTAAAGCTGCTTTTTGGAGTCTCCTGAGTCCTGCATTCGGGTCCAAATCGTGCCTGTCACATATCTGAACCCTGACAGATAACATATACACCACAGTTGCCTTCCAGTAAGTTCCTCATCCTCTGCAGGAACTTACTGAACCATGATTTGGGCTTGCAGCCTTAGTGAGCCCAAACCGACCTACCTGGTGATAAAAAAAAAAATACAGGGGAAATTGCTGGAGCTGGTTAGCAGTGACTGAATAACTAAGACTGTAAAATCAATCACATCTTTGTCTGATTTACTCTAATAATCACCAAATAAACCAGACGGACAGCCCAAGTAGTCAGAGTGCAGGGAAACACGATGATAGCAGTTGGAAGCATCGGATCGCTTGCTTCTGAACATTGCTGAAAGGCTGTCTCACATCAGAAAAGATTTCTGTGTCACTGTAAAAGCACAGACAAATAATGTGCTTTGTAGCCGTTCACAGAAAGCTGAGAGCCTAGTTACACTGCAAGTCTCTTATGTGTCCTTTTCTACATGGCAGGGTGTCATAAACTTGCTTTTATCGACTTCCAGAACACCGTCGGCCTCTTTGCCTTTCCACCAAAGACACGCCGTGCCCATCAGTCTCCTGGCTGTGTGGTCACAGCCGGCGGGACGCTGGGATTGATATAATTTCCTTCGGGATTAATAAAGTATTTCTGATTCTGCTTCTGATGAAAATAAGGAACGAGGGCTTTGATAAAGGTACATCTATATCACAAACAATCAGGCGCGGTGTTTCAGCGTGACATTTATCCACAGCTGACATCGTTACACGGTCAGTAAACATTGACATTTATCACTGCATCAACATTAGCCTCGCACGTACGTCGGCGCTTTCTTTCCGGGTGTCGTCTCTGAAAATCAGAGCCAGCTGGGTCAGCTGCTTCGCCGAGAACAAACCAATCGGCAGATTTCTGAGCATGACTGGGGGTTAGATCTTAAATTTGATGATCCATCTTCAAAGAGAATGATAATTCAGGACAGTCTGTGGAAGAGGGGCGGGGACAGCTGAGGCTCAGTCATCTCTCTGATCCTCTAACCGTGTATGTTCAGTGAGGCTGCTACTCGTTCCCCAAACTTTACACTCATGTCAGCTCATCCTGGTCAAAGTATCCAATTCTGGAGTCACTCAGTACATCAATACACCAACAGTCAGGATGGGGTCCATCCCTGCTGCCATTAAAGCAGGACGAGCGAGCGCATGATGAGGATGTCAGATGAAAGAGCGAGTGTAGGTATGTGAGTGAGGTTATCAAGCGGCTACCTTCTATCACAGACAGACGATTGAATTCTGCCCCCAAAGACCAGACAGCTAATACACATCCCTCTTTGGTTTCACCACCAAATTACTGCACCTACAGCAACACTCAGCTTTACACCTTTCCCACTTCACAGACCAAACCACGGTCCCACGCCTGACATCAATTCCGACCCCAAGAGGAAGTCCTGGTAATTAGAAAGTGATATTTTTGGCTTGTCTGAGCCCAGGACACATCCTGAAGGTGAGTAATTGGTATCATTGAGCGAACAGTGGGACAGATGAGTCAGGGATCGAGATCTATTAGTGGCCACTAATCAGACTCACACTGGGCTCTGGGAGGCAGCCAGCTGGATGAGTGCTGGCTTGCTGGCTCGGCTTTGTGCTGTGTCACAGAGCAGGGAAAACAGAGGAGAGCAAAAGCACTGAACATAAATACCAACAAACACGAGGCACGCAAATGGTTAAATCCTCCTATAATGGCAGTACTTTTTTTGTGTTCACACTCGTTTTATCTGACTGTCACTCTTTTCAGTGTGAGGAAATCTCATTTAAAAAGGAAACTCTTCAGAATTAATGCATGCAACTCAAAACATCTGCAACTAGGGCAACCCTCGAGTCTTTGAAATTTGACGGGCATGATTCATTTATAAAATAAACACTGGGACAGAACATCAGCATCCCTGTGTATAAATATCAGTGACAGAGCCAGACGACTCCCGCAACAAAGACCAAATAAAAGATGATTCTTTTTAGCGTTTAGGTGGAGAGCAGAGAAAATAACCCGCAGGCTCTTTTCAGACACAAGCAGCTTTAACCAAGGAGTGTGCTAAATTAGGATGACTCACAATTAGAAACTATACTGGCATCAGTTTGTATTGTATAAATGACAACTTCTGCTTAAAAATGCTCAAATTCTTCATCAGAACAAAAGCTTTTTTATGGAAAAAATCTACTAAGACTTTCTTACTTAAAGAGAAAGGCCTCCAGTCTATCCTTTGTAGACTAAAGATAAGAGCAGAAAGACACTGTATGCATATTTTACAACCCTGCGAAACATAAAAGTCAATTAAAATAAAATAAGTCTTGTTAACAAAGTTAGATGTGCATCTGAGGTGCTGAGAGTTCAAACAGTCAAAATCCTTCAGAATAAAATTCAGTTCAGAGGGTTTGAACACTTTGGTTGGGGCTTTTAGGGGTAACGATTTTAGCAGCAGTTTAGCCTTCAAAGGAAATTATTAGATGATTAATGGATCTGACTGCCCACTTCAAGCTGGCTCCTAAAGCGAGTCAATCCACTTCCACTTCCAAGTTAATGGTTTTGATCTTTATGGCTAATTTCACCCTTCATGACAAATGCATAGAGACTAAAGTCTGCCGCTTAACTTCTATCATGACTTCATTTGAGGGGCGTGGCCACTTTCTGTGACGGGTGATTCGATAGCTGAGGTTGCTAAAGTTCAAACTATGAGTGAAAGAAACACTTTAGTTAAATAAAAATCAAAGTTGCTGTTTAAATCTTCCCCCTGAGAAATGCCACCCATACGAAAAACAAACTGAAAGAAGCAAATCCACCGTGGAAACCAAACAAAATTAAACTGAACTGACGTAGAAGCTCATCTGACTCAACAGATCCAACACATTTCACAAGCTATCGACTTTGACTTCGATGAAGACCCATTAGGTGATCACTGTGCATGAGTTTCACTAAACGACTTCACTGATAGAGGAGGATTTTTATGAATTGTTGAAGGACAGACGTCAAATGTCAAAGCGTGAGCTCACTGGTCTTTGGGCTAGATTAAAATCAAAGCTAAATAAAAGTAAAAACTATAACAGCTAAGAGCCAACTGCATCTCATTTGTAATAAAACTAACCTAAAATATGTCTCTCTGTGCCCATAATTATATTAAAAGATCACATATGGGCTTCTGCGTGAACCGAGACTGCTAGCATTAGCTGATAAATTAGCACTCCACCTTTTTGTCCAAACATGGCAACTTATTGTGCCATAAAAAACACAAACAGTCAAAAATGTTACACGTGAGGCATCAAGACAAAATTTTGATTGTTAATAGGTAACAGCGTGATAGCTATGCGCATCTTTTATATACAGTCTGTGGATCTGATTTAGATTAACGCATCAACACCGAGCTGTTTGGGAGTATTGTTGGACGGATGTACCTAATAAAAAGGCTGGTGAGTGTACAATTATCCTGTCCATGTCCCACCGACAGTGGTTCTATTCCCCAACACTGGACCCCAAGCTGGTTTGACCCAGCTCCTGTTGGCTTATTATTGTGCGTAATGTTCTCCTTAGATTTAGACAGAAGGAAGAGTCCTGAGTGTTTTCCTCATGCAGGTGACCGTGTTGGGAAACACTTTAAAATGTCTCAACTAGAACACTGAAACATCCAGTTTGATTTGTCAAAATGTGAAATACGGGACATCTTTTTGCTGTAGCGGTTGAGACACACACCACATATCATGAGAACAGTTTCCCTGCCAAACCTCTCCTTCCCTACACTGTCAAAAAATACAGAGCCCTGTCTATGAGTGATTAGAAGGTTTGTTTTAATTTGTAGTTCATAACCAGATGGTGCTCTTTATAAAAGTACTTTACTGAAAACGATCCTCTCCTGGTATAGCGTCTAAAAATATACTCTGCCTGCAGATGGTGCACAAGCATGGTCTGCACATGAGCAGCTTCCTAACTGGCAACATGTTACATCAATGGCCATAAGTCAACGGGTGTGGAGAAAGTGGAGCGAGCCAGGCAATTAGCAAGACTGATGTGCTCTGAGGAAAAGTGAAGCAGGAGGGAAATCCACTAAGCTGAGGAGGCCATTTCAAAGAAATCAGTCTGTGTGCAGTAATGTCTGCATCTGCCTGCCTGCCAGTCAACATATGCATATTTTTGAATTTCAAAGCTCACAGTCGCTGATAATGAAGTAAATGCCAGTCAGACGTATACAAATATTAGCCAAATCCAGAAATAACCACGTGAAAAAACATCCACCAACTCATCCTGACACTTGTTTTTACCTGATGAGACAGAATGTCTTCCATCTGTATACCAAAACGAAACCCAAAGTAGTTATTTTAAACCTGTGTAGCAGTGTAAAAGGGATGGAAGTAGCGATGTTTTTCTTTAATGGCCAGCAGGGGGCATCATCTCTAGTTTCAAAAAAGCTTCGGACCATATAGAAGCGAGTGGAAATACACCCACCACCGCTCATCACCGATCTGTCGCCTCCCTAAACATATTCCTGAACGTTTTTGGCCTCAGCTGCTAGTTTTAAGTTTTATGAGGTTATTTTTGTTGGTTATGACCATTTTTTGAGTCAGACAGGAGGACAAACCCTGTAGTTGTTACGCTTTGAGAATGCAGAGTGCACCTCTTCATCATCACCTGACAGCAAAAACATTCAGCTCCATTCTTTCTAACAGGATTTTACTTGTTGTTCCACAGGGTGTGTACGTGTGTTTGTCACTGTAGGACTCTGCTGTGCATGGGGAGGGTACAATGAAGAGTGCAGGAGAGACAGATGAGACGTTTCATGAATATATAAAAACAGAAGGCGTTAGTCAAACTGTAACCCTCGAGGAAGAAAGTCAAGAGCCAGGCAAATGTTATGACTTAATGCTGTTTGAGCTATTCTGCTGACATCCACCCACTTATAGCCACTAATTATGGTGGCTACATGATTCATTGTTGTCTGTGAGCGAGACTCTCCTGCTGGTTACTTTCTTTATTGTATGGGAAAAGAATTCCCACAGCAGCCGCAGCAGCAGCAGTAGTCGTAGCTCACTTGTGTTTTTTGTGTTCAGGCTACACATTATGCATTATAGAGCGTGGATATTGCTTCCACAGTGCACATTAACCCCATCTACACATCCTGTCGACGACAGCATAGCTCACTGGACACACGGGGACAATAGGACAATCACACTATGGCAAAAAAAAAAAAAAAAAAAACTGAAAAACCCAAACTGGTCTCACTTTACCATCTCAAACCCCCACAATGATTCAGTTCAGTGGCCTTGCAGCTCTCTTTCAGCTTCACTAATGCAGGCAGTCTCAGACAGACTGCAGTCTACCTCCGTCTCTGCTCGTTATCCCTGATCTCCTCCATGCTGTTCATGTCCCCCGTCTCCACTTAGCCCTCGGCGTGCGAGGCTGACAGCTCAGTGGGCTCGGAGCCAGGGCCGATCATAGTGTCTGCTCCAGGTCAGCCTCCCTGCGGATATAGGGGCAACAACACCATGATGGTCTGTCTAACAGGAGGCCGTGCCCCGGTGGCTCGGTGGGTCATGTTCCTGGAGCACTGTTGGTGTCACCTCTGACTTTCCTTCTTACATATTCGATGAGGTAGAGCTAATGACTGAAACCCGACTGGCAACTGAGCATGTCCACAAGCAGCAGCTACTTCTGCACACCAGCTGCATGGCTAAAGGCTTCAGTAATGTCTACATTGATTGGTGCTCGGTGCTTAGGCACCAATTACATAGCTGTCTGGAAGCGAGGCACTCACAGGTGATTGTGTAAATCAGCGCGGGAATCATCTTGAACTGTGTAGTGTCTGCATCAGCAGAGTTAGCACAGTGACTTTTCACCATAAGATAAAGCCTTCCTCATGACTGAAGTTTTTAATCAAACTTCACTCAGGCAGTTTTTGGTTTTCTGCGATTATTTTCAGCTGAGGAACAAAGCACAGTTGGTGCACTACTGCAGAGGCGTTTCCGGGACTTTTTAAGCGAGTAACTCAATGAGGAGGAGCCCGATGGAAATGGGAATATTTGATCAAAACAGATACAGTGCAGACAGCTGGTGTAGAAAACATTAGGTATGATTTTGGGTTTTATGTGCAGCTCGTGGCCTCATACAGATGTATTATAGGAAAAGCTGCACTGCCCAGAGAGTTTAAAGATCACTTTGTGTTAGTAACTATTTTATAAAGTGCACAAGAAGTATTTAAAAATTTCACGTAAAGTAAAAGACATATTCTTAAAGCAACAGCACTTTTTATTACATACGTGATCATAACGATTATTTCATTCATGTGTTTATAACTTTAATGTTGCTTTTAGATGACTAACAATAAAGGATCATATTTCAGTGGATTTATTTTAAAATGTGCAAAGTAGGAAGTAAATAATTAAATAAAAGTAAATAAATATAATTTTAATAACTAGTATTGCTTCTTCTGGGTTGGGGGAGAGTATTTGCCTCAAGCTAGGGTATTCAAATATCTGAGGGTCGCGTTTACGAGTGAGGAAGGTGGATTGGCATTCACAGTAGCACAATACTCCAAGTTTAATGATTGGATGTGGGTAGTTATTGAAAGAATAAGACTGCAGATCCAGCCACAGACAAGAGCTTCCTGCAAGGAAGGGTGAGGAACTCAGATATCTGGAGGGGTTTCTGCACCTTTGTGTCAAAAGGTTGGCATCTCGACCAGTATGTCTCCTAGATGTAGCTGATTTGTTTGTAGCTTGAACCCATCCGCTGGAACGTTGAAGACAATATAATTACACTGCAAAGCAAGACACAAGTAGGCAAGCTTCTTCATGTTTCTCGTGCACGGGAGAGAACCGGACAGGCACCGTTCCTTCGCTTGACCCCAGTTGCTCTCGTCCGTTCTCCCGTACCACTGCCCTTTTATTGAGGTTACATGAATATGCATAAGTTCATTAACATATGACGTCTACATACACACAAAGAGTACCTTGCCTGTGTGTGTGTGTGTGTGTGTGTGTGTGTGTGTGTGTGTGTGTGTGTGTGTGTGTGTGGGGACTGCTGATCAAAGGGTCAAACATCCTTGGTCAGGAAGAGGGTAGCCTCCCCCTCCCCCTAGATGGTTCATCCTAGATAACACGGTGAGGAAGTCCTGCAGTTCATCTAAACAAAGAGCACTTAGACTAGAACAGACGCAACTACGTTAATCCTACCATAAAACAATAAGACACGGTATGACCTCTCATGCTCCCAAAGTGCTGTCTAATACACACAAAGTTTGCAGACTATCAAGGATCAAAACCTCTACCAATCTACAACTAATTACAAAACTCTAAGCATATAGAAGTAAATATTTCTAAGCATAAATGACAATCAACAATACAAATCTAACAGTAGCTCTCAGGAGGTTTTTCAAACATGCACACCTAGGAGGAAACTCAGGGATAGACCCAGAAATCTACCTATGAACACCTCAGGATCCTCCAGGAGGAACTGGAGCACGGTGCCTTCTACCACCACAACCAGATAAACAGAAAAATGATGGATGGGTGGATGGATTGAACATGGATCGAGTACAAGTAGAAGTCAGCAGTATAGGATGAAGAAGTAGTTGAGAAAACAGACAAATGGACATTGAAAGTGTTCTGTGGTAAAGTACTTCAATTAAAGCATTAAGTTACATTTCCACCACTTTTCTTTTCCATGTTTTCAATCAATGACATTAGGCAATTTAAGATTAACATGACTCTACTCCAATGCATCCCCTCTGGAAACGCCCCCGCCGATGAATATTTCAGCAACAGTGTAGTTTGGGCTTGAGCTGGCAAAGTCACAAAACCTGCATCTATAGAGTCAAATACCAGTCAAAGTGTATTAGGTCATTTTAAAATCCTCTTCCTGTAGAAGTTGTACTTCTACAACTACCTTTGCTGCTGAAGAATTTTCTGTAGATTGTGATTCAAGGTTCAGGAGAGCTGTGGCTTCTGCCTGTACAAGTTTTCCAGATATGCAGTAGATCAAGCGTCCATGACACAAGATCATCAGATCAACCAGCAGTAAATCAAAGTTCCTGCATTTCTTTTCCTTTTTGGAATGATTGCCTTTGTTTAAAAGCAGTCTAGTTGTTGCAGCTGTGAACCGAGGTCACTGCAGAATACATGAAAAACAGATTTGCTGGTGTGTAATTTAAAAGTTTCAACAATTTCCAGTGATTGCTGAAGAGACCACAATATGTGTAGGTATGTTAGTCCAGTGTTTCCCAGGTGACAGATTTATATAGGCACACGGGCTTAAAATAATCATGAAAGTCTGAATTTGCACAAATATTTTCTATACTTTGTGACATATCTTAGTGTACAATACAGGAAGTCTCTGTCTGTCTACTTGCTTTTCTTTCTACACCAACTCCTACAATATCAAAGGCTGAACAACCCAAAATGGCAAACAGACACATTTTAGACTCATTAAGGTTCTTATCTATATCAGATATTATGACATTGCGATGTTGCCTAGCAACCACAATGTCATGGTCCCCGTGCCTGCTCGGCTGGCCCTGTGTGGCTACATGTTATGTTTTGTCTTTTCTCTCTCTCCTCTCGCTGCCTGGGCGGAGCTCATTGTGAGCTCCTGGCCTCCACCACCTGTAGGCAATCACCTGTGGCTCCTCACCTTGTTTGCTCCCGCTACTTAAGGCAGTGACTGAGAGCACCTCGCCGCTGGACTATTGAGTAACGCTCGTCAGTGCTACTTTAGCCTCAGCCAGTTTTGAGCTCTGTCCGTGAAAGTTCCGTGCTAACTCTTGTTCTCTGTATGCAGATTTCTCGTGCTTGGTTTGGAGACTCTGGACGCTTTTCCCGACCCCTCTCTGCACCCCTGGGAACCCTGGCCCCCTTCTCCTTCACCTGTATATAGTGCACCTGGAGTGTGTAAATAAACCTGTTTTTCTGAGATTTCAGTCTGCGCCGAGTCCTCCCTGCTCCTCCGTGACACACAAATCAACAGAGTCAAATGACCCATATTTAGAAAGAATTAACGTATAATATCTTAAAAATATATCATTTTTATTTCACTTCTAATGTACATCTCCAAAACTTACACTATATGACAACACCCTCAGGTTGCTTAGCAACCACCTAGCAATATATATGACCTGTTTTTTTTTTTTTTGCCGCATGCACCTACAACACCTTATGAAAACAACCTGTCCTTTTAATTCCATAGCGAAGATTTTTTCTTTATGTCCACAAACCTGAATTATACATAACATATTATAATGTCACCAAGTTGCCTAGCAACCACCTGGCAATGGGCAATGCCCATTTATGCAACTACAGCACCTTTTAAAAGCCTTATATAATTTTCATTTCTGATCCAACAGCACAATCAGCTGGACAATATTGAGGATCTCTCCAGTAGATTCAGAGAGAGGTTAAGTTTAGCAAACTGATTGCGGGCGGCGTCTCTGTCTCTGATCGATAGAATATAATGCTAAAGACAGTTGCCAAATACACCTGGCAGCTGCTCAAGTTGAGCGTACGTATGGGAAACAGTCAACGGTGTGGTAAGTCCATACTTTCCTCAAACATGTTGCTGTCTTCACTTCAGACTGCATTACTAATTGTTTGTTAAATGGCAGCTGTGCAGCTCCAGCGTGTGTGGTGGGAGTGTGGGCCCTTGTTTGTGCTTTAAGTCCCCACAGCCTCACTGTACATATGTTTGGTAATTCCCACTCAAACTTTGTTATGCACTTATGGTTTTGTTAGTGAATCTTTTCACAGCCTCCTGTGTTTAAAACCAAAAAAAGAACAATCTGACGCTACTGTACGTGGCAATAAAGGGAGGTTTTTCCCTGTTGTTGCAGAGAGAAAAAATAAATAAATTTAACACCTCTGACAGAGTGTGAGGTCATCCTGCGTTTGTGCGTGAGTCTGTGAGAATCTGTAAGACTGAGAACACCACGGGCCAGTTTACAGTAAACCATCAGAAGCATCGGAGTCAGAATCAGCGCATGCAGCGAATGAGGAAAGTCAAAAATGTTAAAATTCTTTTTAAACTGCACACATTTAATTTTAATACCAAGTGTTTCATAACCCCCGAACACAAAGAAGAATTGCAGCTGTTTGAAAAGCTCCATCCGAACACGAGGATTTGTTTCTGATCTTGCAGCTATTTGTCAGACAGCCCTGACTCTCTGCTAAGTGCTACAGATCAAAGAAATCAGAAGGAAAGCGTCAGCAATGACTCAGATTAAAACTTCATTCGCTTTGCCTTTTCCTCTCCAGGCCAGCGCAACTCCATTCCAAAATATTCCAACAAGAAAAAGGCCCCTGCAGTCTCGAGATGTACGAGGCTGATCTCGAAACCAGCATCAAAGTGAATTCTGAAGCCCCGCGCTCTGAGTCACCAGAAAAGAAAAATACAAACAGAGTGCTACATCCACTTCAAAAAGCTGAAGTCAAACTGGGAGTCAGAGGTGTTGCTCTCGTGAGGGTTTGTGCGCAAACTCGACACACCTCACAGAGGCAAAAGCGAAAAAGGAAATCTCTCAGATGAATCCTCAGATTGGAATGAAAGCATGTGTCAACCGCCCACCCTTCCGCCCACCCACCCCTCCAGCACGCTGCCTCTGTGACAAATACAAATTAATTTCACAAGAATGAATAATCAGTTCGCTTGTCCATTTGCATTTCAAGCAACCGCAGCGAGTCCCCTGAGCACGCTCAGAACGAATGATTATTAACTCGGCCCTCTTGAGAAGACAAAGTGTTGGGGAGGAGAGAAGGGGGGGCTAAATGTGCCTTTTAAGAGCTGGTTTTTACATGTGAAGTCTTAGTGGGCAGTGTCCCACGCACTGCTGAACAGGTGCTCAAAGTGAGTGAGTGGGCTGCCGTCCACGTGAAGGTCAAGCCAGGTTAGCTGGTCCCTGCACATGCACTGCTCACTTTGGTCTCCCCCGTTTCCTCCCCTCTGGCTGCTCCCTCTCTTTCCAGCTCTGATATCTCTTCTTTTTGCTTCTCTTGGGGGCTATGCAAAGAAGCCAGATAATCTTGGTGCATGCAGAGTGTTCTGCAGAGAGTGAGTGGCTGGATCACTAAAAGCAACAACACCCCCCACCCTCCCAAAAAAAAAAATAAATAAATCAGCTGGTGCATAATGTGGCAGTTTGAGCCGAAAAAAATTGAATGAATGAAGGCAGCGTACCTGGCTCGTGGTCCTGTGCAGGTTGGTGTCCCCCTCTGGCCGAGGCTACATGGCACTGGTGGGTTTGTGTCTGCACGTGTGTGTGCTGTGTGTGTGTATATATGTGTGTGTGTGTGTGTGTGTGTGTGTGTGTGTGTGATGGAGCAAAGAGAGAGAAGTGAGTGCTGTTGAGGAGACGGGGAGAGTGCACAGTGCAGTGTAGAAGATTGGAGGCTGGGTACTCAGTGTGTGCTAAGACAGAGCCTGTGCATCTCTCCCTCTCTCTCTCTCTCTGTGAGTATAATCCTTTCCACAGTCTACAGGGACGAGCTGCAAATGAACCAGCTCTAGCTCTCCCTCTCTCTCCCTCCACTTCCCTCTTGTTCTGTATCTCAGCTTTGCACATGAGCCCCGAGCAGAAATACCCTCCCCGTGCCTCCACCTTGCAGTAGATAAGCCAGAATTGCAGAGAGCAGTGCTGCCCTTAATGACTGCTACAACTCTATCTCCCCACTTGCTAGGGTTTTTAACGACGCCACCGCGCTCGTTTGTGTCGCAGTGACTCCGAGTGATTAGACCGTCTCTCCAGCTGTGCTATTTAGACATGCGTGTTTATTGTTTTTACGAGCACTTAGGACGCAGTAATACCTTCGGATGTCATTTCGGCTGATTTGAGTCGCGGCTTGTTTGTGAAGCGGCATCAACTGCATTTGAAGTTTTGTGTACCCGTTTCTGGCAGCACGTTGAGATACACTATGCAAATGTTGTGAGTGACTCAGACCGTCTTTTATCCCATCTGGAAAAGTCTGGCAACGTATCAAGACAGGCTCCATGCTACGTGTTAGAGAGGGTACTGGCTACAGCGTTGGGTAATGATGTCTTGAGGTTAAACTTTCCAACTTTTTCATGTTGTCAGAGTTCAGTTTTCTAAAGTTAAAAGGGTCAACTCAACCAAATGTAGAAAGGTTTGCTGGAAGCAAAGGCAGCTTCCCTTCATTCTCATTTTGAAAGTTCAGTTCATGCTAATCGGATAGCCCGTTTCCCCGCTTCATATTTATCTGAGGAAATTATGCCATCTACCATCAGTTTGTTAGTGTGCAGTCCTATTTTGAATTGGTTTTGCACATTTTGAAGATTAAACATTCACATTTTTACCACAGTCATGTTGAATATTTTGAGCTAGAAGTTTAGTCTTATTTGGCTAACAAGCTAACAGCATTTAGCTTGGTCCAACAGCTTCATCCTGTAAATGTTATTGGTGCATTGCACAGATTTATCGCAAAGTAATAGCTACTAATAAAATATTAGAATTTCACTCAGAAAGAACTGAAGCTTGAAGTTCTTGGTGAACTGCACCACCTAGAAAACCATAACGTTCGATAGTTAACCCATTGAAAAGAAGTCTTTATGTCAGTCAACTTAGCAGAGGAGTGGCCTATCAGCCAAGGGCCCGTTACTCATTTCTGTAACACCCTCAAGTTAGAGGTTCTGACGGTCTGTCAGACCACCGCCTTAATTGTAGCTGGAGAAGGAAGTTACATGAGCTTATGATCATAGTAGATCAAAACAAGAACTGAAGTCAACAGCAGCTAAATTAAAAACATGGAGATCAAGTGACTGTGCTGATGGTGTTCTTTGGATCGTACATATTTCTCTTCCGGCTCAAGATGATGCCAGAGAGTTCGATTTTGGTTTCATCTGGCCACAGCACTTTCTCCCGAGCCTTCTCTGGATCATTTAACCTCCTAAGACCCGAACTCTTTCATGGCATGCATTTTTAATTTTCTTTGCTATTTGGGTTGCTTGGGACCTAAAGAATGTAATTTTTGTTTTTTGAGAAAAATGAGATCCACATATGAGGACATTTGTTTCAAATTTTGATAGAACAGTGGCAGTATAATGTCCTCGTAATGTAAAGTATTTTGGTCTAGACGTCCCAAAATGTGATGTCCACATATGTGGACGCCAGGTCCTAGGAGGTTAAAGGTGCCTTCTTGAGCGTGTGGATGTTGCAGGTGCTGCAAGATTTCCATTCATTACCAATGCTGTTCTTAGTGACTGTGGTCACAGCTGTCTCCAGCCTCCATTAATCAAGCTCCTCCCGTGTACTTATGGGCTGATCCACCATTTTTTTTCCATGATCTTTCTCACCCTATAAGGCGAGATCTTGCATGGAGCTCCAGACTGAGGATGACTGATGGTGTCACGGCGAGTGAGGTGAGCCGTGTGGAGGAAATGAAGGAGGATCCAAGTGCAGGCAGTCGTGAAGGTGTAAAGGTGGTTTATTGAACATGAAAGTAAATACAAACGGAAAATGGAGCTGGAACTAAACTATACTGGGAAACAACTAAACTACAAAGCACAAACCTGAATGAGAACGAGCAGAGGAGAATGACGATGGACAGCAGGGAGAGCACACGGATGTGACATGGTAGATACACAGATGACGCAGGGTGGAATACACAGACGGACCAGCAACAACAATGACGGAAGACATGACTTAAATACACAGAGAACCACAGGGGAATTACACACAGGTGGTGGACACAGCTGGGAATAATCAACAAGACGAGACAAAGGTAAAACTGAACACACTCACATGAGACCCAGACCTTCACAATAAAACAGGAAATGAGAACACCACACCAAGACGCAGACCTGACACTGAGAGACAGACAGGAAATGACATATGAAACTAAACTCACATCGTAAACCCAGATAAACAGAAACATGGAACTCTAATAATAGAAATCATAATCATCACCATAACATGACAAGAGAACAAGAACACAATCCCTGATGAAAACTTAAATCAAAACACAATAAACTCAAAATACTGGGTCCAACGGACCCAGAACCGTGACAGATGGTCACTTTATATTTCTTCCACTTTCAAATAATCGCAGCAGCAGTTATTACTGTCCCACCAAGCTTCTCTTGCTGATGGTCTTGTAGACCACTCCAGACTTGAGCAAGTCAACTATCTTGAGTAAGAGCTCAAGAGCCAGGATTCAAATACAGATTTCATTTAATGACATGCAAATAAATGTTTAAGTTTGTATAAGTGTATATTTTTGGTTGATTTTCTGTCTCTCTGCATTAAAAATAAACTACAGTAAAGATTAGAGACTGTTAATTTCTTTGTAAACGAGCATTAATTATTTTTTAATTATTTCCCCATCTGTATGTGGTATTATTTATATAATAAAGCATGAGTGCGTCTCCTTTCCTCTACACGTGTGCGACCTCTGCCTTGTTTCCACCACACAATCCAATTCTGTGTCATAAAATTTTATATTTTCTAGTTTTCTTACTCCTCTGTGATAACAAGCTGAATATATTTGACTTTGAGACTGCTGGAGGGGAAAAATAAGACATTTGAAGATCATTAATATCAGTTCCAACCCCGCACACTATGCAATTATATTTTACACCAACTGAGAGCAAGGCCTCATCACCCAAGAACAGTGTGGGATCTTACTAACGCTCCTGCAGCTGAATGAGGACCAATCCCTGCAGTGAAAATCCGATTTTAGAGCAGACAGATTTTATATTGAGCTGTATAACATAAAGTCATAAGACTTTTTTAAAGACACATTACTGTAGACAGTTAAAGGTTTTAATGAGCAAGAGAACTTGATACTGATGTTACCATTGTGATTTTTTAAAGATAAGTAGTAAAATGCCACAATTGGGTTATAAACGAAGTACACCGCAGTTAAATAGATTTAATATTGCCACCGTGTTCCTGAGGTTTTGGGAAAATCTTCAAAACTAAGAATTCCAAAGTGAATTTCCTAACTAATGCTTGAAAAGGAACACTTATGTAGTCCCACCCAGGGCTGGACTGGTAATCTGACTTTGGGCTAATGGACTGTCTTGAAGGGCCTCTGCACCAAACAGTGACAGCAGTCCATTTGTTCATTTGCATTGTTAACACTGGAATACCCAATCATATCTCTTAATGCGACTGCACCCTCCCCTACCTTCGCTGTGCGCTCGTGCACCATGAAGAAAAAGTTAAGCGTGGAAGAAGTGACCAAAAGGTAGAGCTGAAAAGCTGAGAGAAAACAACATAAAGAAACTAAAAATAAATGCAGCAGTTCTGAAGATGTGAGGAAGAGACGGAGGAAAATGAAGTGAACAAAATAGCAAAATAGAAAATAGATGGAGGGACATAATTAGCAAGATTCAAGGTTTCAGGTAAAATGAACGGCACTGCTAACAGCTAAAGTGTATTGTCAGCTTATTACTGCAACTAAGGACAACAACCGTACCAACTTGATTAAAACATGTTTCAACATCTATAACGATACAAAAGCTTTAATGTTCATTTGTGAATGGCAGAGCGAACTGGACTTTCCTGAGCCCATGCAGTGATTTCCATGTCAGAATCATGTCTGTTTTTAAAGCAGCCATAAAGATCACGAGCATCCAAAAACTATTTTCTGCATTGTCCCGTGCACACAGAAATGTCTCTAGATTCTTTGAATCTTTTGATTACGTAGATGATGAGATATTCATAATTATATGTTGAAGAATTTTTTCCAAAATTGTTCCACAATTTGTAGATGCAGGTTTTTGTAGATTTGTGAATATCTGACCTTCCTTGCCTCTGAGAAACCCGGGCTCTCTAAGAAACTCTTTTTTTATACCCAATCATGCCCAAGGGTTATACTATGAACCAAGTTCATCATGACTGTCTTTGTGTTGTTGGCTTGAAAAAACCTAAAACCCCAGTTAAAGCTAACTGTTATCCTGACTGTGATTATCAACTTTCCCTGTTAAGCTGGGCTCTCTGCTTCAGGCTCTGTGTGAGCTCACATAAAAACGGCTGTTTTGGAGGTATTATTTCTCACAAAATGATCTCTATGAGCGCCACCATCAGAGATGCTATCAGATGATAAAACGGTGATTAAAGGTCTATAACGAAGCTAAAAAAAATCAAATAGTAAAATGCAACACTGTTGCAAATAAGACAAGAAATTAATGCTGCAGAAAATCGTTTATCACACATAGCGGTAAAATAAACGTTTTCATTCCAGTTAATTATTTTAGCACCGAGTGAGCTCTCAGTGCTGCTGTTTATTTCCAAGGTGAGCACCGCACATTAGGGCTCTCAAACTTTACACTGGACCCATTTAAACATTAAAGGTTAAAGTCTCACAGCCAAATAAAGAGATGTGGAAAGTATTTTAGTTGTTGGAAAATCAAAGTGAAATTAATTGAATTGATTGAACAGGTATTTATGGTGTGTGCTGTGTACTGGGAGCTGCATTTCCAGCAGTGTTAAAGAGACTCGGCAGCAGATTAGAATCAAGTATAAGACATTTTCTGCATCACTAAATTAATACACGCACGGTTTCTGCCTCGTTCACTGGTTTTAGTACAGCTTAACTTGCCCATATAAAACATATTTCCCCAGCAGTGAATCTACACTTACAACACGCTGTGAATAAATGGACCAGTGAAAATGTGGCACTTCCAGCTGAGTTTAAACCGAAACTCGGAAAATATACTGCTCCCGACCAGGTTATGTGTTCGGCATAAGTTTCCATGGTGATTAAGGTAAAAAGAAAGCCACTTTTGCGACACAAAAAGCTCAGACTTTAAGCTCGACACGGCTCGCTCACCCTCAAATCTTACTTCGTAGTACATCCCTATGATCCTACTTTGTAGTACCATTTTCCAGTCTCTTATTGGCCCAGTCCATGTTGCTGCCATCAAATTCAAACTGAGTTAATATAGTTCATAAAATATTAAAATGTCTCAGTTTAAACATTTGTTTTCTGTGTTCTGTTTTGAATAAAATATGAGCGTATGAGATTTGCAAATCATTGCATTTCGTTTACATTTACACAGCATCCCAACTTTTATGGATATCTGGGCTGTAGGCCAATATTGCAGTTGTTCCACTGGCCTGGTCCACTAACATGCGTGGCCCATGAAGTAAAATGAGTTTGATCCTGTTAATTCTCAGGACTGAAAGCCCGTTTTAGATGGCTCTCTTCAAGCTCTTGGGCATTTTATACCGGAAATCACTGCGTGGGTTCAGGAACTCTTGAACATAACAGCGTTGCAGCTGCATATATATTGATGACAAAAAAAATAAGTAAAAGCAGAATAGGCCTTCTTTAAGCTGCTCAGGTATTTTTACGCTAAATCCAGCTGTCGTGCCAGGTGGAACGAGTCAAAGACATCTTCTCTTCACTGGCTGCAGATGTACTGCATGCTGCCTATTTATGTCAGTCACTTTCACTGCTATTCACTGCTGCAAGAGCAATCAGCAGCATAGAGAGCAAATTGGTCATGATGTTAAGATATGCCTTTTTCCTTTAGCTGGGCTTTCAGTTTGTCAGAGCTACATCCATCTGTATGTGTCTGTGTTTCTTTGCATGTTTAGACCAATTTCCTCTTCCTTCATGCCCACTCAAACGCTCCCGATTCCTAATTTAGCCCCAGAGTTTCTCCCCACCCACCCCCACACTCTCAGCCTACTCTGTGTGTATCCATGATGCTACAGAGCTCCAACATGTCAAACCACTCGCTTCGCTGGGATGGCTGCAGGATGGAAACTGGAGCCCGGCGGATTATGAGTACGTCAAATTGGCAGAATGTATTAGCGTCACGCCGATCACCATCACGTTTACCCTCACTGGTCAATTATCAAGATAGATATCTCAAACAGATAATAGCCTGCAACAGCGCCTGCACCCATTTTCTGCTTAGTGGACAGTGGGGGATGAAGTGGGATGGTGAGGGGAAGGGAGAAGAAGGAAAGTAAACCCTGGCGTTGTTGTGATTGGAAGGAAATGTTACTTTTAGCAGAGCTAAAATCAGATCGGGCAGACAGGGATAGAAGAAGGGGAGAGGCAAAAAAAGAAGAGGACCTATGGTGCTGCATGCTGCATTTGGATGCAGGCTGGGGGCCCGGGTGGCAGAAATATGGAGGGAGAGGCACACTTGTCATCCCAATGAAATCATTCTCCAAGGCTGCTGAGGAAAGCGAGGGCTGCACAGAAAAAGATGAGATCCTGTGAGTGTGTGTGTGTGTGTGCGTTTTGGAGGAGAGGGGTTGTAGCTGTGTTTATGTGCAAGACATGTAGCGAGACAAGTGGAAGAGACCGAGAAAATACAACCGAGAAACTGTTTGCTGATTACATCGGAGGCTTATAGGCATGCTTCCCCTCACACTTCTCCGTGTTTGAAGATCCAAATCTTAAATCAGCTCCCACACATGAACAAACAACATGAAATTCAGCAACAAACATCCAGCCCAGTGATCCAAAAACAAAAAGAAAATCTGCTGTTCAGTACAGTGAAAGTTGCACTCGACTAGTTTCAGTGCAGGAGTGAAAGGGAAACAATTGCCTTAGATGTGATAATATTACACAACAATAAATGCATATGTAATAAAGTTCAAAAGGCTGTTGTCCATAAAACAGACAATGATATGCAACGGTGGACGTTTTCGACCAGCTGAAGTGCATCTGCCAAAACTGCTTCCCAGGCTTCCTCATGCTTCATTATCCGTGTCCAAAATCCCTCCCAGTTTACTGTGTAGTGCGCTACATTCTGTTTCTATGTGCAAACTATGAGCAGATTCACTACTGTGGAAAATCTGACTGGTCCTGGCATGTATAGATTAATCCCCCCTCCCTCCAAAAAAGACCTAATCAGATGGGAGTCTAAGCCCTGCCAGACCTGACCCAAATAGACCGGAGCGAAGCAGAGCCAAAGTGACCCACATAGAGAGAATATACAAACACCAAACTCATCCATCAGTTAATTTGATTGATTAACGGGTGGCAGGGATTGAGAAGAGCAGTGGCAGAAAGTCATATCCCCATGTTTGCACTCAGATATCGACCACACTCTTAATTAATCAGATTCCATTACGAACTCAACTCTCAGTTATTAAGAAAAAAAGAAAAGCATCATAACATGACTAACTTTTTTTTTGCCATTTTTTAAAGGTACTCTTTGGCCACAAGTCCAGACTCACTCGCAACAAGATCTATAACAATTAAGTCCTAGTAGGTTTGGATACCTAAACCTGTGGAACAATCATTACCTGTGGTCAAAAACATTTACAGGTCTG
Organism: Aulonocara sp. 'chitande type north' Nkhata Bay; assembly: GCF_057382095.1. Classification (NCBI taxonomy): domain Eukaryota; kingdom Metazoa; phylum Chordata; class Actinopteri; order Cichliformes; family Cichlidae; genus Aulonocara; species Aulonocara sp. 'chitande type north' Nkhata Bay. The sequence continues at coordinate 23,822,260 of NC_141351.1, read as the reverse complement.
GGTCGAACTCCTTCCTTGTTTATTTATTTCATTACTTTTTTAATCAGACTAATTTTAAAGTTTCAGAAAATCTCCTGTAGAAATGCTCATGTCCTTTAAGTTTAATAATGCACCATTTATTTTAAGGTAATTAATAATAATTTTTAAGTAATCGAGATTACACTTATCAATCAAAACATATACATAGTAATTATGGGTTTTGCTTTAATCACATAGCTCTATATACAAACACACATGAGAGAAAGTAGTAAAGCTATTTGCTGCTGGACCTGTTTTAACTATAAGAAAGTTATATTCTCTTTTCTTACACATCTGTATTCTCTCTAAAGGTCAGCAGGGGGCGACTCTACTTTCTATGAAGCAACATGTGGCTCTTCAGCCGAATGCTGCTCGCAGCCACACATTAAAATGAGAGTTAACCATAACCTTACTAATACATATACTATATGTGATCATTTATCCTCCCAATCCCATTTACATCTGTCATCCACCTATCTGTTCCCCAACACCTGCGTGTGCTGCGCTTTAACTCCTGTTGTTTGATTGGAGGAGCTAAAATGGCTCTTGTGATGTTGACGGTTAGCGAGGTGAAAACATCTGTTTGCTTCTGTGACCTCAGTAAATACTTTCATGATACAGTCTAACCTGCTGGTTTCAAGTCTTACTGACAACAAAATTATGTTTATTTTGTAATCCGGGCGCCACAGTAGTGCAATGGTTAGTGCTGTTGCCTCACAGCAAAAAGGTCCTGGGTTTGACTCCACCATGTGGCTACGTGTCTTTTCCCACGCAGTTACTGAGGTTAGGTTAAGTGGTGACTCTAATAGCCCTTTTCCACTAGTACCTGCTGGTCTCATTGTCTACTCTGTTTTGGTTGTTTTTCATTACAATGAAGTACCACCTTATGTGCAAAGGGTTGTTATAGAAATACAGCAGAAAGTCCTGTGACGACATTTGTACGCAACACAACAATGGAGGACATGGAGGCGATGGTACCACCGCTCTGCATGTGGCTTTTTTTAGACTCACGGACCACAGTGATGTTTTTCGTGTAGCCATTTCCGTTGTTGCCCGGTTTATGATTTTCGTGAAGGTCACACTCTCCTGACTCATCGAGTGATGCAACCGACCAGGCAATCCGTGGCGTGCAGTCTGTTGACTTAATCAGTAGAAGAAAAAGGAGGATTATACTTTGCTGTGGGATTGTCATCAGCCAATGAGCATGTAATATCACTCCATGTTTTGTCAGATCTCCTTGGTCATGTTACTGCTGAAAGCAGACCAGCTGAGAGACTCTCGGACACCCGAGCTTTTGTGAATTACTTCCTCTAGATGGATGCTGGTGACCAAAGGCTTTCTTTGGGTCATCTTGGCTCAAGAAGAACTAAACTCTTAGTGAGTTTGTGCTTTTAGGGAGAGTTGAAAAGACGTCACTGTGACGGAAAACACTTGTGTTTGATTATCTTGGTTTTATAATTGCCAGAATCGTCCAGCCTCATTCTTAACATTTCATAAGGTAAAAAAAAAAAACTGCATAAAGTTCGATCTAAAAGTAAATTAAAGTTCAAATGTTACATTAAAACCGCTCAAACAAGTACAGTTTACTCACTTTAAGTCATTGCTTATGTCAGAAAGTGTGCTACATGTTATAGATGTGAAGATTACAGTCATTTCACCGCATTTGGTTGCAAAAACTCAACATTAGCCATCACTATTAATAAACCTGATGTGGTGAATGAATGAAAGAGAGAAAGATTTTACATCCAGCTTTTCCCCAGCTGAGGGAAATGACTTCCTGCTAGCTCTCCACACATGAAAAATAATTTCTAAGCTGTTTATATATGTATGGAAAAAAGCCATTGGGCATCCTGTGACCTGCAATTCTGACTGCAGCAAATGCATCCAAGTGCCTCATTGCCCAGTGCTCTCTGCCAGCTTGGACTGCAGTGGAAAAGTGAGAAACCTTTACAAAGCACAAAATAAATGATGCAATTTCATGTTCATTTAGAACGTGAATGTGTACTTCCAAAAATAGTTTGAAACATAAGACAGAGCCATCCATCAGACGAAACCTGAAAGTTAGTATCTGAGGACGAACATGATGCTATGGTTAACTGAGCCAAAACAAACTTTGTTTATTACCTTAAGCAGCAGCATCTAATAAAACCTGGGAAGTGCTTACGGTCTCAGACAGCTGTGAAATAAGAGCCCCAGAAAAGCAGTGAAGCACCGTGAAGCAACAGCAGTAAACTGAGGCGCTTCTGTCTGCTTCATCCTGCAGTACAGCATCATAACCTCAAATGTAAATCTGGCTGCAAACATTGACACTGAGAATAACTAGAGCAAAAGATTTGTGCTCACAACAGAAATCCACGTAAACACCAGGACCAAAGATTTCCCAACAGAACACTGCATTGTAACGGCGGGAGTGATGACATTCACCCATCAGTGGTTTTAATCTCTGTTTGATGTTTTCATTAAAGAAATATAAAAGACTAAATGCTAAGAGGTTTCAGGACTTGGCTGTACCATAAATTAACCTGCAGCACAAGTCCCCAAATGATTAAAGGTGGATTCTGATAGGAAAAGAATTGCCTGCAGTTGCTAATCTGTGTGATTTATTTCAACAGATTTTCTTTTCTCAAAGCTGGAAGTACTGATTAGTTTTCTTATCAGGCGTTCGGCCTCATTCTTTATTATTTTTCGACTGAAAAATCTCTTTTTTACTTTGTGTAACAGTCAAACTACCGGTACTAGTTGTTTCTGACCAGCAGTAAAAAGAAAACTGGGTAAGACTCTCAGCCAAGATCATGGCTGAAGGGTAGGCTGGGGTGGCACTGACACAACCACAGGCTGGAGCCACACTGGGAATGACGGCGTCACCTTTTTTTCACAGAAAGTGCACCGTGTTAAGTATATCTATAGAATGTGAAATATTACAGCCTGGAATGAAAGCTCTTGTTCTACTTGTAAATGCAAAACAATGCATAAACTTAAATGTGTCATTTGCCAGGTTCAAATGCTCCTTTGGTTCCTAAAAGCAAACAAACACAGAACAGTTCAAATCCTTTAAGCTCCAATAAAGTTATCAGTGTGGATGTTCTCTGTGCTTAACATCCATGTATCCATGAAAAAGCTGATAGTTCCTAACTAAAGATGATAACTTGTAACTAACTCTGTATGTAAGCAGCAACGAAGGAAGACAAGAGCATTGAGGAAATTCCAGGAGAGAGGCAGTTACTCCAGGAGAGCTGTAGAAGGTCCTTAACCCATCAGATCTGATATCTGCTCCTTTGTGCACTGCCAGAGCTGCAAAATGACCTCTAGCAGGATGCTGGTGTGAATATCTCTCACCAAACCTGAGGGCTCGACCTCTTTTAGTGTTCACTTTGCTTATTGTCTGGCACCGTGGAGCCCGACTGCCATTTTCCACAGAATAACACAATTGGCAGAACTGTGTTTTTCACAGATAAGAGCAGGTTTAGAAAGGGTCTGAGGAAGACTTGGACCATCATCGATGGTCCACGGAGGGACACAGATCTCTACAGGCTGGCCAACAGCACCCGACTGCCATCAGGTATCAGGATGAAATCCTTGGGCCACTGTCAGACCCTACACTGATGCAGTGGGTTCCACTGGGTTCCAGAACAGCCATGAGACATTATGTTTCGGTTCAACCGACACCTCTAGGTTTCACCTCTGACTGTCCTGGAGCTCAGCGATACCCTGATCAATATCTGAGAGGAGATCCTCCAGCACAACATCCATCATCTCATTAGGAGCATTGTCAGGGATGGATACAAGCATGTAGGGCCATGTGAACTCCCGAATACCTGCGATGATATTTCGACAAAATGAACAGGTCTGCCAAATCTTTTATTTTTCACATTGATTTTCTAAGTATCTGTGAATTCAAACTTCTGTCGGTTTTCATTTTAATTTCCATCAAACAATGTGTCATTTTTTTCACTCCTAACCCATTACCCAGTCCAAATCAGTATCCAACAACGTATCCAACGTCTTTTTCCCATTGAGATCTGATGTGTTTTCAAAGTGTTCCTTTAAGTTTTTGGGGCGCTGTATGGTCATCTTTACCCGGTGGCTAGCTACAGCTATGTTTGGGATAATATAAACACACCAGCACAGTAAAGATTTAGGAGGAGGGTAACATAGCTCTCAATAAAAGTGATTGGCAAGAAGAAATTCCATCATGTGGTGAGAAAAACACCCACTGAAAATGAGCTCAAATGCAGGTAAGAGAAAGTCAGTCAATATGACCCGATCCTAATCTTACCTCTTAGTTGGACAAAAACTGATTCTTCTTTAAGGAGTTTAAATATTCGGTGCCCGGACCTTCATCAGTTTTCACAAACTTAGCTTAAAAACATGTTTGATTAGTGCTAGCTTTTTTTTATATATAAAGAGAGACAAAGCACTGCAACATTTAGCATTTTTTAAACAAACGAACCTCTTTCAGCACAGTTGGATCGATATGTCTTCATTTAACAAGCAGATATCATTTTAAAAGATTTAAATGCATTAGAGATTCTTTTTGCCGGTATTAACTCTTATGACAAAGTTTTCCAAGTCTGTCTTCTAAACTTTTTTATACCTCACAGCCTTTTTCTAATGATATCACCTCCTCCTCCCTCTGTCCTTCTCTAAGTCTCTCTCCTCATTTCAGAGATCCATTATTCCAGAGGACAGAAGCTTTTCATTTCACAGTCTGATCAGGGTTTAAGGAGGGCTACTCTGTGTAATCAGCTAATGAGCAGCTCGTTAACTGTTGCTCACTGTAATTTAGGCATCAGCGCTGCCGAGCGGTATTTGCAGAGTTTGCTTTCGGAGGACACGTGTCGGAGCTGTCACGCCAGCTTAAGAGATACCAAGGAGCAGAGGGAGATCTGAGCTGTCGTATAGCACATGTAGAAACACAAACTGCTCACAACAATTCCACATACAACCGCATGACGTGTGCAAGCAGATGCCGGCATCTAAGCAGGCTGTTTACACAGACTGCAAATATCTCAGAAGATAAAGTATTTCTTTAAAGTTAATCTGTTAAGATTTTCTTTACTCTTCTTTCTTCACAGACCGAGATACGGTGACCTGAGATCATCAATGTAGAGTTTGAGGTCTTTAGTTACCTGCCAGGTTCAAAGTCCATTTCATTTCCTCACTTGTGCAAACATGCCAGCATGTAATGTAAGAATGGAAATGGATTCGTAAATGAACACAATCCATTTCTGTGCTGCAAAGACCGGCACTGAAATGTTAGCTACAGCTGTGATGTTAAGCAAAGAGCCTCAGATTTTAGCTGCATTTTAAACACATTTTGATTACTGATGAATGTGGCTTAAAGTCTCAGATGGCTTTTAAATACATACAAATATTTGTATGAGCAAAGCTGAAACTGCCCATAAGCTTGTTCTCGATGTTGACTGCTTTAAGAGTCTGTCAGAAGAAGAGAATTGTCCAACTACTGCATTAGTCATCAGGAAATTCTCTAATTAAGTGTCAGTGTCTGCTGGTTGTTCGTTAGTTTTACTCCACAACAACAATGCATAGCAGACAAATAGCAGTGCATCACCTTTCTGCAGACTTGTACAGCAGTGTGAAGTCTTTATTTGTGCTTTTTTACTCCATACTATAATTTTCTGCTTTGTTTTCTCTACAAACAAACTAACAAAAGCGCCATATTATACCTTTAAACATATAGGTTAATATGCACAAATAAGCCAGCTGTAGCAGATTCTAATTGTTATGTCATGTTTCAAAAAGCCGACATTTCTTGGATTGAGAGCTGCAGAAAACTTGAAACTATAAACTGTATATAAAAGATGGAAGTAGCCACCATGACATAAACCATTTGTTTGTAAACATCAGACTGCACTAATAAAAATCATAATTTAGAAATTGTTTTATGTTCAATCAGACCTGAAGCTGTTACTGATGATTTTACAGTCTCAGTTAAGTGTTTACTGAGGTCATGAATCAAGGAAACTGAGAGAAATTTTCACAGTGACTTCTTCACAACTAGATATCTTACTGAAAATGGAGGAGACGCCCCCTGCTGTCCATTAGAAATGTATTTAACTTTCAAATAAAATAATAGTTTTATTCATTTAAAAAAAATGTTTTACATGGAGTTTTTTGGTCAGAGTGGATGCCACTGAAACCAAGACCAAACTCGTTACTTTAACGACTTATCCTATGTGAAGCGTAGAATAACATCGTAATTTAAATAACTAATATCACATTATATACAATAAGATATGAAACTAGCTCATCAGCTTTACTGAGGTCACAAACCAAATGAGCGGTGGTTTCCTGTGTACTTCTCGGCAGTCAAACTTCCTTTATTAACCAGAGGATCTGCCCTCTGCTGGTGAGAGAAGGGAGGGTCAGGGCACCTATTCCCATCTTTTAACTGCAGTCTATGCTTGGAACAGGGAGTCATTGTGTTGGAGCTCAATATGTTGTTCTTTAACATTATGTTCTGTTTGCACTCATTTTTCTCGCAGATATCTGCAGCGGACGTGTAAAAGCTGCTTTTTGTTTTTCACTTTGAGTAGAAAACAAACTGTCACACACCAAGACTCGCTCTCATCTCTAAAATCAATTTCTGTGCAATTCAGGTTACAAAATTCACTATATAATCCTGTCCTTTAAAGAAACAGTATGCAATATGTTTTATGGTGTCAGAGTGGGTCTGGCTACACGCTGAGCGTGCCCAATTAATTGTGAATATATGAAACAACATGCGGTGTTGTGCTTGTAGTCCAAATCAATGTCACACAGACAGACAAACACATTGAGGCATTTCCTGCAGCATACTCACTACCTGTGACAGTGTGCGTCTCCTGGAAGCAGATTCCTTTGTGCTTTTTGTGACCTGACGTGAGACAGCAATGCCATCTGATAGGCTGTTCTCTACCTGAGATACCACGGAAATAGCAGTCCTTATCAAGGACAAAACATTACAGCTGTAAAAATCTGGAGATGAATATCTGAGTCAGTCTCTCAGGGAGCGCTGTCAAATTAGTCTATGAATTTCCTACTGCACCCGGAGAGTATGTGACAGCAGCAGCAGGAAGACCTTGAAATAACCTCCTCGAATACACATTTCTCCATGATGGTTTTAAACGCCTCTCCTATAGCATTTCAAAGCTACAACAAAGACCGTTTGAGCTACGTCTCCAGAGACGGTGCAGAAGAATGCAAGAGCACCTGTGTAAAAACATATGCTGCTCTCAAATTTACCCCGACTGCTGAGGGAGACAAGAAAGCTGCAGAGACGAGCTGATTGGCCGACGTGTCTGATGAGCTAGGAATCAAACATCAACTAAATATACACAGCTGGGAACTCTGGGCCTGCTTCAAAGGAGCCTTTAAAGTGTAACAGTGGATTCTGTCTCGAACAACAACTGAGATTTAAAACAAGAGAGAGCCTTACTGTGAACTTTAATATAATAATCATGTATATTAAAGAAGTTAAAAAGTTAATAGACCCTTTTCACGGCAGGCATTTTGACCTTCTACAGCTACAGGTATAGCTAATAACATTTACGAGCTCTCCAGTGTTCCAGCATGCACAATATGAAGACCACGGAAAGGGACAATGGCAAGAAAAGTGTGCTGTGAGAAAAGGTCTGCAAGCTGTTAACATTTAACAAGTCCCTGGTGGGAGTTAAAGAGGCATTTCACCAATTTTACATGCCAAAGTCAATTTGCAAGTCACAGTAAGAGCTAATCAGGACGTGGAAATGGTTCTAATAGATTTGGAGCAGCTTTGCAAAGCATGAGTACGAAGCCTGAGAGAACGACAATCTTTGACAGGCAGGAAGGAGCAAAAACCCAGTGACTGGTTAGCAACCACCAGGAAGAACATCAGCGACAGTGATGATCATTTAAACAAACATCGTCAGCACACAGCAGGGTGAGAGGTTTATGTTCAGTGATATTTGAGCTGAAAATGTAACCACAGGAGGAAAGGAGGTCAGCGATTGTGCAGCCTACAGGAGGAGCACAGAAGTTACCCATATGCAGCCCTCAGGCAACACACATGTAAAGGGGAAGACACGGCAACATGGGAACCAGAAACAATGGAATGGAAATGAAATTCAGCTCCTCTAACACCCATTAACAATGAATCATTGGCCAAAGAAGCATTTATCTTGTTTGTCCTAACACTTGTTTTGGTGCAGTGCAGTTTTTGTGCAAAGGTCATTCAGCCTGGTGAGCTAAAGTGTGCAGTTTTACCTGTAGTAAATGGACTGGTTCTTATATAGTGCTTTTGTACTGGAGCACTCAAAGCACTTCATACATTATGTCTCGTTTCACCCACTCATACAAGCACTTTTCTTTCTATGTCTAAGTGCTTTCTTACATTCATGCTCCAATGAACGCATCAGGAGCACCTCAGGGTTGCAAAGGAAACTTTGGTGTGGATTTAAGCAGCCAAGGAGCAACCCACCAAACGTCTTAGTAGATGACTCTACAGCCTGATTCACCCCTGCAAAGTCATGGCAGTTTTGCTTAAGTTAAGATGCATGAACAGGTGCTGTCACGGTTTGCACTGGCAGACCGTGTGGAGGGAGGAAGAGGACCCAACTGCGAACCAGGAACTGGAACGAAAATATAATTTAACAAAAGGCGAACCGTTTATTTGAGGCTGGGAAAAGGTACAAAACCAAAGGCAGAAGCACACTGAGGCAAAACTAAATTCTAAACACAAAAGACAAAGAATAAAACCCTGAACATGGAGAGATGACGAAAACTCAACTGACAACCTGACAAGGAATGAATGAAAACACACAGACTAAATGCACACAGGAGGTGATCAGGGGAAGTGGAAACACACGGGGAAGCAGCTGATTAGAATGAACATAACGACGTTACATTGGCAGTGAAACTAAACGCAATGAACACGGGACACCAGACCTCTAAAATAAAACAGGAAACATAATGGGGCGCAGACATGACAACACGAACTTGGCAACATAAGATACGCAGACATTAAACACATGAGAGGCGAGGGAGACTTGAACACAGGGGTGAAGACATAAGGGGAATCTAATAAACAATGAACTATAACAGGGCAACATAGGCAAAATTGAACTTAGATAAGCTAATGAACTTAAACATAAACCGTGAACATCAAAATATATCAAAATTCAAAACGCTGGGTCAAATGACCCATGACAGGTACAGTGCAAAACCATGGCTGAAACCAGTTGGACCATAGGACAATGCAGCTGAAGACCACCACAATGGGTAACACAACTGCAGGCCGGTCGGTGGGGATCAAGTTGCCCAGTTAACATCGATTGAATTTGCAAAAGACGGGATGTGCTGGTAGAGGCTGTCTGCTAGCAGTCAACACAAAATTATGTTGCAACAACAAAAAAGCTTTGCAAAATTTGCAGTTAAGTAAACGACCTTTGCAATAAAGCTTTTGCTTTAAGTAGACGTGACTAGTAACTAGTAACTATAATTAATTACTTTTTCAAAGTAACTTGCCCAACACTGGTAAACATAACTGGATTCAGGAGTTTGACACATTGTTACATTCCTGTTTCATATTTTTGAGAGCAATATCCAGAACAAACATGAGGTAGGTGCATCCTAGATATTGTAATATAATTTAGATTTAAAAGCAACAGGATATTGTCAGTTATGAGCTCCAACATTTCAGCCTTATTAAGTAAGTACTTTAAACCAAATTTTTAAGTCATTGCTGGAAACTTCTATGTGTAAATTGGTTTACAATTTTGCCCACTCCTACTGAGTGGTCTCTGAGGTCCTCGTGGGCTTTGTTGTCATAGATATTAGGACTCTGTTGCAGCTGCATGGCTCTGTAATTTCAAAGGTAACCTCCCACACTGTTGACATTCTCATTTGTCAGCGTGTGTTGCGAGTTCTAATGTAATCGTACAGCAAGTCGACTGTGTGCTAAATGACTGCTGTTGTTGGTGTGGTTTATATTTCACATCTTAATTTTCCCTAAGAATTCAGCCATTTCTTGCTCTGTTAGCATTCCTCTTGTGCCCAATAAAGCAGGAAAATGAAAATAAATCATATTTTAGGCTCCGGTGGACAAAAACGCCTCTTTAATGTGGTACACAACACATTTTCAAATAAACACAGAACATGCAGAATCATTAAAGAGCTGCATGTCCACCACCAAACATCTGCCACATTAGTAATGCCACTCAGGCTGATACATACTGCAGGGATCTACTGACTAATGATGGTAATCAAGCACGTCTACAAGCATGTGCATTTAAAAAGTCCAGCCTTGCACAATAATGTATAATTATTGTGAAAACTGTGATAAACGGCCGACTGTCTAACCTTTCACTGAGTTTAAATGTGAAAATACCGTACCAGAGTGCACACATTAGCAGGCCTGAGGTCATTATCAGCACTTTATGTCCAGAAACTGCCAATTGGAAGAGAAAATGGGAACAGGCTGCTACTGAGAAAAATCTGACACAGTAGTTTGCAATTAAGCTGATTTATAACAAAAGCAACCAGAATCTCCTTCCCAAGAGACAATTCTCTGCTTTATTCTGACCATTTGTCTTCCACATAGCAACTGGAGGCCGGATGGCATAAATACTGATGACACGGTCGCCAGCAAAAACATAAAAAGGTTGCTTTGCTTTTTGTCTGCCTTTCCTATTTGTCATTCTGAGATTGGTTTTTTCGCCAAATGCCTCTTTTTTAGCCAGTTATATTTATCTTCATATACAGGACAGATCATCAGCATCCAATAACAACCGTCTCCTGTAAGAATGATCCTCCGTCTCTTCTCTGCCATGCATGGCCTAATGCAGCAGTCTTAGGCGAGCTTGCAAGATGAAAGTCACATGCACCCCGGGCCCTAAAGCAGGTCAGGTCGGTAAAATTTTAAAGTGGATGGATTGATGCTCTAAGAGTGTCCTAGAAACAGTGTGGTGGGACTCAAAAACAGAAACACCCTGCAAAGAAACCCCAGTCTAATGTGGTGACTCTCCTGATCATGACTAACCTGATTGGACAGATGGTTTATTTATAAAGAGCCATCTGAGGAGTCATCATTGGCAATTAAATACTTGGCAGGTAATTGGATGAACCATCTGTCTGTCACTGCTACCTTTAGCCAACCAGTTCAACAAACTTCGGAGCATGAGGAAGATCAAAACCAGTGTTTCACAAATCAAGACCTGAGGATAAAATCTCTTTGTTAATTTGCAATTTGGAGGTTTATTTTGTGAGCATTTGGTTTCCCTCTAAAAGGTCTGCCTCTAAAAGGTCACATTTAAACAACGTGACCTTTTTTAATTGAACTGATTTGTCACATTAAGGCCTTTAAGACACAATGTAAAAACTGCAAGTAGTTGTAAGTATATAAGTAAATGTCTGACCGTGTAATAGACAAAGCAAGCCAGTAAGATAAATACTGTATGTCTGGTTTTTGATGTGATGTCCACTTTCCAACATTAGTCCTCTCCATCATGGGTGATGCAGTGGAGGTTCCAGGTCATCACATTCGGGCACCTGTTCCTGAGAAACAGGAACTTTCTAGTGCGTCGCTTTTTGTTCAGCACAGACCACCAAACCCTACTTTTAACTCATCTCTCCAAATGACTGCAAATAGCTGTAGCATACCTGTCGCATGCTAGTTTCATTCTGCAGCGGTTCCTTTTTGCTCTTTTGGTTTTGGGTTGTTTTTTCCCCACACAGTTTGGAGGCCAGAGCACTATTTGGTTGCATATTTTTCCAGCTTGTACAGTCTCATCTAATCTCATCCCAACACACAATAATAGGCTGGATATCTGACAGTGACAACTTCCAGGTCTTGGACCTCATTTTTTAAATTTTTTGGAGGGGCACACAGAGCTCTTATAGTCACCTTTGTTTTTCCTGTTTGTATAGAAGCATCAAATCTCACCATGACAATAATTTGGCAGGTAACAAGTAGCATGTGCTACCAGGTACCAGAAAAGACTAAATGTATGCATTATAAAACAGGAAAAGGTCACGTCAACCATCACTGCCACAAACTGCTGTTCAGACTGTGTGTGCAGTTTAAGTTTCATTGAACACTGGTCTGCCTTTATGATCTAAATTGTGCTATAATTTAGATCACAGCACCAGCAGATAGGTCATCCTTTCTTTTTGTGGCGCTGATCTAAAGGTGGAGTACTGCGGAGGTCTGCCATTGTGCGGCTTATTCAGGCATCAACACCGCAAGACTCAAGAATTCAGCTGCCAAGCAAAGTAAGGTCATCCTGTCTCGAACACCTTGAGCCACTCAGGTGAGGCTTTGATGAGCTTTCTAAGCCTCATTCACTCTGTGAATAAATCAGACAGGCTGCTGAGATCCTCGGTCAGTTTTACAGAGCCAAATTAACTGAGATTTATTGTTAATTACACTCTGATGTGTTGTGCCATAAATGTTTCACTGCTTCCTCTCAAAGGGAAGGCCGAGATTGTTTAATTATGCACATTTACTGGCTAAGAGTCTTGCTCCGTTTCAGCCCTGCAGCTCTTAAATGCAGGCTCTACAGTGATAACACAGTCAACCAATAAAAAGAACTTCCATCAATATCCATTTTATATGAACGAGTGAATGAATGGCAGCATTTCTGCAGGACTGAAGAGAGCAGACTTAGTGTGGCTCACTTCGACAAAGTGTCCTTGAACAGGAAACAGACTCCCTGCCAGCTCCACAGGTGCTGCTCACGTCCTGAACTCCATTCAAAAGGCAGTTTTCAAAGGGGAGAGTCTCTCTTCAGACAACAGGAAGATTCATACTTCACAAAGACACTTTAGGATACAAGCTGTGTCGCACCTTCACAATGCAGATAAGAGTCGGTAACATCTACATGCTGAAAATATTTAGCGTAGAAGCCACTTTGAGCTCACTTTCAGAAGTACTAAATCAAGACCTGAAATATGACTTCAACTGAGAATCCAAATTGGAGTATTTTTGCACAAAAACAAAACGCATGTTGGCTTGACAAGAAACAAGTATCAACTGTAATAAAGAAGTAAAACATATAATACTAATCTTTTTTCACACGCACGAGATCGGGGTAGGATCAAATAATAGGCGTGTACTATTAACACTGAAAACATGGCCGTTGTGAGTTTTTGAGCAGTAACAACAAGTAGGGCAGCTTGATAGGCAGGGTGTTTTGTCAGTACACCGGCCCCTTCAGCACATCATAGGGTGAAATGTGTGCTAGTACTGATTAAGCCACTATGTAGTGTCTGCATTATGGGGTTGAGTTGCTTTGAAGTAGATTTGGAGCGCCGTTACTTGGGCGGGCCACGCAGATATACTGGGTGACATATTTTTATTTATTTCCACATCCGAGATTACAAAATTAATTTATTGTTGGTCTTATTCTGGAATTTCAGGAGTTGCTATCAACTACCTCCCATCCGTGGCATCTCATATTTCCTTATGGGCAGGCTGCTCATGTCGCTGTTGTGATACTGCTCAGTGTGAGCCAGCTGTCAGACAAACTCTGACTCCAGAGGCTGGTGTCAGTATACACAGTATTAATGTTCTTAGTACTCATCAGTAAAACCGAGTCTTATCCTTACATACTGGTGATATTCTACACCTTCACAGTCTGGTTTGGGGCTGTTTTGGTCACAAATGTGTCTACAACAAAGTCTAAACTACAGAATATGTAAACAACATATCTGGCATTAAAAACTTGATGATTAATCTTTCGTTACTTTCGAAGACTACAAAGAGCATTTTTTTAAAATTAACAACTTTCATTTGTTCTGTTTAGGATGCATGTCACGGCGGGACACGCCGGTGAGTTTATGGAACGTACCCAAATGCAGACACGGAAGAAGACGGAAAACATGAGTATAAAAACAAGGCGAATCATCCAGGGGGAGTAAGCAAAAACTAGAACCTATACTGGGAAAAAACGACTTTGAACATAGAAAGACAAGACTTTCAAAATAAAACAGGAAACATGGAGAGACATAGACATGACAACAAAGAGGAGAAGAAAAGACTTATAAATCAGGAGACAAAACTAGAATGAAACGAAATCCTAACTAATAGCAGCAACACAAGAACTTAACATATTTTCAACACAATATAAGAACACAAAAATACAAAACCAACTCAAACCTGCTGGGTCACAGACCCTGCCCCTGACAATGTAAAAATATAATCAATATTCAATATCAACTAAAACACCCTGTTCATGTAGGCTAGGGATGAGTGTTTCCCACACTCTCGAGGCGCCCTTTGACCTTTGTATGACCTCTGTTTCTTATGTGCACCATGTTTTACTCTGAGACTTATTGGAGCCTTCAAACTCCATCTTGCTGCAGGAACCTGGAGAAATAAGGTGCCATCACAGTCCCACAGAAATACACGCAGACGTGTCACAATTCTGAGAAACTACGACTGCTTATTTGACCCAAACCAGTGGCTCTAAAATCCATCTGAACAGCGCGAACAGAACAGCCTGAAAAACTTGTAGCACTTGTACAACAGCATAAAATGTTACCATGTTTTAACTTTTTGTGGGTCACTTTAAGAAAAGCAGTCAAATTTAGGTTTATTTTCTCAAATTTGGTCCAGACAAAAAGCAAGGGTTAAAAGAGTCTCTTTAATCTCTGGAGTATCTTTCACTTCAGCACTTTTTTTAAAAATAATTCATTGTAAATAAGTGAACAAATATCTGTCCTTCCATTTCAGTCCAACCGGGCTCACGGGGATGTTAAAGATCGACTCGGAAAATAGTGTAAAAGTTGGAGTGTGAAAAAAGTAAATCCAGGGATTGAGAAAGAGAAAGCAGGTCAAGGACCTTCATGTCTGAGATGTTTGTAGACGATGAAAAGACATTTAACTTTTTACCGCTCGCCATCTGTGAGCTGAAGACATTTCTTCAGATGGTTTTCCACAATTATAAAGCTGCAGTTTCAGTGCCTGAAAACACATTTCTTAAAAATGTTGTTTTGACTTATGAAAAGAAGTCGAACGCTTGAACGTCGAGGATGAAAAGGCAGCAGAGTCTCTGAATGCCAGAGCGCGAGGCAGCTCTCGGGAGAACAGACATCCCTGAGTCAATATTACAGTCAGCTCACCCTCACCTGGTGGCTCTGCATCAATCAGCTCTCTGATGTCGGCACCCTCTGCTCTGCAGCTTCCTCCCTCTGCCCTTCATCTCTTCTTCTCCTTCTCTGTCTGTCTTCCATCTCCTTCCAGATGTCAACAAGTTTGATCAGGCTGACGTGGGAAAACTGCTGTTTGGCTGACGCTCCTCAGCACCCTGACAGATCCTCCAGCCTCTCGTCTCCTTTTCTTTTGCTCCCCAGTCACTTGTGATTCCAGCACGCTTGATCTGCTCCCCTCCACCTCCGCCACCCGGCAACCCCGCCCCTGTCAAAGCCTCCTGGGGAGCTGGGGAGGGCTCTGCCATGTCAGTGAGGTGACATGACTCACACAGTCATGCGGCACAAAGGAGATAACTTTGAGATGTTCAAGGGCGACTGTATAGTTGGCGTTTCAAAACGCTCACTTCAGAATTAATCCTCTCAGCGATTTCTGAGTGAAACGGCATGCGGGATGTGACAGGCCTCAATATCCAACGCTGAATTTTAAGATAGCTGGCTGTTTTTCCAAACCGCGTCTCCCAACGCGTTCAAGAGACTCGGGTCTTTTCTTGCTCCGACACAGATTTGTGCAGAGTGGGAGCAAAGAGAAGAGGGTATCATGTAAATCAATAGCGATTAGAGATAGTGAAGACCTCCATTTTGCACTCTGCCAGCCTGCAGTCAGCAGCAGCAGCAGTCTGTGCCTCTCGTGCATTATCATTAAATTTGAATCACAGAGATACGTATCTTCTCTGAAAGATCATCCCGGTCATCTTAGAAAAACCAAGAAGGTCATTTAACAACACTTGGCACCACAGTGGAGGTATTTACACCACCCTTACAGAACCTCTCAGGCACCTGCATGAATATGCAGTTTGCAGAAATCCAGATTTTCCAGCTCTCTGATGCAGAGTAAACTAGAGTAATTAATAAAGTGATTCATTCTTTAAACAAGCAATCTATTAGCAGCAATCCTGGTAAATAGTAACCTTATATATACAATTATCAATGCATTGTTTTAATATTCCGACCAGTAAAAATAAACCTGCCTTGCAGCATCCGTGTTATTTCTACATTCTTGTTTAAAAGAATTGGTGGGAAAACGTAACAACTTGGGAAATTTGACCATCCAAGAAGCACTTCAGTGGGATAAAGGAAATATAATAAAAGCCATGTGAACATTAACGTTAACAATAAATATTTTTTTGTCTTTCAAAAGGGCTGAACTGAGCTCAGTGGAATAAAGAAAGGAGGTCAAAACTAAATATGACACTCAAGGACAACAAAATAAAACAGGAAGTATACTGTAAGTATAAAAGGAGTAGGAGGAGTACACACATACACAGAGAAAAATTAAAAACTTGTTGTTAGTCAAACTGATGAAGATTTACCGTGAGTGTCCTCAATGCTATGCTAGCGTTCTTACTAGCAACTAGCATGAAAGCTAACATAGCACCAAGCTTTTTGAAACTGCTATCAGGTCCAAACTGTACTTATATTTGACTGGAAACTCATTAAAATGGACAAAAACCTGAAAATGAAAAAGTGTCAGACTGTCTTCTCTTTTTGGAACGATCACAGGAAATGTGATGTTCTCATCTGGATGAGCGAACGCCATTAAAGGGTTGTTGACTTTGTTTTTGCATCTTGCCAGCAAATCCCATGAAGAGAGAGAGAGAAAAAAAAGCAAAAACAAACGAACAAACCCAACACTGAATTGATCCTACAAACATATTGTCTGCAGCTTAGTCTTCTGTGCCTTACTGCACCATTGTTAGTGGAAGATTAGAACACATCGCTGAGCAGCACCGCTACACCGCCGGACGTGTTTATGGCGTTAAACAGAAGCACTGTATCGCCATTTTCTTGCTGGAGCTATTCCCTGCTGGTTTTGGTCACTTGATGAAGTCTTTATTTTTATTTTGTGCCTTTCACTTTTAATAAAAATATATTTCTGCCTGACTAAATGGAAAACGTGGTCACAAATAATTTTACTACAGACATGATTAGAAGTTCTACGGGACCACCTTTGCCCACCTGTTTTGATAGATACAGTTTTAGCAGTTCAGCTGAGAACCACTGGGTTATAGTTAATTAAGGTAAGGATAAATCATTATTCTTGTCTTCTCAGGTGGTATAGTCCACGTTCTTTCCCATCATCTCACTAGAAACATCGATGCTGCTGAGAGAGCGGTGTTATATATTTTCCGCATTTGGGATTCCCAGTAACTATATAACAGTAGCTATATCAGTTATCTCACTGAGGAACAACACAATGATTAGAGTATGGAGAGAAAGCCAGATTTTAAGCAGTTAACCACAATAATAAAACAACCTACTTTATATCCTAGGCTAGCTTTAAAGAGCTGGAGTAGAGATACAGGACCTCTACGGGTTTCCTGTGGATCAGAAATTCTGTGAGTGGGAAACTGGAGTCTGAGTTAATCCCTTAACCTTTTCACTCTGTTCTTGAGCCATTTTTTGAGATTTGGCAGGGAGCACTGTCCAACTGGGAGTGCTGCTGACATGGGGTGGGGTTGGTCTGCAGCAATGTTTATATACTGTCAGCAGCGTCCATATGAAGGCCAACAACCAAGGTTCACCAGCTGCACACTGCCTTACAGTGAGATTAGCTGTGTTAGTCTTTTCACCTGTCAGTGGGTTTAATGTTGTGGCTGATCAGTGTATGTGGACTTTCGGGCATTTGCAGAGCTTCCCAACTCCAGATGGCTGAAAATCTACGAGGAATGTAGAGATTAGTTTTTGGCTTCACTGCCAACTTCTATTTAGGGACTTTAAGAAAAACCCAAGCGCTACCTGTGTGAGTTTAATGCAGATGCGAAAAATCCACTTAAATCATTCCTCCACCTACCCAAGAATCAAAGTGGTGATACATATGCTTACTAGATGTGTTTTGTCTCCACCGCTTTTATATTTTTCAGCCACTGCATTAATGTCCAGCTCTCTTCCTGCTTGTATCACTGTTTCCATCTCCTCTCTGATCAGCAGCAACAGCAGCCTCAGTAAATCCATCAATAGCACTCTTTCACTCCGGTCCAGATGCCAGCCTCTGAGAGCCAGGACATCCACAGCCTCCCATCCGCTCAGGCAGTAAACAAGAACTGCTGCCAGACGCAACCGACACCAGCAGACATTCACACCCCCAAATACACACAGAGTCCTCTCAATATCTGCACTGAAATGCATTTCAAAGGCACTTTTGATACATACAAAATGGACTGCAGCACTCAAAACTGGTTATTCCAACGTGATGCGGTTACTCAATCAGAAGCTGTTTCGAAAATGAATAAAAAATAATAAGTTTGGAGAAGCTTCAAAAAAGTCTTCTTCCATAAAACATGCAGGGCAAAGAGACATGTGCGGAAACAACACAGACAGCAAAACACTGAAGAGAAGAAGAGGGAGAGCGGTACTTTCCCAGCATCCCCCAGCACGTCAGAGAAAGGCACTCAAGTTAGAAATACCTGCAACTACAGAATGGACGGAGAGAGAGGGGACATGCCTGGGAAGGAGGAATTGCCCATTCTCCGCCTTGATGCACCTGTTCACTTTCCTCTACTGCACACTTTCTCTTTTATCTTCTTTATTCCCTCTTCTTTCTTCCCCTGTCACTCTTCTTCTGCTGTTGTTTCTTCCCGCTTCCTCTCTTCTTCAGGTCCAGTTTTTATCCCTTTCTTCTCAGCGTGTCCATGTCTCGGCTTCTTCAGGAGCTGTGTCAGCATGAGTGTGTGAAGCGCCTGTGATGGATATGAGAGAACGCTGGAGTGCAGAGGCGTTCCTAACCATGTCTTAGCATGGCCACTGAATAAACTCATCTTTTATGGATGCACAGCCCTCCCCGTCCTGCTTCTCTTAAAGGGACTGCACCCCGTTCCCGCTGCCTTTGATCTCGTCGTGATACGCACAGGATCCGAATCGTGCGCTCACATGTGTCTGTGGGAATATACTGTGGTGTGGAGCATCAGTAATTCAGCATCACTGTGTGGGTTTGACACTTTTCCCTGTGCAGCTGAGGAGGGGGAAGCGATCGATCGGAGGATGAAAAGGAATCCAGAAAATTGGGGGTGAAGGAAAAGGGGGGGATGCTGATGTATCTCAGACAAACTAATGGTCGTGATAAATAATGAATAACAGCAAGCATAGCGTGGCATAGAAAACACTGATATCAGGATATCAAGAACAGTGCAGACACAGCTTATCTTTGTGTGTGTGTGTGTGTGTGTGTGTGTGTGTGTGTGTGTGTGTGTGTGTGTGTGTGTGTGTGTGTGTGTGTGTGTGTGTCCACTACAAAGGGATATTGTCAAAGTAAATCCTGGCCCAGCACCGGCTGTAATTCAATCTGCAGTTGAAGGCCATGAATTAATGAGACAGCGTGTGTGTGTTCAGGGTCAGAGAGGCTGTACGTCACACACACTGTGACACCTGGTAATAGGATCTCCAGGAAAGCGAGCGAAAACAGCATCTGAGAAAGTAAGAAAGAAATCCTGAACTCACCTGGAAACACAGGTGCACTGAAGTATAATAGAAAGTAAATATGATAAGCACTGATTAGAATTTATCATCTATGAAATCATTATTATTTCCATGTGTCTGAACAGATTGTAACTTTAAAATAAGTCGTGACTAATATTCTCCCTCTAAGCTTCCTTTCTTTAACATTTATTTTCATCAGCTAATCACCAACACCAGCAAATGACCAGAGGACTATACTACAAACAAAATTCCATTATGCACTCGGCTCCACTAAACCTAAAATTTCCTGCACAGCCTCAATCCTAAGCATGAAAACCCGGTGACCAACTACAAGAAACATCAAGCGGGGTATCAAACAATTATTTCTCCCACTGTAACAGTAAAATGCAACATTGTTTCAAAAAAGACAAGACATTAATGCTCCAGAAAATTGTTAATCGTGGGATTTATCGCACAGCGCAGTAAAATAAACATTTTAATTAAAGTGAATTATTATATCGCCGAGTGTGCTCTCAGCGCTGCTGTTTGTTTCTAAGGTGACGACTGCACACATTCGAGTTCTGGAACTTTAAACTGAATACATCTAATGTCATGGTCCTGCAGCTTAATAAGGGAGACGAGGAAATTGATTTAGTCTGTCGGCAGATAAAGTGAAATTGATTTTAATTATTGAGCAGGTATTCTTGGTGTGTGTTCTGTGTTCTAATAGCTGTAATTCCAGCGGCATTAAAGAGACTTAGCAGCAGATTAGAATTTTCAGCATCATCAAATTGATAAATCTTTACCTTCATGACATTACAAAGGCCAGATTGTGCTTCATTCACTGGGTTTAGTAAGGTAGTAAAACATATTCCCCTAGCAGAGAATCTAAACTGCACTTAAGGATCAAAGAAAAAGAGTCATTTCCGTCTTATGTTAAACCCAGAACGTGACCTACTCCTGACCAGATGACGCATTCGGCACACATTACCATAGTGTGCTATTCAAGTTTCAGTTTATTCAGGTAGTTTTTCTGCTGTGATGTGATGCCACCACGATTCTTTTCTTTTGCTGCTCTAAAAGTACAGGTAGACTTTCATGACACTAGTGTAACTTTCTTTGACAGCATGCGTTATCACGACAGGGGTGCCATGAAAATTAGGGAAAAAGTTCACTTCTCACTTCCAGCAACAGAGAGTATAAAACATGTGCATAGCCTCTGACTGTGAATAATGAAGCCAGTGCACAAGACCCTTAGGCCTGCATTCTAATGGCCAGTAGGGGGTGACTCACCTCTTTGCAAAAAGATTGAGTCCTAGAAAACTCTACAGGAAGACCTCCCTCGACCTGTGCAAACACTTTCCTGATAAGTACATGGGTGCTATCACTAGCTAATAAGATAAATCAGTGAGTGGTTATGAGTTTTTGTGTTCCAGAAAATACATAAATCGAGCCTGAGGTGCAAAGCTTCTAATGGCAGAAACACTGATATCTGAGTGGAAGTTGGTTCGCTAGCCAAATTTCTTCGATAAGTAACATGATGCAGTTCCATGATTACATACAATAATGTAAATCAAAGGATCACAGTTATAATTGCATTTAATTTAATGAGTGTAGCTTGTGTGTAAATGATGTGTAAACTGAACTTCTTAATTTTGCTGCACCTTAGAACAAAGTTTACTAAAACTTTTATGTAAGAGACGAGTGTGGGATGTGTGCTCTGACAGAGTGGACAGGATGCTGTACACCCGCCAACACGGAGCCTTGTTTGTTGCCTAGTGGCCTGAATTGACGTGCTGGTAAATAAAACATAGCTATAAATTAAAGATGGCACTCACTGGGCCTTGGGGGGATGGATGGACGCTCGTGTGCTTGTCATAATGCTCTGGAGTGTGTGCTTTTTGCCTTTGAGCTACTCGCCCTCACTTTGCTGCACACATACACACCCCCACAGGTGTCACAGGTGGCTAATAGAAACATATAACATTGTGATGTATGCTCGGCCTTGATTTCTCTCTCGAAAGCTCATTGAGAGGTGACATCAGAGGCACTTTTCTATAGGTGGCGAAGCAATTAGCGCGCACAGCCACAGCTTAGCGAGAAACAAATGCACCCTGAGGAGAGAGAAACAGTGGAAATGTAATTACAGAGGGGTGAAAAAGGCTTGTTTACATGCTTCTTAGGTGGATTAAAAGCAGATTTTGACTTTATAAACACTGGATTGCAATATTTAAATGTAAAGCAAAAATTTGGAGAGTGCAGTGCAGAATGCGGGAGGGGGGATTGTGGTTAAAAGAAAGAACGCTAGGAGGAGGAGGAGACTGAGGGGGTGACAGGCTGACAGGCCTGAATGACAGACCAAGCAGAAAAACAGACAGATGAAGAGAGAAGGAATAAATACAGAGCAGTGACAGGAAAAAGAGAGGAAAGGCAGAGAGACAGACAGAGATGACAGGATAATTAGAGATTCATGGATTCCTGGTTGACCGGTGAGAGGAAGAGCAGCTGCTCTCTTGCTACGTCTGGCCAGGGGGGCTGAATAATGAATCGCGATACTGGAAACACGCGCTGTAACCCCACATACGCCACGCCGTGCGGCAGCAATTACCCGCAGACAGATGAAGAGGCAGGTGGAGAGAACTTCAAAAGGACTCACGGTGTCCCTGTTAACTGCCATATGTCAGGAAAAGGGGACACCAGTTCAAGTCCAGTGACAGCAGGGCTGTACACAGACCTGCTGAAGGTTCACGGGTGAAAATGAAAAAGTGGCACCCCTGTCACGATAACACATGCCGTCAAAGAAAGTTACACTAGTGTCATGAAAGTCTACCTGTACTTTTAGAGCAGCAAAAGAAAAGAATCGTGGTGGCATCACATCACAGCAGAAAAACTGAACCTTGAATAACACACTATGGTAATGTGTGCCGAATGCGTCATCTGGTCAGGAGTAGGTCATGTTCTGGGTTTAACATAAGACGAAATGACTCTTTTTCTTTGATCCTTAAGTGCAGTTTAGATTCTCTGCTAGGGGAATATGTTTTACTACCTTACTAAACCCAGTGAATGAAGCACAATCTGTCCTTTGTAATGTCATGAAGGTAAAGATTTATCAATTTGATGATGCTGAAAATGTCTAAATGTTTTCAGACTATTTCCCAGATAATTTCCCACGTGAGCATAAATGGCGACTCATTGTCACAATTTGTGCTCATTTTACTTTCCCTTCAGGCTCTTATTTTGAAAGTTTAGTTGTCGTGTTAGTTTGCTGTCCTGGTTATCATCACGGTGGTCATCAATCTTATTCAGATGCTTTACCAAAATTAATGCAGCAGTTATAATTCCAAATATTCCTGTATGATTTCCTGTCAAAAAGCCTGATGCACTCACTCAAGTGACTTTATTTTGTCATGCCAATTAAGGCCACTTGCAGAGAAGGTCAGCAGGAGCTGCACTGTGTCTTTGTGGAACTAGAGAAAGTATATGATAAGAGAGGAACTGTGGTACTGCATGAGGAAGTCACTTAATGGTACATGGACTGGTTCTTGTGTTGCACTTTTCTTTTTTATTGAGCAGTCAAAGTGCTTTATACAACATGCCTCGTTCACTCGTGACACCACTTCTTTCTGTCTCTAAGTGCTTTCTAGCACTTCTATCTATTCACACACATTGAGACGCCTGTGAATGCATCAGGAGCGACTCCACCAACCTCCTTATTAGTGAAAGACGTGCTCCACCTCAGAGAAGCCTGTGAGGGCACGGAGCAAAGCTGGATGGCAGCATACAGTCACTATAACGTCACAGTGGTTATGACCATCTTTAAGCTACAGCCTTTACAATCCCCACATTTTGTGTGGGCAAATCTGATGGCACCGCACCACAGATATGATCAAAGATGGCTCACGAGCACAGTGGACTTTTACATGGTCAGCAGCCATGAATTATATATGTTTTTAATTGCTGGCTGCAGGCGTAGGCAGTGTGCCAGCAGCCAGCTCTGGCCCTCCATTATCAGCTTTATGCTATAGGTCAGGTCAGAGAGCCCACATAAAGGACTCAGTCAGGTCCAGGATCAATTCAGAGATGCTTGTAGATAACTGGACATTTCCAAAAATGAGCTTAGCAAATGCAGGATGAGTACAGGTCTGCAGAACTCACAATACCTTAGAGCTGAGGTATCCTGAGTAGTTTGGGAGGAGGAGGATTTTTGGAGTTTAAACAGATAGGAGGCAAACCTGGATAGACACAGGGATATAAAAACAGAGAAGAGAACATCAGAGTGAAATAAAGCATGTTTCACAGTCATTAAATCCACAGCTTGATAGATGAGGTATTTTAGCAACTGAGAATCAAAAGCTTCAAACTCCTGCTGGAAAAAACAACATAAAGCCAGAATTAATCAAAGACACCTTGTCATTAAAACAATAAAACTAATGTATCAGTGTGTTAACATATTATATTGGGCAAGTCTGTCATTAAATACGGATGAAATTATTGAAACGGTCTCAGGCTGCCTTTCAATTAGATGCCATCCATCTGGGTTCAGAAGAATGTCTACTTTATTGATCTCTGCATTTAACCCATTCACTCAGTGAAGCAGTGGGCAGCCAGTGGGCACCCGGGGAGCAGTGGATTTGAACCACCTCCCGGTCATGGGGCCACCACTCTACCTACTGAGCTATCCCTGCCCCTGCTAAATGGCTCAAACACCTTTTGTTTGTCACTGCTCTGGTTTTAATTCAGTTCTTCTATTTTTAGACTTCACAAGAATCGGGCAGACAGACACTTTGATCCTTGCGTGAATGTGAGTTATTATGCCAAAAGTGGGTCAGGTAAACACCCCGCTATGTTATTTTAATGCATTTCTAAGACTGAGCGGACAGATTTGGCTCTCCTGGATGTCATGTAATGATTTAGAGAGACAAAGAAGAGAAAGCGTTGCAGCCACTGGAACTGTGGGAGCTGCTGCAGCAGGGCTCATATTGACTAATTAATTAGGATGGAAAAGCTCCGGCACAAAAAATAAACAGTTGAGAAATAATGAGTGCTGTACAAGTATGTGCCATTTCTTTTTAATCTTGCTCTCTGCAAATTTTAACACTAAAACACACTCAGCCAAGGATGCAGTACCAGCAAAGAATTATTAAGATGCTATATATTATAGATTTTTTACTTCAACTTTCTGTTGCTGCCCAACAAAATTGTCGGCTGTTCTTTTTTATGCTTCTCAGTTATCACTGAGTCAATATCTAAATTTTTTATGTAATACTGGTCAATTTAACAGTCAGGGGAGTCCGTGGTCAGGCACAGGAAGGCAGGCACTGTGTAAACAATCCAGGTGAGAGAAGCAGGGAAAAGGCAGCAGGAGGTCATACAACATGAGGTCAACACGAGGAAGAGCTGGACACACTCAAACGAGGGCAACCGCCTAATTGGGTGTAGATGAAACTGGTGAGGGTGGGGCAGACAATTACAAAGCAGTGAAAACTGAAAACTGACAGAGGAGCAAAGTGATGAGCCGCCTTTCTCATTGCTCAAACTGCACATCCTCGACTCCTCTCTTTATGTGTTATTAACTCCTACCAGAAACACAAGCGGAGGAGGTGAGGACGAGATGAGAGCAGAGAGGAGTTGAAGGAAACGGGCATTTAACCAAAAATGAGCCTTATTTTTAAGAGACGTCAATTAAATATGATAGTGGCGCAGCAGCTGTGTCATAAATCGTTTTATTATAGCCCAACCACTGTGGGATTTTATGATGTCAGATGTAACAATGCTCAGTTTTAATTAAATTCACAACATGGCACAATGTGACAAGATATTCTCCTTTTTTTAATTATCCACACATAAAAAGTGAAAGGCGTACATTTTATCATCTTAAATAACTGAAACTTATGAAAGGAGATGAAAGAATTTCCTTCCTGTATATTTCAATA
Organism: Aulonocara sp. 'chitande type north' Nkhata Bay; assembly: GCF_057382095.1. NCBI lineage: Eukaryota > Metazoa > Chordata > Actinopteri > Cichliformes > Cichlidae > Aulonocara > Aulonocara sp. 'chitande type north' Nkhata Bay. The sequence goes on along the minus strand of NC_141351.1, from coordinate 23,796,728 downwards.
ACAAAAAATCATAATCGAGTGAAGCTTTTGTGGCTTCGTGATAATTTCATTGTACTCATTTCTATTGTTTTCATTTAACTGTGTGCATTTAATATCAATATGTTGGTGCAAATGGTTCAGGATGAGTGGAAGGTATTTATGTGAGGAGACTATTTTACCATGAAACCAAGTATGACCAAGAAAGACAGGAGGATGGAAAGCAAAAACAAAACCAACACAACCATGTTCATGTTCGTGTCCTGAGGGGGCGTGTCTAGAAACATCTGTAGTAGCAACAACTGCATGCATTATGTTTTTTTCTAAATGTATTACATTTCATATATTGACATGAAAAAGTTGTTTTGCCTTTACCTCCACTTTAGATTAGCGAGGCTGTGACACCAAGAGTGCAGCGGGTTGATGACCACTGGTTGGAGCACAGATAGGAGAGAGCAGTGATGCTCTGCTTAACGTGAAAATAAATTCCTGTCAAATTCAAATTATTTCCTTTGTCATGCTGATAATATTACAGTGTGAACAGTTATGATTTGACAAAAAAAGAAAAAAAAAAGAGAGCAAATATGTGAATATAGGAGATGACCTAGTTGTTCTGTCTCTTATAGTTCCAGCTTGCAGCAGTTGCTCAGGGTCTGTTCAAGTTATCATGTGCAGTATGATGTTTGAAGAGTGAAGAGATAAATAAGGATTGATCTGAAGCTTCCCCCCTCACTCCATTTGGCAGACTAAATACTAAAATTTGGGTCACATCGTCAGTGCAGTACCAGTGCTGTAAACTCTATGCTCACGCTGATATGCTGACACCAAAATTTTCTATTTGTACACGTAAAAATAGCTTTTAGAGCTCTCTGTCTTCTGTACGGCACATTTGTGGTGCAGTTATTGTAAGGCAAAACTGAAAAATCTTTAGGTGACATACAACCCAGGTGCAACTGGACTTTTTTAATCCCTGGTGGTGATAAAATGTATTCCTCTAGCACTTTATTGTGAAACAACGTAAGGTTGTGACGGAGGTGACATTGTTCCATCTACACTGATCCATGCACAGCTTTTCAATATTTTACGACGTACGAACAGTGAAAGGATTCGTCATATTTTACAAGATCCGTGTAAAACGGAAAAATGTACATCAGAATTCTCCATAAGGGTGATATCTGCAAATTCTTATTTTGATTGGTTGTACTGAAGTCATGGATTTGTGGCTGCCATCCGTGAGATAGGTTGGAAACATCCTCCTGAAAAGTGTCAGGAAGAATCATCTGACCGTGATGTTTCTTAAGGTTTTCATTCAACAGTGATTCACCATGAAACAGGAAGTTCTTTTCAAGGGGTCAAAAAGGCTTAAAAAGTTCTCGAAAATTGGCAACATACATCTGAAACGATGAGAGCTTTCATCATCTATGGGTCTTATGTGGTAAAATGACTTCAGCACCACCTACAAAATGTTTATGAAGCAGCCGTGGCGTTACACTTAACTACACCTTTGTTTATGAAATCCAAGCATATCATGTAAAATCTATGATGTATAAAAAATTCCTCCTGGGTCTGTACATTAAATCCAACTGGAAGTCTACACTTTTAAATTTAAGATGTTGTAGCATGCTGAATTTCAATCATTCATCACAGCAGAGATTGTTATGACTCAGGGTGAATTGTCCAACATGTTCCAAATGTCACATGTTTGAGTCCAAATCTGGAGACATCTAGATGTTAATATTTAGTCATAGTCAAAGTGCCACCTAGTGGCAAAAGGAAGTTATAAGTACCTTATTGGTGTAGCAGCCAATTAGGCATCCACAAGACAGGAAACACCTCGAATGCAGCACACCTCAGTGTCCAAGGGATCCATCTTTGTTGGTTATGGTTTGTCAAATTTGAGTTTCCTGTTGAGGATATTTAACCTTAAAAAATTAAAGTGTGTTTAATAATTTGATTAACGTTGACTTAATCCCATTTTTATGAAAATATGCGAGTTGACTTTGTAAGGAATACAAAGACATGTAGAAAGCATTTGAAGCGCATAAGCAGTGAAAACATTTGACTTTTATGCTGTAATGTGTCAACGGTGTATTCTTGGACTGGGTTTTATTTGATTACGATGCTTAGCTTGTTGTTGGGTTCATGATTGGTGGCTGCAGCGCTCCCAAAGGGCAAAACGCTGACAATATGAGTCATACACATGATCTACCCAAGTAATTTGCTGCTAACTGATTGCTCTGTGTACGAGCTGTCTGGCTTTCCTCACCCTAATGGAAGCACCTCTATTTGGGTTTGGCAGCTACAAAATAACAGTAATCACCTGCTTTGTCAGTGTTAGATTTCTGGTCCAAAGAAAACTTCATAAGCAGCCTAATTCTGCTGTCACAGGCATTATATCAACAGATTTTCTTCCAGTTTGGCTGGATACAGGTGGCAGCAAACCAGAGACAACTGAGCTAAATAGCAAAGCTTCACTTTGTATTCCAGTGAGCCCACTAATGCGATGCTTAATCCAAAGGGTAAACTAGGACCTGCAGTGATATACGCGAGCCAAAAAGACAAAAGAGCTCGGGTCTGTCTCAAAAGCAATAAAGAAATAAGACAGAAAATGTGTGTGTGTGTGTGTGTGTGTGTATATATATATATATATATATATATATGTGGAGGGTGAAGGTAATGGTGGTCCCCGTGGTAATCGGAGCACTAGGTGCGGTGACTCCCAAGCTAGGCGAGTGGCTCCAGCAGATCCCAGGAACAACATCGGAGATCTCTGTCCAGAAGAGCGCAGTCCTGGGAACAGCTAAGATACTGCGCAGGACCCTCAAGCTCCCAGGCCTCTGGTAGAGGACCCGAGCTTGAAGGATAAACCGCCCGCAGGGGCGTGCTGGGTGTTTTATATATATTAAGAAGAAGTAACTGCTCTCACAGCTAGAGATTGACTAGGTACGGCACATATGCTACAGCAAGGGGGTGCCATGACAACAGGTCAGGGGGGAGATATCATCATCACCCCCACCTGAGATTGCGTACCAAGCCCCAAGTATGACTGAAGAAGTAGCATTGAGTGTGAGAGGAACTGACCTGAACGATAGGATCAGTAAAGCGCTATACAAATACAGACCATTTACCATCATGGCGACGCTCGTAAAGAAAGACAGGACCCTCAAACTCCCAGACCTCTGGTACAGGACCCGAGCTTGAAGGATAAAGACCGCCCACAGGGGCGAGAGAGACACATAAGTCTGAATATAATGAATGAAAGGAGGAATATGTGGAATGCAATGCATTTCAAATTTTTGTAGTTAAATTAATTAAAAAGTAGTTTTTAGTGCGAACAGCTAATCAGCAATTTAAAAACCAAGTTTTTACTATTTTAAAGAAGACAAAGGTCCAGACAGCAACAACAAATGAAACAAAGCTCATTTATTTCAGCGTTCACCTATCCTTCCCTACCCTATTCATTGGCCAGGTACTTCTAACTTATTATTAGTTGGACTGTACATTTTCAATAGTGTTAGATCTTCATTAATTTGGAATGCTTGATGCAAATGTTCATTCATGCTGGGAAAACATATTCCAAATTGATGATAAAAATAAGTAAGTAAATAGAAGGTGAAAGGCAAGAAACGACTAATGACAAAGGGTGGCTCATAGTCTCAACACCCAACTCAGCGTTGTTGGGGCTGTCATAGGGCACCAGTCTGTCACAGCGCTAACACAGAGAGACAGCCAATTTAGCCACCAGTTAGCCTAACAGCCGTGGTAGATCAACCCTGTAGATCAAAGACAGTTTTTCCCTTTAACTTTGTGGGTTTTATCCTATAAATTTGCTCATTTTTTCTCGTTTTCATATAAATATGTAATTTATTCTTCATAACTTCAAAATCTGTGTTCAATGTTTTCCTGATAAATCTGTGGAGGATTTTCTCATGTTTTTACTTCTTCCTTCCTCAGGAAAAAGTTTTTTTTAAATATAAATTTTTTATTTTTTCCTCTTAGATTTGAGTTTTCTTCTCATAATTTTCTCTCAGGAATTTAAATTTTACTTGTTAAAAAAAAGAAGTCATAGACTAAAACATATTGGATGAGAGAAATAATGTCAAACATTCCACTAGAATGTTCATTCATATTAAAAACCAAACACTGGGTGTTTAAAGGTCTGAGACTTGTTTCTCTCTTTTTACTCATCATTTTTGTGAGAGTTTGGATTTCAGTGTGTTGAACATGAGGGTGAAACATTTTTCCTTTCCGTATCCTGTATATTTGTATCTCAGTATCATTTGCCACAGCTACAAATTAATGTGCAGTTTCATTTGGCCTGTGTTAGTGAAGGTCACCGTGTCCCTTAAAGCTATCCCAGCATGCACTGACTGAAAGTCGGTCAGGCTGACAAGGAGCCAACATGACCATATTTTTTATCTGAGGGCATTTCTAAAGCACCACTTGACCTGAGTTGCATGTCATTTTGCTGTAAAGAAAAAAAAGACTAAACATCGAGGTGAGAGTGGACCGGCTTCATTCACAAAGGCCACGATTCAAACCTGTAAGAGAAGCGATTTCAAACGAAAAGCTAAGAGTTTAAGAAGCATCAGCATCTCTCTGCCTTCCAGTTGTGCATGAAAGGCTGAAAAATTACAATTTTCTCCTCTTTTCTAAGCATCGATCCCAGCCAAGCAACACAGTCTGCATTTTAATTCCTACTAACAGCCAGTTTGCTAATTAACTATTTTGTGCATCACATTTTAAAAGTAAGAGTAAACAAATGTCTTTCACAGCTTCTCACACACCTTTTAGAACAGAAAGTTCACTCAACTGAACGATAATTAGCAGTAAAAGCTGAAACTAGAGAATTAGAGCTTTGTAATTATTATTTAGAAAGGTCAGTAAAGTCATTTACTTTCAACTGAAATCTAATGACTGCATTTTACAACCTTAGAAAACGGTGCATGTTCTGCTATCAGCTCCAGCACAGCACACAGTGCAGAAAGCTACAAAGTAAAAGTTCGTTGGTCAGATAAGTGACAATGAGATAAAGTCTTCTTGTGCAGGGTGAGAGTGGGTAAGGTGGGCAGGGAGACGAGCTCAAAGCAGGTACTCTGAGTAAACACATGTAAGCATAAAACAGTACAAACAGGTCGGTAAACTCGAGCTCCTTTTTAACCAAACTTTAACCAAAGTAGTTTCTTTTTAAAATATGGTTCCTGTTTCCCACGACGACAAAAGCATTTATGCTGCTGCAAAGAAAATGTGTGTTCATGCAACTTTTAATGCAACACAAAAATATTAGAAACATAGCAGACACAAGAAAATGACAACAGTTTGAAAAGAGACAAAGTATCAAAGTTAGTATCAGTTTTTCCCTTGTTGATTATTGTACACACAGACATATGATAGATGAATTCAGTGAATTTTATTTTATGCACACAAAAAGCAAACAAAAAAAATTGCAGGACATCAGGAGCTTAATTTTATTTATTTGATCATTTATTTTTGGATTTGATTGATCATATATTCAGATGCACTTTTAATGGCAGACGTTTCTTTATCATTTCAAGCTGCTGATCCAAATTCAGTGATTTCCGCACCAGGAGTTATCAAACACAGGCCCATTGAATCACACACTTTGGCTGGATTCATTTTTAAATATCTGACTCTTGCACTGAGTGTTAAAACCTAAAGGCGTGCTCTCAGTTCCCCTCCTGAAAAGATTAGAAAATTATTTCTTCCGTCTCTTTTTCATGGATTGTTGAACTTGAGCTGAGGAGACTCATTTCTTTTTTCCACTCGGGCTCTCCAAAGAAATTAAATCAGTTATCATGTAGCCCTAATTGTGTCGCTCATTCACACGGCTCTTTTTGAAGCCTTCCTGACCTGTCTGCCTTCTGTCTCTTTTACCCTTTAATTTACCTGCCCATCTAGGCCAACAGAGAAAAGAATTTGTTGCCATAGCAACGCCTTGGCAGTAAGAGGAAGGGTTACCCGAGCACACTGGTATTTAAACACACACACACACACACACACACACACACACACACAGAGCGAGAGCGCAGGTCAGTGGAGAAATCAGCTCTTCAGCTTCTGCAGCAGCAGAGGATCTGTGCACAGTAACCTTAAGGCAGCCTTTCATGTTGCTCCACCAAAGGGCTTCCAGATTTGTCTTTTAATGTTCATCTAGTTTGGAGGCTGTTAAAAGCTTCACAGTAATCTATTTTAAGTCAGAGCGGGCCCTTCGCTCGGAGCGTCTTCAGGAAAATGTTTCGTGACTTTTCTGCACTAAAGTCACCGGAAGTCTTTCCAGAAATAAAATGCAAAAGAAAATATTGAAGCTGTCAGCAAAACCATGCCACATAAAAATATGAATAAAATAAATCAAAAACACTATTTTTCTTCAAAGAAGAAAAAGAATTGAATCGTCTTATCAACAGGGTTTCCCATCATGCAGCAGGAGAGTCCCCGCAGAGGGACACCACAGGCAGACCCTCCTTTACTATGTACGTTTTAAGTCTTTACTTCAGGAGGAATAAACTTGCTGCTCTCTCTGCTTCAGTGTCAGACAGCAGAGGTGAAGGTTCAGATCTTTACTGATCCTCGTAACTTCCACCAGGCAGCTTTTTTACATTTACATTGTTTTACCAACTTGCTAAAACACTGGTTTGCTGTGGGACAGTTATCTATGACTAGTTAATCTGTTGTATGCACTTATTTTCCCTTAGAAAAAAGTTGTTAAAAGCTTTTCTGCTATTGAGATCCTCAGTCTGATCCTACAGTATCTGGATGGCAAGAATTCACGAAGGGAAGACGTCACAGAGGGGAAAGAACAGAAACTGACCACGAACCAAAGACAAGAGTATGAAAAAGAACCAGGGAGCAGGTAGAGCGGCGTCAGTCATGCAGACAAATTGCATGCGTCACGTTGGATCCAGATGGGCTGTCAAAACTGTCTGATGGCACAGGCAAAGGAAGTGATGACGTGTCAGCTAACATAGAGGTTATTTTGTTCAGACATGAGTACCTGTGTCTCACAGCATGTGTTTAACATTCAGAAACTAGAAGATGCTACCTTATAAAGTGGAGTTATTCAGCTTTGCCTTATTTTCTGTCACTTATCTTGAATATTTACATCAAACATGGACAAAACATAATGTAAATATATCATAAACTAGAGGAAATACTTCTGAATCTGAGTTCCTGCCAATACAGATACTGTACACCATATCAATCAATGCATAAACAAAGCCACATTAGGGTTAGTCAGTGTGGGCCTCTTTAATGACACAGCAGATAGCTCTGAGGGGTCTGTGAGCCCTCCCCCCCCCATGTACCACCAAGTTTCTGTATCGTTATATAATCTTTAAGCTCCATACTGGCCAGATGTCATTAAAATGAAGTACTTTTTAGTTTGTTTTTTACTGAAGTCTTTAATTAATCTTAAGCTGACTTTGTGACATCACCTAAACCTCAGCAATGCCTTTACAGGTCCCTCTGTGATTGAGAGAGATAGAGAGATTTTTTTTTTTTTAACAAATTGTAAAAGTGTCTTGTAACATTAATTGCGACTTTTTTGCCCCTTTGATATGAATTTCCATTCATTTGGCAAACATAATGGATAGCTGTGAATGTTTTTACCATCGCAAGCTTTGATTTTATTGTAATTTTCCACTTCGAATGACTACATTGTGATGTTTGCACTGAATCGTGGATAACAGACCCAGATTAATAGGATTTACTGCTGCAGAAGCCTCAAGGCAGACACTTAATACCTAGCATGAACGCACGAGATGATTCAGGTTAACCCCTTTTTGCATGAAATTGATTAAAAACTATAGTTGATGTTTTTCAATGTGTCATAAATATGGGAAACAGAACAAGAAACAAATGGAGCCTAAAAAAAAAAAACAAAACAAAAAAACAAGGATACACCTCCCCGGACCGTCACTTACCCACTGCCAAACGGGTCATGCTGGATGATGGTCTCATCTACGGTCTCTGCAGACTCTTTCACATCTGTCACACATGCTCAGTGTGAATTTGCTGTCTGCGATGAGATCAGGGTGCCAATAACAGAGCTGCCAGTTCTGTGTGTTCTCAGGCTGACGCCAACTGAACAGCGGTGTGCTAGCACAGGTCTGACTGAAGGACATCAGGTCTGCGTGTCACCTCATGGTGTCTAACAGTTTGGCCAAAACATGCTGAAGGAGCCCACTGGAGGTCAGGTACCAGTCATGCTGCTGGGTTAAGGTCCTTCATCAGCTCTTTTCTCGTGTAACAGCCCATAAATGTGCCACCCTGGAGGAGCTGGACTATGTGCAACCTAAATGGACTGTAGGCATGATGCAAACCCACCAGCCACAAGGACAAAAAACAAAAGAGCTAGAGTCAGGAGGGACGAGGAGCGATCATCAAGCTGTGGTCACCTGTTAAACCATGACCTCCATGGAGGTAGTCTCATTTCCTCTCCAGCGCACCTGTAGTCACGTCCATTTGCACTAAAGGAGCTGAAACAGGCTCGCAGTGGTTTCTGCTCCAAACTGGACAGGCTGGCATCCCTTTGTTATGCTTTAACCGACTTTACTTAATCTGATCAAAGTTTGAGTAGTAAAAATAATCATTTTAAATTCAGAATCTTTAATATGAAAGTTTATTCAACATATAAAACATCTGAAAACATTTCATGTCAATAAAAGTCACAAATGCTGTTCAACATAATAAAATGAGTGGAAACTAAATTTGTCTTTGAATGAATAATGCCCATGTGGGTATACATGCAAACATTTCAGCAACAAATCTTCATGATAAAATCCAAAAATGAAGTGTAGTCAATCGCCCCCCTCCCCCCTGCTGGATTTTTAATTTAAAAAAAGAAAAAAAAAAAAAAAAAAAAAAGCTGGTGCATATTTTCCAAATAAATTCGAAGCAGAAAAACATTTTGTAATTATTGCATTTTCTCTCCACCTCAACACCAGCTCTGCTTTTTGGTGTAAACTACACTTTCCCCAATTACACAGAAAACGGTCAGAAATCATCGACCTATAAAATAAAGGGTTACGACAGAGTTGATGTATAGCTTTGACCGCATCTCCTCTGCAGTTAGCTTTTTACTCTCGTAAAACCAAAAGACAGATTCCCCTTCACCATCATTGTGCAAATACAGCAGTGAAATAGCTTTTACTGTTACACGAATTAAAGCTGGTTCTGTTTAAGGCACAAATACAAGTACAAAAAAAAACTGCAGTCAGGAGAGTGAGAATTTACATGCTACATGATTGCAACCAGGTGCATTGTATGGTTAAATGTTCTCAGTAATCCACACATGCTCTCTTCCTACGCTGAGCTGAGAAATCCATGAATTCCTCCTCTGAGCTTTGAGTCAGAGCGCCCTCTGCTGGCCACACTTCTACTGTGCAGGTGAGAATCACACACACACACACACACCACCTCCTCTCGCTGGTGCTGCTCGACACAGTGAAAGTCTGACTGCTCATGGCAGCCGCAGCATGGATCCGAATCAAAGTGCACGTCATCAACATGGTCCCCAAAGCGCTAAAAAGTCTGTCTAACGCGGCTAATTAAACCGTCTCCGGTGGGGCCGCTGCTCGTTAATTAAAATTTAAAAAAAAAAAAAAAAAAAAAAACGCTACAGTCTGGAGCCGCACGATGTGGAGAATGTGTTTAAAACCAAAGGGAGGAGGAGCAGAGAGTATGCTTTTCGCCCGTCTTCCCTCGAGTCCTCGTCCCACAGCCTGATAAATTCATCACACTGCAGTGAGAGATTTCCTTTGACAACCTGAGTGGGGAGTTTGGGTGGTGGTGATGCAGCTGGGCAGAGGTGAGGTGAAGGAGCTGTGGGTTTATAGTGCTACGCAGACGCAGGGGTGTTTGAGGCACACTGGCAGGATGCCCTTGTTGATTTGATGAAACTCGACCAACTGCAGGAGGTCAATAAAGAGCGTGTCGCCGTCGTCCATGGTGTAGTACTTCCTGCCGCCGTTCTCAAACTGCAAACACGAAGATGATCAAAATTAGGGCGCGTCATACGCACAGAAGGCTTCTCCTTTTAAGCAGAGACTGAATGAAGGGAACTCACTGGGATCACCAGGTAGTGTTTGGTCTTCAGCTGATAGCACAGCGACAGGACGAAGCACTGAGCGTGCTGTTGGCTGTCACGAATCAGGAACATCCTGCAAAAAGCAGCTCGAGTTAAAACTGCGAGAGAAATGCACGACAGACAATCCTTCAGCCTGTGGGATCACTGGTAGAGCTACACAGAGGACATGCTTTATGTCAACTTGGCCAGTAAACCCAAATATATGATCTTCAGTACATCACTGAAACCTTCCTCTATTAAATCTGACAGGGTGGATGCTGTATGGAGTATTTTAGTACACTGCACAAAAGCACCATGAGAGGCGACCTCTACAGGTTAAAGATTGCAACTGCAAGAAGTAAACTTTGTTCATGTTTAAAAAAAAAAAAAAAAAAAAAAAAAACCCACAAAGCTGTATTGAGCAAGTAAATCAGGTCGCCCAGCAAATATGGTGAAACATTCATGGGAGCTGAGCTGTAACAAAACATGGTAGCAGCATGCAAGCCTTCCAGTGAGCCATCGAGCACCAATGAGGCTTTGTGGACTACTTAGGAATTGTAAGTAAAGATGGTAACGCTTCGCACAGGAACCCTTTCAGCTCAGTGATGAGCAGAAAGTGTCAGTGGTTCCCTCTGAGAATAACAAAAGGGAGAAATAAGGGCATCACCATGTTCCCTCTGAGGTTGGGTTGTGGTGGCAGCAGGCTAAGTAGAGCAGTGGGCCTTTCCAGTTCCTTCTAGGTGACCTAACCCAGTCCGGATGAGACAGATAATCTGTCCCCATCTGTGTGTTTGGCTAACATTAATAGCAGTAGCACAACCTCAGTTTTACATTCGCATGCTAAATACTCTCCATACACAACTACTTGAATACAAACGATCAGTCCACAAGACACTCTTACAGATGTGATGCCTTTATCACTCACCCGTCCACCAGCCCCTGCTTCTCTATCAGTCTCTGTGCTTCTTTTCTGGAAACACCACCATGAAACCACAGCTGGGTCTTGTGGATGGCTAATAAGAAAATAAAAATAAATAAAATTAAAAAAAACCAAAAAAAAAAAAAAAAAAACACAACCACCCCCGGACAACGACCCACATCTCCACTCATGTGAACTTACAGGAAGGGCTCACAGCAGAGTTCAGGTTAGGCAGACTGCACCTCAGGGCCTCTCGCCTCTGTGGCAGAGAAGGAAAAACAAGCAAGAGAAACCAGTTGAAACATCAGTCACCTCGCCTCCCAAAACAAAACACAGTAATCTCAGGCTGGGTGGTGAGTTAGCTGTAGTCTAGGTTTATCACATCAAGCTAAGAGCAAACGCCGATCAAACACAGGGAATCTAAATTTCTGTGGAAGAGAAAATCATGAAGAATTGAAGGTCTACATCTGTACCAGATATTTGTTGTGAAAAGAATTTATTCCCTTTTAGAGATCTGTATAAATATGCATGTTTTTATTAAATGTGGAAATAAAGCCTGCACCATCTCTGCTTGGATGCCTGACATCTCTCTCTCTCCGACAGCAGTGGCTGTCAGGCTTCAGTTGCTGATTTAGTGACTTTTTCCCCTCCAAAGAGCACCTAGTGAAAAATCTATGGACGGTGCAGAGAAGGATTTGCTCTCCTGCCGCAGGCACACCTCACTCTGACTGCTGTTTACGGCGAGCAGCACCCACTCACTGTGGAACGGGGAAAAAAAAAAAAAAAAAAAACAAGACATCTTGTGGTGTCTAAATTCCTCCGTCAGCAACCAATTTAGATTTTTCCATTAATTTTCCCATTGGTCCCATCTCACATGTACCAATTTGCATCGATGTACACAAAGTGAATATTTTTCACTTTTAAAAAAAATAAATATCGTGAAAAAGTCCACATTTGGATGCCGGAGGTTTGACGCTGCCATGGATCATTTCACCACTCATGTTTATTTATTAGCCCATTAGTTATTTTAATGGTGTTGTCATCTGTTAGGATTAGACAATAAAATCTACTGTTAGGTTTAAATAGTAAAACTTCTCAGCAAGGCAATAAAAACTTTTTATGATTCTAGTTTGAATATAATGGTCTGACATTTTTTCCCTTGGTTGCCACAGCGACGGGTGAACGGTTAAGAGTGTCCACAACATGTAGTTTGTGCTGCAGACATTTCAAGCATTCTGGGCTGAATGTAAACAAAACAACAAGACAATTATTGATGTTATTTTGTGACCATTCACTGTTCGCCATGAGGTCGAGCTGAAACCACATTACATAAGCATCCTCACCAGGTTTCCTTTTAAAGCCTTTACAGCAAGTTTGATGGATGCTCAGATTAAAGACGTTTCACAAGTTTCACACAGGGATTATCTGGACATACTGAGTGAAACCCGAGCTGTGATTCAGAGGCCGCTCGAAGCACATCTCTGTAGGATGTCAGAGAGTAGATATTCCAAATATGTTCATTCCTCCCGGCTGCTGCTCAAACCTTGTGTTTGTAAAGGGGAAGTTTACAATTAAGAAAAATAAAGTATGCCAAGTTAATCAGCAGTCACCGTTTGCTGTGCAGCAGTGGAAATGCTGACAACCATCACTGGAATATTTTAAAGCAAGCTCTGAAGCCTCAGAGGGGGAGGTGGGGGGGTTACTTTCATCTGAGAGCGCTAAAATAATTTTGTTTCTATATATAAAACCGTACAAGTGTCCTTTTAAAGTTTCTGCTTCAGTGATGTTATTAAAAGCTGTGCTTTACACGGGGTCATAACGTTGCATATAAAGCTAACAGGGATTTTATGACTCTTCCAATCAGCTCTGGAGCTCTCTATTTTTCAATAGATTCGACACCACAGTGTCTGCTCCCACCCCCACAACCTCACCTGCAGTCAGCCTGGAATCCAGAGCCACACCACTGTGCCAGCCTCTCTCTTCACATGTTGCCTCCTGTGAGATTCCTGACACCCCTCCCCCACCCATCACTTTCACTCAATACCAGGTTGAGATGCAAATGAGGAGACTTCACTCAGGCAAGTCTGCTGGACCAGACGGAGTGAGTCCCCTTGTCCTCAAGGCCTGTGCCCCCCAGCTGTGTGGAGTCTTTCATAAACTGTTTATGCTGAGTCTGAGTCTGCAGAGGGTCCCGGTGATGTGGAAGACATCATGCCTCGTCCCTGTACCAAAGACGCCTCGTCCCAGTGGCCCCCAGGATTACAGGCCCGTGGCACTGACCTCCCACATCATGAAGACCCTGGAAAGGCTCATCCTGGACCAGCTGCGACCCATAGTAAGACCACACCTGGATCCCCTTCAGTTCGCTTATCAGCCTCGTCTCGGAACAGAGGACGCCATCATCTACCTGCTCAATCGTGTCTACACCCATCTGGACCAGCCGGCGAGCACTGTGAGGGTCATGTTTTTTGACTTTTCCAGTGCTTTCAACACCATCAGGCCGACCCTCCTGGGTGATAAGTTAGCAGCGATGCAGGTGGATGCTTCTCTGGTGTCCTGGATTGTTGATTACCTGACAGGAAGACCACAATATGTACGTCTCCCACAGTGTGTGTCTGACAAGGTGATTAGCAACACAGGGGCACCACAGGGGACTGTCCTCTCCCCCTTCCTCTTCACCCTCTACACCACAGACTTCAGCCACTGCACAGAGACCTGCCATCTTCAGAAGTTTTCTGATGACTCTGCAGTGGTTGGATGCATCAGCAGGGATGATGAGACAGAGTACCGGGCTGTGGTCGACTCCTTTGTCACGTGGTGTGAGCAGAATCATCTGCAGCTCAACGTGGCAAAGACCAAGGAACTGATCGTGGACTTCAGGAAGACCAGGAAACACTTGACCCCTGTTTCAATCCAGGGGGTCAGTGTTGACATTGTGGAGGACTATAAATACCTTGGAGTACACATTGACAATAAACTGGACTGGGCTAAAAACACCACAGCACTTTACAGGAAGGGCCAGAGTCGTCTCTATTTTTTGAGGCGACTGAGGTCCTTCAACATCTGCCAGAAAATGCTGAGGATTTTCTATGAGTCTGTGGTGGCCAGTGCGATCCTCTATGCTGTTGCATGCTGGGGGAGCAGGCTGAGGGTCGCAGATGCCAACAGACTTAATAAACTGATCCGTAAGGCCAGCAATGTTGTGGGGATGGAGCTGGACTCCCTCAAGGTGGTGTCGGAGAGGCGGATGCTGTCCAAGATAAAGACAATGTTGGATAACACCTCCCACCCACTCCATGACATGCTGGTCAGCCACAGGAGCTCGTTCAGTGAGAGACTGAGATTACCGAAAAGCACCACTGAACGACACAGGAAATCATTCCTGCCTGTGGCCATCTCCCTGTACAACGCATCCACTTAACACACTGTTTGCTGCTACAGCTACACATGTTTCTTTTCCAACTATTTATTTATAAGTGACTTATGTATGTATGTATGTATGTATGTATGTATGTATGTATGTATGGATGGTACTATTCTTAGTTAGCATATTGTCTGTCTTGTCTTAATGTTGGTTTATAATGGAGCACTGTAACAAAAAATAATTTCCCCCAGGGATCAATAAAGTATTCTGATTCTGATTCTGATGGAGTCTCGGCCAACTCGCCGTCAGTGTCACAGGCCGGAGCTGTTCTGGATCAGCCTCACTGCTCTCAGGTAGCACACGTCAGCTGCAAACCCGTGAGTACAATCACTGGACACTATCCAACCAGGACCAAACTGTACTAACGTGCTGGAAAGGTGCTCCATTAATAGTTTCTTTAAATTAAAAATGGGGGTCTGGTCCTGCATCAGCACCTCCCTCCATCCTTACCCTCCATGCAAGCCCCTCCTCCCGCTCTGCACTCTGGGCTTCCATCGGGTTCTGGATGACCCTCCCGCCAGCCTTCCCAGAGAAGTCCATGGCCACCAGGCTAGCCTCCGACTTTGACTGCCCACACAGATAAAAGAAGAGCATGAACATGAGAGGACGATCCAAAGAGGCTCAAACTCTGTGCATCGTGTGTGAGGAGCTCACTTTGCCATCTGCTAATTTGGATCCTTCCACTTTTTGTGGAGCTGCTTTGGACATCTCATAGTTACGCTGAAGCTGCTTCCCGTACTGACAGCACACAAGATGGTTGTAAGTACACATGGAAAATAAAATGATAAACAAGGCGTTTCTTGCATAAATATGGACAATACCTTGAACAATCTGAAGGCGGACGTCCAACAAGTTCGTGTCTGCTCGTTCTCAGCACACAGGATCTTCAGGTCCTGAACACGGATGGGATTTTTGGAAGGCTGTGCAAACACAAGTGAAAAGGTATATTTAATGGAGGTGCACAGAAACATGAAAGAAACTGCCAAAACTTAGAATAAAACAGAAATAAATGTCTCAATATGAGAGACTGGGCCACACACACACACACACACACAGCTCCCCAATCTTTTATTTTCCATGGCAAACAAAAAGATCGCCATTCGATTCAGTGTAAATCTAACAAATCAAAACATGCAGTGCTACCAGCAGCCATAAGAAGCTGCTATTGGCTGACTGATGAGTTGAGCTGCTGTGAGACTCATTGCATGGTCGTCCACTGTGAGATGGAGGACTCCTCCAACCAGAACCTGCAGCAGGAGGAGAGCCAGTGCTCCATTTTCGCAAACCCTAGTCCAAGATGGTGGCGCCCGCGTACATCCAGCTCAATGACAAGAAAGCCAATATTTGCACCACAACTCCGTGTCAAACTATATTTAGTATCATTAATAAATTTAGACAATGTAGCTGCTCCACATGCACACCATGCTGCAGCTTGTAGCGATTTTTGGGTGTCATTTAATTTTCCTTTCAGGATATCAGGAACTGGACTCCTGACCATCTCAATCCAGCCTCCAGGCCAAATTTTCCCCATGTGTGTTTTCAATTCAGCGGCTAATCTGCAGTAAAGAAAACAGGAATGATGCCACATCTCAGCAAAGGAGTTCTGATTTTGTGCGTGCAGGTTCACCGTCATGGCTTCAGAGCCATCATTAATCCACCCGTTTCCTTCTTCGTGTGACAAGTGAAAGTGATCTTTATTGACTCAATGAGCCACAAAGACTACACAGGCAAGAGGAATGCTAAATTGAAGAGGTGACTGAACAAACATGAAAAGAAAAAAAAAAAAAAAAAAAAAAAAAAAAAAAAGCTCACCTTAATGCAGAAGGTGAAGTCTGTCGGCGCTCCGTATAGTTTACGGCTGTTCACCACAGTGTAGACGTTCAGATCGCCCAGATCAGCCACATACTGCAGGTGACGAGGCTCCTGCACGAAGACACACACAGAACCTCGATTTACTCAAACTAGAGGTCATGTAGTTACTGTGACTAAAGTCTGTGACTGTGCTGGACCTGCTGACCTTGGACGAGCCCTTGCTGGAGCTGTAGAGTCCCGAGCGGCGAAGGAAGAAATAGACCTTCTTCCAGGCCTTTCGACTTGGTTCTTTAACATGCAGGAAACCCTGGATCTCCGGACAGGTCCCAGACTTGAGCAGGTTCTGATGAGTAAACACGACTCATTACTACAGCATTACTGCAGGAACCTCAAATCACATACTTCCATACTTTGAAAGCACTTCAGCACTCAGAGACTCCAAGTACTCAGATGATTTAGGCACGAGTAAATGTGCATTTTGAAAGCATCTCTCTCATATTTTGTTTTAAATAGTTTTAAGAGCAGAGTCAAGGACAATGCTTTTCAGATTAAAAAATATATATATAAAATTCTAGTGTTTTCCTCACAGTGAGGATTACGGCTTTTTAATCCAGCACAGGTATCAAATCAGAACTTGGCTTTGACTCTCCGCCAGCACTACGGTACTGATACTTCATCATAACTGGAGAAAGCCAGATCAGTGCCGAGTGTAGAGCACAGCCAGCCAAGACTGGCAGAATTTTCAAAGCGTTGCAGGTCAGACGACACATTGCAATTTTTTCTAAAGTTCAAACGCAGAGCCCCAAATCTTTAAACTTTATACAGATTTTCTGTGAGTTAAATCTCTTAGAAACCCAGAGAGTCTGATTTGTTGGTTCTTTTGAGTTAATGAAAAAAGAAAAAAAAAAGTCTTGAAATGTGAATTTCAATGTGATTAAAACAATTTAACCAGTCGTTTGGTTTTTCCATGCATCAGTAAGAGTTTTTTTTTTTTTATTAAAACTTAATTAAAAACAAATACTGGCTTTTTACTTTTTAGTAATATTCATGCTGGACCCATTTCTTTTTTTTGCTGTACCCTATCATTCTGATTGAACCTTTGTAAATACACGTTTCATTTTACATTGTCAATTATAATCTTAAGACGTTTTGGTTTCGCAGTGTAAACCACTGAGCAGCAACATTAAACATCATTAAGCTCTGAGCTGACAGATCTAGCAGTGCTTTCAGCGAGCCGTTGTGATTGAGCTTCTGATTTCAGGACGGTTTACCTTAATGAGCTCTGATGACGTCATACCCTTGTTGACATCAGCGCTGTCGGAGATCATGGACTCTGGGAAGAAGAGCTGTGAGAAGAAGCAGAGGACTGTCATTATACCCCTGAAACGATCAGACACTCATTTACATGACAAAGAAGCTTCTTCTCCTCCTGTGACTTCATCATCCAACCAATCAGTGAGCGGGGAACACGACAAACTACACAAAGATAAATATACACCACACCTTCCACCAATCATGATCCTTTGTTCAAGACGTGGAGAGAAAAAAAAATTTAATAAAATGAGAGGTGATCAGAAAAAGCCCGAGGTAAATTTCCAGTCGTGTGCACAAAGAAATCAAACTGGTGCCAAACTGGCACTTTCAAAGTGCCCAGAGGGAGACGGCTGCTGTGGTTTTGTTAGCTTAAAACATGCAGGTTTCTGCACGTTCATCAACTTAAATTTAACACTAACGCAGACGGTTAATACCCAGTGTGCCCGGAGCGTGAAGATTTGATGGAAAACCAACGAGGAAACATTAAACTCTTATTATTGGCATTAAAATCTCGTTCATATAAAGGAATAACTGCACTCGCAGGACTTGCATAACTGCTATAAAAGATAATTATGCATAAACAAAATTAAAACCCACAAAAGAAATTTCATCATCAGATTTTAAAAAAAAAACTGTTGAAACCATCCAACAGTCTGCAAAGTGAAGCATTTATGTTGTAATGTGACCGAGCAAAGATTAAATAAAGAACATTTACTCTGCAGCTTTTGTTTTCAGTGCTGTAGCCACAAATGTGGCTGGATGGGTAATTCCAGCACCAGAGGAAAGAAAATAACACCCATTGTCTGACAGGTGCTAACGTGCAGAAACGTTTTACACAATCCCAGAAAGGCAAAGTGTCTGCTGGAGTCACTGGACTGTGTTACCGACTGATTTCAGTGCAGCATTGAGCAAATGCAGCATTTACAACGTGGGAAAATCCCCACAAACAGTGTTCAGCTCAACACTTCACAGATCCAGAAAGATGGGCCAGATGTGCTGCAGAGGTGGACCAACATCTGACTTGGTCAACACCCGGTGTGCACCCTCTGCTCAAAAGCTCTTGCGATCAGACTCAAGACACCAACAGAGAGCTGCAGGAGCAAAACGCCAACCTATGTCAACTGATGGAAAATAACACGAGGCTAAGAGGACAAAGAGAAAAGCTAATAAAGTTTACATAAATTATTTTAAAATTGATCTTAAAATATCCCCGAGTATATCCAGGGTTTGAACTTAAAATGCACTTCTGGATCTGTAAAATCTACCATGATGAGATGCAGATGTGACAGGACAGCAAAAAGAAAACTAAAGCAGAGATTGCAGATATTAAAATCTATGGCAAGAAGAGGAAAATGCATAACCTGCAATTACACTCACAACTACATGCTACGCATTTAAGGAGGAACTCCAGCCAACTGTACTATGAAATATGAATTTCAAGCCCTGTATATGTATAATAGGAGCAGTTACACCAATTATTTGACATGTACTGAAGAGGAGAGGACAGTTTCCCCAGTCTGCATCCCTGACAGCTCCCCCTCTCTGTGAGAGGACAGTGTGGTCCAGCAGTGCTTTGGCTTTAAGAAATGTGCAGCTGCAAGTTAATCAGAGGAAACTGGCATTCATATTTAACCACATTCAGCTTGAGCGCATGGATGCTAGCGTTAGCCACACCATGCAAACTAATGTGACATAATTTAGCAACACTTCAGAGAACACAGTATTTTCTTACTTTCACTAACATCATCTTTAACTGTGCTTCACAATTTCTGTTGCTTTATGCAACTGTGCAAGTTTAAGGCCTAAATGTATGATCTTATTCACTGCTGAGCCTTCTGGAGGCAGTGTGGGCACACGTTAGAGAGCTGTGGGACGGGACTGTTTTCAGTGCGTTTCAAGTGTCGTTTCTGTTTAACAGCACAGGTGACAGCACAGAGTCGATGTAATGAAATATCTGAGGAATTAAGTCAGTGTGTCTGCACCAGCACGCAACCTGACAATCAAGCCACCATGACTTCAGGCCTTATTAACATCCACTGCACCGACTTGTTTAATAAAGACGCTGAAAATACCTCTGCTCAGAGTCTGCTGTTATGCAAGAAGGAAAAAGGGTTATTCATCTTAGAGTTCTCTCTTTAGATTTGCATTGTCACATGGTTTTAAACAAACGGCTGCTGCATACCATTGGCTTCCTGAAGAACTCGTACTTGGCGTAGTTCTTGCAGAACATAAACCTCGTGTCACCCTTCAGAGACCAGGTCGCCTGAACCTCCAACACAACCTCGTGGTCCTCCAGACACCTCTCTGTGGAGACAGGATGAGGTATGAGAAATTTCGACATACCGCAGTTAAAAGGTTCGTTCACCGCGTCGTCTTACCCAGACCGAGGGTGGGATGGACTTCGAGGAGGGCCCAGTTTTCCTGGTCGCTGCAGTGAGCCGTCTGCACCAACATGTGGCACGCCTCCCTGGCTGTGGCTCCTGGAGAAACCCACACCGACCTGCTGTGGCTGTCCTCTCCATACACCTTAATCGCCTGAACCCCACACACACACACACACACACCATGTTTTATCCAATACTTCACACATAATGAAGTCAGCTGATGCTAATATTAATCTTTGTTAAAACAAAATTAGAAACAAAATCTAACTTCATATGATAATATGAAGTCAGATTTAGTTTATAATTTCCCAGCCTTGCATAACAGAATTGCAGAGACGCCTTCTGTTTTCTGCATTTAGATATTAGCTTTTTAACTTAAAGAAATAAATTACATTTATGAGGGCAGTAATAGGCATTACCTAGGACAGTCAAGAGAGATGCTGCTGGCAGGCCTGGGCACACAATCTCCCAAGAGACTTAATTTTATAGTTTGAAGTTTCAGACACAGGTTGCAGCTTTTTTTTAAATTTTATTTTATTTTTTATTAGTAGCTAAGTGAGAATTAAAAACTATGAGAAAGTGCACTTTTTACAGGCAACCATGAATATTTGACATAACCTGACGGCTCAGATGGAGCAACGAACGAAACGCTGATTTACTGACAAACTTAAAATCTGTGCTCACAGCTGAACTGTATGATTTGTAGAAGAGCCTCAGTAAGCGTGAGACCCTGACCCATCCCTGTGTTTACGTCCTTGTGCCACATACAGACACTGCTATCATTTCCCCTGCACTTTAAAAAGAAAGAAAAAAAAGACCTCATTGATAAGCACGTTCTTATTTAACAGCAGAACAGATGTGATTAAAGCCCATCAGCTCAGATTCCTGAGCATCCATCCTCAGATGTGTCTTGTAGTGGGATCCGTCTTCGCTCCCACCCTCTACATTCACGTTAAGCCACCTGAACTTAACCGCGATAGGTCACCGAGTTAAGGGAGGAGCAGAAGAACGCTCCGTTTTAAGAATTCAGTGTGAGACTCAGCTTTGAGGTTCACATTACCTCCAATTACACACTTGCCGTACCACCTAGTGACAATTATCACAACCACATCAGGCAATAAATAAACTATAATAACCAGATGAGGAAAATAGATCAGTGTTGGATTTGGAATGAGCCAATGAAAACTGCTTTTTAAAAGCAGCATTTAGGATCCTGGAGAGAGTCTGCAGATGCTCTGCTCGTATCACCACTGAGGTGCTAGACGCTACGTGCACAGTATGATATCAAGCTCACTGCTGGCACCACTGGCTATACCTGTGGAACAACTGTAGTGCGAGGTAAAAACAGCACTGAGACGCAAACAAGTGCGCTACACGAGTCTTGCAGCTGGTTTTGGCACCGTTTCAACATCAGCGCATTCGAGACAAGCAGCCAAGATCCTGCCAACTGTTGTGCAACGTCAGACAGCCACAATGTATTTAATAAGCCTTGACACTTAAATTGAAGGACTTTTAAATTCTTCCTAATTTTAGTGTGATATGAGCGAGGCTTGTTTTATTCTTCATCTTGTTTGCATCTTAACTTTGAGCATCTACACCGCAGGCTTCAGACCCAATCCTCTCCCATCTTCATCTTCTTCTGCACACGCTGAAGTAAACAGACCGATGAAGCAGTCGTGTCCATGCACTCCCGATGCTGCTGAGGTGAACTGAGTGCAGGTTATTCACCGGTCAGGATGAGACAGAGCGCTGCTGTCTGACACTGTCTGGATCTCGCAGCACGCTTTCAAGCAAAAGACAACGAACCTGCCCGACCAGAAACCCCTGAAACCTGCGCCTGTCAATCAATTAAGTCCAGACTGGTTGGGCGAGTGACTGCGTCAGACATAATAAATAATAGGTACCCATTGACCAAGTGGGATTATGGGGGAGGAAAATTCTTTTAGCTGAAATCCCCACAGGTCAGCATCCAGTCAGTCCACGGACTATTCACTCGGCTCATTTGAAAAAGATAAATACATACGTTTCCGTATTTAAGACACAAAGCTCATGATTTTATCTTTTAATCCAAAAGGAACTGGTTTCACTGGTTTACTACAAACACCTTTACACTCATGCACATGTGCGCTAATGGAAAGCAAAGAGTGAAGACTATCCTCTATGCTAGTCATTCATAACCTCCAGATCGCCACAGCCCATTTGGAAAGCTGAAAATCTTCTGCAGCCCACACGCAGCTGACTCACGACTCTGTTCACGAGCTTTTGTGTTTCCAGATTCATTTCAATCTCATCCCTCGTTTGTTTCTTTTCAGGTTAATGCTCCATTAACGACTTTGCATCCTGCGCTGGTTTAGTTTTTCCTGCTACTGATGGGATCAAAAACAGGTCAGGATGCATTATTTTTAATCAAGATTACTAAATTAAAACTTTTTAAATTAACTGTTTGATGGCTCAATGTTACCTGTGCATTTGAGTTGATCATTTCATTTTCAGAATTTTTGGAAACCAAAATGGTAAATTAAATTAAAACCCAATTAATCAGCTTGTGCAAAGATCCTCTGCTTTTTGTGCCAGCACCAGATGTTTAACCAGCTGCAGGGAGTCAGAAATTTACCAAGGTCCAACATGGATACATCCCGGCTCAGAGACGGTGTGTTGGAGGAACAGAGTTCAGGTTTCTTTGCAGGACAGTCAAGTTCTTCCACAGCAAAGTGGAAAAAGGATTTATTATTTATGGAAGTGCTTTTGGCCATTCCTTGTGTCTGCATGACTAAACTCCTGTGCACAAATTGTGGCCTCAAAGCTGGACTCACACTCTCTCGCTCAGCTTCTTGATCTGGATGAACTCACCATTCTGTGATTTTACAGATGGCAGCAAAGATCAGCTTTAGTTTCAGTATTTTATCGCTGTGTGTGGAGCTGCTGGTGATGGATGGGAGCAGCTGAAAAGATTGTTTTCTTCCCCTTTAAGCTTGCTGAGCAGGTGGTGTGACAAAAAGACTTTCACTGGGTTTTTGATACGCTAATGAAGCGCATCTGGTGCCGAACCTGAAAATAAACTTTTTTCACTCCACCTGGGTTCACCGTCCCAGTCATGGCGCCTCTGTGCTGCTGGCCATGTGTAAAAGAAGGCAGGCTGCAGCTTCATCTTAAAGCCCACGCAGAGTCACACTCAGTTTCACTAACCTCAAACGATTCATTTAAAGAGAAGGAAGTCTGACTATTGGGACACTGATTTTGTTGAACCCTGGAAAGACCTGAAGACTGCCTCAGGGGAACAAAAAGTTAAGTCACGCCGAGTGCATTTCAGCTCACGCAGACGTCACTCAAATCGAGGGTGACAAAAGGTAAGAGCATCGATATTTTCTGGTGGAATATTCAGAAAAAAAGTGAAGTAATAAATCCAGTCCACAGCTGGCTCGCGCAACACGCTGACATGCTGATGTAACTGCAGACATGCTTACTCTGGCAGTGTTTGTGATTCAAAATAAGTCCATGCAGGCATGGCAACATAGCTCTGCTGTCAGTCACAATCAGACAGGTAAAGGCTCTGTGTTCTGATAGCACCTGTCAGCCAAGCAGGTGTGATGGAATTCACTCAGTAGAAGCTCTGATTAGCCCAAACAAACACTTTCTAAAAGTACAATAAATCCCATGAAAATAAAAGACCTAAACCAACAGAGTGTTTCTCCATGTCGTACTTTCTAACTCCTCTAGCCTGACTCTGGCACTCAGCCTCAAGTGAAACTGAAATTACAACCTAATGTAGAAAAAAAACAGGAGGATCCACTGGGGACAGCTTTCAAAGGTGGATTAATGATAATTTGCCTGCAGAATTGTAAAACATATTCTTTTAAAAGGCATGACTGAAAGTCTGAAATGAGGTTTGAATTCAGGGAAACTGAAAATGGGGAATGAAAGGATTAAACATGCAGTGGTCACTTTAACAAAATAGTCAAAATAAAGAGACTTTAGAGCTATTAAAACACAAAAAGAATACTTACTACTGGAAACATTTAAAGGGTTACCTTGGATCTCTGAATTAGCTGATTAGGAAGGACACTTACATGTTTGTCACTCGACTGTGGTGGAAATGAACTGATGAGCACCGGAGATTTGGAAAGCTCAGGGAACGGGTTTGGTATGGACGGGACAGAGGAAGAGAACGACTCCACGCCCTTCGCCCTGAAACATTCAGACAGAAAGAACACAACGACATCAAAATGAGGCAAACTCAGAAAAACTGACAAATAAGCTCATTGTGCAGTTAAATGATAAGCCTGGTAATGTTCTATATTTATCTTGATGATAAAAAAAATAATCTACTGTAACAAGCATGATGCAGACACAATGAAGCCGATTATATTCATATCTATTGGTGCTGAGAATTGAGACAAATGAATCCCAACAACAAGTCTCACGTGTTTGAGACAGAAGTTGACGTAGCTAACTGCAGCGTGCACATAAACTCAACAACATGACAGGTCGCCCCTGCAGGCCTGCACTCATATTGCACGTTGATCAGACATTGAGAGGTCAGGTAAGGTACCAAGACAACATTCATTAGCAGCCAGTCATCGGTATCTGGTGATGAGCAGCTCGAGATCCTAGCTGGGTCTCCCTTTAGTCTGAGATTACAGGTGGTTTGCAATACCAAGCAGGATTTGAGACTTAGTGAGGTTTAAGCCTGGGTTTTCATGGGTGCTCACTTATTACCACATATATCACCATGGTAACTTACACTGCAGACCTACCTGCTAAAGAACAGGTTGTCTATAAAAGCCTCATCTCATGATCAATCGGGAAAAAATGGTGTCATAGTTCCTGGAATATTCCTCTCACCCAGATGTGCAGACTAAGATGATAACTGTTCAAAACCATGATAAACCTAAAACAGGGCGCCTCAGCCTTGCACCTGAATTTCTATAAAACTTGCCAGGTCTAGTCACAGCTCAGCTAAAACTTGTAAGCAACACATCAATTAAATCGAATATTAAACCATGAATGTAGTCTGGATTTCTTCCCAGGTTTCATGGGAATCATCCCCATCACCCTATTAAGTCTCAGCTGACACAGCTGGATTTTTTCCTTTAGTTTTAAAGTCACGTAAATATTTATGCGCCACTTTTCCAAGTGCACTCCTCACATAGTACTGCATTTGCTGTGAGATTTCCAGCTGTATAACATGCCTTTACCTCTTCTGCTCATGCAGAGTGAAGAAGACAGGTCAGATAATTTACAGCTGGAGGGAAAGTGAAAGAGAGGCAGACAGATGCTGTTATCTAATACTGTTTTAGCTGTTGGGCTGATATCAGCCCACTCATGGACACTAATAAAGCTAAATGATTCATAATCGTGTGTGTGTGTGTGTGTGTGTGTGTGTGTGTGTGTGTGTGTGTGTGTGTGGGGGGGGGGGGGGGGGGGGGACTGCAGCAGTGGGAGAGCCTATATTCTTTCTCCCACTGCTGGAAAGAGGAACCGGTCTCCTCTTCCTGATCTTGCCTAACGTGGAACACCTATTCATTTTACTGCGCTGACACCGAGGTGATGACATCTCTGCATCATGAGAACGTCGCTCTCTTTGTCTTAGCTCATCCATCAAGCCGTGATAAAGAACCCCAGCAAAGAAAAGAAGTCAAACAGCACCTGTGTGACATCTACCCACTGACAGCTCGCAGTATTTATTACATCTGCTGGGAGGAACAGAAACTCACTTCTTTAAACATCAGATGACTCTTGAGTCACTGACTTGAGTCAACATCCACCTCCTTCTTCATGAGTTTAATGATTCATGTCCATGGTGTGTGTATTGAGCAGTCACCGTGACTAATGTGTGTGCTGGTCGTACCTGTTTGAGGTAATCAGGATGGGTTGGGAGCGGCGGATGGATGGCGAGTCTGATACCAGAGGAGCCAGAGTGAGAGTAGAGCTGCCCAACAGCGTCTCGGACGATTCCTCCTTCGTCTCTGAGCCCTCAAACACTTCTGACCATGAACCTGCCACCTCCATCATGTTACCTGAGGGCAAAGGTGAAGGTCAGCCCTTAGTCACAGGCTGCTCGAGAGCTCAGGTTTATTATTATAGCCGATGTCGTCCTTGTTGCAATGACCTTGCTGGTGAAATCCACATGCAAAATACTGCTGACCTTTACTCAGACAGAGGGAGTGTTCCAAGTGCTAAATGTATACTTAAAGCTTAATCAGC
Organism: Aulonocara sp. 'chitande type north' Nkhata Bay; assembly: GCF_057382095.1. Classification (NCBI taxonomy): domain Eukaryota; kingdom Metazoa; phylum Chordata; class Actinopteri; order Cichliformes; family Cichlidae; genus Aulonocara; species Aulonocara sp. 'chitande type north' Nkhata Bay. The sequence continues at coordinate 23,770,611 of NC_141351.1, read as the reverse complement.
CAGCTGTACGTCACAAATGTGAGATTAAGCATAACAACATTTGTGCTGCATTATTGGAGCGATATTAATAGAAACAGTAAACACTTCCTGCTGATTCCAGATTTTCCATCCATTTATTTTTGACTACCCAAATCAGGGTCATGGTTGGGCTGGAGCCAGCTGTCATACGGCATTCGCACCTACAGCCAGTTTAGGATTAAACCATCATGGATGTTTTTGGACAAACTTTACATTATTTTGTATATATCCAGTATTTTTCATTAGCTATTGTTTCAGGATTATGTTCTATATTGATGGTTTAGTCAAAACATATTGACTAGATACAATTTCAAGCCCATTTTCTGTGTTACTTATGTTGGCCTTTTCTAAAAGTTTAAGCCTGTAGGGTAACAATCTCTTGTATCTGCCTCATTTTCATTCATTTCACCAAAACTACTTTCATAAGTTTTTCAAAATAAAAGACAGATATTATGCCACTGCCATTCAGAGGTACTACCTACCTACTTTATTAGGAACACCTGTTCATCGCCTCACTAACACAGACAACAGCGGAAGTTCAAACCGAGCATCAGAATGGGGAAGGAATGGGGGGAGAGGAGGGAGAGACGCAATTTAAGGGAAGTGAGTTTGAATGTCGGAGATGATCTGAGATTTTTCCCCACATAGCCTTTATAATTTACAGATTATGATCTGAAAGGGAGAAAATGTTCAATAAGCAACGGTTCTCTTGGTTACATGATCAGTGCTCAGGTAGGCTGTGGGCTTTAGACAGCGACAGGACTACGAAGTGTTCAGAGCACCGCGAGTCACCACATGTCAGTGAACACGTCACAGACGAGCAGCTGGTCCAAAAATTATCTCCACACTTCAGTTAAATATAATTTCTTTGTTTTGAATTAAAATCTTCAATATAACATGAAGATAATAAGTGCAGAAAAATAATACTGCTTCACTTCCTAATAACAAGTACTGAAATGTGTATGCCTGCACTGAGATATCACCAAATAAAATCTTTTTTTTTTTTTTTTTTTTTTTTTTTTAAAAAAACCACACAACCTCACACGTTATCATTTATAATCTCAGGGAATACTTAAGCTTCTCTCTTCTCTTTAATTCATGACAGTAATATTAGAAAGGAGGTTTAGTTTTTAACCATATGTTGACAAACTACTGCACATAGAGGTTTGTTTTTCAGATCTGCTGCTGATCTCCGGAAGCTCTTTTTGTCACCATGTTTGTGCAAATTGGCGATAAACAAAATACCTCTCATAACATGACAACAATTACACGCATTAGCATACAATACTACTAGAACAACAGCTCGGTTGAGTCATGTTTGTCTTTCTGAAAATAAACCTGTGTGGCAGACAGCCCGAGATAAATGTGAACCTGATTTTCCACAAACACCTACTGCTGCGGCGCACCGTCTGAATATGAAAACAGATTTCCTTATAGGTCGCTGAACATTTCCGTAAACACCCACACCGTGCTGCAACAGAGAGCACTGATTTGGTTTGTATCAAATAAAAGAAAGCATGAAGTTTTAGTGTCGTTTTGTTTGTTTTTTAAATCATTTGCATTTTCAGGACGGGGTCTGTCTGTGTGGAGTTCACATGTTCTCCCCGTGTCTGCGTGAATTCTCTCCGGCTTCCTCACACAGTCCAGAGACATGCAGTTACTGGGGATAGGTTAATTGGTAACTAAATTGCCCATAGATGTGAATGGTTGTCTGTGTGCGTGTGTTAGCCCTGCAACAGACTGGCGACCTGTCCAGGGTGTACCCTGCCTGTCGCTCTAAGACAGCTGGGATAGGCTCCAGGCTCCAGCCCCCCCGCACCCATGAAAAGGATCAGCAGAAGAGGATTGATGGCATTTGCATTTTTTCCTGGAGCTGAACCATAAACAAAAACAGTTTAACATTCTCTCAAAGATCTCTTCTCAAACTAGTACTGATTGCCACTAATAATTGAAGTACCCGCTCGGATACTTTAGGATTTTATCAAATACAAACCTCTTAAAAATCATTTTTAATCATTTATAAGCAAATTCTAGAAAAAAAAAATACAAGTCAAGCTTATATAAAAACAGAGTTACAGGTTCATAAAAGCTGGAAAAGCAGGGTTAATAAAGTTTTACTATCATTGTATTTACTTTGAGTTCACCGCTAACAAGGGTTTCTTTCTTTTTTTTAAGTTTCATATTTAGCTGGTGGAGAGGCGCTAGCCATGTGATAGACATCTTACACAGACATGTCTATCTTCTAAGACATTTGTTTATTCTGAAACGCTAAAAACATTTCCTCCATACTTCTTCCAAGATTTATGTTGAACCATCAGATACAACTTTCTGTTGCTCCGTCTAATCTAGTTTTTTTATTTTAGTGAACCGATCTTTTCTCCTTAAATGATAATCTGCCAGAGCACATTCAGTCACATCAGGCAACATCTCACTTTAATAATTCTGCATCAGTTTGCCAACGGGTCCAAAAAGTGTCGTGCAAAAAGCCGTCTGCAGCAAACCGACCAGACAAATATACCTGTGACGCTTCTCCTAAACACTTTTCCTTGATCATGATGAAAAAAAAGTCATGAGATCAAGGAAAGGTGAGAAGGATAACTCCTAAAGACGTGAGGAAACAAAAACAAAAAAGAAAAGAATCTTTCTGCGCTTGCATGTTGCTGACGTCAAACTAAAATCCAGGAGGTGAATCTTCGATACTTTACCCACTGAGTTTTTACTGGCTTTCCTGAGCCACTGGTGAAAAATACCACTTCACTGCCAGAGCTGTAATTTCAAATAAATAGAAATGATGATCGAGAGCAGCTCCTGCCTTCATTTAAGCTTTCTGTGCCTGAAGTTCAATTAATTCATGCAACACTTAAATTCAGGTTAAAACTAATACTAATTTTTAAGGTTGAAACCATATCAGTGGGTCACAGCATGAAAGGGAAGCGAAACCAAACAAAACTGCAAATTAACATTTGCATGATCTGTGTCACTGATCACTGTAAGAAAGCGAACATATGTACTATTGGATGGCATCAGCTCTTTTCCTTGCATTAAGGAGGATCCAGTATATCCTCTGCTAAAGGACGCAACAAAGGAAGCATTGCAGTACCTTACAATTTTATCCCAAAATAAGATTTCACTATTACTTCCACCATCACAGCTCTCATACACACCGTCTCTAGTTTGAAGCAGCCTAGAAGTCTCCCCTGCTCTCACTGCGAGGTTCACTGTGGTTCAGAGTTTTGCTTCATGACATTTCAAGCAAACCACCATCAATTGTGCCATCGGCAGTAAACCTGCTCCACCACCTCGCTGCTGTCAGTTTTACACCTCAGATTTGATCTGAATTTTATCACGCTCCTGTCATTTATCAGATTTCTCATTTTAAAATTATGCCAAGCTGCCAATTAAAGGCCTTCGAAACAAGGTTTGTTTCCAATTTGAAAACTTGACTCGTCACTTTTGACACGCATTTTTTATGATTCATATTCGAACAATTAGACATTGTCCTCTCTCAGAAAAGCCCTGAATGTCTACGCTGTACAGACACAATGAACCCAGAGCACACTGACTGGGTTTATTGTCTCCTTGTTATTGCCATGCAGATCGCGTAGCAGGTGACGAGCTGTGCTGCCAGTCTGCAGGTTTTTTAAAAAACACCATCCTTACATCAGAGCCGGGGTATCCGAACATTGCCTTTATTCTCAAAACAGGCAGATCAATAACACTGCCCTGTTCAAACACAGACACCCAGTGTGCAGCGGTTAGTGGTGCAAAATCTCCCCAGTTTGAAAGAGCCATGTGTGAACAGGTGTACACGCGTTTAAAGAAGAAAAGCACCGGTGGACCTCAAAGCAGCTGAATGAAATCTGCAACTTCAAGTCAAGGGCTGCCAACACTATTCATCTGCTTGAAATGGCGTGTGTGCGCGAAAAATCCCCATCACTACAAATAAAGTACCACAAACCCGAGTTACACATTAAAATATCAAAGTATTCATTTCAGACTGCAAAAGAAACAAACCCTCACCGAGTCACGTCTGATTGACTTCACTGTTAAGAAAGGGCCTTCTCACAATACAGCAGAGCAGTTTAACTGCATCAGCTGCAGACTGATTACTACTAAAATAACAGTTTAAATCTGGCTAATTTTCATAATTCATTCATTTGGCAACAATTTTCTGGGGTCTTTAAAATATCTAACAGATAAAAGTCTCAAACCTCTGAAGCTCATTAGTTTAATATATCTGATTTTGTATCATTCCTTATTAATAAGGGGCAAATCATCCCATTTTATTAGCGAAGTAGTGACCCTGTTTCTCCATAATCAAATTTCCCTCGAATAAATGCTTCACCAGTGGCAAAATTATTCATTTCACAGTTTAAGACTTGACTTTTAAGGGTTTTTTTTTTTTTTGCCACATTTAGGTCTACCTCAGATGTGATTGATCATTTATCATTGACACACATTGCAATATACTCGTTCTACTATGAAATCTCTCACTTGTAATGATTTAACTTGTGAAAATGACATTTTATTGATTGATTTATTAGGATAAATAAGTCCAACTTCCTTTACAACTACTAAAAGTCGGAATGAATTATAATCCAACAGTACAGTTTACAGTAGGCCAATGATAAGGCTCCTCTTGTAGATACAGTACCTGAAACATGCCGACACATGGAGGGAAAACACTTATCACTGATTGGCAGTGTAGGCGTTTATCCGCCAACTAAGAAACACTGTTTCATAATTTCCCATTAAAGCTTCGACCTTATGTTAAGAAATGTGACACATTTATCTGTAGGCGTCAGTGAAACTGCCAGCAAACGTAACACCTATGAGGTACAGATGTAGCGCTAGAACTTAATACTAAAATTAAGAAAAGTCTCTTAAACGTGTTTATTTTGTCCAATTCATTCAGTTATTTAGTTGAAACCAGGCCAATGATAAAGTCGGCCACGTTCGGCTAAACCCATCCCTAGATGTAATCTTTTATTGGCGAAATCACAGTGCGCTCAAGGGAAGGAATTCATTTCACAAGTCACACTCAAACCCTTAAAGCTTATCCCGGGGAATGTTTGGGTCAGCTCACAGCCTCTTATCACATCTGTAAATGAAAAGAGAGCCAGCTGTACAAACTGACAGCAGCAATTAAGTCCCAAATCACAGCTAACACAGGTGAGGCGTAAGCGCCGTCACAGAACTCCATAGTCAAACTGTGGGATAATCGCCCACGTGCTTTCCTATAACATCAGTCCAATTGAACACAGCTGTATTTCATTAAGACAAAAACAGTGATCAATTCGGTCAAGTTCGGTTGACTACACGAGTCATTTTAACATTATTTGGGAAATATTTGTTTGTTAGGTAAATAAACTGATTTCTCAAGTCCACCTTAAAGCCTTCAAGCATGGACTCAGGAATCTTTGAGTTCTCTCGACACATCGCGCTTCTTACCGCATCTGCAAACAATAAATAACGAGCTGTGCACCCTGGAAGCCCCAATAAGGCCCGAACTCAAGCCGACACAGGTGAGTTCTAGGCACGGCGCCAGAACTCTTTAATGAAACCACGAAAAAAAAAAAATGGTACAAGTGTCTTTACAAAGTGTCCGTCTAATTAAACACATACGTAATTAGTTTAAATTGAGCCAACGGCCAATTCGGCCGAGTTCGGCTGACACCTTGACTTAAGATAAAGCTTCATACGTGCTACAAAACCAGCCTGCACCTGTTCTGACAACCAGTTACCATCTTTGAAGACTTACCTGTAAACTCCGTCTGTTAGGTTGGCGGGTTTCAGCTGTCAACCATACTGTTAATATCCTACTCTGATGCTGAGCTTCGCGTTTTTCTAACCCAGGGCAGCCAAACAGAAAGCCGATAACTGCGTATGTGTGCTAAAGAGGTGAGAGGGGGAGGAGCCAGTGCGTCAGGTGTGCACGGTGGCCCCTCCCCCTCCCTCGCCGAGGCCCTTGCTGCCGTTTACGGATTAAAAAAAAACAGTTTAAACATGTCTGTACCTTCCGGGTTCATGTACTCTTGTGCCATTTTTATTTCTCCTGGAAAATACCAAGACACTTACATAAAGCAGAGAGTACAGAATCAAACCTGAACACAGAATATTCTGAGCCAGTAAAGCAGGGTGGACTCAGGTAAAAGGAAAGAATTTGAGGAGAAATCTCTTTTGATGGGTAGTTTTACCCATGATTCATAGATCAAATGGTCATTTTGCATCCAGAGCCTCTTGTTTTACTATAGTTTTACTTATTTCACACGTCCCTTGCAGTTTTTCCACGTCTAGTTTTACTTCCTTTATGCATCTTTCCCATACCCTGTCACTTTGTGGTTATTTGTGCCTCTGTGCATCCCAGTTGTGAGGTCTCATTTTTTTATTTTAAGTATTTTGTATCTGTTTTGAGAATTTTCCATCTCTATGGAGATGTTTTGTATCATCTCTGCATTTTTATATCGTTTTAAATCACTTTGCATCAGTTTTGTTATTATTTTCTCTCTTTCTGTCTCATTGTGATATTTTTATCCTCGTGTCACTTTGTGATCATTTGGGCCTTTTTGTCTGCTCTGCCTTACTTTGTGTCTGCTTTTTGCATCTCTCTGCTCATTTTGCATGCAGTTGTGTAACCCAGGTTTTGTTGCTTTGCATTATTTTAGTTATTCTGCACCTTTTTTGGCTCGTTTATAGCTCTATGCAGTTTTTTGTGTCTCCAAGTAGCTCTTTGTAGCACTATAGTTAGCTTGGATAATTTTGTGGTCACTTTTGAGTGTCGTTGTGTTTGCATTGCATCTGTTTATCTGTAGCTATTTTGCATCTTTTTGCATTAATTGTATGCCAGAAAAGTCTCTTTAACCTTCTTAGAGCAGAGGCCCAACTAGAAGAGCAAGAAAACGTGGCCTTCTTTGTCCACGCGGGAACCAGAAATCTTTGCTGGTTTAATATTAAAAGTCACTGATTGGCTGCCTTTACTGTTTAAAGCAGGGGTCCCCAATCCCAGTCCACGAGGGCCAGTGTCCCTGCAGGTTTTAGATCTCACACCTGAATCACATGATTAGTTCATTACCAGGCCTCTGGAGAACTTCAAGACATGTTGAGAAGGCAATTTATCAATTTAAATCAGCTGTGATGGATCAAGGACACATCTAAAATCTGCAGGGACACCGGCCCTCATGGACTGGGATTGGGGACCCCTGGTTTAAAGGTTCCATCCAACTTCATCCAGCAGTTTCAGGATTGATTTATTTTCATTTACTGCATATACAAGGCTTTTATATTTTAAAGTAGTATTTTTGCTTCATTTATCAAAGTTGAACTTTTTAAAAAAATATATATGAATAAATTATCTCACAATTTAGTCAAGAAAATAACTGGCTAGAAAAAAAAAACAGATTTGGGCACTTTAGTTTTTATTATTTTGATATTTTAACATCTGAAATTTAATAGTGAATAAAAATGAACAATCTGGGCCTTTTTTGTGTTTCATATAAACTAATAAAAACTTTGTTTTTTGCTTGTTTGTTTTTACCAGACACCAAAATGCTTTTTCTGCCTTACTTATGACCAATAGCTTCTATTTTATAGTTTCATTCTCACTCAGACTGGAACTCTAGTCTGCAGTAGGCCTGCATGTACGTGACTGTGTATGTTTGTCTCCACCTAGAGGTTAAATCTGGAGGCTGGAGTTTTCTGTTCAAAGTTTAACCAGCAGTTTAGTCCTGGTTACATTTTTACAGACTGCTGTCAGAGCAAGAAACAGTTTAAAGAAGACATTCAACAATCAAAGTTAAAATTTCATAAACAAATTCATGTTTAAACTTAAAGGAAACACTTCTGCCTCTGCAAGGTAATTATGCAAACCTGTGCCTTCACAGTAATTTCACATCATGAATGCAGCAACTTCATTTATTAAATCTTTTTCTCTTCTCTTTTAGAAAGGTTTGCTGTTATTTCCTGATAGATTAAGAATTCCCACAGTTCAGTCAAATGCAGACTTTGTGCTGGCGAAAGAAAATTTTAAGAAGTGCGTCTGAGTAAACCCAACAGGAACAGAAACGCTGTCCTGAAGAGAAAACAACCTAGTATCTTTCTTTTCCTGGTTAGTGTTTCTGCAGCCAGCAGCCACTTCAGCAGACAGACGTTTTTACTATATGGAGAGCCAGGAGAGCCAAACTGAATGAATTAATATTAAGACGCGTTTCCTTTATTTTGCATCAATGACAGGAACCCTCCTCTGTACAGTCATCAACACATTTTGACAGCATAACATCACCTTCAGTTTGCAGAGTCATATGTTTTAGATAAAATATATCAATCACTCCTACTTTACATAAATATTTAAATTAGGTGAAATTTAACTTTGGAGAATAGATTGCCTGCATTGCAACTCATCCTTACCTCCATAGACCCCATATTAAAACGTTTAATTTGACAGCAAAAACAAACTCGTTTGCAAAAAGGTTTTGGCCTCTATGGATATTTCCTCGCTTTATGACAACTGAAAGGGTTAGCCATCGAGCATAGTGTGGTTTATCCTCCTAACTGTAATAATCAGCATAACTCAAAAAATGAGCTTTGTTTTTACTTAGTATGACTTGAAATGAATAATTGTGCCCATAAAACCACCAGAAAAATGTTGAGCAAGTCATCTGAGTAGCTCCACATTTAAAAAACAAAACAAAAAAACCCACCAAACACCCTTCCTGGAGAAAAAAATTCCAAGGGATTTGCATCCCTTCTCTGGATCTCCTGCTTGTTAAACACTAGTAGTGTGCACCACCACACTGTGAACCATGTGGACAAAAAAAACAAAGCTGACCAGATTTGGGCGCCATCTAAGGCCTGAACTTTCACAGGGATTGCATCATTATTACAACCTTGTTTAATGCAAAGATCCACTACTGTAACACATGAGAAAATAAAAAGCCTCTCCAACAGCTGTTGGATCAAATCATGTTTATTAATGTGTTCAGGAAATCCCCACAGAAACAGTTTATAGGGGAACTTACAGATTTACAATCATTCTTGACAGAAGTGCCAGCTCTAACCCCCATGGTTCAACACTGAGGACGACCAGCTAACTGCACACCCATTCCCCTCAACAGGTCTACCACCAAGTCCTTCCAGCTCGCCGACGAGCCTCCGACAGAGTACTTACTGTGTTGGTCTTTCTGCCTGTAAACACCCAGACGTCTGGACCGTTCACAGTTATAGAGAGCCTTCATTATTTTATTTTTTATCATGGTTTGGTTTTTTTTTGGTGCCAATCCTTCATCCCGACCAGGAAGGAAAAAAAAAAAAAAAAAAAAAGATCACACACAGCTGGATGCTTTCAGACTTTCAAAATAAATGTGCCAACCGTTGGTGAGAAGAAAAAAACTCGTCTGAGGCCCTCGAGGATGCACTTTCTACTTCCATATACAGGATTTGTCATACTGCTCAAATGCATTTGGTTCAGCAGTCAAAGTACAAATAGAAATGCTAAAACTAGTTACAGAAAAAAAAATGTAACATCTCTTTAAAGGAATAACATGTGACGCCTGTGAATGTATTAGGACACCTGCCTCAGTCTGAAGTGTGCGAAATGTCCAACACCTTGTATCTGGCATGGAAACACTGAAGGTCATCTCCAAAAAAAAAAAAAAAAAAAAAAAAGAAAAGAAAAAAGAAAAAGGAAAATCCTAATTTAATCCCAGGATTTAAACGCCAGCAACCCAAAGTCAAGAATTGCATATTCTCGTAGAGTTTAATTTTTTAATTTTCTCTTCTTTTGTGCTTCACGCTCTCACTTAGTGGTGGGAGGGGAGAAAGGTAGTGTTCACTGGAGAACCATTGCTAAGAATAATCTTTTATATTCCAATATAATAATAATATTAATAAAACAAACAGCATGATTTTCAGATGACACCAGAATGATCAAGGATGGGATTTTCTCTTTTCTTACTTTTTTTTTTTTAAATTTTCCATTTTTTGTTTTTTTTTTCCATTTGCTTCGACCTGATACAGGTTAAGATGCAATTTACTGAATCTCTTGGTGGGTTTGAGGTCTCAAAAATCAGATTAAAATGAACACCTAAGCACTGAAGGTGGGAGGGAGGGGGGCATTTCTAGTCAACATAGATATATTCTACAGGGAGGAGTGGGGGGTTGCACCCTTGCTCTTTCTTTGCCGTATGAAAACCGTGCTTCCTCTGAAGAGTAAGGGCGGGGCAGAACAGGGTCATGGTGGGGGGGGGGGGGGGGCCGTGCAAGACAGATTAGGTGAGGAGGGGGGTAGGCCGAGCAGGGCAGAGACTGAGTTTGGTGGATGGAGAGAGAGAGAGAGAGAGAGAGAGAGAGAGAGAGAGAGAGAGAGAGAGAGAGAGGGGGCTTGAAAACCAGACTGCTGATTCCACAGGAGGTGTGTAAAAGGCACGCCAGGGTTACTCCCGATCCCAGCCAGCATACACAGAGACGCCTTCACACCCACACACCCACACAGGCATACACACCCACAGCCACACGCACACACACACAAGCAGCACAGGCTAGAGCCCCAAGAGTACGGACGAGGAGGAAGAGAAAGCAGGAGGAAGGCGTTGAAAGAAAGAGCCAGGGCAGAGGAGTTAGAGGGGCGCAGAGGGGGGCCTGAATCCGGTGCTGCCGCTGTGTAGAAACAGAAAAAAAATAAACAACAAACAAACAAACGAAAAAATAATAATTCAAAACTGCTGGAATGGATCATTTCTGGTTCTTCAGCTGGTTGGAGAGCCAGTCGAGGCCCTCATACAAGCCGTCTCCGCTGGTGGCACAGGTGGCCTGGATGTACCAGCTGCGCTGGCGGAGGGCGTGCAGGCCCAGCTTGTCTGTGATCTCTGCAGCGTTCATGGCGTTGGGGAGATCCTAGAGGGAGAGGAAAGAGCCAGTTATGATGCAGTTCTAACCATTTTTAACCATCTGAACCAAAAATCCCACAAGCTTCCATCAACAGTAGAAAAGCTTCTGAACAATTCAGCCAATGTGAAAGTGCCTTAATCATGCACTCTCTTTAATGGCCACTAGGGGGCTACAGCAGTGGCTGAGGGGAGAACAAAAAAAAACTTCCAGTCCAATACAAGTGTTTGGGGATCGGCTCTCAGTAAAACTTTCCTGCTGAGTTTGAGTAGAAGTCATTTGTTTCAGGTGATATTAAATAATCTTATTTTTATCATTCTCAGAGTCAGAGAGGAGGGTTATCCAGAATAGATGATGGTGGGGGCCAATAAACATCTAGTGATGTCATAATGCGGTGACAGATCATGGGAGTTGTTTTCACAACAGCCTGAACACTGAATGTGCTAAGGCTCATTTATTATTCATTTACTGAATGATCCTTAGTAGTAGTCGTAATACTGATTTAAGTTTCATATTTCTATTAATATTTACATTTGGATTTTATTATTTTACTATAGGGATCTATTAATACACTACTTTATATTAATACAAGTTTTATTATGCTGCCGTTATTAATAGTATTATTATAGTAGTATGATTAATAGTAATGAATTCCATTTTTGAGGCCTTGAACATGCTCAAACCCTCATGAAAGTGTGCACACCTGCCAGAAGCAATGGAAAGTTTTGTATTTAATCAATTGTTGGTTCCCTCACATCCTGTACTTATACTGTGCTAAAATCTGCACACAGACCAGAAAGTCTGCAAAGACGGACCAACAACAGCCTCTCTGCAAGATTTTGAACAGAACCCCCTGCTAACTGAACACAGCCAAGCTTCAAAGGTGTGAACTTGACACAGAGCATGCAGACACAAAACACCAGATGAACATTGGAATCTACATGAACTGAGGAACCTGCCGAAACAAACGTATGACCTGTTCTGATAGGTAGATGAGACGATATCCTGTTGGTTTTTCTCCGCTGTCACTGATGTCTGTGGTTAGGTCTATTGGTTAGCACATTTAAGATTTCAACAGATCAGTAACAAAGTGGTTTGTAGTGGTTTTAGTCACGGTTCATTTAGGGAGGAAAAAAAAGGTGTTACTTCTATTAAATCTGTCTGAGATTTATCATCATTTGCATTTTTCTTGACTGACAGAGTTCTGACAAAGAAAATGAATGAGCAGCTGTTACACAGTGAGGGGCGGTGAGGGAAACATCAGACTTCACTCTATTTTAATTAAAGTAATTGTTTTATTATCTCTTGCCAACATCATGCACATGCAGACAGCAACTTCTCAAAATGGCTCCCAATCCATTTCCTGCTCCCTTTAAATACTCTCAAGACACACCTTCTTAATACAGACTGGCCTATAAAAGAGCTGCAATTGAGGCAGGCTTCCTCTTTACTGGGAAAACAAGATGGCCACCACAAAGGTAACCTGCAACACTTTGTTACTTAAATGCTTCCCAACAGCAGCCTAACATTTAACAAAGCTCCTTATCTAATCAATGCTTTCTTTTTCTTCTCAATACATGTGACCTACCGCAGGGCAGGTTTCAGAATAGAGAATCAATGTGCAGATGTTGATCCTGCAGTGACAGCTGTTCTTCATTGTAAAAAAATAAAAATGAAATAGCTTCTACATATGGACTGCATTCGTTTTTTAAATATTAGTTTTGTCAGGTTATTGTTTTTGGCTTATTTTTGCCAGGAGTCAAGTACAGGGCCTCAAACCAGCAACCTTCAGGTTAGTAGCAGGATGCACCAATTTATGGATTTTGTCTCCCACAATATGGCCGCCTGATATTTCTGCCTGCCCACATTAACACGGCTAGCTACACGCTCCCCAGTCCTATCTCAAAGTATATAAATCCCCGACAGGGAAACATTTAAGGTGGAAGTTCACACCATTTTGATACTTGTATTTCTGCCTCTGAACCAGCAGAGGCTTCTTTTTTTTTTAATTAAAGAAAGGTCCTGTACAAATAAAGTCTTGATCTTTATATCCGAAAGCTTTTTCATCCAAACCAATTGAGAAGTAAATTTGAGGCTCATTTCCTTTCTTGGCTCTACGTGTGTCTGAAACGCAAACTCACCTGTTTATTTGCAAAAACAAGCAGCACGGCGTCTCTGAGTTCGTCCTCAGCAAGCATTCTGGACAGTTCCTCCCTCGCCTCGTTCACCCTCTCCCTGTCGTTGCTGTCCACCACGAAGATGAGCCCTGCATACAAAAAAATAAAAAAATAAAAAATACAGAAACATGTCTTCATTTATATTCTGGTTACAATACGTGCTCTATTGTCCCAGATAAAAAGCTCTGACTCTGTTCCAGTAATAATTCAGTCTGGACCAGCTCTCCTGGCCATTTATTAATCCCCAAAACAGTAAAGTAGAGTGGGCATTAAAAAAAAAAAAAAGTATGAGTAATAATTTGTGATTTGGCAGCTGCAGGTCTGCTGACTGTGAGAATATATTAAATCCAGAAGCTGTTAAACACATCAGTCATTTGTTAAGTTCAGTACAGATTAATTTATGACTTAAAGCTGCCAAATCATTTTCAGTTGTCATAGATCATGTGAAAGCTGTATTTTGAGACAACCGACAGTTTAATGACCGTATAAAAAAAAAAAAAGCTTCATGACACGAATGGATGGATGAAAGTACAACAGTGTTGAATGATGTTTTCCTGCTTCAAATTTAACACAAAAAATAAAGACAAAGCCAAGAAAACTGAGGTCATTTTGTTAGATGTCCTATGGCTGAAGCACACTTCCTGATCTGTATGCCAGCTTGTTTGAGGAAATGTTTCATCATACCCACAGCTCACCGAATGTACAAACAGGATGTTTTTATATTCATGTAACAGGGGACGACGTGATCACATGCTCAGCTCCGGTCTATAACTGAGATACTATTTGTTTGTGAAGCTAGAATCTGTATGCAGCCTCACTGACCTGTTACATTACAGACTCTGTGAAGATGTGAAGGGCACAAAAATGAAAGGAATATCTACAAGACACAGTGATGCTGTTAATTTGGTCAGTTTGCCTGAAATTTAGGATTCTTGAGACTCAGCTGGTGTTCAGCTGAGGGATCATGATCAAGAACAGGAATGCTGGTTTTTCTTGGCTTTGAGGGTTGATTCTTTATTACCTTAAGCGATAGATAATTACGCATTTTTTAGGTTAACGCCAATCTGATATTTTGGTTAGATATTGGGTTAATTCTATCTACAGAACCTGGATCAGATATCAGAGACAAAAATCCGCTATATGGTCTGAACTATTCAGTTCTCTGTTTTTCATAGTGCAGAGGAAGCTAACAGCGAAGCGGTAACTTGGGAACATTTCACACAACACCAACCAGCAACTTTCTACTCATGTTTACTAATTATTACAAAGTTGTACAAACTCATTTTAACTCACGATGTTCGGACAGAAAGACGTCATAAATGTGGAGGCCTGACTGAGATTTATCACTGTTTGGACTTTCTCTTCATGTCGGGATAAAGATATCAAGCTATAATTCAGAATGGCCATTTTCATTATGTTTTTGACAGAACTGATAGAGACAATTTCAATTTTTAGATATTCTAAGCATTTCAGTTGTAATACAATAACTTTGTCTGAGCATTAAGGGCATCACAGCACCATGACACATTTGACAGAGAAAATTACGTCTCTACAGGGTAAAAACAGTCAGTGTTAAAAACCTAAAACAGTGATGGGCAGCTCCCCCCCCACGCCCCCAGAAGACAATACTGACTTAGATAATGTAAGAACAGGGCCATACTTTAAACAGAATTTTCTGTTAGATTGTCAAAAAAGCCACTTGCATGCTAAGAACTTTACCATTAGAGTGAAGATATAACAGGTCATCATAAAAAAAATGAAGTATCATGTGTTTTTACTTTTTTTTGTTTGTTTGTTTTTAACATTTCTTGGGGAGAGGCTAGACCATTAAGGACAGACTAGATTGAGATGGTCCACAGGCCTAATTTTGCATAGAGCCTTAATCTTTTTGCCTGGAAAAATGATGGAAAGAAAGATTTTCTGTCACCTTAATCACGAAATCATTAACCAATACTCGGCACTCTAACCCAAACACAACTTTCCTTGTTTGCTGTAGAAGAAAATTCTGTAGTCAGACATGCTGTTTGTTAAATGATGCTGCGTCTTAGATCATCACTGAAATGATTGACACATTTAGTTTCACACTTGGGTGCTCAGTATGTGGAAGGTGATGTTCATCTAATGCATGCAGGGAAACCACAGGAGCACTGATGGCAGTGCAGCAAATAAGGTGGCTTCAATCACAATAAATTTCTGCAGATTAAAGATACCACAAAATGTTCAACTTAAGTTTGCTTACAAGCCGGATCATGACTGGCAAACACAAGACAGCATAGGCTATACATTCTGATGAGTTACACATCAGGAAACAGTAGAGGAGTCACACAATACGCCCTTTGAGAATGGAACAATGGCATGTGAGTCATTGGTCTCTTTAATATCCTCTATGCACCAACGAGGCCACCTACGGGCAGTAATGCTCACTGACACAACTGCCAGCTAAGATAATGCCACTGCACACCCCCCTTTCACCTCACCTTGAGTGTTCTGGAAGTAGTGGCGCCACAGCGGCCTGATTTTGTCCTGACCGCCCACATCCCAAACTGTGAAGCTGATGTTCTTGTATTCTACAGTTTCAACATTAAAACCTGGAAAAAGGAAAAAAAAAAAAGAAAAAGAAGGAGAGGAAACATAGATGAGTCACTAAAAGGCTTTGGACCACTCGATAGCAAACACTACACGCAGGTAAAGATTTCTACATATTTTTTTTTTCCACTGTTTGTTCCTAATATGACTTTTATTTTTAAAGTAAACATTTCCTGACTGCATTTTAATCAAGAAAAGGTCTTCAGTTACTCTCATTTTATCACTTATTCTTTGTTAAACCATTGTTAAAATGAAATGTCCCAAAAATCGGACACAAGGAAACATCTGGCTGCTGTAGACCAAAACACAGTAAACTTGGACCCTCGCAAAAAAAACCCAAAAAAAAAAACCCACACTAATCAAAAATTACCATAACTGCTTAAAGCTACAAAATGATTGGTCACCCTGTTGACTGGTAATGGCATTCACCTGTCTTTGTGGCCAATATTTATTACATCACTCCTGGTTAAAGACTTTAAAATAGATCAGTTAATTTTAATTATGATTTAATTACTTCCCCTGAAACAAAGTAAGAAGTAAATTGCAATAAAAAAAAAACAAAAAAAACACAAAAAGTAGATATATTATTCATAGCCCTAAGTTCCGTAACAGTGTATCCCTAGTAATTAAAACAAATTAACAGTCAAATGTTTAAAAGACCTGAAGATCTGCTGAACAGGATTTTTTTTGTCCTCTCAAATAACAATGGGAAATAACTAACAACTTACAATCTTCTCATAGCAGTCTAAAAATACAGCTTCTTTACAACGACACTGGAGTGATAGATGTAAATGTTCATACCAATGGTGGGAATGGTGGTGACTATCTCTCCGAGTTTGAGTTTATATAGGATAGTTGTTTTTCCAGCCGCATCCAGCCCCACCATTAGAATCCTCATCTCTTTTTTGCCAAACAGGCCTTTGAATAAGCTTGCAAATACATTCCCCATGGTGATGAAGCTGTCAAAGCAGAGACAGAGACAGGGTTAAGACAGTGTAAGGTCTGCTGTTAATCGGTTTCAGTGCAGTATGGTGAGAGGAAGTGAACACAGGGAAAATGTATCATAGAGAAAACAGCTGACATCTGGACTGATTTACCGTCGTTTTATCGTTAGTCAGTTCGTAGAGGCACACCACATTAGAGCAGTTCGATGACAGCTGTATATTTAGTCGAAAAAAAGAGGTACATTGTGTGACACACGGAGGAGAACAAGTTAAATGTTTACACAAACGAATGATTGAGGCTTTCGTCTACGACTCTAAGTTAAGAGCTAACTCTGGCCGTCCATATCAGCCATTAACTTCTACACTACAGAAGTGTTAAAACTGCCTATGTGTCAATTATTTAACAGCAGAAAAATCGCATATCCTGAGGCTAAGCTGTACAACCATGGATAAAGCGAATAGCTAACTGATGAAAAGATAAGAGAGGCCTGTTCCAGCTAGAAAACTCTGCAATAGCAGGTTAGGATAATGTTCCTGTACGAGTGAGCCGTCACAAGACGCTAGCTTTCAACTATAAGGTCAAGCTAAGTTAATGTTAAAGTTCATATCAGTACGTGTCAATAAAGGCTGAAACGTTCTGCTATGTGAACGCGCAGATTTTCTGTGAAAAGTCTGAAGTTTTCTGGTCTCTTTACCTGGTTACCAGCACTCGAAACAGGATACAGTTCGCTTCACTAAGGGCGGATGCTTCAGCTAGATAGCTAGTTTTCCTAGCATATGCTAACTTGCGACGAACAGGCGACACCGTTCGTCAACGGTCTAAAGACCACTGCCGGTTACAGCATATATTATTAATACATATAACGACGACCTGCTACGAAATCCACCTGGAAAACTGAGGCCTGGTTTCTGTGGCGTGAACATTAAAAGAGCTGATACACGGTAGCTCGCTAAGCTAACAGCCGTTAGCTAAATGCCGCGTCACAGTTGAGAAAGAACCTCGTGACGTCATGCTCAGGCGAAACTAAATCGAATCGCTGGTACCGCGCGACAATCGCCGTACAATAAATGGCGTTACAGGCAAAACACAAGCGAGTTTATGTGGGTTATTACCTTTAAAACGACAGCTTCTCGATCTTTCCGTTATCTCTCACTGTCACCCCAAAATGGCGTCTTGCGCAACCAGGGAGACACCGGCGTACGGCCACTTCCCACTCTCATACCGCGTCCAATCGTAGCACGCATGGTGTAACGGATAACCCGCCCAGATGACGCCGCGGTCCAATCAGCGTGTCGGCAGAGCCCTGTGCGCACAGTGTACAAAATGTCGAGGAAGTGAGCCGTAGACAAGTTTATTCAAGTTTCAGACACTGAGAACCGGGCCCTCATAGCTTTTCTGTTTTTTCCCCTTTTTTAATCGACGAGAAATGACTACAGGGAAACAGAAATTGGCCACAAAAGAGACAAATAATGATAATAACGATTAAATGACATGAATAACCACAAAGACATGCAAAAAAGCATACAAGTCAAGCGGAAACGATCCATGAGATCCCCAACAAGTACATGGGGCCATGAATAAACATAAATAACCCTAAAAAGACACCAATAAATAAAAAAATCCACGCATAAACACAAGGACTATAGGGAGTCAAAAAAACAAAACACAGAAACACAACATTAGAAAAATCTGTTTCTAGTTTATTGTTTTTCCTCTATGTTTGCTTGTGGTCATTTTGATTTACTTTTTGATCGTTTTTCATCTTTATGGATGTTTAATTTGCTTTTACTTTTAAGCACATTTTCTGAGTAAAACCTAGTGATCACTGGGGTCACCGAAGGCCTCTCCAGCACTCTTTCCAATTGTGTGAGAGAGGTGGAGAGTTCTAACATTTATTTGTTTAGAGGCCCGTTTTTCCATGCCTATTCTATTGAAGAGACATCCTGACATTTCTTTTTAGATCCTGACTTATTTTAATTGTGTTAATTCAAATTGCTGACACAGAAATGCTAGCATTTATCTATTATATGATTAGTCCAAGGCTGCAGGCTATCATGAATAAATTCATTGTCTGCAAGTCTCACAACCACTGTCTTTAATCATTTATGGTTTTACTTTTAGAATGGTAATTAATCACACTTGTCAGCAGTTAACAGCACCTGATGTCTGCAATTATTATTGGCTGTGTTTGCTATTGGAGGAATGTTTAAAGAAAACTCAGAAGCTTCACATTCCTCAAGCACCAAGCTGGAAATGTGAGGCCTTATTGTAGACTGTATATAAAAGATGGGTGTAGTCATCGTAATCACCCATTGGCTAGTGAAGCGCTGGTGACTCAAGATGAGTGTTTTGTTTTTACTGTTGCCATCTTGGTATTTTGAAAAAAGTGGACACCACAGGCCAACGATTGCCATCTTATGATTAACAAGTCATGAGCCAAAGAGGAAACTTCATGTTGTTTTTCAGTATGACTTAAAATTAGCTGATTGTGCTCATAAGCACATAGCACAACCAGCTAAGACTTTACTGAGGGCACAGATCAAGGAAGGAAAAACTTCAGGAAGTGTGTTTGCATTCAAAGGAGTCGCCCCCTGCTGGTCATTAGAAAGAATGCATATTTAAGGCACTTCCACGTCAACTACACTTTCTGAAGCATATATCTTTTTACACTTTGTGGGCCTTACAGTAGCAATACATTAAAAAAAAAGTCTAATAATAAATTATTGAGCATCTTTTATTCGTAGTTTAAAGGGTTTGTAACATAACTAAAAAATGGGACTTTGTAGTGACCTTTACATCAGTGAGTCAGTTTGAATTTTCCACAAAAAGTTTAAAGAAGACTGTGCTTGTTCATGTGAACCTTGTCTGAATACCACTCTTCTGTTCACAGCATTAACAGTGAGATCATCAGCTAACCTTAGGGTAGAAAGTCTGTTAATTAGCAATGTCAACAAACAGTTAACACCACACAAGGACAAAAAGCAAGCACTGGTCTGGGTTTATGGCACTTTTGCCATTGATGTCAATGAGAAGCAAGCCAAGGTTAGCCAGCTAGTTGCTATAGTCATAAAGAGTGTCGCATGTACAGTTACTTTCATTTAATAACATGAATCTCTCTTCAGTGGGAACCTCTAGCTGAACTATTTCAAATACAAATAATACAAAATTGTATATTTCATGCCCAGACAGAAACATTTTTATATTTGATATTTATCAAATACAGTTTATACTGTACAAAAACAATTTGTATAAGATCAATACCTATATTACAATTAATGAATGAACAGGATCAGGCTGAGGCGACCGTTTTCATACACCTTCCTGGTCATATGTAAGAGCCTCACGTGTTTAACAGCATCTGTTTTTATAGGGCTGGGCCTCGTTATCAGTGCTGTAAATGTTTACAGTGTGCAGCAGGTCTAATCCTGGTCTTTCTCAAATGACACCAAGTCAGAAACCACTGGGAAAGGCAATAGCTGGAAATGAGCAGAAGACAGCAACTTTTGTGCCTCTGAGTCATTTTTTATTAGAATATAAAATGTAAGACACATTCAAGTACCAAGAGATTCCAGCCTTGTTGTATATTGTGGAAAACACACATCATTTTAAGGAGCTTCATGCCATTTAAACTCTAAATGAAACAGATGACATGACAAACTCTTTCTTCCACATCAGAAAGTAAACAGAGATACAGAGAACGGATTTTTTTTTGTTCCTAGTGATCCATAAAAGGAAAAAAAAAAAGCAGGAGAACGGAAAGAGGGAAACAATCTTAACACACAAAATAAAAAAATACAGATGTCACAACCTATTACAGCCCTACCAACACCATTTCTTATTCAAGCACGTTTATAACCTTGGAGTGTAAACTACTTGTATCCTTACTTAAAACACATAGAAACAGTTTAACCTGAAAATCAATTTTTTTTTATTTGTACTCTCAAGTAGCACTTTATTAGGAACACCTGCTTGTGATAGTGGTTATTCAGTTAGCCAATCACGTGGCACCAGTGCAGCAGAAACTCTGAAGCTTCATTTACAGTGCTGTGCTGAATGGTTGACCATAATGGGACCATAATGTTTGCTTTTATTCTCGTTCCTCTGCTTTGCTCTGCTAACACCAGTGAAAACAGAGATGATCCTGTCAGAGCTCAACGTTTAGATGTCAACAACACTTTGCTGAAATGAAGGAAAGAGGTGAGCATGACAAAACTAACAGTTATTAAAACGAGGTAAACAACATATCTCCACATATTAGCTGTTGTATTTGCATAATGAGCAAGCTAGGTACATGTAAATCCCTCTTACATTTTATTTTGCAGAAATATTACTCCTGTGCTCATCAATATATTGTGTTCACACTACAGACCTAACACAGGGGCTGAGGTCTGGATTCCTACAATGTGTTGTTGGATTTCTGGTAGGGAGCGGCTCAAGCTGGGTGTAGGTTATGACATTGGTTTAACACAGCAGTATAAGCTAAGTACTGGGGTTCGGTAAGGTAACGGACATGTAAGTAGTTATTAAGTACAAATTACAGTTTATTTTTGCAGTTGATTCGGTTTGTTTGTGCATCTTTACCAGCTGTGGGACTTTGCACAACCTCAAAGTGGTCATCATTTCAGGTCTGGATCTGGGAGATTTTGAAGGGATCCTTTACCATTGTTTGAAGGATTGGATATTTTGTGTTACAGCTACAAAAATACATAAAAAATATCACACTAAAAGAACAAAAATGAGAAATTGTGTTGGGATTCCTTGAGGAACAAAACAAAACAAAAAACGGATCCTGTGCATACTCAGTTCATGTGTGGCATGGAGGGAATTTTCAGCCTTGGTGGATCTGCAGGAATATGGAGTCTCAGACGGCTCCTGTTAATAATGTGATTCACTGGATTTAAAAACATGTAATCTAATCTAAACACAGGATGGTGAGATTATCACATACAGTCCAGATAGCAGAAATGCAGCAAGGATCTATCGCCATGTAAAAGCTAGGTCAAAATCAGCATGAGCCAACCTGCCCAGGCTGCTGGTGTCAGTGGGATAACATGGGGAATGTTTTCTTGGTCTCTTTCTGCCAGCATATTACCAACAATCACCAGTCACACTTCTAATGGTTCCTTCATCTTAAATGTGGTTTTATGAATATGAGACTGAATTCAGACGACCTACGTCGACGTCGTCCTAACCAGCAAGTCTGAATCCAGAAGAACAACTCTGGCAACACAGGAAGTAAACTGAGGCTGTTGGGTAGCAAAGAGAGGGCCTACCTGAACCCAGTGTGGTGTTCCTAATAAAGTGCTTGATTGGTATCTTTGTTTTTCCCGTGTTTAAGCTTTTTTGCCCATTTTTCTGTCAAAATGGATTATATATGTTGAGCTATGTGTAAATGCACTGAGAAAAGTTTTAAAGTGCTTAAAAGCTTTTCCCAATGGAAAAAACAAATTAAATTAGTGCAAAAGACCAAAACAACAACAGAGAACAGAAAATATCCGTCTCATTCTCGAAGTTCGAGCTTGCCGTCTCTGACTCTCCACCTCCAGTGCTGGCATCTGTCAGGAGCAGGAACACAGCGAAGCCACAGACCAGACTCTCTGATCTCTCGTTCAAAGGACACCGTCTTCCTGTCCAGAGTCTCCAAAGTGAAGGCTTTCCCTGAGATCTGAGCGACAGGTGTAATTATTCATATGGATTCTGGCTGACTGGGTGTCAGATGTATTTGCAAAGTGGTAATGATAATTTAGTATATTTGTTCTTTCATTAGATAGTTACAGATTTAAATCTAAACTTCCCCAATTTTGTTCTTTAACTGTACTTCGGGACATTTCACTTTCTGTTCCGGAAATAAGAAAAGAGAAAAAAAGCAAACCAAAATACACTTTGAGGAAACAAAACAGAAACCTCGGTCTGATGGCTAAAAGGTTTCTGGACATCTTAAAACTCTCTCATACCTGATCACTAATGCCTATGGCAACATGGCCCACTTTGATCCGCCTACGTTCGCGTATCCTCAAACACTTGCCCTCGGGGTCCTCTATCCAGATATCGATACCTGCAAATGTCAGAGCATTAGAAAAATTCTGCCAACAGCCCTCGATCAGCACAGAGGTGCGTCCCTGCCATCTTACCCTCAAAGCACTGTGAGGACGGCCGATTGGCTAAAGCTAACCACTCCAAGCACGCATCAGTCTGACTGTTGCAGGAGGAAAAGATGCCAGAGCTGAGGTCATCAGACGAGTGATCAGAGTCCTAAAAATAAGAAAGAAGATTTTCTTTTGTGGAGGATTTTATTTTGTACATAAATGTACACACGAAGCATGCATGCTCATGTTTGTTATGTAAAAGATGGACGTAGCGTAACAGTCTCAAAATTCAAGCCAGTGAAGAAGCGCCTTAAGCAAAGCTTGTCATGTCATGTCTGGTTTCTAAACGCTAAAATGGCGAAGACTTTGCAAACCAGTAAGTGACGTCAAGGTTGGCTACATCCCTCGTGCACGGGTACTCACCTTCTCTGAGGCATCTATCTGCGATGTGTCAGAGCAGCTGAAGCAGGATGGTGGTTCATCTCGAGGTTCAGGGGACGGGGTCTTGATTCTGGTACCTTTAGTCACATCTAGTAAAGGACAACATGTGAAAAGTTTCTGTTATTAGCGGACACTGATGAGGCTTTGACAACCTTGTCTGAAACAAGCCAAGTTAGCTCCAGTCCCTTTAAACCGACTTTGTTTGATTAGCTGTGCCCATAAACAAAACATTTGAAGATCATGTGGATGTGTGCCTGAAATGACCATATTAGGGATATCTTGTCTCTGTGACATCATGCAGAACCAAGAGTTTAAAAATGCATGAAAACGAGTGTTTATTGCAGTCTGAAGCTGGAATTTTTGGATTAGGTTTACATAAACAGACTACGAGCGTCCATCATTGTAACTGCAAATAAATGACAGAATAACAGAAAGAGGATAATATGTCCCATTTAAAAGTGTATCTTTGAATATGACACGAAGAACAAAGAGCTCTGTAACCTCATCTGAGCCACATTTATAATAATAATATGATTCGGGGCTTTAGTAATGAGTTGTTTTATGACTCACCATCTCTGAGGTATTCCAGCTCTGCTTCTGATCCCCATGAATTCTCTTCTATCTGGTGACTTTTTTGCAGTAAAGGGAAAAGGCCTCGGAGAGCACGAAGATACTCCGTGGACTCGGTAGAATCCCACTCTTCCTCCTCCTCTTCATCTCCTTCCTCTTCCCAATCCCCCTCATAGTCCTTGTCAGTTTTCAGCCACTTCTCCTGAATATATTCGTCCTCCGCCATGTATATATCTACCTCTGAATCAGACCCAGTCTTCCAGTCTTTGTCATTTGTGATGTAATCATCCTGCAGTGGTTTTGGCTCAGAGTCCCACTCCCCAGTTAAGCAAAATGTCTCCAACTCAGATTCTTTGTCTGAGTTTCCTTCTGACCAGTCGTTGCTGTCCTCGTCTACTGCTGCAGTTCTCCAGGGGCTCACCCAGTACATAGCAGGTGCTGAGCCAGTATGTGATGGTTTATTCTGAATCTGATGGGACAAAGAGCAGCGAGCGTCTTCATTCTGGTTCTGGACATGATACAGTTTTTCACAGGCGCTTTTCATGGACCAAGAACTCAGACCTCCAACTGTGGAGAAAATAATTTGCAGTGTCACAATATGCTTAAAATACTTGGCATCTATAGACAGCTGAGTCCCTTCTTTGGCAAAAATTGGATTTGGATACAGGTCCTATTTTATTTTCCTCAGGAGATACTCCCTCTTGGAGATATTATATAATCTGTTTTATTTGTTTTACCAAATCATCTTTATTTATAAAGCACTTTAACATAAAACCAGAGTTCACAAAGTGCTGTACATGCAAATAGCATAAGCAAAGTAAAAATAAAATAAAAATAAGATAAAATAAGATGAAATAAATAACTAAATAACGCAAATAAAATAAAACATGTTGAGTCAAAAATTGAGTCAACCCCCTTAAACAGTGCCAAAGGCTTCAGCGAATAAATATGTTTTAAGGAGACTTTTAAACTCAGAAAGAGAAGAGGCCTGTGTAACGTGCAAGAGCAGATCATTCCACAACTTTGGAGCAGCTACAGCAAAAGGTCACCTTTAAATTTATACTTAGTTTTCGGTACCTTAAGGAGCTGCTGATTGGCGGACCTAAGGGAACGGGCAGGTGTATATGGTTGTAGTAGCTCCGAGAGGTGGGGGGCCAGGCCACTAAGAGATTTAAAAACTAATAAGAGAATTTTAAAAACAATCCTAAAATGTACAGGTAGCCAGTGGAGTGAAATTAAAATGGGGGTAATGTGCTCAGACTTTTTTGTTCCAGTTAAAAGACGTGCTGCAGCATTTGGCACAACCTGCAGACGCCTAATGGACGCATCACTAACCCCACAATAAAGTGCGTTACAATAATCCAGCCTACATGTAACAAAGGCATGGATTACTGGATTACTGTCTCAAAAAGCTGTTTTGATAAGATGGGCTTTATTTTGGCTAATTTTATGTGTTTGGTGATTACATGCAGCTTTTCTCTAAAGGCTTTGAATGCTTGTATCGTGATTTAAACTCATTTTAGTTTGTGGGCCATGATTTCACTGCTCTCACAACTCTAATGTAATATAAACTGTACACACTTAAATGATTAGAAGATCATAAGGTGCATGGACCTGCTCTGAGGGCCTTGGTGGTTTTCTTCCTGAGCTCAGTTGCTGACGCTCTTCTTTCGGGGTCCTTCTGGAATCCGGCCCTGAACACTTTAGCTGTGAAGTTGTTACACTTGGATGGCACCTCCCACAGAGGCGGAGGCTCATTGACAATCTAAAACAGATGAATACACAAGTGTGGTTTTGTCCCATTCAGCCTGTAACTGTCTGATTTTCCACAAACAGCAAATAAGAGATTTTTACCTGGAGACACAGTGGATGGGAATAGTAACGTATCCATGGCTGGCATCCATTGAGCATGTGCAGTAGCATACAACAGCTGCTCCACACATCCGCCTTGGCACAGAGTTGATCCCCTCGTGCCACCTCAGGGGCCATGTGGGTCTCTGTGCCGGGGAATGCAGCTCCTACATTCACAAACGTTAAATGAATTAAAAGTCTTTAAACTCAAAAAGCCACTCACAACGATGTAGAGGTCAAAATATGTCCAGCGTTGTGGTTAATAATCAAAT
The DNA here is from genome assembly GCF_057382095.1 of Aulonocara sp. 'chitande type north' Nkhata Bay. Classification (NCBI taxonomy): domain Eukaryota; kingdom Metazoa; phylum Chordata; class Actinopteri; order Cichliformes; family Cichlidae; genus Aulonocara; species Aulonocara sp. 'chitande type north' Nkhata Bay. Next base: position 23,744,787 of record NC_141351.1, on the reverse strand, counting down.
ACTGAGAAGACTGTTGCAAATCTTTGAATGCTAACATGGTAGGCTAAGAATATTGCATGCTATCTTTTAAAGTTATGAATGTTTAAAGGTTGAAAGATGGTGGTGAAAGGCAGATTTATTCATTGCAAACTCCTTTTTGTGTATTTATGGGAACCTAAGCAGTAGATCATTTCACAAGTAGATTTTAAAAAGACTGACAGTTTGCTGTGATATATATGTGTGTGTGTTTTAATTAGATCAATAAAAATCATGGTGTTTGAACCAAAAGGTTAGTCATCTGTAAACTGCACCATAGTTTATTTCAGACTTTTGAGGACCAACTTACCCCTGAAATTCTTGGTGCTCCATCCACTGTCATCTAAAGTCTCTGAGAGACCAAAGTCACAGAGGAATGTGTCTCTGCAGTCTGCAGACAGCAGCACATTGTCAACTGGAATAAGATCAACACGCAGGATTCAGTGGGACAGCTTGTTTTCATTGGGTGCTCATTATGAAACAGTTGACTGAGAAGCAGGAGGCTGTCAGAGGCTGTAAGAGTGATGGGTGCATGGGGGGGCTAAAGCGTGAACGGCCATCTCGAGGTAGAATGAGGTACCATCTACAAAAAAAGCACAGGAACTTTGTGCTATCTGATATGATGAGAGTGGGTAATTTGACAGATGTATGATGAGCGAAGCTTTTAGACATGAGCTCAGAGCACAATAGAGGGGCCTAATGTGAGCAAACCCCTCCTGCTCAATCGTATGAGCAGGGATTACCGAGGGTTTAGGGGTGAGGTGTCCCTTTAGGATTAGGTACCATCACAGGAGATGTTAGCTGACAGCACAACCACCAGCTTGAGGCTTCGCTGAGCTCTTTTCTCTGTATGTTCTACTGGTTATATAAAATCTCTGCAAAGGTACTTTGGGGTCTCACAAAAAACTCGGGGTAGAGTTTAGCACGTCTTATCTCAGTAGAAAGATACTCCAAAACAAGTAAAAGTCTCCATTGCAAGTTAAAGTCAAAATGAGCCTAAATAATGTGTATAATGAACTAAAGATAAAAGTACTACCTATATATTTGTGTCCTTTATTTTTTAGCAACTTCTATAAATTAAGAAAAATTTTGCTATAAAATGCACTGCCTAAAAATAAAGCATGACATCATTATTGTTTTTATCTACTCAGTGAATAATGCAAAGAGGCCAGACGCTTATAGCTCCTGCTTCTCAGTGTTTTCTTTTAATGATTATTTTTAAGAGTATTTGCTGATATTTTTTTACTTCCTCAAGTAAAATGCCTGAATACATCCGCATACACCTGCACATTTGATTTATCCTATATATAAAATGATTAGGACCACACTGGTCACTCTAAAATGTCCAGAGGGTTTGAATTCTCTTAATTTCTACATATTATCATTCAGATCTAAGTCATTATACAAAAACAGAACACATACCTTTGACATCCAAATGAACCACCCTTCTCTGGTGTAGGTGTTCTAGCGCCCCCAGTGTTTGATGAAGGTAATGCAGGGCCAGATCTTCAGGTAGGCAGTTCATCTCCTTTAGAAGCTGGGCTAAACAAGCTGATGGGGTTTGGGAGAGTATGATTACTCTCTCAGACTGCTCAGACGGTTTTTATGCAGTTTGTAGCGTGTAGTTAGGTTACCTGGCTTCAGGTCCATGAGGAGAACGACGTTAAGCCCCTCCCTCACAGCTCCAAAGAGCTCCACGACTCGAGGAGAGTTCTGAGCACTCCATGTGCTCACCTCCTCGCTGCTGAAATGACTCAGTGGAATCTGAGAAGAACGGCCAACAATGAGCTAAATAACAGAAATCAGTTTAAATAAAATCAGCATGTCAGCTCTCGGGAGTTTAAACCTCCCGGGTGGAGCACATCTGGATTGTAATGACTGACTCAGCGGATCTTGGCTTACCCTCTTGGCAGCACATTTGAAGCCAGTGCTTCTGTCACGAACGCAGAACACATCACCATATGATCCATTCTGGATGTGATGAAGGACAAAGTATTCCTCTCCCTCTCTGTACTGAAAACTGCTGGGCTGGAGATGCTTGATGAAACAAAGAGAGAAAAAGGGAAACGAGTTACATCACAAATCCCCCATAAAAAAAACCTTTTACAGCCAGTCTTCCTCATTTAAGCGCTGAAATCCCAGATGAGCCTTCCCTTCAGGCCACTTCACCTACCTCACCACCAGTATTCAAATCTAGACCAAGTTACTGTTAACAGTTCTTCATCCTGGCGTTGTTCCCTCTGGTGCAGAGGCTGCTCTTCAGCAAAGGTTTCTCCATTTGGAGAACTGCTAACAGTAAGTTACCTTATTTATTTTTATTTTTTTATTGATTTCTTTTGGCTCATAACTTTTATTGTATTTTAAATGTGTCTTTAGCTTCTAAACATTCACATCTTGTACACGAAGTAAAAGTTTCCACCTTTAAGTGGTGAAACGTCTGCATTCAGAGTTTAGATGTCACAGATTTTTACACTTCATTCATTTTTTACTAAATTATGAATTAAAAACATTGTTATTCATTATTGTTGGTTAAAGAGAAATTTTTACTTAAATCCGAGTCTTTGTGAAACGCTACGAGGTAACCTGATGTGCATCTCCTTAGAAGCTGAACCAAATGCTGCACTGATGCAGCCTGCAGCGACTGAATACTACTGCTTCTGCTGTCTACTGTCCATAAACAAAAACAGTGTGGATAGACTGGATGTGAATGTCTTACGTCATGAAATATGAGTCCTTCGTTTGCAGGTTTTGATGTTTTCCAGCTGTTTAGGATCTGTTTGATGAAATCTCTGCAGAAAGCTGAAACAAGCAGCTTTGGTATGTGTGCCACTTTGCCCCTCAGCTCATCTAAAACTGTGTCACTCATGTCATCAAACCCAAAGGAACACTGGGATGTATTCTCAGTGCTGAGGCTGTGGGAATACTCTGAATTTCCCAGTGAGTTTTGCACACTTCCTCTAGAGTCAGAATTCCATCCTGCATTGGAGGAAGGGGTAAATCCAGACACATACATGAGGTCAAAGGTCGACATGATGCCTTGTGTGCCAACATCAACGTCATAAGACGAGTCTGAGTCGCTTTCATGAGTGCGAACGGAGTCGGTATCAGAGCCCGAGCCTCCTCTGTGGTCGGTGCTGGATGTGTCTTCTGTATCTACGGATCTGCATTGGTCCTCTGACGGCGACGCCTCCTCTGATCTCCTCACACAGTCACAAACATCTGCACAGCTGCAGCTGTCACACATGCACGAGTCTCTGCAGGGGTCTGAGGCCGAGTCAGTAAACTGAGGAGGAGGAGGTATGATTTCAGCTGATGAAGTCGTCTCTCTGTCTGCTGATTTCAGCCAATCAATCTCCTGCACCCACAGACCCTGGATGATAGGAGGCTCCTCCCCTTCCTCCAGGCTCTGTGTGGTTCTGGTTTTCCGGCGCTGTTTTCTCTGGAGGTGGTAGCGCGGGAATTTGGTGGCTGTTTCAAAGTTCTCATCATCTGAGTCGCTCACAGTCGCTTCCTTACCGAGAGTCCTGCAAATGAGAAGAAGTATGAAAATTTGGTTTCTCACACAGAAAGCGTAATGCTTTCTTTAAAATCCAGCTGATCACAATGTTGTTTGGAGCACATGAGTTATTTAAAGTGCAGGAAGAGGTCATTGTCTCATGCACACAGAAAAAGCACAGCTAAAACCTTGTTATTGTCTATGAATACAAATATGTAGCTGGTCATGAGCACAAAAGCTTCCTTCATACCCAGGCACATAAAGAACCCTGAACCCTCACGTACAAGCTAAATGGAAGCCATATAATACCTGTATCCTATATTTTTGGCCATGGAGGGCATTTAAGCCTGTGCACAGGTAATGTGTGTTGTGTTCTTTACCTGTGCTTTTGGAGGAGGCGAGACTGAGAGTAGGGGCACTGAGTGTTGGTCGGGCTGAACTCCTGGAAGTCTTCTCCTGGGACAGAGAAACAGTAGGAGTTAGAGTTAGAGAAGTCTCGTTGTGGATTAAAGTTCATAAACGTGATTTGAAAATGTGTAAATGGAGAAAAAGCCTGGACCTTTTAACTGGTCCATGTGCTACAACTGCATGCTTCCATTCAGAGGTGTAACAGTAAAAATGTTGTCTTTGGTTTCTCTGCATTCCTCTCTGGAAGCTTTTAGCTGCTATTATGTCATTTTGCACAACAGGAGCTAATGCACCACTTCTTTAATACACCTACTTGGTAGTGAACATTAGTGATCTTCGGTTGCATAAGCAGCTGTTCTGCAAACCTGAAAAGTGCTGATGTACAACTCAAAACAATTATAGGTAATTGAAAACCTTTAAGCCTGTTTTAGTCATTACTCTTTAAAAGCAAGATCAAAGCCCTTTGATTAAAGAAGTACTCATCTTGTGCTGACATGAAGTCTTTTGGCCCCTCAGGGCTTGCATTAAGTCTTGTGCAGCCCCATGATAGACTGGAGACCTGTGCTGGATGTACTCTACATGTGCTTTCATTGTGTGTTTTTTTAAACCAAAGTAATAGAAGGATGCAAGTAGCTAAGACAAAAAGGAAAACAATGTAAAAGAGTCCTGACTCAGATCTGATCTCAGTCTTACTTACGCTCAGCCTGCGCGACTATAGAAACACACGGATTCTCCTCGGAAACTTCACGCCCCTGTGTGACAACATGCTTGGCTGTTCCGCGCTGCATCACTCGACTCAGGTGGGGGCCGATGGCTTGGACCAGCGAGTCCTTCTCCTCCTCGCATCCCTGATTATCGTCCACTTTGGTGAGAAACGAGATCTCAGATCCGCCGGCCGCGATGATGAAGGGTGTGCTGGAGTTAAACAACCGAGGTATGGCCATGTCTCTGTCGCTGTCGGTCGGCATCTAGAACTGGAGGAGAGAAGGAGATGGAAAAATGTTTAAAAGAAGAGAAACCAAAACAGTAAGTTTCATATGGAGTATTTTGAAGTAAGTCAGATCCTACTAAAAACCCTGGTGTGGATAACTTGGCCACACAGAATGGACCCTGTTCTTTTAGTACTTTAAAGGTGTGTGTTTGCACTATGTAGAATAATGTTAAGAGACCGTGTGCGCGGATAAAAGATGGATACATTTGTTGTTTCTTGGCGATAAAATGTCTGAGAATAACCAAAGTTAGCAGGTTTCATCCTGAATATTTTAATATAATTTGGTCCCCAACCCTTGTAGTGAATGGGGAGATATTTGTCTTGCTTGGCTGCTAATAAGTTAGAGTATAAGGAAGCTAAATGCTTTAAAAAGACTTCTAACAAGGTTAGAAGCATTTTATGATCAGTAGGCCTGTCTAAGAAAACTAATATGTGAGCTTTTTGAGCGGCAGCAGATGCAAATGCTTATCCCTAAATCTGCTTTAATTTTATACAAGAACAAAATAATAGACTGAGTTTGCTTTTTCGTTATAATCGACTGTTTAGGGACAACACCTGCACAGGTAAGGAGTTTAACCACTTGGGGTCACTATAGATCAGATTTTTTAGGTGCTGCTCAGCTCATTTCTTTCCCTGATGTGCAGATGGATCCATCCGTTTTTTTGTAAAACAAATGAATCATCATCTAAAGCCAGGAGTTGTCCTATAATAAAATGATCAGGAATATACTGTATACTGTACGGAAATGTGTGATGTTGGATATCTTTTCTGTTTTTATTTCAACAGTTGGAACCACTGAGAAATATGTATGAATATGTGAATATGTTTTATTTTTTCATTAATTATTTAAATATCTATCCTACATTTTTATGTTAAGCAGGAAAACTATTTCATTCTTATATCCTTAATTATACAACCCTAGTTTTGTCATATTTACACAAGATATGGCAGATATGATATGACAAATACCGGGTTGTAATATCAGGCAGTAATTGAGTCTAAAATAATCCTTTATGCCTTACTTTTAGGTTCCTGCAACACAAGAACCCTGATTAATTCAGCCGTAGTAGAAACCACTGATTTGTAGCTGACAAGCACTTTAATGTGGTGGCATTTGCCGTGGCGGGGTGTGAATGAAGGGACACCGGTTGTAAGCCCGGCAAGGTGAATATAAATAGCGCACAGAGGGGCGGTTGCATGCCTTCCACTGAGGCTGTCCAGCTGTCAAAGTCTCTCTTCCTCAGGGCTCGCCATGTTGACAGCGAATACAGGGGGATCAAAACAGACACTCTTCCCACTCACAGAGGCCACACTTGTCCTGGAAGTGCTCGCACAGAGCCTGCGTGAATGGATACCTGAAGAGCTTTACTTTGATAATATGGAATTAACCAGGCTTTATCTACAGATGAGCTTCATCTAAGAGCCAGTCAGACTTTCAGGACATGCAAGATCAACATGTTAGACTCTGGAAATGCTGCAACTATCACTAAACTTTCCATCAGCCTCAAACGTCCTTCTTACTCTGTGACCTGACAGTGAGGACACCTCCAGCTCAGCAAAGTCTGACTCAAACATCCAGTCACAGCAGAGCACATTACCTTAGGAGCTCAGTCAGCTGGTCTCGGGTTCAGCTGAAATCCTGCAGAAGAGATCGAGGTTTCCTCTCGTGACTCCTTCTGTCTTCTGCTGTCTGTCCGTTCTGTGTTATTATGTGTTTGTTAGTTTCCAAGTGTAACTTACCGGCTTTCTGCCCCCACAGGCCCTGCTGATTGGCTGACCATGTGTGTGAGTTACGAGCTCTTGCACCTCTGTCACCCAGGCCCACCCACTCGCCCACACCAGCCTCAAACACGCTTCATGGATTCCGTAGCTGTCCTCGATGACACTTGGGTCTTAAACCCACTCCAAGTGTCACAGTTTAAAGCCAAATTCCCACTGTTCAGCTCTAAGCCTCAGTATGACGGCTCTTATTTTCAATAAAAAAGATGTAGAGCAAGAGAAGCATTGTTTTCCAGCAATAGAAACGTGTCCCCTGTGCTTAAGAAGTTGTGAGGGCTCAAAAATGCTGGAAAAAATCAAAATAGAACGCCAAATTTCAGCCCACCCATATGTGGGGCCTATAACTGGTTTCATTAAGGGGTGGATCGGGAGATCTCAGGCGACCTCATTGATATGCTGCTGTGGGTTTCCCATGATGCACTGAGACCACATAGAAATCTGCCCCTCCCCTTGCCTGATTCTGCTGAAAGGTTCTTCCTCTCCACCGTGCTCGCAGGGGTTCGTCTGTTTGTTGGACATTTCACTCATATATCTCAGGGTCGTTACCCTGCAATACAAAGCACCCCGAGGTGTCTGTTGTGGTGAATTGGAGCTGCACAAATACAATAAAATTAAACTGAATGAAATCTTTAAAATCTTTTGTGTATTGTGGTGAAGAAAACCATGCAGCTTAATCAGCAGTTTCATAATAAAGGTACTGATGATGATTTAATAATTAAATAGAGATGTTGTGTAAACAATGCACATATTAAGATGCTGTGAAGAATTGTGTAATTATTGTTTTGTACAGTTATGCATACGAACTCTCTTCCCACTTGTATACACAACCTTGGAGTTAATTTGCTGAAAAGGTGAAAAAGAAATCTTAGTAGAAATCATACTTTGTATAAACGTAAGAATCAAATTGAGGCTCATGTTGTTATTTGGTGACAGACTGTTCAGAACCAAAAAAGAAGACAAAATCAAATTGTTGATAAATTGAACCCTATTGTTGATATGATGTCCTTACATACACACACACACTGATATCTGTTTGTGTATAGAGTTAAATAATGATTGCATAACATATTTGAAGTTACACTTGTAAAAAAAAAGCTCAGTTTCTTCTGTCCCTTGACAACTGGACGGTGCATTCCTGTGTGAATTAGTAAAATACCATAGGAGGGAGTGCGCTATGTGTGTGATTTGGGTGGAGGGTCCCTCTCCCTGGCAACACGTGAATGGAATCAGAGGTCGACCAATTGTGAGGCTGTGCAGAAAGTTTCCTCGCACGTCACTGGGTTACTGTCACTCCAGTCCTCGCTGCTGTTGGTGGGTCGAATCAGCTATACATAGAAGTGAAAAGCCTCGTTGAGGCTGTTTCAGCGTCTTCATTTCTCATTCACTGATGGAAATAATAAATCAGTGCCAATGAGGGCAAACCATAAAACCTGTTTTTATGTAATCAGGATCTATTAAAAATAATTTTTTACCACTTTCTGGGGCAAAACTGGAGAGGCCTGAGCGCAGTCATAAACAGAAACTCTGCACAGGTGCCGTGGGAAACCTGAGTTAAGTGGTACTTGTGGAGAGTTTGTACTTACTGGTAAATGCAGGCCAGTAGTTAAACTTTAACCTGATTCATTTTCAGTTTTCTTCTTTTTTGGGTAAAAAACAATCCTTGAAATGGTAATAAAAGAGTATTCTCACCAAAGTTGAATTAAACAAGTTTTATTTTGATGGAAATTAAATGTTCAGACTTTTACTAAATTTTATTTGATTAATTAAAGTATTTTATTACATTTGACTAATCAAATTAGGCCAATTTTGATGGAGCTCCTGACCCAGCCCAAGCTCTCTATGAAGACGAGGAAAAACTCCCCGGGGGGCCAGATCGATGGGAAGAAACCTGGGGAAAGCCCATTCAAAGAGAGATCCCCTTTCCTGGGATGGCTGGGGGGGTTACAGGAACTCCAGGATAACAAAATTTAGAATAGGCCAAAAAAACTAAAAACACACTTTTCCTGTAAAAAAGTTAATAAAAAGAAAGTTAGGTAATGTATCACACTTATATGATAAGATATGAAGTGTGTGTCTGTGTGTGAAAGAGACGGGCTTATCTGAGCCAGGGGTGAAGCTGGAGGTCCCCCAGCGTTGGGTGCTTCTCCGGGACGTTGGTTAAACATGCGTCCAAGAAGTTCCGGCAGTCTGGAGAGAAAGAAAGGAGAAAACAGATGAAGATGATAGTTCCAGTGATCCAAGCCATCAGTGAATGTTGAAGCGTGACGTTTTCTTACGTGGCGACAGATCCTTGTTGAATTTCAGTTCCTTTTGGAGGAACGTCATGGTATTAAAGTCCCCCACATGAAGCGCTTCATACAGCACCACTCCCATTTGCCACACCGTGGTGGGTCCAGCCCTGTATTTTTTGCGTCCGTAACATTCGGGAGGGGTGTGAATAGCTGTACCTAATAAACAGACACAATGACAATTTCTTGTAAAACAAAAGGCACAAATTGCTACATGTGTGAAGAGCAGGAGCTGAATATGTTACCATAGAAGAGGCGGCACACCGATCGCTCCTTAGCAAAGCAGCTCAGTCCAAAGTCGATGATACGAACACGAGGCACATCTGAGCCGGTCTCAATCAGAATGTTCTCACTCTTGATGTCCCGGTGAAAGATGTGTTTATCCTCCAGGTGCTTTGCTGCATCAACCAGCTGCTTCAGAATGACCTGGAAAAGATGAAAAAGACAGTAATGAGTCAACAGGTTGATGCTTCTCTGATATTCTGTGTTTTGATTGAATGCTGTACAGTCTAAGGCTCTTTCAGTCAACTTACCTTGGCCTTTTCCTCTGGTAAACATCCTCCATTTGCTGTGATGTAATCATGCAGGTCCACAGCGGGGACGGGTCTCTCCAGCACCAGGATCAGCTCTGTGCCGAGGTCAAACCAGTCCAGCAGAGACACGGGTGCTGACGCTCCCACTGGTCCATCCGCTTCAGCTGCAAGCTTCAGCATAATGGCCACTTCCACCGAGACCCGCTTCGCGTTTTCACCCTGATATATTCCAACAAAGTGGATGATGAGGAAGAGACGTTCCACAGGTGAACGCTGCACTCAGTCCAGGAATGTAAAAACAGTTCAAGTGTTGCACACTTACCGTCACTTTGATGGGGATTCTGTCCTTTGGAATGTGTTTGATGGCTACCTAAAAGACACAGAGCATTGGTGAGCATTTCCTCCGTATGGCATCACTAAAGGTGTGAAACAGCACACGTCTCAGCTTACGATATTAACCCTTATCTGCGTTACTGCCTGTCTTATTCCCACCATCTGAACACTTACTGGGCAACGATCCGTTATCCGGTAGCCAGCAAACACTGCTCTACAGCCGCCTCCTCCAAGATGGTGCTCCTCCACGTATCTGGCCTGGAATTCACCTGAAAAGACAAACACACATGTTGTTTTACTACAGCTGTGACACAAATGACTCTCTGCTGTAGCCTAAATGTTCATTTTGCTCTTCACCTGAGTATAAAAGCCAAGCTGCTTGCTACTTACCTAAACAACAACAACACAGTAGTGAAAAAGAGTGCTCGACATCAGGACTGGAAGGATTTTGATGGCATTTTAATGAGGATTGGTTAAATTCTAATAACAAGTTCATCCTTTTGATAAAAACAGAGCAACACCAGTCCATACTAGGTCTACTAAGTGTTAGAGCTTCATGACACTTGTTGGTCTGTTTTTACTGCTGAGTCCAAGAATAAACTTGTCCCATTATTTTGCCCCAGTAACCTTTCTTTGATTAGACATGTTGTATTTCTGCTATTTTCACTCAAACACAGGATTCAAATGATTCATTTTTACACAGAGTGTCAACATTTTTAGAAATGTAGATTCTGTTATTTGGGGGATTTTACACAGATTTGATGTATTTGTTTACTTACTTTGATCTCCTGGACCTTTCTTATCTGCTGGACTTGTATTTTTTCTCGTTTCCTTGTTCATCTTAATTTTTAAAATCTTTCAAACAGGAAAACGTAGTGAATATTTCTTCAAATGCATGTGCTTGTCTTTTCTAAGCTGTTTTAAGCGAGTTCTGTAAGTGAGCTTTCAAAATAAACTCAGACTATGGCAACAGAATCTTGCCTTGCAGTGACATCACTGCCTGCCAGTAAAAGTGTCCCCAAGTAGTTTAAAGAGAAACGCTGTGGCACACTTAGCCATAATATTTCATATAATTCAATAATTTCATATTAATTCAACTGTTTCTTTCATTATATATATTTTTTTATATTTTAATATTGTTTGTATAAAGACTTGATGTGTGGCTGCCAATTTGAACAGTTCTGGTTGACCTAATACTTATAAACACAGTGTCAGCTACGTTGTCATCTGATTTAATGTATTTATTTACATTAAACTTTCTTATTATATCAAACGATTAACCAATAACAGAGTGTGTTACTATCAAATGTGAAATAAAATATAACAGTTTTTTTATAAAGGCATTGGTAACTGGTTTTCTTTTTTTTTTTTTTCTGTTAGGATCATTCAGTAATACAATGTGCACGTAGGTCCGACCATCAATTTCTATCACTTGGTCAAAGGCTGAGAGTTGGGTGTCATCCCGAGACTGCTCCAGTGGTTAATCTCTCACGGGGTGGCGGGCCCTTGTAGTGACGCCCTAGTGAGTCTCCTCCCCCCGCGTCACCCTGAGCCCAGACACTACACGCTACTAAAAGTTGTGATCACATCCCCACATACTGCCCCAAAAGGTTATTAAACCCCAGCCAATTTGTTTCCAAAATTAGGGGATGTGACAGGCACAAACTAACTGCAGCCTTTATCCTATGTGTGGTGTGACGCAGAACACCTAAGGTATCCGTCTGTGCCGCCCTTGGTGCTTTGGGTGCAGTGCCTGTTGCTTCTTGGGCCCAGGGAGGCAGAGGGGGAATACGAAAAGTCTAAAGACACCATTTGACCTTAGAACTGAAGAAGCTTCTGGGATGAGAGGTGAAACGTCTTCAAGCAACTTAAAGAAGTCCAGACGCTTTTCTTTCCAAGCTCCTTAGACTCTAAAGACAAGAGTTTGCACTTTAAGGAATGTCAACAAAAGGGAAGACTGATATATATATATATATATATATATATATATATATATAAACTCTTGTCTTTAGAGTCTAAGGAGCTTGGTATATGTGGTACTCGAAAATCTGTCAAATGTTTTAGTGCGACTTTGCTAAGCTACGAAGCGGCGCTTGATGGATTGTCGGAGCATTACGGCTATCGCAAGCCGGAGCCTCGCGGAGTGATAAGTACTGTGCTTCAACATAATATTGTGTGTGTATAACCTCTTTTTAAGTTTTGTGGATATTATACATGGTAATGCTGAGGATATGTCAGCTGGAAATGCCTTTTGGTTAAACTGTCAGCAAGGAATTTGCATTTGCACTGTTAGATTTTTATATAACTTTAATGCACATAAAAAACAGCTGCTTGTTTAAGTGAAAATACATTGATGGGATTTTTTTGCACTAATAAAGTTGTGGAGTTGTAAAGTAGTTTGTCTAGTGTCAATTCTATCGTCAGTTATATCGTTATCGCAAATTTTCAAATGTATATAGAGTGATAAATATTTTTGGTCATATCGCCCTGCTCTACTTTCTACCACTAGAGGTGGCCTGGCATCTCTGACCTTCCAAGTTCAAAGTAAAGTAGGACAGGCACACATAGACCACCCCCACCATCACAGCTGTGTCTCTGCTCTGCTCTTCTGTTTACTCAGGTCGTCATAACAACTTTTGATGACGAGAAGGAGCTGGGTGGAGAGGGTGGGGTTAGATGATACAGGGAGAAAAGGTCACAGGAAGTGTGTGGGCTTGTTTTGCTTTTTGTGTACAGATGACCTCACCAAATTTAATTATCACATCATCAGACGAAGAAGCTAATTTCAGCCTCGAGTGTTTGCCTGCCTATTAAAAGGTCAAATTAAGACTGCAGGGGGAGGAAAAAACATCCTCTGGAAGGAACATTTCTTGCAAGATGAGCCAAATCCTAAATGAAGAGACAGATTACAAGCCATTAAAGTTCTTGAGATGACCAGAGGTGGCAAAAGTACAGGCATTCTGTACTTAAGTAGAAGTACAGATACTAGTGTTACAAAGTACTCCAGTAAAAGCTGAAGTACTGGTTCAACTTCTTTACGCAAGTAAAAGTGAAAAAGGACAGACTTTAAAATGTACTCCCAGTAAGAAAGGAAAAAGTAACCCATTGGAGGACATTTTTATTCTATTCAATTATTTATATAGTGCCAAATCACAACAACCAATGCCTCAATGCGACAGCTATTTTTGTACAAAGCTAACTGAACCATGTGCTACATTAATGTAATGATGAAACAATATTAGTAGTATGAATTTTAATTCTGCTAAAAGTAATTAGCTTAAATTGGTTAAGTTGAACATGAGCAGAGAAAAAGAAGAAAAATGTAAAAAAAAATCTACTTTCTGTTGCCTTCACTGTAGAGGGTGACTTTGCCTCTAAACAGGAAAATGAGTATGGGAAGTTAAAACGGGATTCAGCAGGTGCAGGAACCCTGCAGAGGATTTTCATGCAACCTTTAAAACACAGTTAGTCTACTTCAGTTTGATGTTTCACAATATGAAAAACATGTCACATGTACAGACCCAGTATCTGATTTAAGTGTGAGGACTTACATGTCAGCTTTAACATCCAGTTTATCAAACACCACTGAGCAGTCCTTATCTTTAAATCTATCATCTCTTCTTCCTGTCCTGTTCTGTCTTTCTTATCTGTCTCCGTCTCTCAGTGAAGTTAGCTCTCTTTCCTTTCTCTCTGTGAAATAAGCAGCTGGACCTTTAGCTAGCACACAAGCAGTTCGTGTGATGATGTTGTTGAGCTGATAGAAATGCTGTAAAACATCATGTCATGTAGTTACTCCCTTTATGCTCCTCTTCTGTAGCTAGATGCTGACTACAACTCACTGACACCTGCACTCCTTCCGAGTAAATCAAGGGTGTCAAACTCAGACATTCACCCAAACAGTCCGCTTTAACCTGAAACTCCCCTTTCTGTCAGTGTAAAGAAGTTACATATTTAACTGTTTTTCTATGTGATGAAGAAAAAGCTGCTGTGACAGAGAAAGAAATCTGTCAGCACGAGTCTTTGGACTTAAATTAGAAAATGTTCTTGTAGCTCATTGCCCAGACTGTCCAGTTTTTTTAAAGACTCATCTAGACACTCAGAAACCGAGCCATGGTTCTGTGCTGAACGTGAGATGGAACATCTTATCTCTCTTCTGAGGTTACAAACCACAAAGTTACTGCTTATTTTCCGTGGTGTGTAAACTGCAGATTTTAATCATGCAACAGATAAATTCTGATTTGTAAAATCAGACTTCCAATAACTAAATATTATTTCTAAGTCCTTATCATTAACAATTTTAGGAAGGCTATACATCCCTATAATATGCTTGCATTAACGTGGTGAATTCACAGTAAAGTACTGTCAGTAAAGTGTTGTCAGTGTTGGCTTTCATCAAGTGTAGTAGAGTTTAATTTACATTAAAGCTGATGATGCTTCAATTCATTCACTGAATTCATTCACTATACCAACTTTATACAGTTTAGCATGAAGAGAACATACAGTATACTGTTAGTGGAGGAAATGAAACTCAAGCAAGATAGCTGTGTAACATCTGCTGACATCGTTGAATTCAGTGGTGTAAATCTACAAAAAGCAGCAGGTCAGCTGATCATAGCTTGGCCACTAAGAAAATCTACTGGAGCTCACAACAGAAATGATTTTGAATTCGTATTTTCCCCATGCTGAATCACTATAACAGATCTTATTGTTCCCCCACTCTCCAAATCCCACTTTAACCTCTGACTGTTCATATTTTTCTGTTTTGGCATTGAGGCAAAGCCATCCTCCACCATGTAAGGAACACAAAAAAATCCCCCTCTCGCCCCTGTGGGTGATCTATCCTTCAAGCTCTGGTCTTCTATCAGGCGCCTGGGGTTTGAGGATCCTTGTTGTTCCTGGGATCTGCTGGAGCCACACGCCTAGCTTGGGAGTCACTGCACCTAGTGCTGCGATTACCACTGGGACCAGTGTTACCTTCACCCCCCACACCTTCTCCAGCTCTTCTCTGAGCCCTTGGTACTTCTCCAGCTTCTCGTGTTCCTTCTTCCTGATGTAGCTATGTCTATCACTATGGCCATCTTCCTCTGCTTGTCCACCACTACTATGTACAGCAGGTTAGCCATCACCATTTTGTCCGTCTGTATCTGGAAGTCCCACAGGACCTTAGCTTGTACATTCTCGGCCACCCATTTTGAACTCGAGACCTCCAGCCTCTATGGAGCTTGTGCTCAGAGCTTGTTCATGTGCTGCCATGATTCAACACATTCTCTGTGCTGGGTTTCTGTCCAGCTATGTCCAGCCACCTGTTGGGTTTCTGGATGTTAGCAGCTTCTTTTATCTGCCGGTGGTACATACAGTCCTGCCGTGATGTCTCCTCCTGTTTCTCTGGTTTCTGCTGCCTAAGGTATTTGCTAAGCACGCTGTCAGTTGTTGCAACCTTTCTGATGTACTCGTGGATGTTTGCTGTTTTATTTCGAGAACTCTAATGGCTTGTAATCTGTCATTTCATTTAAGGTTTGGCTCCATCTTGCAATATATGTTCACGTTACTCCTTTCAGAGGTTGTTTTTTCCTCCTCCTGTAATCTTAATTTGACCTTTTAACAGCAGGTTGGGAGGCAAAGACTCAAGGCTGAAATAAACGTCTTTAGAAAATCTGCCTGGCTGATGATGTGATCATTAAATTTGGTGAGGTCATCCTTACACAAAAAGCAAAACATACATCCCACTTACCTACTGTGACTTTTTCTCTTCTGCATAAATACATTTCTAAAGATTCTGTTGACATGAAATTCTCACCATATGTAGATAACAACCTATCCAGTCCACACATAGAAAGAAACCAAACCACAGATGCCCATAAATTATGTGTAATAATGAGAAATGACACAGTGAAAAATTATTTAACATGTTTACTTAAATGTATTTGATACTTTGTACAAAAGCCTTTATATGTGATGACAGCTTCAAGACATCTCCTGTATGGAGAAACTAGTTGGATGCATTCCTCAGGTGTGATTTTGGCCCATTCACCACACAATCAGTCTTCAAATCCTAAAGGTTCTGTGGGCCCTTTCTATGAACTCTTTCCACAGATTTCCTGTTGGATCCAGGTCAGGTGATTGGCTGAGCCATTCTAACAGCTTTATTTTTTTTCTTTCTGTGCAACCAGTCAAGAGTGTCCTTGGCTGCGTGTTTGGGTTCATTGTCTTGCTGAAAAAGCTTAAATAATACATACTTTTCCACTATAGACGAATATGTTCACGTTCATTTATTTTTGTATTTATTTTTATTACTAAAACATTTTTTTATCCAGCACCAAATCACAACAACAGTCACCTCAAGATGCTTTATATTAAAAGGTAGACCCTACAATAATAAAAAAAAACCACCCACACAATCATATGACCCGGCACACCCACAGTGTGAAGGGAAAACTCGCTTTTAACAGGAAGAAACGGGGCGGGGCCATCTGCCAGGACCGGTTGGGGTGAGAGAAGGAAGACAGGATAAAAGAAATGCTGTGGAAGAGAAACAGAGATTAATTACAAGTAATTTTAGCACAATATAATGCTAAAATAGCTGGAGTCACTGTGAAGCTGGAGGAGGAACGCTAACACGTTTCCACTCGATATAAGTTAACAGGAGGGTTCCTGATGGTTAGGGACAAATGTAATCGCATGGCAGGATGCTGGTAAATGGACCAAACTTCAGTCAGGAGAACAACTGAGATAATCCATCCACAATACGAGGTTAGTCATTAATTTACTGCAACAACACGGGAATAGAACAGCTGCGAGAGAATTCAACATTAATGAATCAATGGTACGGAAGTGGAGGAAGCGCCGTTTTTGGCTTTCCTCATATTCTAAAATGTGCTTCGTCTCTTCGCGACTACTGTAACCTGGCGTAATTTGCAGATCATGTTGTTTGCAGCCACTGCAATGCTTTTGACCAAAACAGGCACAGCTTGATGACACCATCAACATGCGCTTTCGCGGTACAGTGGTATGGTCAAAATCTCTTGGCCAAGTTCGTATCATTTGTATCATATACCGTTTATACCGCCCACCCCTAATTCTGATATAAAATAAATGTCAAATAAAATACATGTTGTGACTTTGAGCTGTGACTGATATGATGATGGACTCCTTTAATGCAGAGACAAACTGAACCGACAGATCTGTGTCAATTCAAAAAAAGCAAGCGTGAGTGAAATGAAGACGCTTTACATCGAATCAAAAACCACCAAAATTAGATAAAGAAGAGGGAAGTTCCAGTTCTTCCTGTTGGAAGATAAATAGCGAGTGTAGCACATGTAATGATCAGTGCAGAGAGAAGCCCACCTTGAAATGGATCACTTTGTGGTTCTGATGGTGATGCTGCTGTTGAGCTCAGGTAGGATGCTTTGTGTTAAATACCAGCTGCTGTTAAATTAAAAAAGAACAAGAAGCACAGAAGAAGACATCCAACACGTATAAGTCAGCTTTAATATGTTTGGTATATCTTTTTATATGTAGAAGACCGTTGTGGTCATGGGTGCTAAGATGATTATAATTGTTAAATGTGCATTTCCATGGATTTGCGTTGGTGTGTGTGTGTAAATGCAAAAGCATACATAAACAAGAGAAAGGGTAGGAAAAAAACATTGTGTTTATCTTGGTGCTATGGGAGGAATATTAAGGAAAGGTAATAATGTCTGTTGACCCACTTTCAAACCATTTTTTTGCACAATGAAATCTGAAGCCTGACATTTTCACTGGTCTTTCTACCCTCAAAATCAATCAGCAACTGTAATTTGGGAAAGATAAAATACTGATGGAAGCCCTTCGCTTCCATTACTAGACCCAAGGTTGCACTATATGGTCAAAAGTTTAAGGGGGTCCAATCTGTGAGGTGGTCTAACTGTGAGAGCAGGGAGGCAGGCAGGTGATAAGAAGAAGGGAGTCCGAACCAAAGTGAGAGGGGCAAATTCAGCAGCAAAGGAAAGGAAACTGTAGGCGGTGAGGTAAAAAATCCGTGGACACAACTAGGCACAAGAGAAACAAAACGAGTACAAGCATAAATTGCAATGAAGCGCATGAGTGAGGCGACAATAACGCTGGTTAGCAGACGATCTGGTGGAGAGTTGCTGTTCCAGCTGGCCTTGAAGAGGAAATCAGTAGTGGTGTGCAGATCGATACGGAAATATTGATTCCTCTGATACCTGGTATTTATGTTCTAGAATCGATTCTCATATTAAAATATCGATATTTTAGTAATTTGAGTAATTTGTACTTTATCAATAACAGGAAGACAGTGGAAAGAAACTTTATCATTCGGATTATCTAACTTGGAAGGAACTACATGTGAAATATGGCTGTATAAAGGTGTCGCAGCCCCTTAGACCACTGATTTCCTTTCCGATCCGATACCAAGTAAAATTCAGGGTGGTATCGACGATACTGATCTGATTCCGATAATTTGTACAAAAACGTAATGTTTTATTGTATTTCAAATGATAGCTTCATAATGATTACATGACAACAGACTACTTGTTCTTATTGCTTAAAAATGCAGAATTATCATATAGAAATAAAAAACCTGCAGTTGTGCGCTATTTGAACACGTTGCCTGCCTGCAGCACTAAAGGACTCCCCGACGCATTTATACAGCCGATTCTAGAATATAAATAACTGGTATCACAGGAATCGATATTTCAGTATTGATCCACACATCACTAGTGCCCACTCACAACAATGGCTGAGCGTAAACGGAGTCATGTGTGGAAGTATTTTATGTGTTGAACCGAAAGTGAATGTACTGAAGCAGGGAAGAGGATGGAGGTGAACAGGAAGGAATGGCAAGTGAGGAGAAGCCAGGAAAAGCTTAAAATGATGCGGGAGCGTCGTAGCAAGAGTATTTAGGTTTACAGTACGTGGCAAAATGACAAATTTACTGATGGAGAGGTGGTATGAGTCTATGATTTGGATACTTTAGGGCAGTGCTTCGCAATTATTTTCTGCTACGCCCCCCTTAGGAACAAGAAAACATTTTGCATCCCCCACTCTCCCCCGCAACTATAAATAGTATAATTTGTCTAAATTGTTAATATAAGTACATCTCTGCACAACATTGTATCCTTATTAACATTAAAGAAAACAAAAAAAACCCTTAAAACAAAGAATAACTTTATTAACATTGTTTTTCACTCTGTAACAGAAACAATTTAAAGTGCATGTAATAGCACTGCATTAATGATCAAGGAACTGACCTCACAGCCCATTGTTCATTCAGTAGGCTGGCTTCAGTTATTGTGCAAAGGAACTTGGATGAGTGATGAAACGTTTCTCCCATTGAAAATGTTACATCCAGATGAACAGAATCAACTTTTTGGGAATAATTTATTTTTTTCCTGTCTATGGCTGAGCCCCAGTCAAGTTCTTGCTTAATACTGATGGATTCATTGCTTTTCTCCACAGGCGTCCAGCCTATAGGGACACACAGTTCAGCAGGTAAATAAACAAATTAAAGAAAAAATGAATCACAGAAGAGAATGAGCAGTAAAGTTTTTTTTTAACTTATTATTTGCAGAAGTACATTGACTTCTTTACTATTGATACTCTGCTTTCTCGTCAGACCCTGATGTCAGGGTGGTGGGCGGAGCCAGTCGCTGTGCTGGCACAGTGGAGGTGAAAAATATGGGAGAATGGAGAGCAGTGCACAGTATTGGCTGGACTCTGAGACAAGCAGCTGTTTTCTGTAAACATCTGGGCTGTGGCTCTGCTATTTCTTTAGGAAAGAAAAGGGTGTCTGACAGGACTGTGTGGGAGCTCATACATGACTGTGTTCAGTCTGCGTTTGCTTTGAGAGAATGAGCAACATCATCGTCCTCTGTCAATACCTTGGATCTCACCTGCTCAGGTAAGCCCGTTAGTGACATCAGCAATGACTTCAGTGCTGATAGTACATGTGTTTAACACCTATGTTGTGTGTTCGTGAGGAAATGCTGACAGGTGTTCTTCTAAACCCAGATGTCATTTTTGTAAAGAGAAAAAGCAAACAGCATGACGGAGAAGACAACAAAAACACAGACACAAGTAAATTCATAAACACCACAAAACTTTCTCCAAGACAGCTCACTGTTGGGGCAGTGTTTACTTTTAAGGGAATTATAACGTATATTGTATTTTGTTTAAAAATATTACGTAGGAGTAGGTCATGGATAATAAATATTGATTTTTAAATAACTGAACAAATATGAAATCTACCAGTATCGTTTCTTTAAAGTTTGTGGGAACTGAGCAGCCTGTTGGCATAAAAAGCAGGCACTCCTGTACCTTATAGGCTGGTGGCCATGATAGAAGTGTTCACATTATGTTCCAGCAGTCTTTGCTAAGATGCAAATTCATGGTTATATTTTCACTTTCATGATGCAACATGTCTCCCGTTAATGTGGCCAAACAACAAACCTTGATTAATCTATCCAGAGGAGGTTACTCCCCTCGCTGCTCTTTGAATGCACAATGACAAACTGTAGTTGGGCTGTGATGGTCAGTATTCAAAGAAATTGGTGAAATTTTAGATACAAACATGGGCGTGAATCAATCAACTCTGTGTTGAAGTGATTGTCGGACTGCTGATGACTGAATGTGTCTGATCAGATCTTAGCATCACAGTGGTCGTCCTGCCGCTGATTCTGCTTCCGTATTTCTACTGGAAGGTACTGAACCCATCTTTGTGCTGAGAATGAACGCTTTATTGGGCTGAAAAGACAAGTGACGCAGTCAGTCTGACGCATGTGCTGTCATGTCTCCAGGCCCGCAGGGGGCAGATGCTGAGCAGACAGGAGACCAGTGGGCTGATTGACACTAACCTCGGTGTTTGTGCATCTCCAGAAGGTCAAAATGAGACCTTTACATCAGTGCGATTTCCTTTTCCCCTCAAAAACCTACTGTATACAGTCAGACCCATGCAGCGCTACTGTGAGCAATAAACTGCACAAAAATGATGGGTGTATATAAAGTCTGAAGGTTATGTAAACACGCCAGAATAATTAAATGCCAGAATGTTGTAGCAATTATTTCATGGTTAAAGCTTTACAAAGTTAAGATGCGAACCCAACTTTGGCAGTGTTTCTCCAGTTGTGCCCAATATCATCAGTAAGGAAGTCATTTTTGGCCAAAAAACTACAATCTTTTATTGTGCATTTGTTTTAGTTTTCCAATCTGAGTGCTTTTCCTTTTTAAGAAGTTTGCATTTTTAATATGTACACATACACAGAAAATGTTAGTTTCTACTTTGGGATTTTGCTTTTGTTTGTTTTGTGATAATCAATTGTACTTTTATGGTATATTGTAACATTTATTACAAGTGCATATTAATATTTTTCTATATTAAAAATTTGAGCTCGAAATATTATGATAGAGATATGATAAAGTTCATCTATGAAGAACACAGGTCACCATGGACAAAGTTGCTAATCAGGGTGTTCTCTAGCAAATGCCAAACATGCTGCTACGTGTTGGGCTGTAAGCAAAACCCCCACCTGTGGACGTAGGGCCCTCATGGAGTCCGTTTCTGACTGTTTGAGCTGACACATGCACATTCGTGACGTGCTGGAGGTCATTTTGCAGAGCTCTGGCAGTGCTCCTTGCACAAAGGCGTAGGTAGTGGTCCTACTGCTCCTATTGCCCTCCTACAGCATCCTCCACATCTCCTGCTTTCACAGAAGTGTGATTGATTTGGAGTTAAACAACACAGTTTAAGTGTTTCCTTCATTTTGAGTGACACCTGCACACATTTTAACAAAACAACACCACAAACAAGCAAAGGAAATCAGCGAAATGAACTTTTATTTTCAGATTGAGCCAATCTGTAAACCACTTTACATGACAGTTATTTAAAAGTCATTGAAATTACTTAAGTTTAAGAGATCGTTCAGCTTTTTAGGAACTCCTGAATCTACAAACTCAAACATATTACCAACTGTGACACTGACCAAGTCTCAATTCACAAATAACTCCAAAAGATTCTCCTGAGCGCCTGTGTTACGTTTCTATGAAGACAAAGATGCAAATCAATGTTACAACTGCACAAAACAAAAGACTTTCCAAAGGATACAAGTAACTCCTACTGAAGAAGGCACAAACTGCTCGATGCTCGTTCGTGTCCCGTCAGCTTCCAAATGAGGAAAGAAATGTTTTTTTAATTATTGTTGTTTATTTATTTTTTTTATTAATGGTGCTGCTTGTTGGCGGCAACATTAAAAACAGCAACAAGCAGCCAAGTTGTGGCGAAAGCGTGAAATGGTTATGAAAACCTGATTAAAAACTGGCTCAGCCATGAAACGTTCCGATAAATCCTTCGTTTCTGGAAGTGAAATGTCTAAAGTTTTCCTCTCACCTTTACAGACGCCTACATTTCAGTTTGCATGTACAACAATAAATGTTTGACATTCTTAAGAGTCAGTGAAACATCGAGTCTCCAGACACCAAAACCACTTTACCATAAAGTAAATGTGCCCACAATCACAGCAGCTCTAATCGGACAGCTCGATTTCATCCTCTAAGCCTGAAACAGTCAAATTAACAACTGCATTAATAAATTCAGAAACACTGGAAACAATTCCAAAGGCTACCTGTTAGTTTGTCCAGATTTGTGGTTTTTCCACTGTTAAAGTGGTTAATTTGCAACTTTGCCATTTTAATGAATAAACCATCAGGAAAGATGATACAGTTCTGCTGACTTAACAAAAACTGCCTTTTAGAGAAGACACGTGGTTCAAGTCAGATTATTTAGGAAATGTTGCTCACAAAAAGGCAGTTTGTACATTCATGATTCTCTTCCAGAGAGTAGACCAGCTCTGTGCACTCATGTTTAAACACTAATGATCAGGGAGTTTCTTTCATGAAAGTATCAACAAATGTCATCAAAATATGCATAAGATTTGTTACACAAACTCAAAGGAACTGCCAACCTTGGTACAAAAACATGCTCCTCTATCTTAAAGGTTGAAGAGCGCATTCTCCACCCGCTGGACCCACCTGTTGTTTAAAGTTTTGGGCAGCCAATCAGAAGATACGTAGAGCTAAAGGAGTGAAGCAGCCAATTTCAGACAGAATGAACTGAGAGCAGGCGTCAAGCTCCCTGTATGGGTTCATTATTTTAAGTTCACTCATGCTAAGCTACTCTGTCTGAAGAAGAAAGGGGGAGAAAAAATATCAGCAGAAACAATAGACTTTCAAAAGAGACGAATTCACTGAAGTTTATTTTGAAATGGGGTTTGTTACCTATAAGAAAACTTCAGATCTGACATTAACAGATAACACCGCAGGTTGAAACGGATGCACTGTAAAGCTGTCCTGGAACCTAGATGTAGAGTGGTTCTGAAGGAGTGCAATAAATATTTTCAACCAGAATGCAGGCTAGGTTTCACCTGCTTCCCCCTTGAAAACTACTTCAACTTCACTAAAATTCCTTCATTGGCAAAAATCAATTAAACAAATGTTTTTCCTGCATATGTGGACCAAATCCCCCCCAACCACACAAAACTCAAAAATACGCAAGAGTGCAAAAAACTCAGTGAATGCACCTCCACGAAATGAAACGGGAAGAAGCCCTTCTTGTCCACAGACAACACCAGTAGATGACATAACGGAAAGATTGAGATCATCATTGCACTTCAGTGGATTAGAGTCCGTGGTGGACAGTGTCTCTCTTTCGGTCCCCAAACCACGAGTCCCAGGTCAGCTGGGTCTGCAAGGTGCAGCCTCCGGCCTTGAGGTCGCACGAGTACCCGGCAGGACAGCAGTGCTTCGAGTCAAAGCAGCAGACGGCCTGAGAACAGACAGCGTGTTCAGCACCGAATCAATCGGCAAGGCTCAAACTTATTTTATTCTAAACAAACATGAGCTGAATGAATTCAGCAACAATAAAAGTCGATTATCAAAGATGAGTAGTAGCACAGCAACATATAGTATACCTGCTAAGTTTTAACATAAACATTCCAAAATCGAGCCTAGAACAAGGACCATCCAAAGTCACGGCTGGAAGAATGACTTCAAATGTAAATGAGTGGGAGGGACTGACAGGTGAACGTACCCTGGGGGAGGGGCAGCAGCTCCACTCCGTGGCGGAGATCTTACAGCAGGTGTCTCGTTTGGAGCAGCGAAACTCGCCCCTGCCATCACACGCCACATCCTCCTCGTCCTCCTTCACAGACTGTAGCACTTCGATCTGAGGGATGGTGCTGAGGTGGTGGTAGTGTCGTTGCTTCTCGCATGTTCCTGTCTGCATGTTGCAGGTGTAGCCCTGAGGGCAGCAGTGCTCGTGGTCAGTGCAGCAAACAGCCTGAGAAGAGACCACGATGCCAGATATTAACATGTTACAGCCACGAGTGAAGCATTTCAGTGATTCCTATTAAGCTTTTCCCTATATACACTATTGAACACTCCAAAAATATGGTCTAAATGGCAATTGTATTTCCTGCTGTAAGCACCAAATTTGTTTAAACAGGAAAGAAAGCCGGTTTTACATCACTATTGAAACTGCTGTCTGATTCATTTTAGTCTGTTGTGAAACCAAATGATATTCTACATCAGCAAGACACTGCAGAAATGTCACAGATCAGTTTGTGATCTTATCAAATGAGCACCTTTGTGGAAAACTCGAGGATTTAATGACAGTCTGAACATCACTGATGCACAAACCTTGAACAGCGGGCAGCAGCCCCACTTTCCGGTCTTCAGCTTACAGCAGGTCGTCCCTGAAGCGCAGCTGCTCTTGTTGTCACATTTAACGTCGATCACGGCGCCCGGCTCTGTTACAGCGCTCACTTTGGCGAACCACGGTATAACATGGGAACCTCTGGAGCAGGAGAAGTGGTGGGGCTCACAGGTGTGTCCGCTGGGGCAGCAATGGTTTCCATCTTTGCAGCAGACAGCCTGACGGGCAACACGGGTAACTGACACTCTCCCATTTAAAAAGAATTAATAATTTAAAAAAAGGGAGGGGTTAAACTCACGTTCGGCAGAGGGCAGCAGCCCCATTTGTGTTCCTTTTCCATGAAGCAGCAGGTCGTGTCTCTGGGACAGCTGGTCTGGGTGTCGCACATGTTCTGAGTTGGATGGGAAACAGTCTGGCCGAGCTCCTCCTGCAGGGCTGGGATCTTCTGCAGCCAGGCCACACTGAGGCCACCGGGTTTGTCACAGGTGCCCTCTGCCACATTGCACTTGTAGCCTTTGGGGCAGCAGTGCTCGTGATCGTTGCAGCACACAGCCTGGAACGAAACAAGGAACGAGTTCTACATCACAGACTGAAATCCTTCAAAACATCACAGGCTGCTCTTCTGTTGATGAAACAGCTGAAAAGTTATCCTCATTTTATTTGACACCATATGATCCACCTCTAGTCAGCTTCAAAACACCAACTAATTGTCTACTATTAAGAGTTCTGTTGTTAAACCACTGGTTCCAGGTGTAAATCTCAGTGTTTCCTGTTACATCTTCCCAAAAGAGAAGGAGTATTTTGGATGATTTAACACATCTATACATTTAAATTCAGACTTTTGAATTTCGATCAGTTTGTCTTTGCCTCTGAAAAATCCACTCAGGTATAACAGCTGTCTCAAAGTAGAAGTACAGAAAATCTCTACAGTCACATGAGGGAGAACAGGGTTGAGAGCATAGGTTGACCAAAATTACTGAAACTGTGCAATGAAGTCACTGAAACAGCCACTTTGACGGGCCCATGCCTGATCACCCGGTCAGCTGCCATGTGACTGAAACAGCAATAAGGATCAAGTTAGTCTGATACCGGTCTGTGACTGAATGGGGGTCATGTAGACAATTGCACTCAGAAGAGAGAGAAAAAAAAAAAAAAAAAAAAACCCTTTAAAAACAAAGTTGCTGCAGGATGGAAACTTAACTGCAACGTTACAATGTAGCGCTTGGCAACATCCCATTTTTATGGATTAACAACAAAACAACTGGCTGTTAACCAGTTAAGTTGATTCCTGTGAACAAACAAAGATGAGATGTGGTCAGCCTTCAACTGAGACCAGTTGCCTATTGGAGGGCAGCCCATGTAGTCAGCTTATGGCCGGGTTGTCGTCCAAAGGTTGAGCATTTTTCAGGCTGGTCAACACATCTAATTGCCAACAGTTACAGACCAAATAAAGATTCAATCAGAATCAGAATGGGTTTATTGCCAGATGTTGAGGTTTACAACATTAGGAAATTGCTGCGGTGCTTCAGTGCAGACAATAAGAATTAAAGTGCTATGTAGAAAGAAAGATATGTGCATGAGATATATACATGAGAATAAGAATTATGAGTGCTACGTAGAAAGATATATACATGAGTGCAGGTGGTGATCAGTGCCAGACATGGAATGATGCAGTGACACAGCGTAGGGTCATGTGTTAGTGGCGGGGACAGTCATATGGTTATTGTTCATGTGTCCAACAGCAGAGGGGAAGAAACTGTTCTTGTGGCGAGAGGTTCTGGTGCAAATGGACCGGAGCCTCCTGCCTGAGGGGAGCAGGTCAAACAGACTGTGTCCAGGGTGAGAAGGGTCAGCTGAGATCCGGGCTGCACGCCGCAGTGTCCTGGAGGTGTACAGGTCCTGCAGAGATGGGAGTCTGCAGCCAATCACCTTCTCAGCAGAGCGCACAACACGCTGCAGTCTCTGTTTGTCCCTGATAGTGGCTCCAGCGTACCACACGGTGATGGAGGAGGTGAGGATGGACTCGATGATTGCAGTGTAGAACTGCATCATCGTCCGTGTTGGCAGGTTGAATTTCTTCAGCTGCCTCAGGAAGTACATCCTCTGCTGGGCTTTCTTGATGACGGAGGTGATGGTGGGCTCCCACTTCAGGTCCTGGGTGATGGTGCTACCCAGGAAGCGGAATGAGTCCACAGAGGTGATGGGGGTGTCAGTCAGGATGATGGGGGGGGGGGGGGAGTGGGGCTGTGTGCTTCCTGAAGTCCACAATAAACTCCACTGTCTTCTGGGCATTCAGCACCAGGTTGTTGTGGCTGCACCAAGACACCAGACGTTCAACCTCCCTCCTGTAGGCAGACTCATCCCCGTCAGAGATGAGCCCAATGACGGTGGTGTCATCTGCGAACTTGATTAGCTTGACAGACTGGTGGGTGGAGGTGCAGCAGTTGGTGTACAGGGAGAAGAGTAGAGGAGAAAGAACACAGCCCTGAGGGGAGCCGGTGCTGATGGTCCGGGAGTCCGAGACATTCTTCCCCAGCCTCACGTGCTGCTTCCTGTCCGTCAGGAAGTCAGTGATCCACCGGCAGATGGGATCAGGCACATTCATCTGGGAGAGCTTGCCTCGGAGATGGTCTGGAAGGATGGTGTTGAAGGCAGAGCTGAAGTCCACAAACAGGATCCTGGCGTAGGTTCCTGGGGAGTCCAGATGCTGCAGGATGAAGTGTAGGGCCATGTTGATGGCGTCGTCTACAGACCTGTTGGCTCTATATGCAAACTGCAGGGGGTCCAGGAGGGGGGCCGTGAGGGTCTTGAGATGGGAGAGAACTAGGCGCTCAAATGACTTCATGACCACAGATGTCAGAGCCACGGGTCTGTAGTCATTTAGTCCAGTGATCCTAGGTTTCTTGGGGACAGGGATTATGGTAGAGGACTTGAAGCAGGCAGGCACATGACATGCCTGCAGTGAGGAGTTGAAGATGCCAGAAAACACTGGGGCCAGCTCGTTTGCACAGTGTCTGAGGGTGGCAGGAGACACACCGTCTGGGCCGGGAGCTTTCCGAGCATTCAGACTCCTAAACTGCTTCCTCACATCTGCTTCATGAATATGAAGAGTTGTGGTCGGAGGAGGTGGTGTGAAATCCTCTTTTGTGTGGGGTGAGGGGGCGGGTGTTGCAGGTGAACAGTTTGAAGGTGGTGATGGCTCTATGGAGGGGGGAGAGGTGGGGGAATGAGTGTCCAAAGTGCCTCTATTGTTGGGGTCGTTGGAGGTGTGAAGGCTGCCTGATGGCTCGTCAAAACGACAGTAGAAGTCGTTAAGGGTGTTGGCTAAGAGCAAGTCATCAGTGGAGTGGGGGGTTTTAGGCTTGTAGTTTGTAATATTCCTAAAACCTTTCCACACAGAGGCCGAGTCATTCTCTGAGATCTGCTGCTGCATCTTCTCAGAGTGCTGATGTTTGGCAATGTCCACTTCCTTAGTGAACCTGTACTTGGCCTCTCTGTAGCAGTCCCTGTCTCCGCTTCTGAACGCCTTACTCTTTTCCAGCCACAGCTTTTTGAGTTTAGGAGTAAACCAGGGTTTGTCATTGTTATAACTCACCCTGGTGCGTGATGGCACAATGCTGTCCTCACAGAAGTGGATATAGGAGGTGACAGTGTCCGTAAACTCGTCCAAGCTGTTAGAAGCAGCCTTCATTGTGTCCCAGTCTGTGGTCTCCAAACACGTGCGAAGCTCCTCCACAGCCTCGTTGCTCCACAGTTTTTTGGTCCTCACGACAGGTTTGGAGAGCTTCAGCCTCTGTCTGTACGCGGGGATTAGGTGGATCATGACGTGATCAGAAAGTCCGAGTGAAGCGCGCGGCACCGCGCGATAGGCCCCGCTGATCGTGCTGTAGCAGTGGTCCAATGTCCTCTCCTCTCTGGTCGGGCATTTAATATACTGCTTGTATTTCGGAAGCTCATGGCTCAGATTGGCTTTGTTAAAGTCCCCAAGAGCAATGATGAGAGAGTCCGGGTATGTCCGCTCCGTGTGGAGAATCTGCTCTGCGAGTGCGCACTGAGCTGCTTGCGCATCCGCGTCTGGCGGGATGTAAACAGCGGCCAGGATGAATGAAGCAAACTCCCGCGGAGAATAAAACGGTTTGCAGTGAATGAAAAGATATTCCAGAGAGGGAGAGCAGTGCTGAGCAATCACTGTTACATCTGTGCACCAGCCACTATTGATGTAGAAGCAGACACCTCCACCTTTGGTTTTACCGGAGAGAGCGGCCTGCCGGTCCGCGCGCAGCAGATGAAAGCCCTCCAGCTTGAGCGCGCAGTCCGGGATGTCCTCACTGAGCCACGACTCCGTAAAACATAAGACACAGGAGGAGGCAAAGTCTCTGTTCATGCTTCTCATCAGGGCCAGTTCGTCTATCTTATTCCAGAGTGAGCGTACATTAGAAAGGAAGATCCCAGGAAGGGCCGTTCTCAGTCCGCGTTTCCTCAAACGCACGAGTACGCCGGCTCGCTTACCTCTCTTTTGACGTCTCACTTTCCTGATCAGAGTCAGCAGTAAATCTGCCGCAGATGCGACAAATATTGGAAATAAATCCACAGGCGTTGTAGTCCTGCAGTTAAGGAGCTCAAAATGAAATACAAAGACTACTTGTCAATATTGAGTATGTTTCCCTGATTGCCATAAGTCCCCATGACAGAACTGCATGGAGGTTGTTTTGAACAGAGTGTAACACTAACAGTGTGAGGATTCATTATAATTACTAACTGCATGGAGTGTGATTATTGTTGAAAATGAATAAGAAAATCAAAAACGATAAAAACCCTTTCTCTTGGAGGTCACATCCCCTCCAGGGAGTTATGGGAGAAATATGGCTTTGGGACCTTTTTTAGTATTGGTGACAGTGCTGGAACTTTCAATGAGTCTGCCTTATGGCCTGGGGGGAATAAAGACATTGGGGGACGGTTTTATGATTGACAACATATGGAAGAAGGTACAAGACGCACCCAAGAAGAAGAGGAGTATGCTGGAGAGAAGGAGAAGAGCGGAGTAAGTGGAGATGGGATGTTTCAGTAATTCCTAGGACCGTGCACCAAAGTTTGAATTAAAAAACATCTAAGCTATAGTTTCCTAACACCTAACCAGCCTGTGCCAGGAATTTGTATCTGACATCCATCCACGATTCCTAAAAGGACCTCTTAGTAAACAGACTGATTACTCCTTGAAATATAAAACAGCATCTCCTTGGGACAAATGGAGATTACTGAGTTTATTGAATTGTTTTTCTCAAAAAGATTTAATAATCTGAATTTAACAATTTCTTTTTTTTGTATCTTCATTGTGTATAACCTGTGGGATGATCCTACCCAGGCCACTGGATCCTAAACCTAACCATTTTGCCTTAAGAAAGTGTCCCTAGAATGTGGATAATTTGGAGGATGGTCTTAACTAGACACATGGCCCTAAACCTAACCACTTTGGCTTGGCAGATACTATTAGAACTGGAGAATTAAAAGGGAAGATGACCCTGCCCAGGCCGCATGACCCTAAATTTAACATCTTGGGGGAAATATTAACAGTTGGTAACTGCATTTGGGAAACTTAAACCTTATAGTGGGGAGTGAATATCTAAAAATGCCAAGCATTTGGGTTGAGGTGGCCATGAAATAAGAATTAATTTGCCCTCTTATTTATGTTGAGGCCTCCGCTGACCGACTGGACCTTTTACCTGATTTCGTTATAGTGATGTCTTCCCCCCCATCATCTATTGGGGAGTATAATGGCTGTCCTAGTGCAATAGGAAAAGCAGCCCTTCAAGTTGTGGTTTTCGTTGATTATTTGTTCAATTACTCTTAAAAAGCCATTCTTAATATAGGGTTCTTATTATTATGGGTTGCCTTACATAGCCTTTTTAGTTTTGGAATGAAGGTGAATATGGGTTGATTGTTTATTTAGTTTTTGTAGATTTTTTTTATGTATTTTCTTTTTCCTTTCTTTCCCTGTTTTCACATTCCTGCTCCGGATGTTACCCGTTGTCGGGTTCTCCCCCTGGTCCGCGACAGCCCTAAGACTCCCTCCGGACCCCACTCCCTTACCTAGTTGTTGTTGTTGTGTGTTTTATTTTCTATATATCTATATAGATCTATCTATATCTATATCTCTATATATCTATATCTATATATCTATATATCTATATATTTTATTAAACCATCCTCAGCAGGATGATGTTTTAATCATAAAAATTATAAATAATAATTTTATGGTTTTGAATGGTATTATCATGGGTTTTATTTTTATCTTTTTACAAATTTCTATGGTTATTTTTATTCTTTCTTATCAATTCCATATGATATTTTAAATGGGTTCTTTTTATTTTTAATTTTGTTGTTCTTTTAGAGAGAGGCCTGGACACCTTTTAATATTGGGGAGGGATCAGGTGACATGAAAACATCCATGTGACCTATGATTACCAATCCTGGGAGGGGCCCAGGACTTGGGCATCTCCCAGGAAATGTGTTTAAATGCCTCGCTCCTTCCGGACACCTAGTAGCATGTATCCCTCTGAAGAAGCGGTAACTCCGCGAAACGTCAGGGACGCTAGACCAAATTTGTTGGAAGAAAGGCGACTTTTTTAGCCCTTCCAGAGATGGGCGACAAGTAACTTTGTTTAGCCCAGTCACATGAAAGACTATTTTAATTGACAAACTTTTTTTACAACTGTAAAGTGGGGAGTTTTTATTCACCTGTAGCGAATTGACCGTGAACTCTAAACGGGAAGTGAGAGGTGGCGTTGGATCTGAGCGAGGCATCGGTGTGTGCACCTAAACCCTCTTGTTTTTTGAGTCTCAACCGACCAACAGACACTGACGCGGGGACGCCCGTGATCGGTGGGACTACTATATTGTTCGGGTCCAGGATGGAAGCACACCGGTTGGAAACGCCACGACTGCAAGAAAACGACATGCAGGATGGCGGATGGACGTTTCCACGCCACCAGCGAAAAGCACGGAGGAGACAGAGATCACTGAGCCTGAATCGAGTGGTCCAACAAACACAAAGAAACTCAGGTGAGCTCCCCACTGACAAATATAAGGTACAAAACAATAACTTTGAAACCTTAGGTGAAAGTTCGTCTGGTGGTGGTCTGGCTACGCATGCTGGGGGTCGGGAGGGGACGAGGCACGGGGAGGGATGGGGTCGCCCGAACATGAGACGTGTTAGACAACAAGGAGGACAAGATGCTCCCGCACCAAAGCGTGCACTTGATGCTGACACAAGGAAGAGTGCGAAGAATATATTTAAATTAATACAGACTGTACACCATAAAAGTGTGATTGAAGAAGCACGCGACACGGGCTTATACCCCAGGGGTATGATAAAACAGGTGTCCAGGCTCTCTAGTTTTATAAAACCGGCTGCGCCCACAGAACAAGTTAGGAGGCAACTTGAGCAAAACACAGACTCTTGGATGTCCAAAAATCTAGATATTCTTTATGATCATTATGCCACTGTTATTGAATCTTTAAAAGGAACTAGAAAGACTGAGGTGTCATTTCAGGTGGCAAAGACGTGGGCTTTTAAAAGATACGGGGCTCGCTTACGAGTTTCTACAATGTCAACAGTTGAAACTCTGCTTAAATCGTCAGGGGAAGAGGGTGGAGGGAGGGCCCGCTCGGAGGCCGGCCACACACGGGAACAGAACACAGTACAGAGGGGGGGGAAGATCGGGGGTAATGCCGATTGATTTGAGAGATGATAATGAATTTCCGCCCTTACCTACAGTGGTGAAAAACCAGACTGCTAGTAGCAATAATACACAAAATGTTTCCCATCAGAAAAACCTATCGTTGGGGAAAAGGAAAACTATTTTAGAGGAGCTGAATGAGCTTCAGACTGTTAATGCCCGTGCGCCGGCCACCTCGGGAGCCCTCCCGAGGGTAATTGTAGAAAAGGGGAGAAATGTAGATGGGGGGGAAGACGGGAGAGGGTGGGAGTAGGGTGGAGGCAACAGCCAGAGTTAGATCAAATGTTGTGGTAGATTTGGATGAAGCTGATGACATTCTGCCTGCCTCTTTGTGCTCCCCCCCTGTGTGTCCTAGAAATACTGTGCGCTGCGACTTGCCCTTAACGGCCGCGAACAGGTTGCCATCTGAGCCCGCCACCCCTCCAGTTTCTTGCTCCACGTCTCGCGCAGGAGACCGGACAAATGGTCCGGACCCTATAATGAAACAACAAAAGCGAGTAAAAATCCAAACCTCTGCTGAAACAGGTGACAAGGTAGTGGGTGAAATGACGATTGAGGCCCTGCAACAGCAGGAGCCAGCGGGAAACCTGAGCAGTGACTCATTGGACCGCGCTGATCCCCACTATTTTAATATTGAGAGTAATTTTCACCTGAGCGAGGAGGATAATGAGAGCAATGGCTCGGCGGCAGAGTTTAAAACCGTGTGGCAAATAAAGCAGAGGGAGTCTCACAGCGGGCGCGGGCTTACAGGAAAGGGAGAGCCGGTCGGGGCGGGGGCGGAGACGAGGGGCGCAGAGGGGGGTTACCATACACCTACTTACCATCGGGCGAGGCCTAGTAGGAAATTACAGGATTGGAGAATCAAAGTTGATAAACCGGTAGTTTTCTTGGGGGACTCCAATCTAAATAGAATACCCCCCTTCGAGAATGATCAGATTCAGGTGGAGAGCTACCCGGGTGCGAACTTTTACCATTTCTTCAACCTGTTGGAAATGACGCCGGTGTGTGAAAATACGGAAATGGTGATCTTGTCTGTAGGCCTTAATAATAAGGATCAGGACCCTCAGAAGACCTCAATTAAACAACTACGCAAGGTGGTGAATGGGGCGAAAGCCGTGTTTCCGAATGCGGACATTTTTGTAGCCCACATCCACTTTTCCAGATCACTATCCAAACTCCAACAGTCAAATCTCACTATGATCAATAACTTCATCAGTACACATTATAATTATTTACCGTGCATACCTCAACAACACTTCCATACCATAGCTGATGGCATTCATTGGACGAGTGAGACTGCTAAAAGTATCTTTGACAGCTGGTGTGAAGGCCTGCGACTCAGCGTGGGTCTTACGATGTAGTATTGTGGTTTAATGCATGTGGGGGGAATTTGGGCCTGTTTGGGAGCGCGCTTGCAGCAACACCGGTATGCCATACGGGCGGATCAGCTGCGCTCCACAGTGGCCACTCACTTCAGGGAACGCACAGAGGAGGCCCTGAGTATCGTGAGCCTGCAGGCCAACCCGGGCTGGTCGGTCGGTCAGCGGAGTAGGATGGAGAGAGTTTGATGCCAGGATGTTATTGTCATCTTTAAATATTTCTTTTGTGGGTGTAGAATTTTTATTACATTTGGTATTTCTTTGATGTTGTCAACACTAAGTATATGCAGTATATGGTCCAGAATAATCAATCAAGACCCCAATGTCGGAGGGAGGGAGAGTTTTTAGAATATAATTATAGGTCAGGCTTTGAGAGTGTGGTGAGAAATAAAGAAAGTTTCAAAAGAAAAAAATGGTCTGGAAACCTGTTGTTTGCTTCATAACAGAAATTCTGTGAACAGATCATAATTATATTTCTAAGCAAACTGTCACCGAAAAAAAAAAAAAAAAAAAAAAAAAGAAGTTTCCCTGAGTTACAAGCAGGCTGCTGTCCTGTTCCATTTTGTGTTTAAACTAGTGTGAATGAGACATTACTGAAATGCACTCAGAGCCACAGCTGACTTCTTATTTTCCATCCTCAGACTTGGGTTTGATTGACATTTTCTAATCATCACACGTCTTAAGCTGGACTGTAATCACTGTTCACATTGGATCTAGGATTACCTGGGGACCTCTAATGAATTTAATTCAGGATTAGGAGGGGCGTGCATGTGTCTAAATCACATAAGGTCCCCTGGTACTACTAATCCTGTGCAAATAGGGCTTAACAGATGAGTATGAACTTTCAAGACCTGGAAGCTGGAATCTACAAGCCTACTACTACTACTACAGTAAACAAATAACCACCCAGAAATAGGTCATGACCTAAAGATGAGCCACTTATGCACCATGAAAGCACTCCTGGGATCACACAGGAATTAGGAGATGATGCCAGACAAAAAAAAAAAAAAAAAAAAAAAAAAAAAAAAAAAAGAAATTACAGAGGCTCGGTGGTTAATGTTAACCAAATCATTACAATTTCTGTCGTGTTTGAATGTGCTGTGGATAAAAATAATTCAAGTATCAGTAAGAAAAATTAGAACAGGATGTCAGAAATAACCACAGCTGACACCAAGAACAAACAAACCCTTGGCTATTTGCACATCAAAGTTAAATCTGGCCAGCACATATGATCAGGAGGCAGAAAGGAGATGCTGACCTGTGGTAAAGGGCAGCAGGCCCACTGTCCGGAGTTCATTTTACAGCAGGTGGAGCCCCACGGACATCTGGTCTTCTCATCGCATTTCTCATCCTCCACCTCCAAGGTCAGAGCTGCTACCTTTGTCAGCCAGGAGACGGGCGGAGAGAAGCCCCGAGGGTCATCGCAAGTTTCGGCTGCCAGGTTACAAATGGTGCCGTGGGGGCAGCAGTGCAGGTGGTCCTCACAGCACACAGCCTGCAGGTACACACAATACAGACCAGAGGAGTGTTACACCGAACTACTAGAAAGCCATGTAAGCCAATTGATTTTTTTTTTTTTTAATTTACAAATGTAAACTCTTAAGATCATAAATCTCCTGTGTGAGCGTCCTGGGCAGCATTAATTTAGCACATCTTTCCAAAGGCGGTGATCGGTACCCGCTCCCTCATCGAGTCTGCTTGTTTAACACACACCAATTTGCTCTGAGTCTTTGAAATAAATTGGCATGTTTGTTTACGAATTAGCTCATTGTTACTAGCTCACCCGCTGACCTGCGCCACTGTTCGCCCACTCACATCAGCATGAGTTTGCCCTCCTCAGAAAAATCTGGCTCAGTTCTCTGTTGATGGTTTGAGCCTGATGTACTTGTGGTTACAGGATTTTCATGAGCTCAGCATTTTGAATACTAGAGACAAGACAGAAGAAAGCAGTCCTCACTTCAGCCCCGGATTACCTGACGCAGCGGACAGCAGGCCCAACCGCCACTCGCAGTCTTGCAGCAGGTGGATTTCCCAGGACATGTCGTTGATTTGTCGCACCTGTTGTTACTGTCTTCCAGTAAAGGAAATACCGGCACGTGTCCAAGCATGGGAGTCACGGCGTTACCTGTGGAGTCGTCGCACGTGGAGCTTTTCAGGTTACAAATGGTGCCGTGGGGGCAGCAGTGCAGGTGGTCCTCACAGCACACAGCCTGCAGGGATGAGGAACAACCCAGACTTAGAGTCTGCAAATGAACTACTACATTACCTAAAGGAGAGTCCATTAATAAGCTCTACTCGTGTTTATTAATGGACAATAACTCACATGAGTTACAGTCTCCCTGTCGGAGAGGAGAACAGGTCATTAAAGGAAAAGTGTACCTGTGGTAACGGACAGCAGGCCCAGTCTCCTTTCAGTGTTTTACAGCAGGTGCTTCCGTCAGCACAGGCCGCAGAGTCGTTGCAGGGGATGGAATGGACTGAAAGGTCTGCAGAACAATAAAAATCACCACCACAGAAGCTAACATTTTTAGATTCCTGTAACACTGCTTGACTCAATGAAACGTTTTGAGGGAAACCCCCCCACAATGCAGCACAACCAGATATACATTTCACACATTCTTCTTCCTCCTTGTCAAATTTTGGCACAAAGAAACCCAATCACTGACAAGATGAAAACAGATGGAGAAAAGCTTCTTCCCACTCCACTCAAAACGTTAAAGT
This sequence comes from Aulonocara sp. 'chitande type north' Nkhata Bay, assembly GCF_057382095.1. Lineage (NCBI taxonomy): Eukaryota > Metazoa > Chordata > Actinopteri > Cichliformes > Cichlidae > Aulonocara > Aulonocara sp. 'chitande type north' Nkhata Bay. The sequence continues at coordinate 23,708,404 of NC_141351.1, read as the reverse complement.
TGACGAATTTCAGTCAAACAGATTAAGGCAACATTACTGAAGATATTAATAAAACATTTGTATTAAAACATGTTTTTCTCTGAAACACATTAAATATTTAGAGTTTGATCACAGAAGATGTGACGATGGCCGTCTCACTCACCTTTTCTCTGGACTTTAAGGAGCTCGGTTGCAGCTTCTGCCAGTGTCATGGTGGGGTTTCTCTGGGTAGACTCACAGGTCCTGTGGTACAGGTCGCACTCTGAGCCTGCAGGGCAGCAGTGGATGCGATCTGAACAACAGATGGCCTGAAAGAAGTAGTAAATCTTTGCAATCAATGATTGTGTGAAAGTGAGAACTCAACCTCATCAAATACTGCATTTCCTCCCCCGAGCTGCTCTCCTGGGCCTTTACTGCAACTACCTTCATTTATGAGTCTTTGTGCTTTCAGTAACTGAAAAGCTTTTGAGCAGAGCTCAGGTGAAGGACGTACACTGAAGAATATCCCTGCCTCGATTTTGCAGTGTTTTTGGCTAATTATCCATTCATTTTGAAGCACTGTGCAGCTTATTCTGGTTTTTCAGTCTAATGATTACTTCATTCATTGCAATGTTGTAGCGTTTCTTTCAACCTCGTATTGACTTTCAGAGGAAAACTACCAAAAGGAAGTCTTAACACTTTGAATCAACTCTCCATAAGTATTTCAAATTCATAAATGAAAGGAAATTCCAACAGGGACTCATTACATTTGAGCAAAAGCAGCCTTCAGTTTGTTAGATATGCCACTTATTTGATATCTAAAAAGACTAAACACCTGATAAAATATTAAAAAGCTTCACAATGACCTTTAGCTAGTAAGAGTCGGTCTCTCTGCAACTTCCTGTTCATCTAAACTGACCCCATCGCTCAGTGACTTCATACTACTTACACTGGGCATCGGGCAGCAGCCGTAGGTGTCGTTGATCATCTTGCAGCATGTGGTGTGATCAGGACAAAATGACTTCTTGTCTGGACAACTGACTGAGGGGATGACAGAAGTGACACGGGATCCATCAATAAAATCCTATTCAATGTTTGTTTTTTAATTTAAAGATAAGACTTACTGTCACTGGCTACAGCAGGGATCTTCTTCATCAGGGGCATGACGGTCTCGCCACGCCTACACCGTGAATGCTTCAGGTCACACTCCATGTTGGCAGGGCAACAGTGAAGGTGATCCTCACAGCATGTGGCCTGCATGAGATTCAAACACAGGATGTTTTAGCCTTATTAGGAACCCTCGTGTCAATGTTTTCCTCCAATCAGTACAGTAAGAATCAAACAGCTTTAATTCAGCAACATAAAAATATGGAAAATGCTGGAAACTGTTGGAATACTTTAATTCAAATCACTTGTACTACATCTACAGCATTTATATGCACCTTTGGGTATGGGCAGCAGCCGTACTCTCCGCTGGGTAGCAGACAGCATGTGAAAGCGTTCGGGCAGCTGAGTTTCCCATCAGGGCACGATATTGAACTGCCAATGGAAGCTACAAAAGTAGTAAGACCTAAAGAGAAACGCAGTCTTCTGTTAACACTACAGTATCATCTGCATATAAATTTAGAAACGTAAGTGAATACATGATCATCACATTTCACTGTTTATTTATATGATGTAATCCCCACCTGGGTTATTCCCTCTCCTTCTAGCAGGTAGTTTGGCCAGCAGAGGGAAAGACTCCAGCGAGGCAGAGACGCACCGCAAGTGAGCGATATCACACTTCGTTGCCTCAGGGCAGCAGTGGCGCCTATCGTCACAACACACCGCCTGCAGAGAGAAGATCACGGGATCGTGAAGCACACCAGCACTATAGATATACAACTGGGACATGAAAAATGAACAATTGATGCACGTGAGACATTTTAATTCAGTATATAGAGTAGTTTGAATAAAACAGGCAGATGTGCCTTTCTATTAAAGCAAATGAGCACTGATTGCTGAATGTGCAGCCAACAAACACCATCTGATTCCAAGGAAATGCTGCAGCTTCAATGAGTTTTAAATACTGAAGAAATTCAAAGTGTTTCATTTGAAGCAAATAAATGTCTAAAACTGGTCATTTCACTCTGAACAGACATTTATTTTATTTTCCACCAGGAGTATACAGAGATTATAAGACTTATATTCACACAGTATTAGCCATTATCAGAATATGAAAAAGCTGAAATGTATAAAGTTTTCATTTTTGGTGTGTCTAAATCAAATCCTAAGTGTCTGACATTTTTAACACTTACTTTAGATTCTGACATTTCTATAGTTTTAGCTGCTTTCAGGATCGATCAAGTTCTCCCCTCTTTGCCTTTGCTGGCAGCTGCAGAGTGCTGACATCAGCAGCTATGAGTGATTCAGCAAAAGGTCAGACTCACTAATTTTGACTTCAGAAAATGTGCAGTCTGTGGCAGACGTGCAGTGTCATTCTGTGTTGCCAGCCAATTTGTTCATGAAGCAACTTCAGAACCACACAACCACCCCTCAATGAGTGTTGAGGCAACATGATTGAAGACATTGGCAAATAGACGCAACACAGACAACCACAAGTCCAATGACACTTTGTTTTTTTAATATAAAATGAATGATCACCGCTAAGGATTTAAAACAGAGTCATCACTAAATGAAGTGTCAGGAATTTGTGGTAGTAGAAGGGTTGCAAATAAACTTAAAGATTCTTAAAGCTGTTGCATTTTCTAAGCCTGTGCATCCTTTACATCATCTATAAACATGGTCTGAAACCATTTCAATGTGTGTGTGAAACTTGAGGCAAACTGAAGTGCGTATTAAACATACAGTGTTGGTGAAGAAATACATCACATTTCATTTTAAACAGCTACAAACTTTCATAGGCAGCCTGTCAAGAACTCATGCAAGAAACAGCTGATCATTTTTTGGTGTGAGAAACCTGGGGCTTGTGTGAGTCAGTGATTTTAGGCAAAGAGATGGCGTTTGTGCTTATGTGTGTCACCTTGGCTAAGGGGCAGCAGCCCCAGGAGCTGTCAGGAAGCTGGCAGCAAGTCGTGTCATCCGGACACTCAGACACCTGGTCCGGACAAACGACTGCCTTCACCGTCTCCTCGAGCTGAAGCAATCACATCACAGCCAACGCATACAAATGCAAGGACGCCACATGGTCAAACAAACAAAAGGCTTAAAAACACTCAAATATGAACAGTTCAAGGAATCAATAGTCAATTAAAACACACTGAAAATCACTCCAGCCACAGCGTAATATACATATATAAAATATAGATTTTCCTTGCAAGACAAGAGAACAAACAACTGCTGGAGAGATTAAGTCCGTGGAAACATCTTGGCGCTGCACCAAGAGAGATCAGGTAGCCTGTGTGGGGGAGGTCGAAGCATCTGTGCTTGTAGTGCCATCGTGAAACCAACACTATTGCGCCTCTCAATACTCTGCACGTTTCAAAAACATTCCCCGCACCTCTTCAAACACCTTATTTACCCATGAGTGTTGTTCTTTTAAGTCATTTGTTTTTGGGGTGGGAGGAACGTACAAAGCAGATCAGACAATTCCATTATTTTAACAAATAACACCAACTGAGCAAACGTATCCAGATAACAAAACTGAGCTTGGTTCACTGGAGATTCCTTTAAGATAATCTTCCAATGGTTGTTGGTGGGGTAATCAACGTTAAGATGTCTAAAGACAGAAGCTAAGCTTTGCCCCACCCCCTTCACCTGAGGCTGGGTCGGGAGTCGTGTCATCCACGGCAGGGAAACTGTTTTATTGACGCATTTCTCATGGACCAAATCACACAGGGTGCCCTCGTAACAGCAGTGGAGGTGGTCTGAACAGCACTCTGCCTACAGAGGGATTCAAACAGAGTGTAAGAGAAACAGGTTCACTGAGAGGAAACTTAAAAATTGAAATCAATTTTAAGTGACAGCAAACTGACATTTTATTTTACAGTACTATTTTTCCCAAGCAGAACATAAATACTGAGTTTTATTAGTTTATAGTACAAAATATCCTGCAACTCTTGTACAAAAGTCATATAATATATACTGTCAATAATATGCATAATGTTCAAGGTCATTCTATGAAACTGTATGTTGACTGTTTTGTTCTATTAAACTTTCTAATACTATATTTTTAAAAGAACTCCCCTTCAGCGTGTGAGCAATATGAACAAGCTCTCAAAATTAAAACACCGTCAGGAGGAAGACGCCCCTGCACAGAGGGAAATAAAACCCCGTGTCATCCTCGATCAGTACAACGGACACTCAGTTCTCAGTGAGAGCGCTTTATGGCTGAGAAACGGCCCGAGTTTGAGCGCTAGCCTTATTCACAGCTAGCTTCTAGGAAAATTGTACTCTACAGCTCACATGCTGCAGGTTTCCAGTTTTACTCATTTACTGTGGCAGAACAAGCCAGAGTGGTGTCTGTGGGTAAAACTGCCATGTGACCCCGCCTACTGCGCCATTGAAGGCCCTCTAATGACTGTTTTAAATGGATAAAAATACTCTTTTCCTCATTAAGTAGTCTTCATAGTCATGAGAAAGTTATTTTCACAGGACCCTCTGCCGTCATGTGAAAAACCAAGTACAAGCCGTGACTCAGCAGATCGCTACAGACAACAACTTAAAGTAATTCTTTTCTACATGACCATGAGGCTTGGACTTTGCAGTGGAGGAATTTTCCCCACTCTTTGCAGTGTTGCTACTGATCCTTGAAGCATGTAGCATTGATTTGTGCACAGCTCTCTGAAGGTCCTGACTATATTTCTGTTGGGTTGAGGTCTGCAGCTTGACCTACTACTGCAATAACTTCAGTCTTTTCTCCCCCCCCCCATTCTGTTGTAGATTTGCTGCTGTGCTTACAATCATTGTGCTGGTGCATGATCCAGTTTGGACCACGCTTTGACCATTTGACTCTAGAGTACAACGCTGTGGCTGTGAAACAAACCCTCAGCTCTCCACCACTGTGCTGACATTTGGAATGACGTTTTAAGATTAGAGTTGATAAAGCATGTACTTGGGGCTGGAACACGTGACCCTGAACCCTCCCTTATTTATGCTGCAACAGGCCTAGGCTGCTGGGCACGTCCCATGATTGTTGATGATGTTATTAATAATCTCGGGCTTTCTTCCACAGAGCATCTTTTGTCACGTCTTCCTCCCCTTACACCCGACCGGTCGTGGCAGATTGCTGCCCCTCCCTGAGCCTGATTCCAGGAGTTTCTTTCCTGTTCAAAGGGAGTTTTCTTTCCCACTGTTGCCAAGTGCTTGTTCATCAGGGTCATCCAATTTTGGGAATTTCTTTGAATCATTGTAGGGTCTTTATCATATAATATAAAGTGCATTGAGGTGCTTTTGTCATTTGGACAGATTACATCAAACGTTATTTATACAGTGCCAAACAAACATTGTTCTGCAACTCTTGTGGAATATTCACATGCAACTCTGCAAACCTAAGCTGTGCTGCCATGACAAGGCACTTTTTCCTGACACTTGTAAACAAGTCATACCCGTTTCTTTTTTTTGTAAATTGTGCGTCACAAACTTAAACACGCTGAGGCATGTAGAGTGTGAGATGCAGATCTTGGTTTTTTCAGTTTAAGCACTGGACAGTCTGATCTCATGGTAAACGTGCCGGGACCTGAACTCCTGGGAAGACTGGCAACTGTATCCAATGTTTTCCACTTATGTAGAATGACAGACTTCAGACTGACTGGAAACTGCTTTCTAACCCTCCCTTAGATTGATGGGCAGCAACAACTGCTCCTCTGAGATCATTACTGGCATCTTCCCTCTTCAGCACTGTGTTAAACACACAAATGCTTTAGACTAGCAAACTCTTCGTCGCTCACACTCACTGATGATCGATGAATCAAGTGCATTTGGTTAGCAGTACCTGGCTGCTACCCTCGTCTTAACTTATAGAAGCACGATAGTGTACTTGATTAACATCCAGGTCAGACACAACAGTGACGGGTAACTCACACGTGGTAGCGGGCAGCATCCGTATCCCCCCTCAGTATTCTTGCAGCAGGTGTTTTTGTTCTGACATGTGTGTCCATTGGGACAGACCAGCGCCGAGCTCAGACCCAGCAGGGCCAAACACAAGAACCCCATCTGCAGAGCCTGAACACAGGGAACAGAGGACAGGGCTGTGAGCGATTAATACAAACCCTTATGGGGATTTCTGGGTTTTATTCTGGCTGTGAGTGAGGAGGAGGGAAACAAAGACAAGTATGCTTAGCAGCTGCAAAAGAATTTCAACTGAAACTGGATTTCGCCACTAAACAAACCCAGATCCTTCTGAGATTGACGTTCCCTTCATATCATAACTACTTTATGTCCTAAACAGCAGCACTATAAATGGCAAGTCACGAGTTCAAGATTCAATTATTGGCTTTTGCAAAAACTCAGACTGAAAGTGACTCATGTCTATTATTTTTAGTTGGCCGCTAGCATCATTAACGGCCTTTTAGCTCAAGCAGAAAGAACAGAATAACAGACTTAACAGACTGCTGAATATGTAATGAAAAAAGATTTAGTGCCAATTTAAGACTGATTTTCCTCTGGACTGTTGTGATACAGCAGTGACTTTTTGTCCCAGAAAAACTAAACTCATTGGACGTTCCTGCTGGCTCATGTCACAAGTTTGTGATAACATTTTAATTGCTATACATTTTACAGGCTGGATGGAAATAAATAAAAAGTTTTCCATGTTATGAAGGTGGTTCACTTCTTCCTGGAGTACATAGCCATGATGTTATTATCTGCTCCAGTGCCGGTTAGATTCCACGTTAGAGAACAGGTAAGAAATCGCCACCTACAGACCAATTAAGTCTTCAGAAAAATGGCATCACCGTTCCTGGAAGAGCTCTTGTTCATCTTGTTTGTCTTTGTTTTTCCTCAAATGAGCATCAGGAATGAAAACAGATTATTAATACCACTTTGATGATACACACTGCTAAAACACAGGTTAAGAGGAAATCACGAGAAAACACAAAACACTCTGAAATGTCTCCTAAAAGTCTGGATGCTTCTGACAAGGTGGCAATTCTGGGCTGAAACCACAAATATTTCCTCAAATATAATTTAATAACAGTATGCACTGTAGACGGCAAGCAGTAGCATCTGTGGCAGGGATTTTAAACTCAGGGCAGACAGCTGCAGTTTATGGAGATGCTTTAATTTTAATACAAGTGAAAAGTTTGCCTCATGCAGCCTCTTGGAATTTAATTTTGTTAACAAGAAGCCTTCAAGTAGTCCAAACATAAACTTTAACTTTTATAAAAGCTTAGCCTTATAGAACTCCTCATTTTACATCTAATTACAGTTCAATTCAAAGATGACGCCTGAAACTGCCCAAATATGAAAATGAAGCTTGCTTTTACAGCTCTGTCACTTGAGACCAAGTTCCAACAAATACATTTTGCTGTAGTTAAGGACTTCTCATCTTTTGCAGATTCTGTACTGAGAATGAAAAAGGGATGTTCAAACTGAACACATGCAACATGTTTAAAATAGCGTTATGCGTCTGCTCAAAACGTCAATTTTCACTTTCATATTTTTGTACTAGGTTAGCGTTGGGGTGTTTCTTTGCACTTCTCACTCTGGATAGCGTCCATATCTATTACTGATGGCATTCAGCTCCACTGCCATGAGCACAGGCAAATGCAACCTTTCAAATTTTATACACCTCAATACCCATTTAGCTTCATGAGTTCCTGTTCTACTAGAATCATTGCATTCTATTATTTAAAGATTTTACATCATTGCATTTCACAGGTTTCTATTTATTCGTTTCCTTCTCTTTTCTTTAACCTAAGTAAGACACCTGGTTTGTAATAGAGACATGTTCAATTTCAAAGATCCTATAGTCCCTCTTAAGTAGCTACTAGTACTGCAAAAAAGGGGCGCAAGAATTAAAATGCAATGTTTCTAAAAGCACAAAACACAAACTGTTTCTGTGCAGTTTGTCTCTCAGCCCGATCTCCAATTAGAGAGACTGTCCAACAATAAAATATTTTGTGCAATACTCTCAGAGATCAAGAAGATGTAGAGAGAGAAAAAAAAAGCAAACATGAGGGGAAGATTAAAGATTAGGGACTGCTCAGGATGCTGACATTTGATAAATTTCCTGGCTTATGTTAACTACGGTCATATACAGATCCACTGTCTTAATCAGAGAGCAGATCTATAAGTAACGTGCTGCTGAAATGATCTGATCAGTTCATAAGATCTTTCAGCTCTGGATTGACGTGCTGTTCATGGCATTTAGTTCAAGAGCACAAATCATTAAAGTAAATTCAAACAGGTAATCCACTTTAGTTTCACCTGCCAGATTCTAACTTTTACCAAATCGTCACACTGGCTACAAACTAGAAAGGAGTCATGATGGCTCATATAGTGGCTCAATCTCAAAATTTCTACCCAGTTTTTTTTTAGGTTTAGAAAAACTGTCCCAGGTCATTTTGGGAGCAGTGACCCAAAGTGTTTGTGCAGGTCAATCCTGTCACCTGAGCAGACAAGTAAAACCTCAGGCATTGCTCCAGCCCAGCATGATGTCAGTCACCTGAGACAAGGTGTGAAAGGACAGCATTCCCTCTCTAAAACTCAAGAAGCCTCTTGGATGACAAGTAAAATATCTTCAAAACCTTATGAAGTCCAGCTGCCTTATATTCCAGATCTAAAGACTACCATGACCCAGATAAGTGGGAACCTACACAGACAACCTACACACGATGCCAAAGGGCAACGCCACGACACCCATTTAAATCTAACGTGGGAGGGCAATATAAACTAAAAGACAAACAGATCTGGTACATAGCAAATGAAAATAGATAAGAAAAGGCTGCACCAACAGGGCAATAATGGAAGGTCTAGTTTCTTTGTAAACACACGTTAAGCTCACATTTCAATAAAAGACAAACATTACTGTCAACGACTTTAAAAGAACAACTGCAACAATTCATAACGTGAAAGATTGCTAAACTTCACCTGTGCATATGTCAATATATGGTAAAGCTCGGGGATGGGGTTTAGTCGCTTTCCGCCCACTTTTTATTTATTTTTTCTTAAATATACAAACTAAACCTTTACAAAGCCAATACTGAAGCAATATATACGAAATAAAACATTTACCATGATTAGCAGGAATCCCGAGAGCAGGTAGAAAGAGTTTAATCGTTATCAGCACTGGGCACTTTTCTGCATACTCCTGAAAAACAACAGTACACTGTCAGTCGATGTTATGCTTTTAGGAAATACTGCATTATACTACAGGGGGTAAAAGGAGTGACAACGTTTAAGAAAAATAACCTGGAACTTATAAAAAATACCAGCTGAAAGGAGAGAGCTTTCTAACGCTAGCTTTTATAATAAAAATACAAGTTAGCGTAGCAGGCTATGCAGCTAAAAACAAAGCTAGCTGGTTTAAATGAAGTTAAGCGGATGTTCTCTTTTCTTTTATTTCTTTTTTTTTTTTTTTTAAATCAACGTACGAAACGGAAATCATCCTCTTACCTCGCCTGAAGGGTCACATACATGTACCGTTTGATGTGGTAGTGACAGCCTGCAACACCCAGAACGCACAAAGCAAACAGTCTCTGATAATACTTATATCACATGACGCCTGACACGTGACTCTACAGGCTAGCGTCTTAAAGGGCCAGTACACTGCAGCGTTCCAGGGTTAGGAAAATAAAACAACAACAACAAAATAATATAAAAATAGAATATTAAATTAACTTTTTATCTATTGCATTATTTGAATTTATGAAAACTTACGACACTGGCACAGATGTGGTAAGAATTCAAACATCACAAAGTATTGAAAGCATGTTTTCTGTAAGAGAAGGACGTTATAACTTAAAGCGGTGGGCAACGTCAAACCTACGGTTTTCGTGTTTGTGTGTGTGTGGAGAAAAACCATGGCAAAAGTTGCTTAAAACACATAGTCTTTATTAGGTATAATAAAAAGATAATGATGGTTGAATTTCAAATAATATCTCTGTTTGTTTAGTTTTTATATTCTTTTTCTACTCAGATTTTGCAGTCAACATTCCAAAATTGGAGGCATTTTCCTTTGACGTGCGGAAATAAAATTGCGGAATTATAAAAACTATATATGAACATTTTTTTGCATTTCAAACAGTGCATAAATTATGTGCAAATATGTATGTTGATGTTCCTGAAGTTTCTATCAACAAGGAAGCTGAAACAATACTTCAGCACTTATGAAGAAGGATTAATTATATGTGCATACTTTCCACTCCTAGATGATTAGAATATGTAAAACATTATTGTTATTATTGTATACTTTATTTTGGGTTTTTTTTTTTAAATCAAAGTAAATTAATTTATTTTACTTTATTTATTTGAAAACACTTAGTTTTCTAAATATTTGATACCTCAGGTTTACTTTATTCTTTTATCTTCTTGTCAGGTTTTTTGCCTGCTTCCTGATTTAGTTTGGCAGTGAGTTGTGTTTTGTGTCTTGTATTTAGATTTCCTTTAATTGTATCTTTGATCTTGATTAATTTCAGCTGTTTCTTTTCCTCCAGCTGTTTCCTCTCTCCTTGATTGCCCTCAGTATCCTTTGGTGGAACATCTATTTGCCATCTATTTGTTCTGCTACATTCACTTTTCCAACAGCTTGAGTTTGCTATTTTTCTTCATGGACTTTTGACCTAATTAGAGGCTAGTTTTGATGTGGTTTTTTAAAATAAAATCCCAAACACAGACAGACCGTGGGAACAAATTTATTTCTATTTTGTCTCATGTACAGAAAGTTGAATCAATTTACAGTTTACAAACAACTGACCAGGTGAATGAAGCCGATGATTTACTGCACAGGATGAAGGCCTACAGCTCAGTCCTCTTGATGCTCTTAACTATCAAAAACATCCAGCGCGGTAGGTTGCCAGATTTGAAGTTTCCTCTCAGGGATTCGGTGTCAAATCGTTCACCAAATCTGAGAAAACACTTCATTAGCAAAACATAAACAAGCAAGAAAAGCCACAATTGCACAACTCAATACTTTCCATATCTGGTTCAAAAAAATAAAAGTACACTTACAGCAGTGGGCGCAACATTTTAGCAGGATTCGATTCATGGTTGTGCTATTCTTCAGACTTTGATTTACATCACATTTTCAGCTTGTTCCATAGGCTACTGACACAGGCTTATGAACAGCAAGCGAATGGTACAAAGGACCAACATGTCAGCATGACTTTTATACAGCCGTTTTCCCTTCATAAGCAACCCATTACTCTGCAAAAACCACCAACAAAACAGCCGTCAGCCTCGCTAAGTTCACAGTTGTTGAATAGGCAGTGGTGATGCTAGTAACAGCAGGAGCGTGTTGGTCAGTATGTTATCGTTGTAAACATTTACGACCGGAAGTGAATTTCGTTAGAACTGGATTAAGGGAAAAGTCAGTGTATCTTCATAAAGTTCATTTGGCAACACAGTCCAATGCATCATTTTGTGCCAAACATCCTTGTTATCAATAATAATAGTTAAAAAAAATCATTAAAAACACCCTATTCTACATTTAACATGCACATTGTATACACATAAAATCTCATATAGATCATACCATTTACAGGTTTCGTGAAAAAAGAGGATAGATACAAGAAATTAAGATATCCAAGGACGGAATAGCCGCAAGAAAAGTTGTCTGTTTTGGCAGGCATGCTCCCCAGAGTGACGCGTGTTGCTGTTGTTGTTACCGCAATGCAGTGTGCTTATCAGTGCCTGCCGATCTCGACAGTGAGTTTAGGTGACCGCTGACTGCATTTTAAAAAGGGACCGGCATGCCTATCACTCGATCCTATGTGAAAGAAGGCACTTACAGGAGAGAAGTGGTTCAGGCTCTGTCTACAGGCAACCCCCGCTGATCTCAGTAGGATATTTCAGAAATAGTAAGTCTTCAAGTAAAAGCGGTTTGGAACTACGCTTGTTTCTTGGCGTTTAGGGGTTGTCTAGCAGGAACTTGTAGGGGAGGGCTTTTGGTGCCTTCTGTTTATTTCATACATTCATATGCATGCAACCTTTCTATACCAAATGGTCTTTCAAATATCTGGGCATGTATTTACACAAGATAAATGGGTCATTCCATATAAAATCAGCCCAATCTGAAAAAAAAAAAAAAAAATCCCACCTGACCCCCTCAGAAGCTTCCACGGCTCCCCCCCCCCCCCTCAAATTTAATGAGGCCATGCAAATTTTTACCTTCATTCTATAAATACTGTCCAAGTTAAAGGCCCTCAAAGTACACAGGGTTTTACTTGAGTTTTTAACATCATAAATGTTAGAAACTGTGAGCAAATCAATGTTACACCATCTCCAAGTGTCACAGTCTAAAAGCCATAATGTTGCTTTTGATGAACACAGATTTTACATAAACAAATCTAATATTTCACCAGAGAAATGACATTGGTGCTCACATACTGTGTTTAATCATTTTGATAAATCACATTTATCCAAAAATTTTAGGTTCTAAAGAAGTTTTTCAAAATCCTTGAGGGTCTCCAAATTTTCTTTGGCCATTACTTTTGTTCAGCGCAAGTGTTCTCATATGTTGACCTATACTCAGAGCATCCACTCGTCCTGAGACCCTTTGGGTTGTGACAGAGTGGGTGTGAAATTGAAGTTTTTAACAGAGCTTTAATGTGAATTAAAAAGAGCTGAATTTTAAACCACTCTTAGGTATTTTGAGGGCTTATAATTGTAAAAATATCCACAGTATTAAGGTGAAATCTTACATTTCTTTATTACAGATGCTAAAGTTGTTGTATAAAAAATCTGCTGATTCAAACAGGGTCAGGTGGGAGGCACTGACTGATTTTTACTGGAATGACCCAAATGCAACAAAGTCTCTGCTGGCCAAAACTCTCACCAAGAGAAGAAAGGCAGAAATGCGTACTTTTGGCAAAATTGTACAGTAGATCACTGTGATATTACAGAGAAGATGGAGATGATGCTGAACAGTTCAAATCATTACTATTTGAGTAAGTAATTACAACACATGAACACAGTACAGGAGGAAGAGGAAATCAAGAACATCCCTGAAGGAGCAAAATGCAAGTTGCACGTTGGACTTTATAATATTTCTGTAATCTGTTCACAAGAGCTCAATGACAAACTTTCACAACTTCCTCAGACAGGGAAGCTGTTTCGGAGTAGAGAAGAAAAAAGAAGCTCACATCTTCTACAGTCATTGTGAGCATCTGGGTAGAATTAGTCCAGGGAAAAAAACCTAATTTGCCAAGAATTCCCATCCGTCCCATAAAAAATGCCATCCACTTCCAAATACTCTGTAAGTATCAATCAATAAGTTATCAAATTATTAGCAAGTGCTCTATTCTTATATTTTGCTCTATAAAATGGCTATTTCCACAGTCAGTATGTGCAATGGCTCAGACCATGGTTCAGTGACAGGTGATAGGAGACGGGGTTCACAATAAACTGGACAGATTTCAATCTACAACTCAGTGGAAACCAGAGGGATTAACTGACAGTGAGGCTACGAGAGTAACTGGCAAACACAAAGGTCAAACAACAACCTGGATATGGATTGGTGAAGCAGTGGCTGTGCTTATTGTGACCTCCCTCTCGGTGATGTGAAAGACTCCTCTTTCACAAGGCTGTTATAGTTCCAGTGTTCATTCAAAAAGCTCACTTCCTGGGGTGGAAGACCATCAGAGGCCTGTCTTCGATCTTCTGCCAGGGGCTCTTCTTGTTCTCATCTTTGTCCTCGGAATCATCCTCTGGACTGGTCATGGAGTCGCGGCGGTTCTCGCTGTTGCTGCTGCGGCTGCTGTTCACGCGGCTGCGTCCTCTTCTAGGGATGGTGGATCCTCGGGAGGACGGGCCTTCGTCCAGAAGAGGGGTTAGGGAGTTCTCCTCGGGAGAGACGGGACGTCCCTCACTGCTGCTGGGCTCGCTGTGGTCAGGGTAGGCCAGCTTGGAGTAACTCTTCCCGCCGCTGCTGCTAACACCGTGGCCCTTCCGTCCTCCCGTCCCCCAGCGTTCATCTTTTCCCTTTCTATTTCCAGCTGATTTTCGCTCTTGGGCCTCCAGAGGCGGTTCCAGGTTGACATCCCGTGGAGTGCTGCTGGAGCCACCTCCGAATCCACCACCGCCACTGAGGTCATTCCCAACATCTATGTAGGAGTGGCGCACGTGAGCATTAGCTCGACCATCAAGAGAGATGAACCACGCCCTCGGGTGTTGTTTAACTCCAAGTTCCAGGAGCTTCTTCTCTGTCAGAGCTTGCAGTTCCCCGTTCATTTGAGCCATGGTGGAATCGTTGAATAGCACTGGGATGGTCACAGGTCCCCCGGATGAGTCAGATGCCCAGCTCGGTTCTTCAGAGTCGTCGCCTTGAGATCCTCCTTGCTGTTGCTGCTGCTGGCCTTGTTTCTGGGAGTGGTGGTGATGGTGCTGCTGGCCCCCTCCCATCTGTGTGCCATCTTTGTCGTGATCCTTCTGGTCCTTGCCATCTTTGCCAGAAAACTCAGATGGCAGGCGCATGTAGTGGGCGGGGATAACCAGGGTTGGCACCATGCTACGGTACATGTTCTCCTTCATCTGGTCAATGGAGCTGCAAAAGATGATCTGACCTGGTTGGGTGTTGAGGGAAGTAGGTCGGGCAAGGCTGTCTGCTGCTGCTGCGGAATAATCCGGAGGCTTGTCGGACTGGCTTGGGACGTAGCCTTGGAAGCGAGGTGGGGATGGGGGATCGGAGGAGTACCCTCGATTGTCGTTGGCGTTGTGGTGTCTGTGATAGTCGGACTCCTTGTTGTCTTTGGGGCTGTAGTTCCGGTTGTAGTCGTCATGCAGCAAAGGGCTGTCCAAGTTGTTGGTCTCTGTGGCACGTGTAACCTTCATGGGGAAGCTTTCACCCCGTTGGGAACCTGACGCATTTTTACCCTTTGCGTGTCGTAGCATGTGGGCTGGAACATGCTTAGTTAAATCCTCCCTTGAACTCTGGTAGTCTCGCGATGGCGACAAGTCAGATTTGTCATTGGAGGGGCCTGATTCGACATGGCCTCCACAGATCAGATTTAGCCGTGACGTGGATGTGCCCTGGTCTCTCTTAGCACCGTTTAGATTGGACGTGTGAGGTTTGCCTTGCTGTCGACGTGGTTTCAGACACTTCCGTCTGAAAGATAAACAAAAACTGAAAGTCAGAAGGAAGCAAAACAGCTGCAAAAAAGGGGAGGGATTTCAAAAACTGTCTAATGAAGCAGGAACCCCATAAAGCCAGTTTTTAAGACCTTTATCATAGGCAAGATCAGTACATCGCTGGAAAAAACAGGTACACTATCTGACGCATGCTTCTTGCCCTCTGGTGGATTATTTGTGTACTGCAGTACTCAATAGCTCCCTTAATTTGTCAAAGTTCCATTTCAAATAAAGTATGAATGCTTATTGTACACAGTAAACTTTTAATTAGTTTTTCATATGTTATTTTATAGTAAAAAAAAAGGAAACATGTCTACTGGAGTATCTTTGCTCAAAATAAGCTTTCTTCGGACCTTAATTAAGCCCACATTTAAAATAAGCTGTTTTGGATGTGTAGAACAAGCCCGTCCTCTGGTAAGCTATTTTCCTTATAATTGGTCACCCCTCATAAACAGCAGGTGGGTGTGGTCCTAATTTATTGATAGTAGAAAAAAATAGGCTTTGCAGGACTAAAATAAACCCACGTTTTGCTACAAATAGAAACCTAAAAGTGAGACCTGGACCTATGCTCCCCACACCTGCAGTAGTAGAGCAGCACACAGAGCAAGATGAGCACCAACAGGGCCAGCGATCCCAGGATGGAGAGCAGGAACAGAGTGTGGTAGGTGGTGATATCCCTCAAGCCTGGATGAGACAAACCTAAACCTGCAAGACATCATTGCAAAAGTTAACTCAGATTCATTCATAGCATGTCAGCTCCCTATTATGCTGTCCAAACAACTGCTAGTTTGTCTGTAAAAGTGAGTGAGGAGGAAAGAATTTGATTTACATTGATCATGAAATAATCAGGAACTTGGTTCAGCTGATAATAGCTACATGACGCCACCCATTGGTTTTGCTGTCACCATCTTGGTGTCTGTTTCAGCCGGAGGAGTCACCCCCTGGTGGCCATTAAAAACGGATGCAAGTTTAAGGAAGCTATCATTTTTCATACGATCAATGCTTCAAACTCAAGGCTATTTAACCTTGTCCTACAAAATCACCTTGTTTATTGATTTATTATTGAGTTCCTCAGGGACGATAAAGTGAATCTTATAGTAAAGGCTTCTCCAGCTTCTTGTTATCTGTGTTTCCACAGCAGTAAAAAGGCACATGAAGAGTCACCAGTTAACATTTTACCAATAACAGCCATTTCATTTTCAATACCTGAAGACGTCGGAAAGGCAGCCAACCAGTATCCCATCTGAGGAACCACGACGTTCCAGACAAACTGCGTCCCGTCCTTTTTGATGTAGCCCGTCCCGTTCCGAACCCACAGCCCTGGAGGAAAGAAAATGATCAGCAGCCTCTAAGTACAGTCATACATACATAGTTTACATTAATAAAAGACTATTTGTAAGTTTTAGCACACAGCTTACCCGTCTTTGGCTGATACAGCCAAGCGGGCACACTCGTGGCCATCCTGTTTCGGGTGTCTGATGGCAGCGGCACAGAGATGTGGATCGGATCTGAAACGCGGATCACGCTGCCATCTTTATCAAAAAGCTGAATGCTGACCACTGCCAGCGCCGTCAAGTCCATCCACCCAGTTTCTGCACCTGTATTGGTGGTGAGGCACAAATACAAACAGCTAAAAATGAACAGAATAATAACTCTGATCTTCATTTTGCTACCAGAGGGTGGTATACGAGTGACTATAAATGACAATAAATTAGCAAAGTAGCAGCAATTTATTTACAGCAAGCTTATAGTCAGATCTGGGACAACTATTTCTAAAACACACTAAAATATCCATGCAAACTGCGGTGCAAAATTTTATTGGAAAGACCTAGAAATGAAACCTCCTCAGATGATCCAGAAAGGCACAGAAACTTGGACCACACTGTAACATCAGTTTGACAGACTGACACTGACCTGAGCTGTTGGTCTCTTGGCCCAGCAGGAAGGGGAATCCCCCGATTTCATACTGGCTCCTGGCTGTGGTCAGCACAGCAGTGAGTGCTGTGTAGTTGGAGCTGGACGGCAGCTGAATGGACTTCCTCTGGAGCTGCACCAGCGGCTGGTTACGAGCCCCTGAAAAAGAAACAATCCCCCTCCTCACAGTCTATCACGCCTACAACCACCGTGTTTGTTTCTAAAGCTCAAAAAGGTGTAACGATATATGTGTGAGTGCATCACAGCTGTACGGAGGCGGCTGCGACTGAGCTATATTTGTAATAATAACGCACAGCTCTTCTAGGCTTAAGGTTGTGGAGAGGGGTGTGAATCCTTAATTATGGCTTATCTGTTTGTTTGTTTATCTCATTATTAGCAGGATTGTGGAGGATTTGCCACAAAATTTCTTGAAAGATGGAGACTGCTACAACTCAGAAGTGGTTAATTTTTGGAGTGGATCCAACCCTGGATCCAGTAACTGTTTAACCATAGACAAGAAAAACTGGTTACACGTTCACAAATATGCATTACTTCGCACTGAAGTAAGTAAAATTAGGAAAAAGAAAACAAACCTGATCAAAATACCTGCTGGGATCCAGGAATTTCATTTATACAGGGTGTGGAGGGAATACAGTACAGTCTCAGAGCTCTGCTGTTGTGTAATGGCTCAGTCACAGGAGGGTAAAAACAGGAACCACTGAACTGTTTCATGCTCAGTAATTGATCACAATAGTTGTGGTGACCAAATGTTCACCCAGAAGTTTAATGTGCAACGCCCTCAACCTGTCCACTCTCAATACAAAGTTGTATCGAATTTGTATTCTATTTTTATCTTATTGTATATTTTATTCTATTCTGTACAGTTGTGTACATTACAGTATATTATTCATATTGTATTCTAATTTTTGCTATATAACTTTTGCACTGTCCACTTCCTGCTGTGACAAAACAAATTTCCCACATGTGGGACTAATAAAGGTTATCTTATCTTATCTTATCTCATCTGGTTGCCAGTTGGTTGTATTCTGGTTATATTCCTACACAGGTGAGGTGTCAGAGGTGTCGTGTGTGGATGCGAGGAAGAGATGACCCAAACGCAGGACATTAATTTATGAAGGATTACCACGGTGTTTATTATGGGCTGGATGAACAAATATTGACTGACTGACTGATTGAACTGAAAACACACACAGAAACAGCAGTGACAACATCAATGACAAGACAATGAACTGATGAAACTGAGGGACTTAAATACACAGGCTAAATGATGAGTGATTAGGGGCAGGTGAGTAAACAGCTGGACTCAATCTGACTAATGATAAATGGGAAGATAACTAGAACATAATGCACACAGACTAGGGCTAACACAATAAAACAGGAAGTGGAACATACGGAAGATAAACAGTGAATATGAACTGAAAATACCGGGTCAACGACCCAGGAAACCTGACATGAGGCTGTCGAGCACCATTGTAATTGTGCAGTTAAAGTGCCCCTGAAGCAACGGCATCGCTGTCTGTGGATTCATTTCTACATTTCTGTTTCAGATCTTTGAGTTTCAGGCTGAACTCTGAACATAAGCCAGTTAGTGTGAACTTCTGTGCAACAGATTTGCTATTTTCCGCATTTTGTTGCAGTTAATCACCAAAATGTCACAAACAGATTGCATGTAATTAGCAACTTGCCTCCTTTCAAATGCAAATTTATATCCGTCTGTCTCTTCTTACTGAATTTTATTGCTAATTTGACACACCAAGATTGCTTTCAAGACCAAGACAGCATCTGATTGGGAGTGGGTGCAGAACCAATTCAAAACAACCATTTAAAAGGCAACGAGATTGCGAGATTGTGATGATTTGCAATAATTCTGGTATTGAAAAATAAAAAATAAAAACTCAAATGGCCAAACTGAACAATCCAAATCACCACAACAGGACTATCGTTTTCTAATGAGTCTATATTATATTAAATATGTTCTGCATGAGGCTTTTTTTAGAGGCTGTTTTTACCTGGAGACCCAGAGAGCACCTGCAGGACGTCATCGTACAGAATAAGAGTTCCCGGCCTCTGAACGAGCAGGTACAGGCTGACTGCTGCATACACTACAAGAAGAAGAAAATGAAATCAGCAGATTTCACAGGTGCAGGAACACTGCTGAGACAGAGTTTGTTTTACGACTCAAAATAATAAAAATAACCATCATCTAGGCAAAAGCAGCTCCATAACCTCAAGGCTAAAGGAAAAAAACTGGATTCTGTGGGTGAATTACACATGACGCAGTTTTTAAATCCAGTCTCCTCGTCCTCATTGACAGGCCCGACTGAGATTTGAAAACTCCAGCGACAAAACAAAAAAGACATCTTTTTATTCCCACAATTAGAAACAAGAGATCCTGTGATCCTGTTCTAAAAAAAACCTGAGCTGTGGCACTACCAGGCTTTATGCAACAGAAATGCTGCTTCCATTTTAATCACAGCAGTATTGAAGCCCAGCGCACCCTTTGGAGTAACCTTAAAATGGATGAGGTAGGTCAACAGGTAAAAAATACTTTTTATACTTTTTAGGTTTTATTATCTACTGGATGTATATAAAAGATGGACATAGCATCTAATGTTTCTATATCCGACATTTTAAAGCAAACAAGTCGTAAAATGCGCTGGACTTACGCGGGATGCGGCTGGAGTGCCAGGGCACAGAGTTGGTGACGTAGTCTTGTTTGGAGGCTGTAATAATGACCCATGTTCCCGCACGGTACAGGAAGTTGACTCTCACCACGCCATCCTTGCCAGCACGGCTGGACGCCAACAGGGTCTGGTTGCCGTGTACTTCCACCTGAGCGTCTGCCAACTGGGACAGGTCGCTGTTGTCGAACACCTGGACTCTTATTTGCACCTCTGCAAGGAGAAAAATAGGGAGAGTAATTAGCCAGTAGCTAACTGATGAGTGTTTTGAACAAACAAGGCTAATATTTAGTCAGTTATTGAACAAAATAAAAGATATTTCTTCTATAACATTTCTGTCATATTAAAAACGAAGCTTTCCGATTCACCAGTCTTGTGTCTTGTGTCGTCTCATTAAACTGCAGTTTTAAAGATCTAATTACACTTGAGTATGGCTCAATTTATCAAGTCACCCTCAGCTGTCCTACAAGGACGGCATACTTATGCAGCAGCGTTACAATGTCATTCAAAATGACCTACACGGAGCGAAGGCCGCATAATTACCATGAAACACAGCATGTGCCCCAACAGGTGAAATAAAAACATTAAATACACTTTGTATTTTATTTACTATAATAATTAGAATTGCCTGAGGAGATAATCAGGCTTTAGGTTTAATCACATTAACAGAGATGGTTTTTGTATTAAAAGTTTTCTGAAAAGTTATGTTTAAAAATGGTAATGTTAAATTTCCTCAGTTAATTACTTACATTAAATAAGTTCAAATTAAAGTAATTAATGATTTTTGCTATAAGTGTTCAGAAAGTTTATGTTTAAATATGCAAATATATTCCTATTAAGTAAGTATTAAATTACATACGTACAAGTGACAAAATTGGGTTAAATAAACACTTTAACTTCATTTTTCCATAAAAGAAAGATAATAGAAGCAAAATGGCCCAATATTTAAAAACATATGTTTTTGTCTATAGTTAGCAAACAGCACTGTTAAATCATCTAACAGTTCATATCGACTCATAGATATTCAGGATGTTTAGCTGGCAATAATATTTTTTGTGCTGATGAAAAAAAGTCATGGTGATTCTCAGTATTAACTTACTTTCATGTATATAAAAGGTAGTTTCGTTTTTTAAAACAATGAATCTCTTTTGCATGACTCTATTAGACTAAATTCAGTTTTATTTGTATAGCGCCAAATCACAGCAACAGTGACCTCAGGGTGCTTTATGTTCTGAAGTATGTTATAAAATAACACAGCAAAAACCGCAATGATGAGCAAGTGCTTTGGCGACAGCAGGAAGGAAAAACTCCCCTCTAACAGGAAGAAAACTCTGGCATAGCCATTAAGGGAAGGGAAGTTATCTGCCACGACTGGCTCGGGGGTGAGTGGAGGGGGACAGGACAAAGAACCGCTGTGGAAGAAAGCCAGAGATAAATAATAAGTAGTAATTAAAAGCAGAGTGGTGTATAAACACACAGCGAGTGGAACAAAAATCTAAATAATCTTATTTATCCTTTACTAAGCATTTTAGCCCCTCCCACTTTAAGCTGGCTTTCTTGTGATTGGTTGACCCTTGTAAACTGAAGGTTTGAACATCAGGTGGGTGGGGCTTCTGTGCCTGAGATGAGAGCTTAAAGGTATCTCCTCTTACTGACATCACACAGATCCAAGACCAGAAAAAAGTTGCTTAAAGCTGAATGTGTAGGTCAGTCTGCAGCATGATCTATTGTGCATCCACCATAGTAACAATATATCTACGTGACAGAAAATTAGGAAAAGCATAATAGGTCTCCTTTAAGGGCATCGGCGACTATAACATCACCAGGAGGTGTAACTTATGTTGACCCCACAGCATGTATATTATGAGTCAACAGATGTGACTGATGAAGAATGCATTCAGAGTTTTAAATGTATTGACCGGTGAGCTGTGTGCGCTGCTGCTGCAGACTAATCACTTCCAGCGGGGGATGATTGTTGTTGTTAGTTTGATGATGATGTTTGTAGTCATCACAGCCACACCCGCCATAAATCCGTTGCGTGGCTATTTCCGCCCCTCATCCCCTCATCATTCTTGTCAGCTCGGGAACATTTTCTCATCTCGTCTCTTGGACGACGTAGATGTGGGTCATGCTGGGGATGTTCCCATGGATACAAGCTGACACTCCAAAAAGCTGGCTTGTTGTGTTTCAGTCCCTGAAGGACTGTGAGCTAAAACCGCGCAGGCCTCCAGTGACAAACCCCTCGATGCACAACTCTTCCAGAGACAGCAGCTAATGGCTGCATTCAGATAATAAGCAGTATGTTTGTGTGTGGGTGTTTGTGTGTCCATATCCACGGTGCATGCATAAATGCTGCCATCCATTAACATAAATTGTCCAATAAAGGCTCCTTTGTGTGTGTGTGTGTGTGTGTGTGTGTGTGTGTGTGTGTGTGTGTGTGTGTGTGTGTGTGTGTGTGTAGAGAGGATTTCCTCAATCTGGGCTCCTCACTTGAAGGCTTGAAGCAGCTCCATTGACACAAACACAGAGAGTCACAGTGAGACGCGGTGGGAATTTTTCACTCCCTCAGTGTCCTTCAGAAGTGATTCAGTAGACGCATCTCAAAACACAACTTAAATTCACCGAATGGTTGTCAAAATCGAAGGCAGGAAGCCTCTTATTTCTTGTACAGTTTGTGCTTTTCTTTTAATATAATCGCCATAAACTCTTCTTTAGGGACTGAAATGTCAAAGTGCCATTGTTTTTGAACCCATTATATGTTTTACAGGAAGATTATTTAAAGGCTCTGATTGTGTTTATCATACCTGCGCTGTTTCTGTTATCTCTGACGTTATGTTTTAAAGTCATATGCAAAAAGGAGTAAACCTGACTCAATACGGATGCAAAGAAAAATCTGCAGATGGATTACGCTTTGGTGTAAGCTTGTTTTGATTTAATCTATTTCCTTCCAAAACAAGCAACATCTCCACCAACCCAGATAGCAAACAATGTATGGTCTGTGTTTCACATCTGGAGTTTACTTATTAGTAATGTTTGGCCTCGACTAACTCAGGCTTTGTCAATTAAATGACCAACTGTTAGAAAAGAGTTAAATGTTCACAGAAATTCAGTGTAACATCATAAAAAGGAACGAGTGAGCCAATATTTGGTCTTACAGGGTAAGAAAATGATTTAAAAAAATGTGTTGTTTTTTTTAACTAACACATGTTTGGACTTGCTTTCAGCCACATGTGCAGTTTTCTCATGGGCCACATTTGTCTTCGACCAACAATGTTGGCTGAGGGTGAATCTGGCTGCTCTGACTCAGTCACAGGACCACAGTGCAAGGGCCTGATCTCAGATGTGTCGTGACAGTAGCTGACCCAAAGAACACCTGCCAGGGCTGTAACCGAGCAGTAAGTACATAAAGCGGCACAACTTAGACCCGAATGTGTCAGCAATCTGACATTTCTAAATACAGGAATAGATTTGTAGCATTGTGCAAATGCTTGCAGGTCAGGAGAACTGCTGAGCTGTTCCCGAAACAAGCCTGACGCATCAATTAAATGACAATTTCCTCCCTCGAGGCAAAGGTGCAAAATCTATGTTAAAAAGTTAGTTTAACAGACAAAACATTTCTTAAAGGAGAGGTGGAAGCAGCATTCAGAACCTTTTTCTAAAAGTAAAAGTGACAATATGAAAACTAAAGTGAAGAATTATCAATAGAAATCCACTTTTCACTGCACAGAATAAAAGATACAGGACCACTAAAGAACATTTTAGGAACGGTTTCGCAATCTTCTGTAGTTCCAGGTTATTATTAGCTTGCTTTTGAGACTC
Organism: Aulonocara sp. 'chitande type north' Nkhata Bay; assembly: GCF_057382095.1. Classification (NCBI taxonomy): domain Eukaryota; kingdom Metazoa; phylum Chordata; class Actinopteri; order Cichliformes; family Cichlidae; genus Aulonocara; species Aulonocara sp. 'chitande type north' Nkhata Bay. The sequence continues at coordinate 23,684,786 of NC_141351.1, read as the reverse complement.
TACAAATAAGGACGATGATTAAAAAGAAGAACATTTCCTTCTACGGTGTGGAGCTGTAAACGGAGAAGGTCACAACAGGAAAGCACTGCAAGTGCAAGTAACTCAAATACTGTATACTCAGTTACATTCCTGCACTCTCTGTGCCTGTGACCATTCATGCATGTCAAAAATAGCTTCAGGCATGCATAATGCAATGTAATTACATAATGTCCTTAAACATGCACCACAATAATATAAACACGGAGTATGTTAAGGCCTCTGCTGAAGCATTATTTAACGGAACAATAGCGGGGGGGTCTCATGCAGGGGAATTGATTTTGGAGTGAAGAAATCTAAAATGTTGGCTCAGGGACTGACACATTTCCAAGACCGCAGGCCCTCCTGCTCTCACCGTTACTCACTGTGCAAAGCAACAATGACACACATGAAGGCCCGGCTTAGTTGGGCCTGACACTGCACAGGAACAACAGACTCGGGCCTGCGCTCACATCTGAATCTCTCACATCTGCACAGCACGGGGACATAACCAGCTCACGGCCACCAGCGTGGCCTCTCTGTCAAAGCAACTCGCAGATATTAAAGAATCTATACCGCCAAAAGACGACGCTATCCCGGGGCAAGCACGGCAAAAAGCCTCGCCTGTCATTAACCGTAAATATCTTTCAGGTTGCCATAAAATCAGGGCGCATCGCTGCACAGATCGACTGATTGTCGACAAAAGCCGTAAAAATGCAACCACTCCCATCTCCTCATTGTGCCGCATCCCCCGTATGGCGAGCTTACCCAGTGCTCCCTGATCTGGAAGAGATTTGGCCAGCGCCTCCCAGACCGCGCACACCGACACGAAGAGGAGCAAACGGGAGATGCAGTTGGCTGGCATCCTTGCAGCTACATCTCTAGTCCCAGACCGGCGGCCGTGTGTCCATATTTCGGATTTTTTTCCCCCCTTCAGACGTCTTTGAATGGAGCCGAGATGCTGCCGACTGTGTGGGCTTCGCCTTGTTTTTATTGTCTGAGGAGGAGCGCAGGAAAGAGAGCTACGTTTCCCTCTGCTGATCTCCAGTGGAACAGCGACCCATCTGCACTACTCTGATACCAATCTGGACCCTTCGTGGACCTTGAATCGGGAGGTCAAAGTCCCTGCTCAAATAGTGATTATTAATTATTAGATTATTAATCTCAGTTTTTCATCTTTTTTTTAATCAATCAATGCGTGAAACAGAGGGCATCTTTAAAAGCCTGTATTAGGATAAACCTCAATAACAGACCGGTAATTACTTCAACCAAAATAATAATCTAGTTCATCAGCATTAAACAAGGACAGATATAACAGCAGGATAATGCAGTGTTGTTTCTGATGGCATCCGTCATAATAGGTGCTGACCTTTTGCTAACCATGTATTTTAGAGGCCAAAACTATGGAAGCCTGTTTCCGCCACAAAAAAAAAAAAATCCATAACTCAAAATTTCGACTTATTTTTTCAAAATTTTGACTTATTTTCTCAAAATTTCGACTTATTAACTCAAAATTTTGAGAAAAGTAACTCGAAATTTCGAGTTAGGGCAGCCAATCAGTAATCTATGTGAATGACGTCATTTCCTTGTTAGCGCCCAGGTATAAATGCTACAGCTAAGCTACCGGTATTACATCCAGTCATGAATGCACAGATTGCTGAGTATTTTCAGTGTGGCTTCAAAAATGATGAAATCCTTGTGTTATTAGCGGAATCACATGGCGTTACTATCAGCAAAAGTACTCGCGAAAGCGCCAATTTATTGTGATCAGGTTTTGAGTGCACGTTACTCTGCGCCATATGCTTCCGGGTAACAAAAAGTGATCTCATTCATGTAGATTACTGATTGGCAGAGCTAATTCCGTTTCTCCAAATTTTGAGTTAATAAGTCGAAATTTCAAGAAAATAACTTGAAATTTCGAGTTATGGATACTTGGTTTTTGTTTTTATTTTGTTTTTTGTGGCAGAAACGGGCTTCCATACAAACTGACTGATAGCTGGAGTTTAATGATACAAAACCATCAAATATTCCCACCTGAAAAGATGCTAAATGTTTTGTAGTTTTTTGCTTTTTTTCATGATAAAAAGAATCTAAACTGTTACCGGACGTCCCAGCAAATTCATCCCAAGGTCAGACTGCAATGCTCAAAAAAACTACAGGCCTCAAAATGTTTTTCCATGACAGTATAATTAGAAGAAAACCGAACAAGTGTGGTTTATTTGGAAGGTCTGCAGAGAGAAAGCTGTTCTCTGTGAAAAGAATAATGCAGAATAGCTTCAATCTGTATCTGGACAAACCGCAACACTTCTGAAACAATGTCCTTTGGACAGATGAGACCAAAATGGCGATGTTTGTCAATGACCAACCACGTCTGGAGAAAACCAAACACAGCACATCAGCACAAACACACCATACTGACTGTCAGCACAGGCACGGAGGGCTGATGAGTTGGGCTTGTTCTGCAGCCACAGGACTGGGTGTCTTCCAGACACTGAGTCGATCGTGAACTCCTCTGTATACCAAAGGATTCAAATGAGACTGCAGCTGTCTGAGAGCTAAAGCTCTTCAACCTCAATGAACTGAAACAAAACAAAAGCCTTTCAGTCACAGCTCATCCAAGTGTCCATCGACCTGCATCAGGTCCTACAGGAAACTATTACTTTAAGTTATTGCTGTTAAAGTTAGTTCTGAAAGTATTCAATCACAGGTTGTACTTGGTTTTGTTTGTTGCAGAGTTCTGCAAAAACGTTTTTTTGTTTGTTTTTTAATATAATGAGTTCCTCTTCTGTGGACAGGTATAAAAACTTCACTAAATTATTTATCAGTCACCTTAAAATATTTTTGGCACGTTATCTTTAACTTTCCCACCTTTTTTTAAATCTTATCTTACATGACTATATATGCCTGACTGACTGAGCCTGATTGATATACGATAATATAACTTTTTTTTATCCCTTTGAAACTTTTTCTGTGACCCCAGTTCTTGAAATTGGACTTCTTCTTTTAAAATCTAGCTTTATTCATTTTAGTCACCACTCATTTGCAAGGAAGAAGTCACCTTCAGGTCCAATAATTAGCCCTAATGAGTCAGTGTGTGTATTCGGGTGTTTTAGTGGTTAAATCTTTTTCAAACGTTAACTTTGAGAGGCTTCAGTATTTCTCTTAATTTGTGCATTTACAGTAAATATCAAAGGAAATTTGATATCCAGCCAGCATGAAAAGCCTATAACAAGAACAATGTAATGCAAAACTGAATGTAGGAAAGTAACACTTTCTAGTTTCTGAAAGTATGCTTGTTTAGCGTCCAGCTAAAAAACAAAAGTCAACTCTAGATGTGGCGCTGAGCTGGAGCAGGGGAGTCAAACATAAGGCCTGGGGGCCAGAATTGGCACGTGCCATGCTGATAGATGTCTTTCATATCCTGCAGCAGCATTTCTTCATCATGGAGAAAAAATGTGACATACTGCTGAAATTAAATTTCCTTTTCTCATGTTAAGACATTTAGAGGATTTAATGTGAAAATATATGATATGATACAATATGATGTGATATCAGTGTGAGCTGTGTGTGGCTCTTGTTGTAAAGTCAAAAGGAATAGCTATAAACACAAGGGATGCTCGGACATTTGACTACAAGAATAACAAAAACCTCCAGTAGCTGCGGAGGCTGACTGGCTGGAAACAGGTGTTGAGGACAACACAGGTGAAACTAATCAGAGGGGGGAAACGATCACAAAAGAAGGAAAACCAACCAAGATCAGTCAGAGACGTTATAAGAGAGAGAGGCAGTGCTCAAAGAGTCCTGAACTGAAATCAGTAACAGAAAAGATGGCAGCAGAAGCAGAATTTAGGAGGAAAAAAGTGTTTTTGATGCAAAGTTTTTAAACTTTTTCACTGTTTTGTTACTGGTGATTCTATGCACGCACCTTTTATATGTTGTTGATCATTTAAATTATGCTAAATCTAAATAATGCTTCAAAATAAATAAATGTGGTGACTTTTAACGACTTCTGGTTTTGCGATGTCTGCTATTCTGATGAGGAGCTCGGTAAATCTAACTATAAATCTGTCTGTCTTTGGTTTCTTTGAGCAGAAAAGTTAAAGCACAGTGATTTTTTTCTCTCGCTCTGTTATTCACATCAGGGCAGAAATCCACAGACGGGCTTAGTGCTGGACTCTGTTCAGATCTTCCCTTCGATCCAGGTTTCGCTCTGTCTGCTTTCATCACTCACCAACGGCAGCCGGCTGTCATATTTATCATCTTTATTATTTAATTTAAAATTCTTTGGCTTGAGGATTTTTTTCCCAGGCGATGTACAGAGGTGTTTGTAGATTTATTGTTATAAAAAAAAAGTGATACATTTGACACAGTGGTATTTAATTTTCATTACAGAAATCAAATCTCCTGTCTGTGGGGCTGCAATGGTTTTTCACATCTGCTTAGAGGATTTTATTGATGTATGAAATCAGGTGAAAATTTAGAAACTGTTTGGCTGAGCTCAAATATGAAGGAACAGGACAAAACAAACCTATGATATTTTAACGCTCTGCTATGGAGTTCAGTGTAGTCCTGGTTGTATGGATTCATGCAAATGTAAAAAGAGGTTTACTTCAAACACAGACACGTGGCTCATGTTTAAGACGAGCAGCAGGTGGCAGAGGTGAGAGAAAATGATGCCATTAGATTAAAAGATCTTGTGGAGGAAGGTGGGATTTTTCAAAGCATCGTCTCTGAAAGTGTCTACACCTGAGACAGACATGTCTGACTGCACAAGCGTCAAGCTTAGGCGCTTTCTTTTTTTGCAAAGCTAAGATAGTTGAGTTGGATGCAAATGAGATGCTGCACATTTTTATGTGTGTGGATGAGGCAGGATTTGACTTGAATAAAGTAAAGAGGCCTGAGTGGATGTGCCAGACCACCACAATGAGTGTTGCTAATGCTCAGCATGGGGTAATTTACCATGCTGCATCCTTGGGAGCTGCTCCACAGACTGGCTTCTTCAGCTGTTGTACATGGCCTCTCCAGTGCCCTCATTCCCCCAAATGAGAGGCTGACTATGAAAGCCAATATGCCACCCAATGTGGAAATTTGTAGGTTTTCACCACTCGAACCATGTGAGGGAACGGATTGAAAGCCACCAACAGATAATAATGAAGTTCCTGCCACTGAAGTCATTTAAACCCTAGTAAGGAAGTCTTCTCTGTTTCGAGGTGGAAGGTGTATGATTGAGAAATTCATATTCAGATGTTCTGACTGTGAGGACATCACGCCACCGACTTGTTGAGGCTCAGGAAGGCATATAAAAGACACTCCCCTCTGTGTTTCAAGGGAAGTGATTGGATGTGATGTAGGAACAGCGATGTGGTGTGACACAGATGACAGACAGGATGTTCCTGTAATATTTCATTTTGTTTACTTTTATGGTAATTTTACATTTATGTTTGTATATATACATGTGTGTTGACTCTACTGTACTATATAGCTCCTGCTGCTGGGTTCTATGTTGGAGCCTTTTTTTCTTTGTTTCTAAGACATATAGTTTCACGTGTCATTTTGCGTTTCTCAATTTCTCTTTAGTTAGAGGAGTTCAGACATTCAAGAGGGGCTCAGAGCCAGCTGAGGTGGTTCAGGCACTTTACACGGACACCATCTGGGTGACGTGTCCTACCGTGAGACCCTGGGATAGACCAAGGACACACTGAAGAGATTAGATCTCCTGGCTGACCTGAGAACACCTCGTGTTCCCCAAGATAAGGTGGAGGATGTGGTTGGGAAGAGGGAGGTCTGGGCTTCTCTGTTTAGGATGCTATCCGCACAACCCGGTCTTGGAGAAGCAGAAAATGGATCAAATGAATGGATCTGCAATATTTGTATAAAGTTTGAAATAAATCCTTAAAGTTTCATTTTTGTGTTAACACTTGAACACTTGTTACTCTACATTAGGCCTGTACTTTTTTGCAGTACTCTCTTCAAAGAGTACAGTAAGGTTTGGGAAGAAATATCAAAACATTTGGGATCTTAACACAGAGGTGAGAAGTTTTTATTCATTGGCCAACATCATGGTCTGTAAGATTTATTTTAAATGTTTTTCTTGTTTAGCTCTTAGTTTGGGATTTTCTGTTGCGATTCCTTGAATCTAGTTTCTGATAACTTAGCTGTTTTTAACTGTCATATTTCTGTTGTTATGTGTCTCTAGTGTCTTTGTTAGATTTAACTTCTGTCTCATCTTTGTTCACCTGCCTCTCATCACCCTGCTGTGTCCACTTCTCATAATTACCCTCCTGTACAAAATGTTTTCTTCAGTCTTTGTTTCAGCATGCTGTTAACCTCCCTTATGTGTTTCTGGTTGTGTACACCTGTGCACATCTTTGGATTTTGACACTTTATGTATATTAGTCCTGGATTTATTGTACACGTGCCAGAATAAACAGCTCACCTTTGTTTGGATTTGGGTCCTAATTCAGTCGCTAAGTGATGGACTTTGAGTGGTTTGACATTTGAGAAAGGTTCAGATTGCTTCAGTGTCTTTTGCACAGATTATTATGAGAAATGGATTAAAAGTGGTGAGAATGAACTTTCTGGTATGAGAATTGCTTCAAAAACTATAAAGCCCAGTATAAGTTTTTCTAAGTCTGTATAAATCCATCTACTCATGACATTTTACTTCAAGGTAATGTAATTAGGAAGGGGGAGTAGTTTTTTTTAACTGTTTGACTGCAGGCCTTATCTTGGCTTAACATCCACCAGAACTCTCTGAGACCTGTTCTATAAGTAGGATCTGAAATCATCAGCAGGATTTCATCTTAAACTTTGGGGTTAACCCGTGTTTGATACATCACCATGGTAACTTGTTCTCACCGGAGTGCATTCCTATGGTTAATCATACTGTCAACATTATCTGCTCTGGAGGAGGTCATGTGCCAGATTAGAGCTCACCGCTTTAAATCTCCTACCGACCAATCAAATCTCTGGAAAATAGCATCACTGTTCCTGAAAGATCTCTTGAATCTGTGCACAAAGAAGTGGGAGGAAAATGAGTTTTGAAACTTTGCCAGCGTCTGCTGCTGCTTGGAACATAATAAAACAGATTAAAGCTGCTGCTGACACTTTTGAACGGACAAAGGGATTTTTAATTAAGCTCATGAGTGAAGTGATGACTCTGCATTACATTCTTCAGCTCTCAGATCAGGAAGCATCCTTGAGCCAGCAGGGGAGGGGGATGTTTGGGCACACACAATCAGCCATTGTTCTCCTGGAGGCCTCTCCATCACATGTTTGATATTGCTTCATTTTGTTTCTTTGAAAACAGTCAAGTGATATTCCAGAAAGCTGTTGAGCAACAAAAAGCAGCAACATGGCATCCATGAAGGAATCAAAGGACTGTAAATGTGGAAACTGTCAGCACACATTTAAGTCTTTCTGCTGCTTTCATCTAGTGAGCATATATTTCATCAAAGGCAGATGGTCGCCTGTTCGATGTCTCCTTAGGAAATGAACGATAAAGTGACAGAGGCTGGTTTATATGTGGAAGTGAGAAAGTGCCATTAAATGCTCACTAAACATCCTGATCTAGCTTTACAGAGGCAGTTTAAATTTGCTGTGCTGCATTTAATAAACAACTTTTATTCTATTGTATTTTGTATTTTGATCTGAAAAGTTTTATACTGTGATATGTATACTAGGAGACTGTAATAGGTGTGTACAGTGTGTTCCTATACATGACAAAGGATTTAATTTTTCTACAAATTTTTCTAGAAAAAAAAAATAAAATAAAAAATAAAAATTAATTATATGTTCATTTGTGCATAACTGATATGATTTAGATATTAAAGTTTGACCATGTTAACCTGTGTTAGCTGAAATTCCTTATGTGAAGGTTGTTAGCCAGATCTATTATGTTGATGACTGATAATTATGTTACAGTTTTAACTCAAATTTACACAAAGGATGAGACAAAAAAAACCCCAATTGTTACATCAGATATTAAATAATATTCAATCCAAGGATTCAAAGTTACTTTGGATGCAGTTTAACGAGCTTTGGCACAGATAAGCTCTTTCAGCTTTCCACAGGTTTTTGCACAGGCAGGCTGACACATCAGGAAGAATCCCACTGATCTGGTGATGAAAGGGCAGCTGTGGTTAAATACTGCAGGTCAGTACTGATTAGAAACAGGTGTGCGAGCAGAGATAAGTACAGTTAACAACATACACATGCAGAAACGATAGAAAGGTGGTTGGTCTCAGCCTGAGAGGACAAGGGGAACATGACCTACTCACATATATTAAACTATTTCCTATCTTTGGACATTAATTTTCATACAGATGCTTTGTGCAAAATTGCATTTGTTGGGTATTTCACAGAGGACTCATTCTTTGCTGCACCAGTCACTTCAGTGCAAAGGACAGAGCAAAAAAAGAAAATTGAAATCTTGCAGAATAATGTCAGGATGTTTTTTCTTTAAAGCTTTAATGCACTTGTTAAATGAATGAACTTACTGCAGTTTTTTGTCTTTGTCTTTTGTTGCACTGTATTTAGCTTTTGACTTCATTTCACCTTTGTTTTGTCATTTTATCTATAAGATGGATCGATGAATATTTAGTCAACATCTAGCCCACTTTATAAAGCCAGTAGATTTCTCCCTGTGGTTAAGTGGCCTTTTTGACTTCTTCCCACACTCCAAACATGCATGGGTTAGGTTAATCACCCATAGGTGTGAGAGTGAATAGCTGTCTCTCAGTGTTACCCCTGTGATAGACTAGAGACCTGTCCAGGGTGCACCTACATTTCACCCCATGACAGCTTGGATAAAATGAACGGAGGATGAGGAGACATGTTGGACATTAAAATCTGGACATAGACAGCACCTGTGAGTCAGGTACACCTTACTGTACTTCTGCAGAAGACTGTATGAGAAGGACCACACCTGTCAATCATCTATCATCACTGTCTAGTGGATTGTGTATCAAGTATCCAGTGCTGTGAAGCGAGGCAATCTCTTGTGTGAAAAAAAACACCCAGATGAACGGACTGTGATGCCCTAATGCACCACTAACTGCTGCGTAACAGAGACACGCCAGCAGCTTTGACAAAACAGCATTAATTGACTCCCCGGGAATAAGAAAGAGAGCGGGTAGTTTGGCAGGCTGGGTGAAGGGGGGCTGTTGTTTTGTAGCAAAGAAGCTGAGGGAATGTACCAAGAGGAGTGGAAAGCAGGGGCCAGAGATGCAGGTCTGAGCAGGTCTGGAGGGTCAAAGTGAGTTTAATAAAGAAAATGCAGAATAATAAACACAAGTCTTGCTTAAAGCGTGGACACTGACAGCTCTGGCATGTGCTTGAAAAGGCTTCATGTTTGATGAAATGGTAACTATGAGGCTCTGCTCCACTCGATATACTGCAAACCCTAAGGGAGAGAGAGACTCTCTCAGTCAGTCTGACCAAGATGCCAACAGGGAGTCAGAGGGCTTATGTAGGAACTTATACCAGGAGAGTGTGCAAACAAGCTGGATTTTCTGCTACAGGTGAACAAATAGTCACAAGGCCTTTAAAAAAGGGAGACTTACACAAATGCAGACTAAGACTATTTATTTTAAATTAAATAAACAAGGAAAGAACTTATCCCCGATTCTTTTGTCCCCATGATAGAACAGAGAAAACCGACTCATAGTGTGTTAAAACATTTATATTTCTTTTTAAACATTGCTTATATGGAAAGTTCCTCTTTTCTGTGTCTTTATCTATTAATATGCCTGTGCACTAAAACTTCCTGTTTTTTAGTCTGGGTGAGCACTTTGTGAGTCAAAAGTGGCCTTGCTCTACAAGCCTTCATTATTAAAGTACATAAAACAATATAATAGGAAAATAAGGATACTAAGGATATTGATTTCATGACAAACTCAAGCTAACTATGGTGTCTGTAGTCGGCAGAATTAGTCGTATAAATAAGTGTGTTGTAACAAAAAAATGTATGCAAAAGTCAAATCAAAGAGCAACCAAAATCAAAAACGGTATCCCCACTCGCTGTCTGAGGAGGGTGCACAGTATCCTGCGGGACCAACATCACCCTGCGCGCCACCTTTTCCATCTGCTGCCCTCAGGGAGAAGGTACAGGTCTATACAGGCCAGAACATCCAGACTGGCCAACAGCCTGTATCCACAGGCTGTGAGGCTCCTGAACTCTCTGCCCCCCTCTCACAGACAATAACCATATCCAACTTCTTAATAGCAATGAACTGGTCTGCATTGGTGCATCATATCTTTATTCTCTTCCCCCTCCTGCCCCCCCCCCCCCCCCCCCTCTTTCTTAAATAGATAACTATCATATCTGATATCATATCTCACAGTACAATAATATTGAATGGGTTGCATTGTTGTATTTTGTCATGTTTCTCAGGTCTTTGTCTGAATTTCTACGAACATTATTGCTAAGGATTGTCTTATTGCATTGGAGTCACACTGGGTTAAATATGTACACTTGGGTTTTAAGGGGTATTTATTATTTTCTTCTTTTTTTTGGGTTGTATGGAAGCCCCAAACGCAATTTCATTGTTCTTGACAATGACAATAAATAAATAAATACTAATACTAGGGAGGAGAGGCTCTGAGGGCTTTTGGCACATCAGTGTCACTGATGTGAAAACGAGCTGCACCAGCCCTCCAGTGCCTGCAGATTAGACCTGCCACATAAAAAGGCTGAAAGGAAGAGGGGGTGGAGTGGATCATCATATGAAGCATCAGAGATGGGTTATCTGTTAAAGCGAGACACTGAGCACGAGTCATATGCAGTTAGGATACACCATCATAAAATCTAACTTGCAGCATAAACCAGCATGAGTATGCTGGTTTATGCTGGTTTATACATCTATAGTGTCTCTTACCTGGACACTACAGATGAGTACCGACTTCCTCATGGAGAGTGCACAAGAAGTCTGAAACACTCACCCTCTGATCTCTAACCCTTCATTTAACCTACTGAGATGTGCAGCTGTGGAGCCAGGTGCTAAATCAGTAGCACCTGGAGGTTCTTACATTGTGATTATAAAATGATATAATATAAGTTTTTCTGGGCTTGAAACTTTGAGTTAAAATCCACAGAGAGATGACCGGCTGAATTCTCCAGCTTGTCTGATACTTCCTGCCAATCTGCATGTAAATCTCAAGTTTCTTCATTTATTAACTTTGTGTATTATGGTTACTATGGTGCATTATGCGTTTCTGTTTAGTTTTTTTATTATTATTTTGATTCTTTGGGGTTTTTTTTTTTGTTTGTTTGTTCTAATTGCTGATTAGGCTTAAAGCAGGAAAGCCTCTAAACTCCATAAATATTAGAGCCCTTGGTCTTTATTTAGTCCTAGCTTATATTCTGAGTTGGTTATTTCTTATGCATTTTGTTCATTCCATATTTCTGTTCTTTCTTTCTTTTTCTGTGTTCATGCCATCAGCATCCAGTGTACTTTTAAGATTATGTTTCGGGGTTTTTTTGTGTTCAGTTTTACTTCCCACCTAATCCTTTGTGGGGAAGGGCAAGGCAGTTTCTCTGTGAGTATTTCACCCGCTTATAATTGCTTTCTCTTGTTTTCTGACCGCACCTGTGCCCTTAATTACACTGTATCTATGTGTGTGTGTGTGTGTGTGTGTGTGTGTGTGTGTGTGTGTGTGTGTGTGTGTGTAGGCAGGCTTGCCCCATGGAATGTAAAAAGCAGACATTAATTAAGACCAAAGTTGAAGCAATCTCTCGCCTTACATGCAAAGACTGCACTGTCATAAAGCTTCTAGCTTGTTTGCACAAGAAAATTTAATTAAATTTCTGCCATCTTGTGGCCACAGTTGGCTATTGTCTCCGGAAGCTGGATTAACGCCGCTCGCTTCTGATTCCATTTACATCCGTAGAACCTTAATTGAGAGCAGCATGCCGGATAAACTGTCCCAGGCTTTGCCTTTACTGCTCTGAGATCAGAAACGATCTGTGTCTTGTGTGGAATAGTGCTAGCATTAGCAAAGAAACAATCACTCTGATTTGTTTTGACAGATGTGTTTTCTCTTGCAAGCCACCTCAGGCAACATGTGTGATGTAGAGGAGTTGGAGTGCAGTGTAAAGAAGTTTTTAGAGATGGAGAGGGGAACTCCTGCCATACATGGTTTAAAAAAAAAAGGGCAATATGAACAGATGCATATGCTGTATCAGTTAGTATCTGAGAATTCACTTGGGTGTACCTGTGTTTATCTGTGTTTTCTTGCTACTTTTACTAAAGGAAAGGTTCTAAACAATTTCTCCAGCTCTTATGACGACCAAAGAATAGTAATTTTTAAGATTCTTGAGCCAGATAGATATCTATATCGATCATCTAGATATAGATGTGTTTCTGTTATGTTCTCCTCTCATTCAGCACACTTTACTCTTGGGTGTTTAATTCATTTATTGCCTGTCTTTCATGCTTTTGCATTCCTTTTTACCGTTATGGACTTTATAGTTTTGGGGCTTTGTATCAGCCACAGTAAAGGATCACTTCTATTTCGTGCTTGTTTCCCGTCTTCACTCTAAGCTGGACTCATTCATTGTGCTCTTCTAAACTAAAAATGAACATGATCTATGAAAAAATAAAAAGACCCAGACTTGAACCCTGAGCCTCTGCACGAAAAGCCACAGAGGCGACCAGCTGAGCCGTCCAGCAGCTCTGACATTTGAGCCTGATATTTCTGTACTAGATGATATTTGGCTTCATCAGCTCTCACAAAGAAGATGGTCAAGCGGTCAATCTGAAATCAGAGCAACGGCGATGGACACAGACACACAACTGGATAACATGGAATCAAATCTGCACTCCTTTAGCACAAAACAAAAGTGCTAAAGGAGTGCAAAAAAGAAAATTGAATTCTGAGTAAGACATCATTTTAGACATAAATGAACCTATACTGGTAATAAATATGGACAGCAGTTTGGAATTGTTAGGGTACCTGGGTCGTTGACCCAGTGTTTTCAGTTTTGTACCTTTATGTGTTCGCATTTTGGTTTATTACTGCGAAGGTTTTGGTTTCTGTTTTGCATTTCTCTTTTCCCCAGTTCTTCTTGGTGTGTGATTTTGTAGTTCTTAAGTTTGGTTCCATACTCCCTCTGTTCTGTGTCCAGTCAGTGTCTGTGTCTGCCCTGGTCTCACATCTCTGTTCCCTCTGTTGCAGTCTGCTTGTGAGTCTGTGTCTGTAAGTTCAGTCTGTGTTTCCTGTTTTACTTTGAAGGTCCATGTCTTATGTTAATGTGTCTGGTTTCACTTCCTTTGTCTCGTTAGCCCTGATTTGTCCCAGCTGTGTTTCCCTCCTGTTTCCCATTCTGTGTATTTAAGCCCTGTGTTTTCCTTTGTCTGTGTCGTGATCTGCTATCATATATCCTGTGTGTGTCTGCCCGCCTGCCCTATTTGTGTCAAAAATGATTTTCATATGCTCAGTTGTTTAGACCTGAGGTACAACAGACAGCCTTTCAAAGCATCAAGCATAAAAAATTGTTTTATTTGGTATTGAATCACATTTCAGCAAGTTCAGGATTAATTGCCTGACTCGTACTGCAAAAACTCATATCTCAGCCTCTGTTGAATCAATTATTATGGATATTTTCTAAATCTGTTTCTACTGAGTAAAAGCGTGTTACCAAATCTTTTTAATAGCCACAGTCTTGCTCATACTTGCGATATAGTATCCGAAAGCCTGGTTTATGTTCTAAATCATAGATTTATTTCATAGTGTTATCTTCTAATGTTCTTCTATTCCTCCAAACTAACAATATTTTTCAATATTTGTTAGTTTGTTTCCTTTTCCCCACACTTGGTAGTACGTGATTGTATTCGTCTATACCTAATAATAGCTTCTCCATGCTAGCTTTAATTCAAAAGCAGAGAAAGTGTGTCCCCTAAACACGAACGGGGAGCTGGTTCCACAGGAAACGAGCCTATTAGCTGAAGATGCTCTCTTACTTTTAAGCTTATACGCTGATACTATAGTGTTTTAAAAATATGATGAGGACTGATTATTCAAGACTTAGTATGGAGGCCATTGAAGAGAATCGAACATGGGAGCAACATCATCAGTCTTTGCCAGTACTCTCTGTAGTATTTTGGATCAACTGAAGTCTTTCCAAAGAGCTTTTAAAACTTGATAATGAGAAATTATAGTAGTTGTAGCCTAAAAGCAACAAATGCACTGTAAACTGATACTGGTACATTTGTCAGGGTCCTCCAGTCCTTATCACAGTTAGCGTAGCCCCAACTCTCCTCGTGAGTCCCGTTTCTATCATCGTGCTATCTTGGTTTTCTGTGTGTTTCCTGTCCTTGTGCAGAACCTGCTTGGAGTGAGATTTCGGATGTGTGAGTCACAGGTTGTGTGAAGAGGAGCTTGGATGTGTGTTCCCTTTCCCGGATTCACTGGATTCCCTTGAGCCCTCTTCCGCCCCATCACTGTATATAAATATCAGTTTGTGTCTAGCTGTAAATAAACTCCGTTTAATGCATCATTCAGAGTCCTGCATTTAAGTCCTGCCTGTTTAATCGTGACAGCATTAAACTCAGTTTCTGCTGGTCTGTAGTGTGTACTTATACTGCGTTATCTATATAAACAAACCACAAACACTTCTGAACTGAGCAGCACAGATTCACAGGCCTGCTTTACTTTAAATCCTTCTCTTAGCAGAGTTGTGATCATTATTTTACTGATGTCATGTTTGGATTTAGATACTTGTAGATGTGACCGGCTGAGGCTCCTGCTGTGTTTTAATGACTCCCGGTCAGTGATCATGTGCAGATTTGTTTTGCCAGTATTATTGTAACTGTGCAGAAATGCAACATAGCCTCAGATCTATTGTTTCTAAATCTTACATAAACAAGTAAAACAAAACTCTAAAAGAAACTCCAGACCACTCACAGGGACATTTTCTCAGCTTATTTTAAATAAAGAGATTGTATGAAGTGTTTCCAACTTAAACTCTGTAAACCATAATAAGTTAATTTGCCTTGTCCCCCTGTAGTACTGTACCCCTGATGCTGACACTTGGCAGTATTTGTGAGGTATTGAAGCCTATTTTGCCAAATTACAGAAGTAAATAAAATTCTTAGACTGTTCAGATGTGGGTCTGTGCATTCGGAGCTGTTTAGCCATTAGTGTCCTTTGCTCTGCATGGCTTTCACGCTGCGAGCTGGCTGTCTCAGAGTAGTGCCATCTTGACTCAGATGAGCACAGCTTTTGAAAGGTTGGCATTCATGCACCCTCAGCTTGGGCGGTATTGCACAAGGTTTTCCAGGAAGTTGTCTCTTTTTCAGACATTGGGATGAATTGGAAAACACATGACAAGTCCAACTCCCTCAGACTAAAGTCTGCTGCCTTACCTGACTCCTTTCTCTGCAACAGCAGAGGCTAAAGAAGCCAGATTCTTCTAAATCGGCTAATTTACTGGCTTGAATGTAAATAAATTTAAAAGTCACGGTTCAAATTTTTATTACTTGTATGAAATGGAAACGCACATCCAGTGGCTGCGGAAACAAACTTAGCAGGTAAATCTTCTCACGAGAATCAATGCTTAAAGACATTTTAATGGGCTAGAAATATGACTGTGCCTCAAGTTTCCAGCAAGTTTCCACTTTGCTGGAAATTTAGCAACACAAAGGTGGAAAAACATCAAAAAATAAATGACAGTGTCAGATTATAATCAGCAATAGTTCCATAAAAATAAGCCAGTGTCATAGTGGTCTCAGACAGGGGTGGAGCTAAGTGGTGGTTATAGCCAGTGCAGAAAAAGTGTGGCCACAGAAACTCAACGTGAAGCTCCAAAAAACCTCATAGAACTGGAGTTACATCCAGTAACTACTGTTTTCCAAGCAAAAGCATTTTGTTGTGGAAACATTTCCACATGGAAACATTTTAACATCAAAACCACTAAAATTGTAATTATCTTTTGAACTTTACCATCACTTTTACATCCTCTCCAATTAAGGGCTTCATAAAATCCTTATTAGTCTTCATGATGTACAAGGCAGTCATGCCTTTTATAATTAAGTGTTTGATTAACCATCATAGGAACGACAGCACTATTTGCTATATTAATGCAGGGCATCAGTTTCTGTTTCATCCCAAATGTGAGTAATCATCTCAGTCTGGCAAGTCATATAAAAATTGTCTGTCTCCTCCATTGGTCTCTGAGGATGAGCGGAGCCTGTAAATCACTTTGAAGGATGGCAAATAAGGCTAAACCCTTGGAGCAGACTAAGACAGACATACCAGGATTTCAGTGTATGATGGAGAAAAAAAAGTCCTATTTCCTTATGAATCCCAGTTAGAAGTTAGTGGGAGTAACAGCAGGGGGAATGCAAGGAGGCAAACAGGAAACAGAAGGATGCCACGGTGTCTGAGATGCTTAGCTACTCTAGAGTTGGACTAAATCGACTCCACACTGACTGAGAAGAAACAGCACTCTGTTCTTCAGAAACCTGCTCCACCCTGAGCTCTGCATCCACAGTGCAGCAGGATAATAAGTCCAAACATATCTCAGAGCTTTGAAGAACTACTGGGAGACCAAAGAAGGCTTACTGTTACTCAGATCCCTTCACTGCAACCTGACCTAAATCCATGTGAACGTTTAGAAGAAGTTCTTTGAGACGTCTTCAGATAATTCTCTGACAACACGACTTATAGTTTGAGCAGACTCGATGAGTCCATGCAGCTCAGGAGCTCCATGTTAAAGCAAAGTAAATTAAGCTATAATGAAATTCTAATTTAATTAAATCTGTAAAAGTTTATCAATCAAAGCTTCTAAAACACAACAGCATGACAAATGTGGGAAATTATTTGTTTTCTTACGGTTTAAATATTGCAACAACCTTCATCTCATCTCCAGCTGGTTCAAAGTGACCCTCTTTGGTTTCTTACTGGTTCTCACTGATGGCATCAAATCCCATCATGAACTCTTCTGAGTTTCTGGATCATTTAGAACCAACTTTTATTCATCTCTTTTAACCCTCTGATATCCAAGTCATCAGAAGTGCTAACCTTATATTTTGGAGAAATGTAAAACAGACTGCTGCTTGTTAAGACTTGGGAGAACAATTTAGTAACCATTAAAAGAATATCAAGTAGGCTTATTCTGACAGGTTAGGTTTACACCTCAGTGGGTCAAAGCCCATCTTGATCCATCCCTAAGCTCCATATTAGCCAGCTCACAATTCCTCACATGCTGCCCTTCTTGGTGGTTACAAGGAGCCATCAGGATCTCATGGTTTTGGAACAACCTGCCTGAGGAGATCAGCCTCACAGAATCAGTGACATACTTTAAAATAACATTTTAAAACCTTTGGCATTAAACGTGGTGTCTTTCAGTGTCTGACTCAACCGTTTGTCCTTTTCACTGTTTCATTTTTGTTTACCATTGATGTTTTTTTATGGCTTTTGTGTAACATTTGTCTCGCTGTTTAAAATCTTGTCTTTGACTATTATATTTTTCGCTCTTTTGACAAGTGCTTTATAAATGCTAAAGCTAAAATATATTTTATTATTACATACATGAGTGTTTATGGAATAATGCAGTCTCTTACATCCTCACTGACACCTTATATTTGTGCATCGGCACTGTCACCTGCATGTCCTTACTGGATTCTGGCACATGCATGGAGTGAAGTGCACCAGCAGGGGGCAGAGGAGAGCTTGAGAAGTGGTTTCCAGCTGTCAGTGACCTGTGTCACCGTGCTCTTGCTGAATTCGGGTCACCCGCGAGTGAACAGTGGGATTTATATAATGCATGATTATTTGAAATGAAGCACACCACTTCACCATCAGCACCTCTGATCTTCATGCGAGCCGTGGGATCACAGCACCCCTTCAGGGCTTGATGAAAGCGATGCAGAGACGTGATCAGCACCAGGCTTTAAATGATCAGATCCCCCTTGTGTGCTGACATACAGATGCTGAAATCCACGAGGGTGTTTCTGCTGCATGCTAATTGTAGTTCTGTTAGCCTTTATGGGAGTCTCATCAGATTAAAGCAGGTCACCATGTGACTCCTGTGCAGCAGGGAGGAGAAGGAATTGCCAATCAAATCGTATCTCCTGTAATTTTATGTATCTAAGTTTATCAATGCCTTTCATCAGTGCTTTTATTTTTTCTGAAAGCTGCACATTGTAAAACTCACACGGAGCTTCTCTTAGCTCAGAGATAAAGAATAATGCTGAAAACCTGTGAATTTTTCAACAGAGAAAATCTAAGTGCTATAAATAGTGCTGAGATTTTGAATTAAAATCATGCAATACTGGAGTTATTCACATCACGCTACTTGTTATATGTTATTTTTGCAATACTCCATCACCTGGGTGATATCCCTTGAGCATTTCACATTGAAACATTTCTACTTAAATACTCTTTTTAATAAGGAGATCTTTCCTTAAGTAGCCTGCTTTAGTGTGACCACAAAGCTGACAGCAGAGTAAGTGAAAACAGCCCATAGAGCAGATAAAAGTGCATCAGAGGAACAGCTCAAAGTTTGAGACGCAAGGTTGAGATGGTTCGGACATGTGCAGAGGTGCAATAGTGCAAATACTGGACAAAGGATGTTGAAGAAAGAGGAAGAGGAGGTTTGTGGATGTCATGAAGGAGGACATGCACAGGTGATATGGAGGCAGATGATCGGCTGTGGTGACTCCTAAAGGGAATAAAAATAAGGAAAATTGCACTTGAGATAAAACTGTTGTGGTGACACTGATTCTACTAAAGGAACAGGTATGAGTAGAAATGTAGCATCCAAAGTTTGATCTCGCCACAGGGCACATGCTTCAAAGACAACATGTAAGCATACATAAGGTACAATGTAACTACACTGTTACCACAATCTGAATCTCATGGTGTCAATCAAACCTTCACCATGGCGACAGCATCTGGAATTCAACACGTAGAGAATGTTGAGGGTCTGAAATGATGGTTTGTGTGCTTGAAAACACCCTGACATCAAATAGATGAAGCTTGTAAAGCACAGCTCAGGTGATCTTTCAGCCATCTCTGACTGTCTTCTCCATTTGCTCCTCTTTTTAGGATTAATCATAGAAAAGAGAAGTACTAACTCAACTAGAAAGTGCATTTTCTGAAGAAACTGCAGTGTGAATGCTTGAATATGAATGTATGGACTGAAATGAATTAATTGCTGAATTTTGAGTTAAAAATATTGAATGAGATAAAAAAAAACAAACAAAAAAAACCGAATTCAACCTGAAAACAAAAGTGCTGAACTGCTAAAAGCTGAAGGTTACACAGAAGAAGGAGTTGGAAAAAAACTGAAAATGTTTTAAATGTAAATTAGAAAACCCTAAGAAATGAGAAAAGAACATTTAGAGTCAGAAAACATCTGAATGAATATTAAAAGGTCATATTCTTTGACTCACTGAATGACTCAAATGTGATCCCTCCACTTTGATCCACACAGTTTAAAAAGTTTAAATGCCTGAGCTTTGAAAGACAAGATGTTGGAAAGAGAACAATAATGGCGACAATTTGAGGGTAAAATGATGGCTGTAACACTGTGGACACAGCAGCAGTTGAAAGAGAAGTGCTTAAGATGAATCTTGGTACAGTGGCAGGCAGAGCTCGTTAAGCAGGCAGGTGTGAGCCTGGTTGCTATAGTGACTGCACCCAATGGCTCCATACACACGTACACAGACATGCACCTCACTTTTGCTGCTTAAAATGAACAGAAAAGTCAGGCCCAAACAAATTCTTCCCAAATGAAAAGTACATGTCGTATTGACAAAATTCTTTCACCGTGAGCGACAGCCATGTCTAGTCTACCTAATTCTCAGTTTTCATGCCTATGGAGTTTATTATATGGACGTGGTGACAGTGTAAAGACACCATGCTCTTCTGATTTTCAAACGAACCTTCTGAGCCATTTTAACATTAGAGTCTATGGAAGAGTTGGAGGGAGGAGGCTGTGCATTGGTGACATTTATGAAAGAACCATAACACCTAGTACAATAGTAAACACATTGGATGAAAGAGGACAGCCATGGCTACGTTTTGAGGGTAAAATCATACCTGTAGAGCAAACGCTGTGGACACAGCAGCAGTTTTAAAAAAGATTTTAAGATTAATTTTTTTGCTCCTCTCACTCTAGCAGTTGAGCTCTCTCACTCTAGCCCCAACATTCCGTCCCATACACACCCATTATAAACTCTGAAACGGGTGAAAAAACATCATGAAACTTAAACTGGAACTGAAGAAAAAGTATAATAGATATTGAAAAGATAAATACAAGTTGAATAGTTGAATGTCTTGTCTTCGTTTTAAAGTTTGAATGGTGGCTCTATGTCAATGTATGTGGAAGTAGTAAGAGTTTAAAAATGAGTAAGTTGAATGAGAATTTGAAGGGTCTCCCCATTGAAATACATGGGAAATTTTTGTTGAATAAAGTTGAATAAAATTAAAAATATAAATGTTAAAAATGAGAAAAGTAGAAGCAGTCATGTCCAAAAGAATAGGAATCTAATGGTGTTTGAATGGTTTTTCTAAGTTGAACGGTTTTGAAGGAGTAGGAGTACAAAAAACGTACGGAATAGATAAAATATAATAATAATAAAGATTAGAAGAACAATACTGTGAATGCTTTTCAAGCATTCACACTAATAAATGATTGTAAATTACATTTACATGAAAACATTGCAAGTTCCTTGAAACAAAAAAAACTAGCACTGAAAAATTTAACTTTGATCAGCGGTGGTTCAGAAGGGAAGGGAAGGGGCCCAATCCAAAAATAAACAATCATTTCTTTAGGCTTTAGCTGCATTTTTATGATGATATCTCCAGTTATACCAGTTAAGTTAATCAAGGATTGTGATTGTGATAATGCTCCACTCCCTGCAGAAGATAATTACAGAGTCATCGACACACCTAACAATAATTCTTGATCTGACTGCTCTGACCTTAATTAGCAAATAAAACAAATAAAAGCGATGAAAGCACACAACCCCGAAGGGATCCAGTGGATGATGAGCACCTACCAGGTACATTAAGCCAACTCTGTGGGATCTGGTTGTTAAAAAGTAAGTGGGCCGACTCACTGCGACATTGAAATCAGATGAAAGCCTTTGTGCAAGAAAATATGGATGAATGAAATTAAAAGCAGATGAAAAGTTAATAAAAAGCAAACATGGATGGATCTGATTTCTTTCACTGCCACTTAGTGCAGTGTTTTAACAGCGCAGCCCGTTTCCCAATGTGCCCTAAAGGCAAACTGTGTGGACTTCAGCATGGCACACACTGCATATAAAACTTCAGATTTAACAATGTGATCAAATGTTTTCATAATAACAGATGCGAGGGCCACAGAACTATGATAACTGAGTGCAGTAAGAGACTTACCCTTTGTCGCTGGCATCACAGCAGATTCTTTCCATATGCTGGGAACTTTCTGTCATTCCAAAGAGGATGGTAAATGCATGCAATACTTCTGTATTTTCCCTCCCAGACCATCAGGACCAGGGCCTCTTCTCTCTGTGATAAATCTGAAGGATTTGCACATCAGTGTCTCATTAATTTTGATTTTAGAATCAGCTACATGTTTTCGAGAAAGCTCTTCATTAAAATGAGATATATCAAGCCTACATAAGCCTTTTAGGCTTGCTCTGTATCAAACTATGGTGTTTATTCCTCTGCAGGCCAGCTTCAAGGGTCCCTTCTTTAGCTTTACCCTCCTTTTGTGAGTTTATTGCCCCCTCATAATGAGACAGCTTTTACTGAGAAGATGTTTACATGACTTACTTTCCACATGTGAGCAGAATCTGCTGACGCTCTCCTTGCACCTGACTTTTAGTTTTATGTCATTGTTTATATAATGATTTGAGAGTGATTTGATAGTCAAGTGTGCATCATGATCCAAATGCCACAGGTGCCTAAAAGCTTCAGCTTTGACCGCCTGAGTGGGATCGATATACACACTGCTTTGACATTACTGAGGCATAGCTGCAAACAGTTTGGCTTAGAAATCTGGAAGGGCTTCCAATTGATTGGAAGGAGATGTTGTTTGTATTTACATGATGTTGAACTCTTGAGCTGCACCTCTCTGTCACACGCATACATCCATTAAGTCATGCATGCAGCTCAGCTTCCCATTACTCATTGGTGGGATTATTCCAAAAGAATCAATCTTGTTATATGTTTGTTGTGCAGAAAACCCCCCAACTCAACCCCAATTGGTTGATATGATTTAACTCAAGTGAGAATTCTCATGAGGCCTCATATGCACATCACTCACGACTTGTCCATCTTACTGGTTGTCAGATAACCACTGGTTCCTAAGGAAAACTATGTATTACCCAGCGGGCTGGTGGTAGCTCCAGAAGCCTGCTTGCTCTCACTGGATGAAATTGATTGCAAAGAAGGTGCTGCATTAAAATTCTTCTGATTCTTCTAAAATTCTAGTGACTCCCAGACACCACAGCGAAGCATTGCCAATGTATATCGGCCGTGTGGGTAATGGTAAGTGTTATGTAGCGGAGACATGAGTTTGTTCAGTGGAAAGAGATTGCCTCTCTGTCACTTAGCGCTACTTTGCCTATGTTCAACCTCTCTCTGCTTGACTCCCACAAAGAGGGATTCGGTACCATTAGTGTTCCAGGTTTAGCCTGGGGACACTTACTAGATTGGGATTTTAACCTTAGTCTATTGTAGATTTATCACTAGACTTGTGGTAAAACGTGGCCAAAACGAAGCGATGAAGAAACATTCTGCACCCAGTGAGCAAACGCAAGCCTCCACTACGTACAGGACCGAGTGACTGTTTCTCTTTTTTACCTCACTCAGGGGTCACTGACCAGTCTGTAGCATGACTAGGACACCAGGAAACACATCTGATGGAGGAATGGTTATTTTTCGTGAGGGAAAGCGTGGTTGCCAGATCACCAGTGGACAGGTCTCCAGGCTTGTTTGATTGTTCCCTTGATCGTACATTGTCACCACGACTGTCACACATCCAAAATGGGGAACAAGTTGACGTTACATGTCTGCAAAACCTCAATACAGTCCCAGCTAAAATGAACCTGCACACTTATTTAGCCTGTTTAAACCCATCTGTGCAAATGCACTTGTACTTAAATAACACGTCTAGTCTATTTGAACTTTTCTTAGTACAAGCATTACTCGCACGTATTCACACAATTACTTTTTTCTTGGCTAGGCACTTTTAAACCTGTGATTAAACCACCAACCTTCTGATGACTAGATTATTCACTCTCTCCTAAATCACATTTTTTCATCTTTTTCTGATAATAGCATAAACTGTTATCTCCCTTTAGCGTTTTTTTAGCCAACATTTCCACTTTAAACTATTTAACAGCAAGCCAAAGACCAAGCCCACAGTTTTTCCAGAAATTGCATCATCTACTTTTGGTCTCTCTTTTGTTGTCACAATGAGCAGAGCTTAAGTGATGAAACAACAGCTAAGAGAGTCAGATTCTTTATTCA
Source organism: Aulonocara sp. 'chitande type north' Nkhata Bay (assembly GCF_057382095.1). NCBI lineage: Eukaryota > Metazoa > Chordata > Actinopteri > Cichliformes > Cichlidae > Aulonocara > Aulonocara sp. 'chitande type north' Nkhata Bay. Next base: position 23,661,302 of record NC_141351.1, on the reverse strand, counting down.
CCATGTAAGTGTTCTGGCTGTGCAGAGATTATACAAGATTAACGTGAACCCAAGTGCAGACAAAAGACGACGGCCTGGCAACGAGGTAAATGAAACTTTAATTGCTCGTATAAAAAAGAAAAGCGCTGCTCGATGAGTCGGGAGAGTCCAGTCAAAAATAAATTCAACAGGAGAAAACAGCTGCTAAACACGAGGCAGTGGAGCCTAGCAGAGAGGTTAAGATTACAAAAGCAGCTGATGAAGTCCAAAATCATGTCAAAATTCAAAAGAAATGAAAGCCAGTAAACAGGCAGCCAACAGAAGATGATTTAGGAACATGAAGAAGAGACACTCTTAACAAAGACTGCAGGGAGTAGACGGACTCCCTGCAGTCACTGTGGGAGGGATAATAAGGCACAGGTGAGCTCAATTAGGACAATAACAAGGATGTGAAAAAAGGAGCGGAGGAGGTAAGTGGAGAAAAAACACGGACCCTTAACGTAAAGCAAAAACGAAATCTGAATAAAGGACAAAGAAGTAGAAGAAGAAAGTGATATAATCAGGCACAGCTGCAGCCACCTCACACCCATTCAAACAATAAGTGTAATCCCACTCAGTGCAACACAGTTCATCTCAGAGATGTCTCAGAAGTGACTCTCTGCTCCCTACAACTCAAAATACACAAGCTGCACCGACAAGATAGTGAGGCCAGGAAGTTTGATTCAGGAGCTGCAGAGATTTCCAAAGTGTGGGTGATTGATACACGAAAAAAATCTAATGAAACATTTATTATTAAAAAAAAGCAGCAAATTTTAAATATAAGTCACTCTTTATCTGAGCAGTTCTTGACTCAGAACTATTTTAATGTCTCTTAATTATTTGGGTTTTCTTTTAATTAACGAACCTGATCTGTGGTACAAAAATGACACCGTTTACTGTTTCTGCACCACAAAAATGGGTTTTAGTCTCTCGGGGTAATTACAGATGATCTTCAGATTCCAAAGTGCCATAGAGACAATTATATAAAAGACCCTGTGCGGACTAAATGAAAGACTCCTAATGAGATCTGAAAACAACCTCTTCAGAAAGTTGAAGATGCACTGACATGGAGCACGTATATTCCCGGGATTAGATGCAGACAGGAGGAATATGCAAGGAACCAATGTTCAAAAACATGATTGAGATGTAAAGTAATCCTTGTTCTTCTCTGTAGCCTCGCTGAGTTCCACACAGCTGAAAATGCTCAGAAGAAAATCTTCTGTCGGAGGAGATGTAGTGAGATGCCCACCTCCACAACACCTACCCGACAATGGGAAAATGAGACAGGGCTAGCTTGTTAGCGGTTACCGAACTTTAAATCACTAAAAACAATTTACAATTAAAATCACAAAACATCCTCAGAAAGTAATCTGTGAATCAAGCGCAAGATAAAAGTAGAACAAGGAAGCTTATAGACCAAAATAAAAGGGTTTTAGTCATTTGCATGTTTCTATCCAGTCTTTCTCTTCATTCTGGCCCTGTTACAGAAAATGCTGGCTACACCTTTTCTACTGTTCATACTTCATAATAATAAGTAGGTAACAAAAGTGTCAGCTACCACTTGAGATCAGTAGCACCAAAGACAAAAGTCTAGCTTCAGGGTGAAAAAGTTCTTTTCATGAAAGCTCAAGAATAGGACACATTCATCAAGCGGTCCTACTTCCAGTGAAGTGCAGTGTCCTTAAAGAGCAGCTCTCAAGTCATTATAAGGGGACAATGTTGATTTTTAAAAGGAAATGCTCATATTTAGTGAGGCGTGTTATTTTCTAAAAGCTGTTATTACTCAGTAAAACCCTGATTTTCTCGTATCATTTTGTAAACTCAAAACAAGCTGCAGTAATTAAGGATGAGGCAGCAGAAAGACTGCAAAACACGTTCTGTAAGCAAAAGTTTGTTCTGAGATAACACAGCAGCTGAAGAGTTGTGAAATTATAGCCTATTTGAATTATATATGTGCTTCAGGAAAAACAGTTATATTACAATGTGAGGTGTCACCTCTGTAAACCCGGAGGAATTAATGGGTCCACTTCAGTGGAGAACAGAAAATTGCACGCGGGTGTCCACTGTTCATAGACATAAACTACACCTTTATTGGTGCTATTTCCAAGCACATTGTGCGCTGTCGGTCCTGCTTGCTACACAACAACATTCAACATTTCGTATTTACTGCTGATTAACGTGATGGTGTTGTGTTTAGTATGTTGCTCTGTTTTGTTTTGTTTTTTGCTTGTTTTCTCTTCTTTTTCTCTCAACAGGTGATCCAGGTCAGGAGATTTTCTCTTTTAAGTGCCCTCTCTCACTGTCCCTCTTCCCTTCTGTTTTTCTTTTCCTTCATCTTTCTTTTTCCCTTTCCTATCCCTCAGTCATGTCTGTCCCGTCTGTAACAACTGAAAATATAATAAAATAAATAATAACAACAAAGGTCGATCAAATGGACCAATACGGCAAGGCCATGATGATCCATTTGGTAAAGTAAATCCATTGGGTATCCTTGTTGGTCTTCAGACAACAATTCTGACGGCTAAAGAACCAAATGGGACAGGCCAAAAAAAAAAAGAACAGAAAATTGATGCATGGCTCCATATAATCAAGAGTGTGTTTAAGTTAAAAGTGTTAATCAAATCAGTCTTAAAAGAAAAGTCTTGATTGTATCCACTGACAAATGAAAGTGAGTCATGAACAAAGGGCACATAAATACACATAATTATCCAAAGTATAACACATCTCTGTTGTTTCAGTGTAACTAGTCCTGTGGGAGCTCGCAGAGATCGTTCAGCTATAAGCTAGCATACTTAAAAGTTTTGAAAATTGAAACGACTACTTCAAAAAAAAAAAAAAAAAAAAGGTTCATGGTCAGAGATGAACTGTTAATATTTAAAAACCATAGCTAACAAATCTAACGTTAGCTAACATTCTTACATTCTTGGGTGCTTCGTGATGTCTTTGCTCTTAGCTTTGTTTATTGTGTAACCTTCATTAGTTATTGCACTTATATTTGTTTGTTTACTGACAGCTCAGGCTTCTTGAAGGACATTCAAGGCCTTTCTTTGGGTTTTCACCGCCTTTTGTTCTGTTCTCTGTCAAGATGATCCCACACTGCTTCAATAGTGTTGGTGTCCCGGCTCTGTCTCAGTGCATTGTGTGCTTTTTTTCTATTCAGGTGTGCTTTTACTGTATTGTATATCAGACACTTATTTGTACAGCACCAAATCACAACAACGGTCACCACAAGGTGCTTTATATTATAAGGTAGACGCTGAAATAATACGTCCAGAGAAAAACCCAACAATCATATGACCCCCTATGACAGGGATGGGGAACTCGAGGCCTCGAGGGCCGGTGTCCTGCAGGATTTGGATATCACTCTGGGTCAACACACCTGAACCAAATGATTAGTACATTGCCAGGCCTCTGGAGAACTTCAAGACATGTTGAGGAGGTAGTTTAGCCATTTAAATCAGCTGTGTTGGATCAAGGACACATCTAAAACCTGCAGGACACCGGCCCTCCCTTTTAACAGGAAGAAACCTCCAGGAGAACCAGGTTCAGGGAGGGGCAGCCATCTGCTGCAGGTGAGTTAATAATCCAACAAGATCTTAAACCACTGACTGAAAGGCTGCTTCAAACTGTGACAGAGCCTCCACTGTGTGCAGCATTTTCTCCCTGTTTCCCTTCCTAAACAATGTAGAGTTAACAGCAGTGTTGATTTTGTTGACTGATACTTTTCTTAGTTTTCTTTTTAGACTGGTCAGTTTTTTTTTTCTGACGAAAACGAGACGATAAATAAAAACAAATGTACAATGACAAAAACTACGACGAAATGTGTTGACACTTTCATCAATGAATACAAACAGGATGAAAATATTCAAGACTATCCAATCAGAATTAAAGGCAGCAAGAGTTTGGAAGTGATCCAATTAGAAGTAACCACCTTATGCAGTAAAGTTAGACAGTTTGATCTGCCCGACTAAACAGGGAAGGCGAGGGCACTCGGGTAACTCACATGCTCCCTGTTTGTCAGGAAAATGTGACAAAATGTCACTGCTTTGGAGGAAGAGAAGGGTAGATTATTTCTGCAACAGCCAGCTGGTTCAAATGGAGCAAGTAAGTGTCTGACTGTGCTTTAGACTCCTTACAGACACACAGGAGTGGAGTCTGAAGGACATGCAACAAACTTCTGGTAGGTAACTGCGAAACAAGCAAGCACAGAGGATTGTACACTGTGCAAACACTAGACCTGTGAGCCAGTTTACTACCATAGCAGACAAGACAATCAGGCAGAGAATGCAGCCACAGTCGTTAAGTACACTGCAGGTACACAGCTGCCAGTCTGGGAAACAGTAGGCCCACCTCTCCACCTCCACTTTGTCCAGTTTCCTCAAATTTTTAAGATCACACTGCACACTGTGATCAGATACGTCACACTTCCAAGTAACAGCTTGGGAATCAACTTGTTGGTGCAAAAAATAAAAATAGAAATTTCATGCCTTTTAAACACTTTTCACTGATTCAACTTAAGAAAGGGGGGGGGGGGAGAAAAATATGTGTATTAAAATTGGTTCTCTGTTATGTGCAGACGTGTCTGTGTGGGCACCACACTGCTCAGCTCTTAAATTAGGTGCCTTTTTATGCTTGAATGATTCATAGGTCAGTGCTCAACAAAACACAGACAAATTCATTTTTTTGTGGTTCAACAAAATAAAGAACTTAAGAACTGACCGCTTTAAAAAATGAGTCTCACTTCTTGGTAAAGTATTTTTAATGTTGCACATTAGGTTGTGTGAGTTTATTACATAAGTAATTCCATTATTCGTCATAGTGGGACTGCTAACAGTGTAACATGCTGCGAGTGCACACTGCGCTGCTGTCTTACTGTTTGTCTTTACTGGTTTAAAGATAAACAGTAAGATCCAGAGATACTGAGTGTAGTTACATTTAGTTTCCTGATAATTTTATTTTTGACTGTATTTTTAGTTACTAGTTGTAGTTTCAGCTTTGGCTTCTGTTTCTTGATTTTAGTCATTGTTCTTCTTTTCCTGCTTTACTTTGGTAATTATATTTCTGTGGTGTCTATTTGTCCCAACTGTTTCCACTTCACCTGCTTTATTTCTGTGTGTGTAAATACTCCCATCTCTCATTAGCCTTTGTCTTTGTGTCTATTGTGCTCCCCTGTGGTAGTGCCTGTGTTTACACCATTGATAGTTTTCTGAATTTTCATGGTGAAAATGTTAATACAAAATGCAAACATATTTGTTACAGTTGTAATGATAAGTTCACATATATGAGTAGTGATAAGCGGATGTACACAGAAAACACTTTCTCCCTGAAACATTTGAATGTGAAACTGAGCGTATTAAGTCTATAAAATTAAGAAAACAATAGACTGGAATCATTTTAAAGGCTGCACGGGATATTCAAGCTAACTATATTTAAATGACTTGATAAACTGGCGTGCACGATTACAACCAGTGTTGTGCACTCAGAGAAATGCAGCCACAAAAACAGAAGGCGTCTTTGGTAGCTGCTCAGCAGATTAAACGGATCACCGTGGGGAAAGCTGGACTCTGTGACTGCGACAGTGAGTGAGAATCACCTCCACACTTTCCCATTTGCTTCCTAATGAGGTCTGTGTCCTCCTCAGTCATGTTGCCTACCTCTATTTAGCTATCATTAACCAAATCATTAGCTTGAACCTGGTTATAACTACAATGACTTCCTACCTAATATAGTTTGACTTGATTTGTAGTTTTAAAAGTATGTATGATTTCCAGTGAGGGAGCACAGGGATGTCTTGGATGGGCCTGGAAACCCACAGTCTGCCCATTATGCCAGCATTGTGTGTACTTGTGTGTGAAAGCTGCAGTTAGGTTCATACTGGGACATAGAAAAAAAGAAAATCAAGTTATGATTACATAATGAATTTGAGCTAAAAGTGCAGACTTACAGCTTTAACTGGAGGGGCTGAGTAAAATCACAGCACTGACCATTAAGAAATTACAGCCATTATTATACTAAGGGTTGCTTTTGTTAGCCCTGCTGTTATGCCGCTGGAGTCACAATGAAAGCCAGAAAAATAACATTCACGCCATGATTTAGAGCTTGCATCTGGTCTGCAGTAAAGTCTCCATCAAATTACTTTGCAATAAATTTCAGATAGACAGCAGATCTCACTTGTGTTGTCTGCAGCAGTTGTGAAATGTGGATTTAAGGCTTTATTGTCATTTTAAGGCTTTATGTTTGCATGAGAGACATTTCAAGGATTTGTGAACAACTTTTAGTGGATTTATAAATACCCGACTTCACCAAAATCACGGTTTCTTTGGAGTTTAGCTCGTATTTTCAGTAGTACATTTAGTTCCTGATAGTATTTGGAGCTACCAGACAGAGCAACCCTCATAAGATGAAGCAATTTGGGCTCAAACATCAGCCGTGTTTTCTAATTTGAGGAAAGCCAACGAAGCCCAGCAAGTTAATGAACAAAAAGAAAATTCTGCTCTCTTGTGTGTTTGTCTTTTGTTTCTCTCTGCACCTTCTCAGTATTCATGTACCTGTTTATTTTTCAAGGGCGTTTAATTTTCAGCCTGCCTATAAATTCACACCTTGGCTTCCACTCGGTGTTGCACCAAAGTAATCAACACGCCCTGGCGATATATAGTGATGAGGCAATTATTTTGACCGCAGCATCTACTCTGCATATAATATAAAAGCAGATGGAAACACACGCAGGCACACACATATCAGATGAGTCTCGAGCCTTGGCACACATGTCAGTAACTGCTGCCTGTGTCACTTTGTTGGTGCAGTCTGATTCCTGCTGTCAGTCTTGGCTCGAGTTCAGACTCCGGGAGCACTGCTATCGCTTCCTCGGCGCAGCCCTGTCTAGCAGACATTTATGCATAACAACAACCCCAGTGTGTATGCGTGATAATTAAAACGTGTGCGCTACAGAGCCTTTTCACATCTCCTTGAGTCTCACAGTGCAGAGCACGCTGGGGGAGTTTTATTTTTAGCTCCTTGGTCTTTGATTAAAATATGACTCTCCTGTTGACCTTCACACCTGCTGCAGCTCTGCCAGGACCATGGGAACACAACCACTTGATAAGTAAAAGCCTGACACCGGAACCACTGACAAGACATAATCAATTCTCCACGAACTGTGCCTGGTCCTGCACGCTCTCTGTGACGCCTGTATTACATATCCTAATGCTGTGCGTGTGTGAAGCCCATTTTAAACCAGGCACAGCTCCGTGGATGGCAGCATCAGCATGAGTCAGATGACCACTTTACAGATGGAAATACTTCAACAAACGTCAGTTGGAAGGCTTTAAATTTTGCTCATGCTTCCCGAATTCAGGCTACTTATTGTAGTGATCCGTCAGCTTTTCCCTCAGCACCATCATAGGGGTGACGTTCCTGGCCGTTAGTGACATGCCTCCACAGCTTTTGGATGGCTCGCCATAAAATTCTGAACAATATATTCACAATGCCCAAAGGCTGGATTTGTCTGACTTTCATGCAAGTTAAAGTCTTTGTTGGATTTTATACAAACATACTGCAGCAAGATGATGAATTCCTCTTTGGGGCCAAGCCCCTGAGTTTTCCTCTTCCACCATCAGGACACTGACATTGTGTGGTTTTGAGGGACTTTAATTTGCCACCTATAGCAATGAGTCAGCCCAACTTTACCTTAAGCAATAAATCACTGGGTCAAAATTAACTTTCTAATAATACACAAACAGTTTAGTGCTAATTAGGAAAGTTAACTCTAAACCTGACCATAAACTTGGTTAGTAATCTGTATTCATGGACTTTGAAACTTTGAGTTAATCACACAGACAGATATCTGCTCATTGGTCCCAGGAGGCTAATAAAATATTATAATGTCACTTACCAAAATTGGAGATGAAGGTTGTTGGATGGCCTCACAGTAAACACGATTACTTGTTAGAACACGGCATTAAAATGCTACAAAAGGCACCAACAGCACGTTTATATTTGTTTCATTTTTCAGCTCATACAAAGAACATTTGTGCTGTTTTTATATTAAATCAGTTCATACTGCGAACATATGTTTACTGATTACAGAAGCTGTAACCACTTGCATAATCTAAAAACCTGGAAATGAAACAAATCTCTTCTTTGTTTTTACTAGCAATGCTTCAAAAATTATATATATATATATATATATATATATATATATATATATATATATATATATATATATATATATATGAATGATTCGGATGTCGGGTTCATTTTTAAAAATTCTGCTCCACAATGGCTTCCATTAGTTTGGTGCTTGGTTAGTATTATGCCTCAAGGTTAAACTCAGATGACAAACTTTTCCACCAGGACCATCATAAGGTGCCAGGTGACCGCTATTCATGGTGCCCAGAAGGTAAATCACGCCAGCTTTGGTGCTTTTCACATTTATTCTGCCACCATCTGTTGACTTTTAGGGTTTTCTGGGAGATGTCTCAACAACTGTTTGATGGATTACTATTACTTTTCTCTACACATTTTCACTATAAACAGGACTGTCAGTCCGCTACCTTATTATTGGCTCTCACATGATGAATTCAAATAATTCACTGATCCCCTCATACAGCAATCTGACATTTGGTTTTGATGGAAGCAGCTTTTGTATTGACTGCAATGAAATTTTGTAAGATTAAATGCATTAATCCTCCAGCAACATCTCGGATCAAAATGAGCTTTTTCAGAATGCAAAACAGAAAACTAAAAGAAATAATAATTCATGCTTAGCTGAGCTTTGTGTTCTATGCTAATTGTCAGGTGTTTGTTATCCTGTCAGGCTATACTCCAGCATGGGAGAATTTTGCCCTCAGTGCTGTCAAACACACGGTTACAGCTGAAATTTTTTACCCCCAAAACTATCATCCTTACCTGAACCACATAAACATTATAACCTCTCTGGCTGAAGTGTGAAGCCATATGTGATACTTAAAAATGCAGTTCCTGTAATGGCCACTAGGCGCTGGCTCCAGAAGTTGCCTCACTTCCACCAGTTAATGTCTGTGTGTTACAACTGTGCAGTTCATAAATGCAAAACTTCTTAGACTGTCGTATTTTTGCACTTACTAGATCGCAGGATCACCCCCAGCCTGTCGTGGCAGATGGCCCCGCCCCTCCCTGAGCCTGGCTCTGCTGGAGGTTTCTTCCTGTTAAAAGGGAGTTTCTCCTTCCCACTGTCTCCAAAGTGCTTGCTCATCGGTGGTCTCTACCTTACAATATAATAAAGCTTCAGGCAACTGTTGTTGTGATTTGGTGCAATATAAATAAAAGCTATTGAATTTAACTGAACTGAATTGACTCAGACCACAAAAAGTTTTAAATATTTGTTTACAGAACTGAGGAGGTTAACAATAGGCGGGTGGATTGGGGATCTATTAACGGTGCTGTCAAACAAGTGAGGTTTCTGAAAGCAGAGAAATAAAAAAATTACTGAGGAACAGAAAAGCATAGCACTTACTGAGGGCAGACTGTGACTAGACTCTGAGGATGGGAAGGGGCAGCGCTGATGTGTGACAAGCAGGTAGGTTTCCAGATGACTGGAGCTGAGTTGGATGGAGAGGCAGGTACTTGACTAAGGTTTGATTCCACTGTGGAGAGTGGATTCTAACGGAGACACAGGTCCGTGTAATCTGTGTATTCTGCACATCTTACTGGAACACAGGAGTGAGCTCTGAGAGACTGGATAAAGGCTTCAGGCAGACAACTGGAAAACAGGCGAGGACCAACTACTGTACACTGGACTACATAGTTCATATGCTAAATGATGGGATGATCTGGCGACAAATAGCAGCCTTAGTCGTTCCTTAGGTGCACAGAGATTGACGAGGAAATGAGCTGCAGGTGTGCAGATGCTAAGCCCAGAAAGGATACCTTCACCCGAGGAGGGGGCAAAGATGGGCTCACTCCCCCCCCCGAGTACAGTCAAAGAGAAATGAAAGAGAAGAAAAGAAAAACATATCTCAGAGCACATTCATCGCTCATCCAAAAATGGTCATATTTGACTCCAAACCCCGGGACTAAACCATTACACACTCAGGAAACTCTCACAGCAACTGCTGGTGTCCTACTACAGCTGCACCATTGAGATTGTCCTGACCTATGGTGTCCTTGTATGGTATGGGAGCCGCTCTGCAGCTGATAGGAAGGCTCTGCAGAGGATTATAGAAACAAGACATCACCAACTCCCACCAAGTGGCATCTTCATCCATAAAAACTCACACCAGATGATTCTTGCAGTTTTTACCCTGCAGCCATATCCATATTAAACACTGAACTTGAAAACCACTAAATACAATGCTGTGTTCTTAATGTGAATATTTATCATGTTCTTATATTATCTTATTCATTCGGCCTTTTATACAGTTTACAGTTCTTCCTGTGCCTGCGTGGATTCTCTGTGTCCACTGGTTTCCTCTTGCAGTCCAAACACATACACGTTAAGGCAACTGGTGTTACATTTGAACGAGTGTCTCTTTGTGTTAGCCCTGTGATGTCCAAGGTGTACGAAGCATCTCAAACTGTACTGAGACGGAGAGCCGTAAGCTGCTGCAACAGAATAGCGGCACACAGTGTTGCAGCAGCTTACAGCTAACTATGGCAGTTCAGACAGGCTGTTTAGAATTTTTTTTTATCAGTGTTTCTCATTTCTTGGTATTCAAATTACATTATGCTGCAAGGATCCTAGCAACAACATTACCTACCAAATTTGGGAATATGTTACATTTATGTTCTAGAATTGTTACATTATTAAATATAACAGCATTACCCTGAGTATAATATCATAGTTAGCAAAATGCACTGCAGTCATATTGTCCATTTTAGTTCAGTAACCAATAACTGGCATTGCAGTTGTCCATCTGTTATATACAGTCTATGGATTTACTCAGCTGCTCCACACAAGTGCCCAACTATCCCAGTATCCCTCTGGCCTTCTGACTGACCTTAGACATCAGCACGTTCATGTCTTGGTGCATGATCAATAATCCACCTAAGGCATGCCAGAAAGTTAATTCATCTGGGTGCAGCATTTTCATTGGGGGAAAGCATTTTATCCCTCATCCAAGTGACTTCTTCACTCTCAGCAGGCGGCATGTTTCCCAGCTTTATACACAGCACAGATGCAGCATTGCCTACAAATGTGCCAAGAGCTCCTTCTCATGATCGTTAATATGCAAATTGTCATTTAAAGGTTTTTCCACTGAAAATGCTGCAAATCCTGCTGAACAGAAACTAATTAATGGGATCAGCATGTTAACATGCTACTCTAGTGCACAGCCTCATTAGGGTGACCAGAGCCCAACAAGCTAAAAGCAGGGAAAAGATTGTGTAGGTTGTGTAGTTTTACATTGCTGCTAATCTTACAGGTGGTTTAGCATTACAGGTTTAGCATGCTAAATGCTAAATATCAGTGATATTTAGCATTTAGCATGATAAATATACAGTGTTTATTAACCCTCGAAAGGAAACTAGGGAAAGCCTCACAGTCTTTACTGTAACTGTATGCCTTTTTCTTTGTAGTAGTTTCTGTTAGATTCACTGAAATCACCATAACTTGACTGACTTTAATTCACTAAAATGTTTCCTGGTGATCAAAAGATAAAGACAGCAAAAACATGATGAAAGCTTGTTTCACACCCTTTGGATACAGTCTGCTGTGCATTGTTGGCATTTGAAAACTTAATGAAAATGTGAGGCATTGTCTCAGCATGGGGGACCAGTGTGAAGGAGGACTAAAAGTGCTGAGCTGTGATGTAAAGAGGGACACTGGCTTTCATTTACCCACTGCTGTTATATTTGAGTGTTTATGTAATCCTTCACAAAGCAACACTCACCAGATGCCAGTGATGATGCATCTATAAGCGTCCATAAATCGAGGGAGGGGTTTGTGGACAGTCATTTCCTTTTTTTCAGTCTCTGGGAAGAGACAGAAAATGTGGATAAACAAACTGTAGATGGATGAATGGACAGAAATATCGATTGACACAAAAAAATAATAATTGTCTGACATGTGGATGAAAAACTGAAGCAAACGGGCTAAAACAGGTTAAAGGAGAGTAACCCGCTGCATCCTGTTGTCCACTTATTGGTGTCTTCCTTGCACCATAATGGATGAATGTAGGACAGAAACACACTTTGGGTGTCCACATGAATTAAGGGCGCAGGCCCTTCAATTCCCTGTGGGCTAGGGACATTTGTCTTTCTGTTTGTGCACACTGTCTTTTATTTATTTATTTGTTTGTCTCTATATCTCTACAATGTTTTATTGTTTAACAGCAATAAATCAAAATAGACATGTTTAATGTTGCAGAGAAAATAGGAGAAGAAAACCCTTCGTGGTCAGGGTGAAACCAGAGTTGCAGAAAGCAAAGAAGCTCCGCAAATGTGAAGTATAAAATACAAACTACTTATTTTCATGAATTTTAATTTTTAATCCCTTTTTTGTTGCATTTTTTTCACTTATTTGTAAATGAGTCAGCTTTACTGTAACTCTTCCATATTGTTACGCCCCTAGTCTAGGCGGGTAGGGACGCACATAAGGTTGGAGGAGAGAGAGACAAATCCCCGCCCTGGTTCCCAAGCCAAACATCCAAACCAGTTGTGAGTAAAAAAAGTGATTTTATTTAAGGACAAGAAGCATAGCTCCAGGGTGAGCCCAGGCCAAAATAATAAACAAAACCAACTAAGTCCCACCAGAAAAGACTAACTAAACCCTAAGAAAGAAAAAAGAACAAACAAATGACAGAGCTATCCCTCGCTCCCTGACCAAGAAAACAGGAGAAAACGATTCCAAAAGAAAAGGCAGCTCACCCCTTCCGCTTCAGCCCACGAGTGCCTAAGCTCTCAGCTAATGCACTAGGAGCGGCTTTTACAATTCACACTCCCACAAATACACAAGATAAACACAGGCTGGGAAAACCAGGGTCAGGACTGCGACGGCTGTCAAGCTACTCGCTCGTTCCACACTCTCTCTCTCTCTCTCCCTGGAGCTGTCAGAGCGGCTTTTTGAATGTGGTCACCTGTTCCATGGTCCAATCAGCTGCTCACTACTCTTCATTAGGGGAGGGACCTGTAAAGAGTCTTAAACACAGTAAAGAGACACAGAACAAACAGCCCACACAGTGTTCTTATGGCCACAGCCGTGGCCATAGACATGTGTCACAGAGAAAATAAGAGAAGAAAACCCTTCATGGTCAGGGTGAAACCAGAGTTGCAGAAAGCAAAGAAGCTCCGCAAATGTGAAATATAAAATACAAACTACTTATTTTCATGAATTTTAATTTTTAATCCCTTTTTTGTTGCATTTTTTTCACTTATTTGTAAATGAGTCAGCTTTACTGTAACTCTTCCATATATAGAGTATATGGCTGAATGCAAATATAGTTTCATATGGACTAAAGTACATAACCAATAAACACACAACTGTGCACATTCAACAATAAATAGCAAAACCAGACAGACAACAACAATCACGGGGTGGTTTAGGCTTTTGATAGATTGCAGTGATTGTAGAGACTCGCAGTCTGACTCTTAATGCTGCAGAACCTTCTGCCTGATTGCAGAAGGGCAGCCAGGCTGTATGTGGGTTGGGTGGGGTTCTTCACAATAGCAGAGGCTCTGCAAATGCAGCATGTCTGGAACATGGATAAGGGGAAGGATGTTCCTATGAATGTTCTCACCTGCCTCACTGTGCTCTGCAGGAAGCTTTCTGCAGTTCCTCTGTTAAATGTTCAATTCAGTTTTATTTATTTAGTGCTAAATCACAACAACAGTCACCTCAAGGTGCTTTACATTGTAAGGTGAAGACCCCGCAATAATACAGAGAAAACCCAACAACCCTCTTTGAGCAAACACTTAGTGGGAGGGAAAAAAACAGGCTCGGGGAGGGTCGTCCATCTGTGGTGACTGGTTAGGGGTGATGGGGGGGACGGTAAGGATCGATGATGGGAGAGGTGTCAGAGATGTGCACAAAAAGAACCCTTTGCTTCTGACTCTACTTAAAAATCACTGAATTAGCAGTGAAGGCTGGTGGGCCTCTTTGGTTTTGTCTACCTTAAGAGACAGAGTGTTGTTGTGTTGTTGTGGTCCCAGCTTACCAGACGTTCCACCTCCTCTCTGTCTGATGCATCATCATTACTGCTGATCATGTCTTCAGCATACTTCATGATGAGGTTGAACTCAGACTTGGGGTTGCAGTAATGGGTGAGCCGGGTGAATAACAGAGCGCTGAGCATACAGCCTGAGGTGTTGAGGTTGAGCAGAAGGAGTTTTCTCACCAGCTGGAATTTTGACATGACGTTTGTCAAAGTGTGGTAAAGCAGACGGGTGTTGGAGATGTAGAGAGGTTGGGGAGGCAGGCAGTGGGGATGGAAGAGAGGATAGGGCTTTAGACCACTTCCTCAAAGCACTTCATTATAGTGGAAGTCAGTGCTACAAGGAGATAGTTACTGAGATAAGATTTGCTAAGATATTGATGATGTGCTCCTCAAATCAGCCATGGCCAGATGGAGCACCTGCTTCTCTATGGTGGGTGTAGAGGTAATTCAGACTCAAAATCCACCCAGCTGCCTTCCATTGGCGGTTTACAGGCCTGTCTAGCTCATAAAAGACCCAGAGGTGGACTTGAGATGTTAGCCATGGTTTCTAGTTTGGCTGACATGTGTGGTTACAGTCTTTTACTACAGTGATAGCCTTGATCTACTTCGCTGTGAACGGAGTCTATGTATTCCTCCAGACAGATGTGCTAGTCATAAGTGATTGCTTCCATGAATATATTGCAGCCTGTGCTCTCAAAGCAGTGCTGTAGGGTTGTGATGGCTCCACAGAGCAAAACTCTGATGGTTCTTTTTATTGGCCGGAATAGTTTGAGCAGTGATCTGTATGCTGGGAAGAGAAAAACACAAAGGTGGTAGGAATGACCCAGGTGGGGGACAGGGATGGCTTTGTGTGAGTCACAGATGTTGGAGTAAAATAGGTCAAACATATTCCCGCCCCTTCTGGCAATGTTGGGAAAAGTGTTGTGGGTAAAACTTTGTTTCTGCTGGTTTTTAGTTTGGTATGGTTGAAAGCACCAGGAACAATGAAAAAAAAAAAACCCTTGGGGTGGGTCGTTTTTTTTGGTCGCTGATGGCATTGTGGAGCTCGTGCAGTGTCTCATTAGCATTCGCACCAGGAAGGATGTAAGCTGGCATGACCAAAATTACACTGAATTCTCTTGATAGAAAGAACCCAGCAGAATTTCACGTTAAAAAACAATCAGTCAGTGGCGAGCAATGAGTGATAACTACTGAGGCATCAACACACCAGCCTCTGTTGATATAATAGACGAAGCCCACCACCACAGGCCTTATTCAGTGTTACTGTGTTCCCTCCATGATGGTGTTATCCCTGTATCTGGATGGCTGTATCAGGGATGTTACTGTACAGCCATATTTATATGATGATAAACATGCATCAGTTCTTTATTTCAGGCTGTGTATGAGACTTTGTAGTGAGATGGAGTCTAAGGCAATCCGATTTGTTTTCTAGAGAGTCTACACTGGCCAAAAGTACAAACAGTAGAGCTACTTAGTATTAGCTTTTAACCTACAGCAGACCTCCATCTGCTGGCCTCGATTCTGGGTCTCTTCGCACCTCTTTTGACACCTTGTCTTCCAGGCAGCCGAGTCAGGTGATGCTGCGGTGGACCTTGGTTTGCACAGATTACCTACACTAGTTTTCTTTGTTAGTGGTGCTGCCATTTGTATAACAGACCACAAGATCAGTTTGCATAGTGACTGTTTTTGTTTGATTTTTGTCAATAATTAAACTGAAGATTTTTTTTTAAACAATCTTTCTAATTATTATTTCTTTTTCATAAATTTGTAAAATAGTTTTTAAATAAATGTTATACAATTCATTTTTCTATATCTTAGTCACTTTAACATCTCATGTACATTTATCATTTTATAGTCTTGAAATTATTTAAATCTCTTCTTGATTTTTGTGTTTTCATATTTATTTGTATTTTTATACCGCCATCTGTTTAGATTTATTTATTTATTCATAACTGTATGTTTTCAAAATGCATTTTCTCGTGCCTTTATTTTTATTTTCTGCATTTTCACATCATGTCACTCCTAATATGTTACTGCGCCTCCAGTTCCACACAATTTTACAGCTACATGGACAACACTAGACAGTTACAACACAATGACAGCTATTACTGTGCGAAGACTGCAATTCCATCTGTTTTGTTACCACGTTACACAACTGCCGCCTCTCTCCTCATAAATGTCAGGAGTGTAAAATGATGATGTCACTAAAATTGCCCAAACCAAATGTATTTCTGCTAAATGTGATTGTCGGGACGTAATCCTCTGGACAGTATCTGAAATTAAATGCTGTGTTTATTTCATCCTGTGGTGAAGAACACTTCTTCTTTTTTTTGCAAACAATAATCCGGTACTCTGTCATGGTAGCCTCTCCACACTGGCCTTACGCTACGGACCATAAATGTCACGGCTGTTTTGCATGTGGATGGAAAATGCTAATAAGTCTACTCATCGCTCTAAAAAAACCCAGCCTGGCTTCTTAAATGAACCTACTTGTATCCATCACAGGTTAGCGGTGCTTTAAGCCCTTCTTTGTTTGCGGCCTCATCAACATGCAGAGCTGTGTCACATTTGGAAGGTGCTACTACATCCGAGCCTGTCAGAAAATCAATACGCCATCTTCCGAAGGCTTCGGCTGTAACTCATATTGGCTTTGTGACAAACTCAGTTCAAGGACCGAGTCTTGAGATTGTTTACCACATGAAATATCTCAGAGCGTCGGGCGTGTGAGAGAAGAGCAGGATTGGGAGCGTGCACATCACACAGCGCATTGTCCTCCCTCAGTACAAAAGCAGAACCGCTGTTGCTTGTTCTCTCTGCAGCACGCTGCCTTTGTTTCTCCCTCACACACCCGTCCTGACTGCGCCTGCAGATTGTTGGAGTGTGTTTTAGACTGCTTTGTGTTTGTTATTGTTGGGAGGGCTCTTGAAGTGTTGCTCTGAATGTGCCGGTAAGACACAGTGCACAGATGTTGCAAAAAACTCAAAGCAAGAGTCAGCACGAGGATACAATGCCTCACACGTGCATGCGCACACACACACACACACACATGCACACATAGAGCGACTGCTTAAATATGAAGGCGATGCCTGTTTCTAGGTCACCGTCTCACTGACTTGACGAGTTTTCCTCTCTCGGAAAGCTTTTGAAGTGTCTGCATTGATTTGATGAATGAATTCATGATATTTTCTTACTGACAACTGATGTATTTAAAACTTTAAATTTGAAAAAGTAATTTAAACTCAAGGCCTCAATCTTCACTTGTTCTGGAGCTGTCAGCAGTCACGCACTCTCATCATTAGCAAATTGAGCTGTCATTTCTGACAGCTGTTCTCATCTGTGTTGAAATTTGACGGAGTTTCTGCTTTCTGTGTAGCTTTCGACCACATCGCGTGGTCCTCATCAAATGCTGTATCCACTCTGCCGGGGAACCTGTAGATGTTCAAACCTTTCCAATAATGGTTATCTGTGAATTTAGTGTTGAAAGGTGAGCTTTGTGGATCGTTCTTTTACTCAGGTGTTGACAGTCTTTTAGCCACATTGCAGGGTTTGCACAAGCAAGTAAAGTTTGCACTGCAGACCAGGTAGGAGAGTTCAAGTTCTAGCAGACACTTCGCAGGTCAGCAGAAGAGCCCACACAGGTGGGTGGCCCACAGGCATCAACAGAACAACCCAAGGCTGCAGCACAGAGGACAGGCCATTTAGCTGGACAGGTCTGAGGCAGGGAAGACAGGTGGGATGGGTGGAGCAGGCGGTTGCTGCCTGAAGGTTTTGCAGACAGGAAATCTCCTGGCACCCAACCTGTAGGCTGAGTAGACAGGAGAGGACGATCCAGATAACAGCATGGAGGCAAAGCAGACAGGATAACCTGGGTCTACCTAGAACGCCGGCGGTGTTCAGTGTTGAGGTAGCTTACCTGGATGACCCAGAGGATGAGGAGACAGACAGGAGTAGTGAAGGCAGCGCTTGGCTGTGCAGAAAGTTGCATACAAAGGCAGAGCCCCTCGGGAGTCCGGACAGGAAGCCTTTGGAGAAGAGCAAAGCTCTCAGGAGGCCATGCAGGAAGTTGCAGATGTAAACAGAACCCCTGGGGAGGTGGTCAGCAGCGGTGAGGAGGCGGAGCTGAGAGGCTGTCAGGCAGGACAGGCAGAGGAGCTGTGAAGGAGCCCAGCAGAGCAGGCGGTAGCAGAGAAACTGAAGCCTCTGACTTGTGGAAATCTTTATAACAAGAACATGTCACACTGTTTGTGTGTGTGTGTGCTGTACATTGTGAGCTTTGTGTATGATCTTCATAAGGCACTGCATTTGATTCTATTGTAGGTGGCTTCAGTTTAGATTTTGACTGGTATCCCTGTACTGGTCAAAGTTTACACATAAACAAAATCCACACAAAAAACTTTAGAGATGTTTGTAGCTGTAGACATGTTTATTTCTACTGTAAAGTTGTGCGTTTTAAGAGCTAGTCTATGGGAACTGATTCACAGCCTCAAGTGGCCATAAGAGGGAACTGCAGGTTGGGGCATTTGCATTGCAGCCTGTAGAGTGCCACTTGATCTCCACCCAAACAACATGTGCCAGGCTTGTTGTGGGTCTCTCCACTGTGTCACCCAGCCACTGTGAGCAGAGCTGAACCTTATAAGTTTCTGCTTACTGACTGCATGACCGAGAGGCCCACAGCAAAATATGAGCCGTGGGCCTCTATGGGTCCCCTCTGTGGATTGTTCTCTGCGAACATACAACCCAAGGCCTCTAGATTATATAATGAAGGCCTTTACCTTATTAGACCCTTGTCATTTCAGTTATAGACTGTTAGGTTACCACACAGTGTTATGGCTATATTAATCTGCATTTTATCAAATAACTTCCACACAATGAACCTTCAGGAAGCCAGAGGCTTGTTCTACCCCAACTGGTAATTCAGCTTTGGCTGATTGTTGTAGTAATTAAATTTTTCCTCTTCAGCAACACTTGTTTGCCACCAGCCAGTAGTTCTATTCTGCTGTACGTTTTCCTGCTATAATTAAACTCAAAGGATCATCTCGATGAAGTTCGCTGAAGGATCAGAACACGTAAGGAGATCATTTCAAGCTGTTCACATGAAAAATATGTGAAAAATGAGGGTAAATCCCAGCTGAAAATTGAACTGAGCTAATAAGGGCTGTGTGATTGGGGTGAAAAGGTAATGTGCAAAAAGTGTTCGTTCACAAGCGCAGCGGTGGAGTCTGCTTGTATTAGCTAATTGGCATCAGGTGTTTCTTTCAAGCCTTTAAATCCTTTCACAGCTGTAGCTATCATCAGACTAACACTCACAATCATGCACGAGCTCCAACACGACATTTCTCACTATTCCTTTACGTGCCGCCATTAACTGTAATTTTGGTTCACACACAGGACTTTTACTCACGTGAGTGTTTATTAAATTGATTCGTTAAACCAGCATTGAGCTGTCAGATAGAGATGAGGCTCTTACAGGAAATCTGACTACTTAAATATCTGCTTTCAGTAATTTAGTATTCTTCAAGCGCTTT
This sequence comes from Aulonocara sp. 'chitande type north' Nkhata Bay, assembly GCF_057382095.1. Classification (NCBI taxonomy): domain Eukaryota; kingdom Metazoa; phylum Chordata; class Actinopteri; order Cichliformes; family Cichlidae; genus Aulonocara; species Aulonocara sp. 'chitande type north' Nkhata Bay. The sequence continues at coordinate 23,641,630 of NC_141351.1, read as the reverse complement.
GATTGAGCAGGTAGGAGAGTCGGCCTTGATTTGGCACTAAGAAATGTTGACATCTGCTGACATTCAGTTTAATCGTCACTAAGACAAAAAAAGGTAAAAATCCTTGAGTTTTATTACAGTTTTTCACAATCCCTAAGACGCGTTTCTTGGAACTCGCCATTTTTTTCTTAAAAGTCCAAACACAAACGCAAATATTTCCCTTTTGGCTCTCGGAGGAGGCGGACGCACTTTTCTCCTCTCCCTTATCTTCCCTGCTTAGCCTCTTGTGTCCTTGTCTTGTCTCGTGTGTATTACTTTCCCTGGAACACTCTCTCACAGTCTGTTCTCTAAAACCTAAAAGAGAATTGTGGATTTGATCAACTGGTCTCTGAATGCTTTTGACACCCTTTTCTCAACAAGAAGTCTGGGCTCGGGAGAGCCTGAGTTCCCTGGAGGGACTTTCCCTGCCGGATACACGATGGACGGATGGCAGAAATGGAGGGTCGTGTGCCTGGCGGGACTGTCGATCGAGGACGCTGACGATATCTACCTATTCGGAACCATGATAACAGGGTTCTTGCTGATCGGAGCTGGCTTGGCCCTGGCTTATCGGAGAATTAAGAGAGCGGAACCGGCTGTTCAAACCCCCCCAAGGCTGCCCGCTGGGATTGAAACGATGGGACGAGGCGCGACTTCTCAGAATGGGCTCACTGAGTGCAGCATGGTTAAGAGCTTGGAGAAGCTTACGGCTGCCGTGAATACTCAGAATAACACCTCTGAGCGAAAGTTGGATCACATCTTGGAACAGCTGACTGCGGTCGTGAGTTCTCAGAATTGGCTCTTTGAGCAAAAGAATGACAACACCACGGAACTGAAGGTTAATAACATCATGGAAAAACTCGCGGCTCTCCAATGGGAGATTGAGAGACCAGTGTCGGAGTGTTAAAGAACAGCTTGAAATTCTCATGAGTTGTTTGCAAAAGAAAAATTACCATCATAATGAGGCTACCCCTTCGGCGCCAGCTGTGGGCTCGAGGCTGGAGCCGAACAAAAACTCCCTGATAACGATTGTGTTGAGTCTGTTCCTTCCCATTCCATGCAAGGCCACCTGGGTTGGCTGGAAGACTGTTTACTTAGCCTGGCAGGGCGAAGGACACTGTCTCAGCTGAACTCTGGACACGCACACATACATATACTGATACTGATAAGCACTCACTGACGCATCGCCCTCCCTACCCCGGATCCAACGCCACCTCCAACGCTTACCTCCCCTCTGATGTGGACATCGGGTCAGTTGGAGGCGCAGTTGAAAGATTGCAGCGGTCCCAGATCAGATGTACACACTGGAACTCTTTCCCATGTTGCTGTCTGTGTTTATTGTGCTATGGTGTGTTGATATCTGTGCACTCCTGTATTATCCTTTTGTGTTACACATTTCGATGTCTTTTTTCCTCGCTACCTAGCCTGACCTGTCTCCCCAATGTGATGTTTGTGTATTGTATGTACGGTCGGCAAGGTCTCGGTCTGTCATCTCGGTTGTGGGCAAAAAACCTGGAACTGACAAATAAATGCTATCTCTCATCTCATTTCATAATGCATTCACGTGGACCTCTTACTCTTCTGGTAACATCTCAAAAAAAGATCATTACACAGCCTTATCTGTCCCAAAACTACACAAAGTCTCACAAACCAACCATTCAAAACAATAATGCTGCTGAACATCATTACACAATACATAAAAAATTGAAAACTCAGTGTTCAGGATATGCAGCTTGAGTTTTTGAAGCTGTATGTGGCTCGTCTTTAAATTCAACAAAAAAAGAGACAAAAACTTGAAATAAGAATAGAAATGGGTCTCTCACCGCCACTCACGCTCCCCAGCCTGCTTTATATTTCATGAAACATGAGTTTAAAGTAAAGACTTGAGAGTACGGTGCCAACAGATGATCTACTCTTTAACATACTCCCCCATTAACATGGGAAAAGAAATAAAACATGTTCAGTGCTTATATTTTATACCATATTTTTTTCATCATTCATAATCTACTCACTTTTTTCTCATCAATTAGAATTATAAGAAGTATGAATCACAACATTCACAACATGAGTAACTCAACCGAGACACGTGGGTGTCATTTTATCCTTTTTCTATTCTTAAAATGTAGAAAATTTTAAGAAATTTTGTGCAAATGTTTTGTTCTCAAACCAATCAGATCACCGTATTTGGCAACAAGTGCACGCTGCTCTGGGCCACTCGGTTTCTCTGAAGTTATTTCTCTGCCTCCTCAGATGTGGTCCACACTCAGCCAAAAAGCTCAATCTGCCCCACTGGCGTCCTGAAATATGTACGAAAGCGGCCACAATACTGCTTCAACTCCTGGTTCAAACCATGAAATTCTCCCTGATTCTTTCTTCTCGTGAGAATCGATGGATCCAGAATCTCAGTTTCCTCCTTTTCTTGTTTAGAAACATCGGGACTAGCTCGTCATCGCTTGAAGTTGACTGTTTTTTTTTTTCACAGTGCATTTTTTAAGGACAAATTATTCTCTAAACGCAACTCACTCGATATGTATGTACTTTACGAGACCAGTTTGCATCCGAAAAATTCAGTTTCATGTCATGTTTTCACAATGTGGCCTTTAGACAAAATATATAAAAACTGGATGTAACTTCTGGGTCTGAAGAGTTAAACTCACAGCGCCTTTAACTGGCATTCTTTTTTTTATGTCCAGCAGGGGGCGACTTCTCTGGTATCAAAAGACTTCCTGTTGTATAGTCTTTGGGAAATTAGCCGTCTCCTTTGATCTGTGACCTCTGTAAATACTTGCCTGATTAGTTTATGGGCACAATCAAAGGTTTTAGTTCATACTGAATATCATAAGAGGTCCATTTTATCACTAATGTTACTATTAGAGTAAGAAAGGAAGACTATCCAGTGCACGCTCACTGAGCTGATGAGCATGTGGTGCTCCTCGTTTCTCAGCCAGATCTTTCCCTTGTTTTGAATCTGGTTTGAAAAAGCCCAGATGGTAAGGATGAAAACACTCAGAAGAAATTTAATTTATATAAATATCTGTATATGTATGATATAAGGATGAAGTTGACATTTTGTGCTTGAATGCTAACAGCAGCAGGTATTGATTATTGCACATTAAGATATAAAGAAACCCCACTGTGTGCATGTGTGTATTCACACGTGTGCATTCACTGCTGCTGAGAGTCTGACAGCAGCTGGAAGGAAAGACCTCCTTCACACACTGTGGGTGCAGCAGCCTGTCACTGAAGGAGCTGCTCCGTGCTGTCAGAGTGACCTGCACAGGACGGGAGGTGTTCTCTAACAAGGGTGACAGCTTATCCACCCGTCTCCTGTCACTCACGACCTCCACTGGATCAAGAGTGCAAACCAGAACAGAGCTGGTCTCCTTGAGCAGCGATCCATGTGAATTCTGTGTATGTAGAAATGTAAATGTCAGCTTGACCTCATTCGACTGCCAACCAAGGACTGAAGACTGACTGCGTCTCATCGCCGTGTTAACGTCATGCTACCTCATCAAAGTTGCTTTAAAGATGGCAACTGGTCGCAGACGTGGCCCCTGTTTTCAATGCAACAATTTCAGCTGTTACATCATACGGTTGATGTTTCATAATTATGCATTAAGTGTGAACACATTTGAATGGCTGTATTTAACAAAGGGCACCTTTGCTGTGGTAGTTTTGAATCATTGTGCAAAAACGTGTTTGACTGAGTGCGAATATGTTTTGCAGAAAGGTGAATGAGACCTGAACACTGTGTGAAATGAGGTGACAACTTTGACAATAGCGATTCATTCAATAAATAAGCTTCCCAGACAGCATTTTGCTGCTGAGTAACATCAGCTGACTGTCTGAAATGAAATGAAAGTCGTGTGGGTGTCAGCAAAGCGAAGTTTGTCTTTATTCATCATTTTATCGATTAGAGTCAAATTAAACTAAACACTTTTCATCAGAGAAGAGTGTTAATGAAAAATATTCACCATCACGACCCCTGAACTGCTCATCGCTGTAACATTTCCTGCTTCATTATTACCTCAAAGGATCATCTCAGTGGAGTTTGCTCAATTACAGGATCAAACACATAAGAGGATCATTTCCAGCCATTCAAAGGCATTTAAACTCATAAAAAAATGTGTTAAAGATATACACCACGATGAAAACTTAAACTTCTGACCTCTTGCCGGGGAGTCTATTTCCTATCCTCCGAGCGCACCGACACTGGTGTCAGCGCATCACAGGTTTGTAATGCTCACTCTGGTGGGGGGCACAGAGGTGATGGTTGTGACAGTGCAGACACGTTAGGTTCACATTGCAATTAATGAGAAAGAATTTCATTGCAGAGAAACATAAATGGCTTCGAAGGCTCAAAGAACGTCAGGGACACGATTATAAATCGACACAATGCCGGAGTCGGCTATGAGAGAAGGTGACAACAGTCGATGTGATTATTTTTAAATAGAAGAAATATGAAAATCATCAGTTGCTCCTAGTCTGGAGCTCCATGCAAGATCTTTCCTCATGGGGTGAGGAGGATGATGATGAAAAAAGTGGTGGATGAGCGAAAAACTATACAGGAGGAGCTTGTTAACCTGAAGGCAGTAGGAACACAGAGCTCTACGCCATAATGGAGTGAAATCTTACATCGCCCACAAGGTCCCCTGCTCATGTACATACCCATCATAAGTTTGCCAGTGAACATCTACATGCTTCAGAGGAAGTGCTGTGGTCAGATGGAACCAAAATCAAACTCTAAATCAGAGGAAGAGAAATGCTGAGTACGAACCAAAGAGCAGCATCCCCACAGTAAAGCACAGAGGTGGAAACATTATGCTCTGTGGCTGTTTTCCTGCTGAGGGTTCAGGACGACTTCACCATACTGAAGGACCAGCAGAAGGGGTCGTGTACACTTCTGTCCCTCAGCTAGATCACAGAAGATCTGAAGTTGGGTTTAACAGCATGGTAATGACCCAAAACATATCACCAAGACAACAAAAGAGCGGCTAAAGAAGACTCACGTTAAGGTCATGGAGTGGCATCGCCAGACTTCAGTCCTACAAAAGATCTGTGGAGGGAACTAAAGCTTCGAGACGCCAAGAAACCTGAAGGATTTAGTGTTTCTGTACAGAGGAGTAGGCCAGAATCTAGAAATGTCTAGTTTTGTGGTTGCAAATCAAATTATAACTATTAGGAAATTTGTGTTTTTCTGGATTTGTGGTTTATATTATGTCTCTTTCCATTAAAATAAAAGGACTGTAAAAATGTGAGACCGTTCATTTAATGCTCGCGGTGCAGCTGGATGTTCAGAACTATTTCAAAGCAGTGGACAATCAAATATTGCATTAAAAAAACAAAGACGTGCATTTGTTTTCTTCACTGGAATAATGTGATCAAGATTTCTTACTTGATAAAAGACAGTCTGACGTGACCTCTGTTGCACAATCCACATTGCAGTTCCATTTCTTCCAGTTCTGACTGAAGAATTAACATCAGTGTTTTAACCATGTTTTCTGGGTTAGGACGCCAAGACATGGATTCAGAGAACTGGAGTTACTGGTTTATCGAGAAAAAAGAGATAAATGATCTAAAAGATCTATTTATTTTTCTTCCAGCTGTCCTTTAATGTTTTCCACTCTGTAGAAAGAATATGAACAGCTTCATTAATGCAATTAGAAATAACTTTTTCACTCCAGACCATCTTCTGTCTGAACTCGTCGCAGGATTCGTCTGCAGGTTTTCACCGCTGAGTGCTCTCGTGAGAACGGGGCGTTTATCGGGACCTTTTACGGGGACCGGACACATGCTGATTACATAAATGTGTTACGCCTGCTTTGTCATCCTCCATGCATCTGGAATGACCCTTGGCACCGCTCTGCACACACACTCGCACACCGACACGCAAGCACACACAGGATTGTGTTGAGTCTCCAGCACTGGGGATGTTTCATGCCTTGATTGAAGATAAATTGTGTTTCAGATTAAACCAGAAGGAGGGGAGGGGGTGGACTATATTGTGCTTGATGGTGAACTCCTCCAGCTGCAGGAAGAAGGGATTAAAAAAGACCATCTTACACAACCTTCTTGAAATAAACCCGGGTGGCCCCTCACAAAATCTACACTGAGAACAAATCACACGGCTCCACTGCAGCATGCACGGCACCTGTCAGGGATATTTTTTAGCACCTGACTGCTAGTCTCACAGACAAGCATGCATGCAGCTAGAAGCAGGCTAAAGAGTGGAAACAGTATCCTAACCACATAACCCAGTTTGTTATGGTCCCCCTGTTGCCACTACTGACACTTCAAGAGATAGCATACTCAGGGGAGGGCACTGTCACCTTGGATAAAGGCATCTTTTGATTAATGGCTCTCCGCACGTCACTGGGTCTAAAGAAAGCTTTAGCGCACTGTGCATGAAGCATTTTGTGCACTCAGAGCCTCAGCGGTGTGGTTTTTGGCAGACATGGCATGAGAGTGTAATATCACATCTGATCATTTAATAGTTAAAATATGAATCAGGATCAGAATGAATACAGCCAGGAGAACTTCAAAACTAGTACAGGGCAGGAATTAACAGTTATTCTGACACATCATAATAAACCTGTGTTTTATGGCATACAAAAAATAAAGGGGTTAAGTAAATGTTCAGATTTGGCTGTTTTTGTCTACTCGAGAGATTAAAAAATGGACAATAACCAGAACATCTGAATATAATTATACCTGACAAGCTGGGATCAGAGGATATTTGACAGCTTTCCGTCATAAAATGACTTAAAATTGTTTCCCAACTTGTTTTGGCGCACGATCACTTAAAGTGAAGCAATGCGGACAAGAACAAGCGTTTCAGCCCAAGAACAATTTCCCTCAAAGACTGTTAAGTTTGAAAGGTTTCTGGGGCCCCAAAGAAGGTAAAAGCTGCTATAATTTTATATTTATGTTGGGCAGCTCGGTCTCACGACCTCTAATCTGTTTCTGGACACAAATTTACATCTGCCTGGTCTCATATGCTCTGATTTGTGTTAACGTATTGATAATAAATATTTTCCACTGTTGTAGAGTGAAAGAAATTCCACATTTGGAGGTTGGAAGATTTGATAGAGGAATAAATCATTTCCCCACTTACACCAGACGCCACAGCTGAAGTCATACAGCACACAGATTTTTAAAAATTCATTATTACATTACATTCAACTTAAAACTCATTATTTGTTTAACACTTTATCATTTTAACATGTTTTATTCTTTATTATTAAAAATGATTTAGTTACGTCTAGAGAGAGATGATAGTTTTGAGTAAAATACAGTGGTTACCACTCTTTTTGTGTTTTCCTGGGTTCCTGTTACAAAATCATGACTGCAATGAAAAAATAAACTCTATCTCACAAATTAATACATTATTTTTTGAGACCGGCCTGATTACAGTGGGGCAAAAAAGTATTTAGTCAGCCACCGATTGTGCAAGTTCCCCCACTTAAAATGATGACAGAGGTCAGTAATTTGCACCAGAGGTACACTTCAACTGTGAGAGACAGAATGTGAAAAAAAAATCCATGAATCCACATGGTAGGATTTGTAAAGAATTTATTCGTAAATTAGGGTGGAAAATAAGTATTTGGTCACCTCAAACAAGGAAAATCTCTGGCTCTCACAGACCTGTAACGTCTTCTGTAAGAAGCTTTTCTGTCCCCCACTCGTTACCTGTATGAATGGCACCTGTTTGAACTCATCATCTGTATAAAAGACACCTGTCCACAGCCTCAAACAGTCAGACTCCAAACTCCGCCATGGCCAAGACCAAAGAGCTTTCGAAGGACACCAGGAAAAGTATTGTAGACCTGCACCAGACTGGGAAGAGTGAATCTACAATAGGCAAGCAGCTTGGTGTGAAAAAATCAACTGTGGGAGCAATCATCAGAAAATGGAAGACATACAAGACCACTGATTATCTCCCTCGATCTGGGGCTCCACGCAAGATCTCATCCCGTGGGGTCAAAATGATCATGAGAACGGTGAGCAAAGATCCCAGAACCACACGGGGGGACCTGGTGAATGACCTGCAGAGAGCTGGGACCAAAGTAACAAAGGTCACCATCAGTAACACACTACAACGGCAGGGAATCAAATCCCGCAGTGCCAGACGTGTTCCGCTGCTGAAGCCAGTGCATGTCCAGGCCCGTCTGAAGTTTGCCAGAGAGCACATGGATGATACAGCAGAGGATTGGGAGAATGTCATGTGGTCAGATGAAACCAAAGTAGAACTTTTTGGTATAAACTCAACTCGTCGTGTTTGGAGGAAGAACAATACTGAGTTGCATCCCAAGAACACCATACCTACTGTGAAGCATGGGGGTGGAAACATCATGCTATGGGGCTGTTTTTCTGCCAAGGGGACAGGACGACTGATCCGTGTTAAGGACAGAATGAATGGGGCCATGTATCGTGAGATTTTGAGCCAAAACCTCCTTCCATCAGTGAGAACTTTGAAGATGAAACAAGGCTGGGTCTTCCAACATGACAATGATCCAAAACACACCGCCCGAGCAACAAAGGAGTGGCTCCGTAAGAAGCATTTGAAAGTCCTGGAGTGGCCTAGCCAGTCTCCAGACCTCAACCCCATAGAAAATCTGTGGCGGGAGTTGAAAGTCTGTGTTGCTCGGCGACAGCCCCAAAACATCACTGCTCTCGAGAAGATCTGCATGGAGGAATGGGCCAAAATACCAGCTACTGTGTGTGCAAACCTGGTAAAGACCTATAGTAAACGTTTGACCTCTGTTATTGCCAACAAAGGTTATGTTACAAAGTATTGAGTTGTATTTTTGTTATTGACCAAATACTTATTTTCCACCCTGATTTACGAATAAATTCTTTACAAATCCTACCATGTGGATTCATGGATTCTTTTTTTTTTCACATTCTGTCTCTCACAGTTGAAGTGTACCTCTGGTGCAAATTACTGACCTCTGTCATCATTTTAGGTGGGGGAACTTGCACAATCGGTGGCTGACTAAATACTTTTTTGCCCCACTGTATATACAGATGCAAAAGTGCTAAAAACTGCAGTGAGGGAATTTCTAGCATTTTACTGATCACACTAATTAGCAGATCTCTGTGTCTGCAGATGCACCATTACAGTTGTCACAGTCTGGCGGTGGCAGACTGTATTAATTGTGAAGAGTGGACCCAAAATGCAGACACGAAGAAACTTGGACCAAAGCTTGAGTATTAACAAAAAGCGAGCCGTTTAATAAGGCTGGTAAAAAAGGTACAAAGAAAGGGCAAACTGAAGTAAACTAACATCAACCTAAACTGGGAGAACTAAATAAACAACAAGAAAAACTTAGACATGAAACTTGGAAACATGACATGGAAACCTTGGCGTGAACAACAGACGACCTGACCAGGAGTGAACAGAAACACAGAAATACACACAAGGGTGATTAGGGGAAGTGGAAACACATGGGGAAACAGCTGACACTAGTCTGACATAAGGAGACAAAGGAAGCAAAGCTGACTACACTGACATAGGACACAGACCTTCAAAATATAACAGGAAACATGGGACGCAGACAAGACAATATAAACTTGACAACATAAGACACGCAGCATGAAACACATAAGGGGCAAAGGGAGAGGGAAACTTAAATACAGCGGTAGAAAACACAAATGGAAACTAATAAACAATTTAGCTACCCTAAAGAACTCATACATATCATCCAAATAAACTAAAACTCAAAACGCTGGGTCAACAGACCCAGGAACGTGACAACAGTTTATGGTTGAAGCCTGCTAAACGAGCTTCCTTCCATCAGATGTTAACTTGTTAAAAGGGGGATCAACAATTCTCATCCAAATATATTCACTACTAGATCTAGAGGGAAAAAACGCTAATGCTAATGAGTGCCGTCACTGTTGCTGTAGCCAGCTTTTATTAAACACGTGACTCCCACACGCCACCTGCGACTCTCAAGCGAGGGATGAACGTCCTTCTTCAAATAGATGTTTTCTTACTTGGTGTTTGTTGATGATGGTTGAGAGTAATAACTGCTCCCACATGAGTCCAAACATAAGACCACAGCATGACTTGCATTACTTTCATACTCAATGAATTATTTCTGACCATTCTGACCCTTGCATGGGGACATTGCTCTGGAAGAGCCTTGTTTCTTCAGTCGTGTTTTTAATGACCAGCAGGGGGCGACTTTTAAAGTCCCGTGTTTAGAAATGTACAGGAAAACATCCCTTTGGTTCACGTGCCCTGTGACCTCAGTAAACACAGTCCTGATGAGGTTTTGACTGTTTCAGGTCTTACTGAATACAACATGATATTAAACTTAAAAATTATGCTGACAGTTACAGTGATATAGATATAAAGCAGGACAACCGTGTGACTGAAAAGTTGGTTTTAAAAAAACCAACTCAATTACATAGAAAACCCTCATGTCAAGGCTTCATAAAAGGCGATGACACTTTATTACCAACTTTTATATATAGTTTATGTCCAAGCCTCATATGTCCTTGGCTAATACAGTAAAAACCCACCCAAGAGGAGATCTATTCAGAGTAATACTGACTAATAATAATAATAATAATAATAATAATCTTTTTTTTCTTATCCTCTAACCTCTCTGGGACGCCCCACGCACACTAATGAGAACTTTAATATTAAGATTATTTGTAATTATTTTAATTGCTGGAGTCGCAAATTCATTCCCACTGAGATTTTATTTACAGTGATTTTGACGCTCATTTGTACTGAGTTGTATTTAAAAAGATCCCCGGGGATGCTTAACTTTATTGACACACTGGGAACCATCTGTCGATCTTGGCTCACAGCGAAATCTGTTGACTCTGCGCTCTGGCACTAATTCGTCAGGAAACGGGGGCACATGATAAAAGGGTTCCCTTCTCCTGGATGCTTGATAAGAGCACAGCGATGCGCGCGGAGCCTTTCACAAGCAGCTCACCCCGGGCTCGTCTGCTTTTAACTTTCTCGCAGCAGTGACGTCTAGATTGCGCGGGGGGGTTAAAGATTAGGGTCTGGAACACGGGCAGTCATTGCATAATTAACTCCACGCAGAGGAATCGAGTTATTCCTCAGTCACACTGGATACACTCGACAAAGTGGCACAACGTGGGGGCGTTGTGGGGACGCTGTGCACCACCGCGGCGGCTCCGCGCAGGAGTCAGAAGCTGGATGGGAAGCCGGGCGGACGTTAGGCTGTAGCTCGGGGAAACCTGACGTGAAACCATGCGTGGAAAAGGAGTTTTAGTTCGTGGGCAGCTTTAAAGGTGCGATAGTGTTTGTCTGGATTCCGGTCCTGTTCACGGAGGCAGCGATTTCACGGGAAACCGACCCTACCAGAGAGGTGACAGGCTGCTACACCCCAGCTCCGCAGCTCCTCATTAAATGATCCTGACAGTGTCTAACCTCTGACATTACCCGGACATCTACACCCGGCCTAGCCACGCGGTTGTATTTTTTTTCTGGGTACAGTTCAGTCAACACCATCAGAAAACTGCGCTGCTGGGACTTTTTCCACTCCCAGTAACAAGGATAAAATACTTCAGTGAAGTAACAAGAAGACATTTAGTTCCACACATGGAAATTATGTGAAAAATAAAAGGCCTGGAAATGCGTCGCAAATGCTTTTATCTGCTGGGGGTAAGTTCTGCGTCTTTTTGCGCCTCCGCTTCGTCTTCTCGCCTTTGGACATTTAATTAAAACGTCCTAATAACAGCTCGGGGAAATCTGTGCTGTTATCGCTGATTGCAGTTGAGCACAGTCTTGGTGTGAAGGCTTTAACACTACCCCCCCATCCAGATGTCGGGTTTGGATATTGTCTCTGTCTCAGATTGCTATTTTAAATCAATTTTCATTAAAGGGACGAGAATCCGAGTTTGTCTGAGCTAAAATGTTTTAACAAGGACAATCTCTCTCTCTCTCTCTCTTTTATGTGTAAATATATAGTTATAGCACTTTGCATCCTATGACTTTAACTAAGCGCTGAAGCTTTGCTGAAGCGTGCCGGTGCGTTTTTACTTGTAAACACTGAAACTTGAACCAGGACTTTGGGTTAAGGTGGCATGAGAAAAACGATCCCAATGGCACGATTCCATACCCTCTGAAACCGGAGCTCAAGCACTGGTGAAGAAAAGGGGCAAAAAGCGGATCTGGGACACATTTCTGAGATGAAACTGGGTGTTTTAATGCAGCAAGTGCACTCCTTTAATATCGAACAAGAAAAGCGAGCGCGGTGATGTTGAAATTTCTCCAGCCCCATAACGCTGAGATCTGATATCACTCATGCTGTGACCCCTTCGTAGCAAAATGGAGAGCGAGCTGAGGCAAGAATAGGGACATGTGATTTGTTGCACTCACTTGCTGATGTTGTAGATGCCCGAGGTGAATTATTTCATCCACCTCCTGCCCATTGTGCAAAGTGCTGCTGCACTAAGAATAGTCAAGAATCCCGTGAGCCCTTTTTTAAAATCCCCCTGCTTTCTATTCGCGTCCCCATTGTTGTGATTTAAGACCCCACACTCACAGCAGCTCGCGTACTGAATGTCTACTGAGGTCATAAAAGAACAAACACCGGACTGTGTGCAGCTTTAAGGTGCGTGGATTTCTGTGCTGGAAATGGGGCCATTTAACGGTGTGGAAAGTAAAAGTCATGCGTGCAACATTTTATACAGTTAAGGAGTGAAGTATTTGCGTAGTGGTGCCTTTGCACACTCACCTAAATCAGATTAATGTCTGCATTATTGCATTGTTTGCACTGAATTATAGATGGAGCCGATCACATTTAGATGCAAAGCTGGGTGGCTGTAACTTCTCTTAAAATCTATTTTAATATATGTCACCACTTTTAGATACCCATCTGAGTTTGAGTAGGAAGCTGTTGGCAAGCACACCTTGAACAGGATGCCATCACAGAGCGATGTCACAAATCTACTCATGTGTTTGGACTGTGAGGAGTGTAGGGAGAACCAAAGACTGTATATAAAAGATGGGATGCATATTAAAGCTTCCGCATTAGCGTTTTGGCTGAAACTATGTATTCAGGTTTTTGGAAGCACGAGTTACCATATTTGAATAAAAGTATGGAGTGCTGATTCATCAGCTAATTCTGATGTAAACATGCTTTTAAATCAGTTAATGTTAAACATTTCCATATGGGAGTCTGTGAGGATTAGAGGAACTGCACATTTGGCACCAGTTCCACTCAGTTTTTCTCCAGAGCAGGTTGTTGGTTGGGTAGAACCTACAAGCTTTCCACAGAAAATCAGCAGCCAATCAGGAGCTTCAAACCAGGTATCCTCTTACAGTTAAGGCTCTACTGAGCGCCCTTCAGCAGGTGTAAGTTTCACAATGACAGATCTTTACTAAATAATTCAAAGTGATGACATAATTATGATGTCTTTATAAGTAGAATGATAATAGCTATTTCACTGCTTTGTTTACTGTGTTTTGTCTCATTTGTGGATACTTACAAGTATCGAGAAATGGAGAGAGACCGAAGTTTGCGAAACACTGCATCACGTGAAATACAAACACGATCCAGAGATTTAAACGTTACGGTTATTGTAGGTACCTGTATGTGGCGACACCCTTATCACTGCGTGTTCTTCATAATAAAAACAATAGATTCCACATTATGCTGTGCCATTGTTCATATACACAAACAGTGTCTCCACCTGCTTTTATTTTGAATAGATTTTTATCATTCTCGTGCCAGAGCTGCCTCGTTCAGTCACGTTTGAGCGAGCAGCAGGAACGTTCGAGCAGAGTGACATTTCGCAGGTGAACCACACCTCAAACCTGCATCTGTTTTTTCCCGCTTCAGCATTTTTCCTCATGCTGGTTAATAAATCTCAGTCGAAAGCTGGTTTACGACTCTGCAGCAGATCCATGCCGGAGGACCCTTTAAAAGTGGAGACGGTTTTCAGCTGTAAATGCAGCCAAACTGATTCTCTAAATTAAAAGGAAAAGGATTAAAAACTGAATTAGAGTAAATACTGGAGGCATTGATCCGTCACTTTGTTGGCAAGAGCAACTGTGAATCATTCTGAATAGACTGTATGCCATAGCAGTAGATTGTTTTTATGTAGATACAATCTCAAATTTAAAAAAAAAAGGGCAAGAGGACTGTAAGCTGTAAAAAAGAAAGACTTTATTATGATCCGTATATGCATGAAAAGAGGCATTAAATGGCACATGGGACCCAGGAAAGTCTGGGATCAGCAGCTTTGTGCCCGTCCTCAGGCATCCATCCCGAGCGTGCCCACTTGGGAAGCCTCTTCCTCCACTGTTTTTATGCAGTGTCCTCATGTGATGTGGATCATGTGATTCAAACAAGAAGTGGAGATTTGTTTGTTTTATTTTTTTCTTTTGGGGTTTTTTTCAGTTCAGTATCTGATAGAGTAAAATAAATGCTTCTGAAACATCAGTACATCACTGGCGGTATACTCTTTCATGCATATGGTACTGAAATACTGCTTTTGGGATTTTGTCAATATGCACCTGTCCACAGTGAACCCTGCCTCTTGTTCTGTGGCAGCTGGACTACAGGCAGGGTAGCCACCCATTTAATAGTAAAAATACTTAAAACAAGGATGCTTTGTCATCTTTGTCATGATATAGTATCATCCTGATTCTGTATTAAGTTTATTACTTGTAAAGATGCATTTTATTGGCAAAAATAAAAAATAAAAAATTTAAACTGCAATTCCTCTAGTGACCACTTGAGGCGCGGTCCAAAAGTGAGTCAGTCTCTATGGAAGTTTTCCATGTGACATCATACAGACATTGCTCAGGAGTTGTCTACCATGTTAGATGTGATATAGCCACCACTGATGGGGAAAAAGGTATATTTTTGGTTGCAAACCGGGGGCTTCTTGTTTATGATTGCTGGAGGATTGTAGTGGTTCCCTGTAGTTTGCATAGAAGATGCCAACTTGCCTGCAAAGGCGCGCTGCACACCAGTACCCAAGCTGCAAAAAGAAAACAAAAAAAGAGACAAAAGCAGCACAAACTGCAAACAGACAATGTTCAAGTTCAAAGGTCCAACTTTATTGTAAGGGAAACAGACCAGAGGTTACCAGAGGGTCACTGTCCGTCTCCAAGCCTGTGCAGATGAGTGCTGAATAATCAATTTCCCAGCAATTCCCCAAAGTCCAGCAGCAACTCATCAGCTGGTCAGGGAATACACATTTTTCCCGCTTGACTGGTGGCTGCCTTTGGCCTTTGTGGCATCATGTCTGATAATTTCAGTCACTGAAATTGACCTCGTGACTAAGTTTTGTGGTTTTGGAGACTTTTTAAAATTATGAAATAACAAATTATTATTGTTCTAATAATAACGCTTCCTGTGAGGTAAACAACAAGTCTGTGCTCCAGTTTTGGTTTTACTCGTCTGTTGCACCTGCACAGTTTATAGATGCATAAACAGCGTCCAACCCACAGTGGAAATATGGCCACTTCTGAATGCAAAAAACAAAGTGATGTTGATCCCAGATGACAAATCAAGGCTTTAAATCAGTCAGTGACTGAACCGTCTTCTGTAGCGCCCTCTGTGTGTCAAAGCTGGCATTACTTTGCATGTCTTTCTCATTAATGCCTAAGGACTACTGCTTAGTGTTCACCTTTTCCTCTTTTAGTTCCGTGTTTGTCTTTGATGTTTCTTGTGCCAGACTTATTGCCACTTCCTGTTTTATTTTGGAAAGTTTTTTATGTGTTGGTCTTCCTGTCTTTGTCTTTTTTCCCCACGTTTTATGATTGTTTTCTCCACACTTGCTTGTTTCACCTTTGTCAAGTTATTCCTGTGTATTAGTTGGTAGTCCTGCTTCTTTTCTGCCCACTCTTATTGTTTCTTTTTTTTTTTTTTTTTTGCTTCTTGTTTACAGTGTGCAAAAATCCACCAAGCCAATCTTTTTTTTGTTTGGGATACTCATTCCTTCATCCTGAACCTGCGTCCTTTCCCTGAACTTTGGATGAACATTTCACACCAGGTGTTTGGGACTAATGACCCAAGCCTGTCCTTTACATGAACCTCAACGATTTGACGCGGTTAAATCACACATAAAACGTGGAAAACATGCACACATGACATACGAGGTGTGGGCCAGAAGCAGTGTGACATTTATACACAGGTGAGTGCGTACAGTAAAGGCCACTTAAGAGTGTTTCTAAACTCTTTCAAGACCAAATATAATTTTCTAGAGAAATTAACAGAAGCTAAAACGGTTCATATGCATTCATGGCAAAAGATGACTTTTTGCTGCCCTGTATTTCTAGCGAGTCATTAGAATTTCTTCTCCAGTTAAAGAAATTAATCATGAAACTGTGATGTTACAGAAAACAAAGTTTAAACTCTGAGTATTTCTTTCATTTTGATTTGAAAAAATCCTGCTGTTTACATCGTGTGTCAGTTTGTAATTAAATGGAAGGAGGTGGATGGTCGGTCTCTGCACCCTGATACCTGCCCAGGACTCACTGAGCGTGAAACAGACACAGCAAGCGACCCAGAAAAACCTTCCATGAAATCTGGGCCGCTCTAGCATTTTATATGATGTGACTTCATACAGTGTGAATGCTTGACGCTGCTGTGACCAGCAGGTATGAATGTGCTTTTGATACAGGAAAAAAAGTGAGGATTTTTGATGAATTTAAAGCACCCTTTCCTCCATTTTTCTCTCTGAAAACGGGTGAAATGTTTAACGTTTCAGGTGCTGTATTATTAATGGGGATGTTTTATTTACGGAGGAAATGAAGCATTGGCTTCGCAGGTAATTGTAGCCGCACCCTCTTGGATCCGCAGGGATCAGCCTGTATGCTCAAGGACAGCTGGGCGGAGATGTAACAGAGTTTGGGGTCACTCTGAGAGGCTGAACAAAATCAAAACTAATGATATTTTACAGTTTGTGTCTCTTCCGCCGCGTGTAGAAGGGTGCTGACAGATGCTGTGAATTCAGCAGTGAATCAGCTGTTAGATGTCACTGGTGCAGAACTATTTTTTTTCTTGTTGTGTCGCCAGCCTTCATTATTTGGATGCTTTCCAGTCGAGTCACTGGTCCAGGACGAAGGGATTTCAGTTGTGTTTGGATGAAATATTAATCCAACCACTGAATTCCACTGTGCTGGCATTTAACAAAGCCATAAATACAGGTTCTCCTGTTCTCCGTCCCGGAATAGAGCAGATGTTATCTAATGCTGTTATCAACTGTCGTCTCTTGAGACCCAGAGTCTGTAGTTTTAAAGAAAAATCTGCATTATTCAGTGTTTTCACCTCCTGCATAGCTGAAAAAAGGCTGATAGTAGCGCGATCCAGTAACAGAAAGACTTTAAATTTAGCATCAAAAGTCTTTAAGAAGTCATTTCTTCGTATCAGTGAACACAAGATTAGTGGGCTATGAGTGCAGATGATGAAATGCTCCAAATTTTGGGGGCATTTGCAGCTGTTAATTTATGCATCATCCACTCGAGGGACAGAAGGCAGTTACTGATTTTTAAAACAATACACAAATACCATAAAGGTCTTCCACACTGATATGATTTTGTTTTAAAAAGACCACCTGCTCTCATTCCTAATGCATCGAATACAGCTGCTTTCCTCCAGGCTTCTGGCTCTTGTGTTCAGGCAGTTGTAAGACACAATAAAATGTTCATAAAGGAACCCACGTTTAGGGTGAACTCACACAAGCTAATGATACACAAGCATGTTTGATCCCTAAAGTCCAGTTGTTTTTTCTGATTGGATCTAATGACAAGTCTTAAGGAACTTGTTACATACAATCCTGTAAAAAAGTGTTTTTCTCCTTCCTGATTTCTTAGATTGTTGCATATTTGTCACCTTATATATTTCAAATCATCACACAAATCTCAATATTAGACACAAATAACCCAATTTAATACAAACCTACCACACCTGTGTGAAAGAACAGCTGCTTCCTAAACATAATAACTGCTCGTCTCAGTTTTGGCAAGAACTCCAATCAAGCATGTGCGATAACTGGCAATGAGACTTTCACAGCACTGTGGAGGAATTTTGGCTCCCTCTTCTTTGGAGAATTCTTTTAATTAAGCCACATTGGAGGGTTTTCCAGCATGAGCCATACCAGAGCATCTTGATCTGATTTTTAAGACTTTTGACCAGGCTACTCTAAAACCTTCACTATTTCGAGTCATTCAGAGTGCTCAAAGAGTGGATCACTGTTCTGTTACATATCGAAGTCCTGAAGCAGCAAACAGCTCCAGGCCATCACACTTCCACCACCATGTTTGACCGTTGGTATGATCTTCTTGTTAGTTTTACGCCAATGCAACAGAATTGAAAGTTCAGCCTTTGTCTCGTCAGTCCACAGAGTATTTTCCTAAAACTGTGTGGGGGCTCTCACTGTGGTTCACTGGAGTACCTTAGAAATGGCTTTGCAACCCTTTACGGACTGACAGATATCAGTGATGTTGTTTCTCAGCTGTTTCTTTAGATCATCGTATGATGTGCCGCACTTTTGTCGGGCAGCTTCTGTTTAAGTGGTTTCTTGATTCAACAGGTCTGGCAGTAATCAGGCCTGTGTGTGGCTCATGAAATGAAACTCAACCTCCAAAAAAAAAATGCAGTTAATCATACAGTGAGCGACGAATCAAGAATTATCTTTTTTTTCCTTTACACTGGACCAGCTCTGTTTGTGTAGCTTCTTTCCCTTTAAAACAGACTCGTTATGTTAAAACTGCATTTGTATTTAGTCTAAAATTTAAAATTTGAGGTAAAAACTTTTTCCCAGCTCTGTTAAGATTACTTCTTTTAACTGTTAGTAATACTTCATATTACAGAATCACCTGCTGAGAACGGCAACTTTTTTGTGCTTTTGTTGAACTTTGGCACAAAAGTTTGCACACTTTGGTTATCCTGACCGAACTGACATCACCTCGCTGCATATCGAGTTCATATTGGTAGCATCTCCACTATATAACCAGCAGCAAGCTTATTAATTTCCTTGGAGTGAAGCTAGCCGGATGCTGGTACCGCGGGTCTTTCATTCTTTGCATCCTCCTCCTCAGCACTGGAGCTGCTGTGCTGAGTGTCTGTCCTTGATCAGATGTGAAGAAGAGCTCTTTGCAGCTGACAGACACTTATTATCACCCAGGCACAATTTGCATTTCACTGCAATGTCGTTTTACTTTTCATCCACAAAAGCTTTCAGAGTGATGCGAGTGCTTCTGTGACGTAAAGGCTGTCCTTTCACTGACATTAGCACGCAGCTACCTGCTGAGGAAAAGGACACAAATATACGTTTTCGCTTTTGTTTTGTTTTGTTGGACCAAAAAGACAGTGGAAGTGTGGGAAATATATTTCCACATTTCTTATGTGAATTATGTGGTTCCAGCCATCCTTTAAACACTGAATCATTGTTGGCTGACCATTTGTTGTTACTTGGCCGCCTGCTTGACGTCCTCCCGAGACTTTATAGCAACGGAAAACTTGATCATGAGAAATGTTAAAGTCATCTTTTTTTTTTATCAGAAAAGAAAATCTAGGATGAGTAAGAAACCCCAAAAACAAATATATCAAAAGCTCATACTCACAGTGTCTTGCTGTCATTGGAGGACTGATAAAAATAGTCTTTGTACACGGAGTGAACTTTGTGTGGATGTTTTCACTGATTATGCTGCTCTCTTGGATTTGCTTTACAGTGACTCTATTTGTGTCTTACTTCAGTCCAGGTTCATAGTTGGTTCAAACTTTTTACCAGTAATTTAATTGAATTCAGTTTTATTTACACAGTGTCAAATCACAGCAACAGTCGCCTCAAGGCACTTTATATTGTAAGGTCGACCCTACAATAATACATACAGAGAAAAACCCAACAATCATATGACCGCCTATGAGCAAGACCTTTGGCGACAGTGGGAAGAAAAAACTCTTTTAACAGGAAGAAACCTCCGGCAGAACCAGGCACAGGGAGGGGCGGGGCCATCTGCTGTGATTGGTTGGGGTAGCAACCAGCAGTATGTTTCTGCCTACATCGGGAAAAGGATGGCTAACGGCTTGGCTCGACAGAGATGGTTAAAATCTTAAATCACATTTTAAACTTAAAATTGGGTTTAGAACTTCTCACTCCTGTTGCAAGCTAGTAAAACTAGGCTAGTCTACACTTTCTCAGGGAGGCAGACCTCCGGACCTGAGTTTGTGGGAAGGTGCAGAGCTTCATATCATGAAACTACGAAATCTGTTTCACTCGGGCCTGATGTCCACATCCACACCCGTCTTTATAAAAAAGTACTACACCAGCTGATATTACAGAGTATTATGTGGCCTTAATGGTAACAAAGTCGACTTGGATGTGGCAGAACAGGATTGCCAGATGTGTTGTGATGTTGATGTTTGTCAGATGAGATAAGACGCCGTTAGCTCGTGCTGCTCGTTGTTGATGCTGGGAGTGGAGAGGGCATTGAGTCAAAGCCCTCCGTCTAAGTGTTGCATCCTTTGAATTTTTATGGAAGGTTCTTAACATAGCAGTCACTCCGAAGGCTATCAGAGGCAAGGCGGTCATGCCATGTCTCTACATCACAATTCGCCAAAGCATGCCCAATAAAATCTTCTCAATCACGAATAAAGTTGTATGTTTAATGTGTGCGTGTCAGACTGAAAGAGCAGGACGTATTTGATTGACCTCTGTGACTTTCCTCTGTTTGCAGGTGTGCGCCATCATGAGCCTCCTGCCATCAGCCTCGTTAGCAGATCTGACATGTGAAGCTCTGCTCATGCTGTCGGGGAACGTCTCGTGTAAGTTCTGGACAAACAACAGCTGGATTTTTATTACAGCAGCACGGCTACAGCAGCTGTTACAAGCTTTTAAAAGGCGCTCATTTCCCAGTACTGTCCAGCCAGTTTGTTCTAGCTGCCCCACTGTTAGTACACTTGAGATTGAATTGATTTTCAGTCTTTTCCATTTCATGGCCATAACCACTAAATGTCAAACCCTCATCCTCAGTCACAACTTCCCCCCTTGTGGATATTAGAAAACCGTTATTTTCCTACTATTCCGTTTCCTCGCAGACCTCTGCAGCACACCCAGAGGACTCACACAAGCACGCACAAATGCACAGGAATGATGTTCTTGTTATTTGCCCCAGGATACAGTCATAAAATCATTCCAGGTAGCTCTTAACAGAGTAATGATAACGCTCTGTTATCATGCTGTCACCCTGCTCAGCTGAACCGATTTCATTTGCTTCATAATTCATCAGAAATTATCTGCAAAGGAAATTAAATTATTATTTTTAATTATCTTTATTTGTTTTGGTAAATCTGTTAAGACGTTATTTAAATAAAAATGTTCATGACTCATTATCTGATGTCAACAGTCCAAAACCCAAAAATATCCAGTTTATTAAGCTATAAAATTATTAAACCAATAAAAGATCGCATTCTTAACTGGAATTATATGGGTTTCTTTTAATGGGGGCAAACCACAGAAACAGAAATAGTAATGAGAAGAATTTCTCATTAAGTCGACTCTGTTCCCTGTAGAAACAGTGTTTTTTTGTTTGTTTAAAAAAATGTGTTAACATAACATGACTACACAGTTATTTTCTGTCTTATGCTTCTGCTATTTATGAACTATGGATTTTGGCAAGCTGTCGCTCCAATCTTGGCCAATGGAGACATGTGTTACATTTTTAGTCCCAGGCCTCGAGATTCAACTCAGTGGCATGCAAAACTTGCGTCACATCCATATGTCACATGTCGCATTTATATTTAGTTAAATGCAATAAAATTTAGTTTGGATATGATAGTTACGTTCATGCAAATCTTTTTTTAATTGCAAGCATCGACTCTTTGGTTGCAGAAACAGGAGTTTTGCCTGTTGATTATCTAATTTTCAGTTCACGGGTGACAGACACAGGTGAAATCAAATGGGCCCAAGCAGTAAATCATATGTTAACCTGTTCAAATTTCCTATTTTCCATATGCAAAGAAAGAGAAGTAAATTCTGACACCAGCCTGAGAGGTTAATGTGTGATTTTATGTAAGTAAGCAAGAACACACTCAACTACTAAGCAGCTACACTCTATTACACTCTAATAATACTTACATCACAGCTTCACATCTGGAAAACTGGTACATTTTGTTTTTAAACTTCACCTTCCAAAGTCTTCCAAAGTCCCACTCGACCCTCTGGGCCCTGCGTTTGACATCCCTGATCGAAACAAAAGTACTGGGACATATTTCTGAACCTTTAAATTCACCTGTTTTCTGTCCCAAGGGTGCATAAAATCCCCAACAAAGCCATCTGCCTTTATTTGTGAAAGAATCTGTGAAATTACACCACGGCGTAATGGACAGAAATCTTGAAGCTGTGATCAGATGACACCCAAATCCACTTTTAGCTTTTCTGGTCGACCCGCCGTGTTTGAGAAATGCAGAGTATGACCCAAAGAGCACCATCCACACAGTCAAGCATGGAGGTGGAAACGTTATGCTTTGGGGCTGTCATTCTGTTAAGGGTATGGAACGACTTCAACACGTCGAGAGGGCCGTGTACCGTAAAATCCTGGATGAGAACCTTCCCTCATCCAGAATCATAAAGGTCGGAAAATGGGTTTTCCAGCAAGACAATATCACCAAGGCAACAAAGGGGCAGCTAAAGAAGTCATACAGTGGCCTAGCCAAGTCATATCATGCAAATCTATTTATAACTTTTACATAATATGTGTGTTTTTTCAGGATTTCATTCAGGATTCATCATTAAAATGAAACTAACAAAAAATTAGAACTTGTTCATTCAGCCGGGGATCAGCAGGAGATTATTATTTCCCTCACTGTACGTCAGCCTGTAACCTTTAAACGGTTAAAGCTACCCTGCTTTTAAAAATGTAAAACAAAATCCTTTTATGTATTTGAACAAATGACCAGTGGCAGCTTTTATGCACTTTTCATATTTTACTTTGTTTCATTCATTTTCTTGCCACACGTGGGTGTGAAAAGTGGTTTGGAAACCTCAAATGAAAGCATTAAAATTAAGTGTCACCTTTCCCCCTGCAGAACGTCCTTATCTCCGGATCCTTCTTATCTAATTCCTCTTGAGTTATTACAGAAGTAATAGTCTGACCCTCGGGGCATGTCTGGATTCATATTTGCTGCTACCGTCCCCTTATTGCTGGAGGAAAGGTCTGTCATCAGTGTTTACCGTTGCCCTTTCGTGCTCACCCTTTGTAGCTGTTAAGCTGAATCTAATGAGATTTTCATTGCCTCTTCTAAACTGAGCAAACAATGATTGAGGTTATTGATGAAGCTGTTTCTCTCTGGGTTGCAGTGCAGTCCCTGGCCGCCACCTGGAACCAAACCCTGAGTAACGCCACAAGCCAGTGGAGCGGTGAGTTGAGACGCGTGTGAAACCGATTCCCCGCACACTTACTGCAGAGCTGAGTTGTTGTTAGATACCCCGCAAGGGGAAAGCAAGTTTGATCGGAACTCAGATTATAAAGGACTAACATCAAAGAGGAAAACAATGCTGGAAATAGACGTGGCGTAGTGCCACAGGAGACGACGTTCAGCTCGGCAAAGCACAGGAGTAATCATTAAATCCTGTGTACACAAACAGCTCATTCTGATACCATATTTGTTGCCAGGATCTTTGGAGCATTATCTGGATTTCATGACATCTATATGCGGTTATGAAACATGACGGGAATGCGTGCACGTCCGTGTCTGACGCTTTTCTGTCCCCGTGCTTCAGGCTCGGGAATCTACTGTGAAACCTCCATCGATGGGATCGGCACCTGCTGGCCCAGGAGCAGCGCGGGGCAGCTGGTGGCGCGACCCTGTCCTGAGATGTTTTACGGCGTCCGGTACAACACCACCAGTAAGTCAATAAGCTGTCACCTCCTGCCCGCCTGCCTGCAGAAAAAAGCAAACCCAGACACAACTGATTCAAAACATGATTTAATACGATCCCTGCACCCTGCTTCGCCCTACCCCCACACTCAACGTCCCCTTGGGCAAACCCTGTTTGCGTAATTGTTTATACAGAAATTAGCATGAGCATACAAATTAGCAAAAGACGCAGAAAAGAGAAAAAAAAAGTGTACACAAGTGCAGATAACACACCATGAAGTGTCAAAGCTCAAAACAAAACATGACGAGGCGAGGCGAGCACCCGCTGTGAAAAATGATGCTTTTGTATGAGGACTCAAATGATTCCAAAAAAAAGAAACGCAGAGAGAAAATCTAAAGATAAATCACCGCTGTCTGAGACGCTTAAGCCTATTAACTCTCCGGGACTCTCGACAATTGATTGTGTTGTTTCTTTTTTTTTTTTTCATCTTGGAAAATTAATAAAACGCTAAAAAATGAAACTACAATTTACTTTGTGGCCCATTTGCATATAAACTATTGTTATAATTTAAAAGGCTTTTTGACAATAGCAAGAGAGACAGGCGGGATTAAATAAAAAAGGAGGGGTTCAAACAATGGAAACATCGAGGAACAGGAGAAAAATTAGTCTTCATATATTTCCACAAAAAAACCGAAGTCTGGCTCCTAGAAGTGACTTTATTTATGTGTCTAAATCAGATAGAAGAGGTGGTTCATGTTTCTGCCAAACTATTCTTCAGCTCATCCTTAAAAAAGTTTCTTCTAAGGTCAAACTCTAAGTGCAGATAAAACACTGTTTGCCCTTAACTTATGAGTTAGGAGGTTGTTTATGTTGTGGCCCTTTGGGAGCTGTCAGTCAAACTCGTGCCACTCAGAGGAATGGAGCCCTCGCAGCATTCCTAATGTATCTTCAAAGATTTTTTTCAGCAATTTAAGGGTACAGAGCCCTTATTTAAATAGTGAAGCCTCAAAAATGTGAAGCTAGGCTTCAGCAACAATCAGAGACTAAGATCGTGAAACCGTTTAGTTATTTTCCCTGCAGGATCATTTTTTTCCCAGATAGTGTGAGAATACTTGCTATTATCTTCTTAAAACTCAATGTTGCATGTTTAAAATTGCTAATTTTCTGCTACAAAAAACCACAAACCACAAGTATATTCAGCTTTCTGTCATAAATGACAAAGAAAAATGTGTACGTGCGCTGCATTTGTACTTGTTTTGAAGTTGTGACTTGTTTTCTCAGAGACCCTTTCGCCACTAACTTCAGCCATAATCACTTGTTTTTAACACTTTATTGGATATTTTATCACCGCAGTGAAGGCATTTCTAGTGCAAACAAGGTCACAGTGTTTTCAGCTTGACCAAAGACCCTTTAGCATTCACACATATTGAAAGCTTGCAAAGCATTTTGCAGTGAAAATAGTCTGCAGCACGTAGTGATTTGACATGTGTGTTCCCTTGTGTTGTGTGCCCAGGACCTTTAGTCTTACATCCTGAAGGGTTTTATAGTTTGAATCATGAGGCTTTGTGCTTTTTGTGCCTTTTTTTGCTATTCAAAGTATGACAGCAGGACCTGCACCGTTGGATACCCACCCAAATAATAACACAGGTGCCACTGAAGTTTCCCAATTTCTTGAATCAATGAGGAAATTTTGCTTCTGCGTGATGTGAAAAATCCTAAAATTGACGTAAATGCTCATGCTTCGGTCTCTTAAACATCAGCAGTGCTACCAATAACACTTCTGCGCTATAGACCAGGCGTGGCAGGGCATTGGTAAAAATCCATGTCTGCTTACTGGAGCCATCTAATGTCACCTGGAGGCAGACACAAAAATATGTGGAACAGCTAGTAATGCGGGCCACTCCTGTTCTTGTTTGTGTGGCTGTTGGCACAGACTGTATGTAAAAGACAATAGGAAACCTCTGGAGCTTAAAAATGAAGCCAAAAAGAACCACAGTTCCATTAATGACCACTTGAGGAAGGCTCCAACAGCGAGTAAGCGTGTCAAAATGTCCAACTTTACAGCAGAAACAAGCATCTTTATTGCGTGATGGTCCTCATAACAACTCTGAAAAAGTTGCTTTTTTATAAACGTATCCACCTGCATACTAGAGTTGATTGGTAGGTTTCCTGATGCCTCGGACTCTGCACGGTCTCATCTACTACTTCAAGTCATTAAACTGGCACTCTCCACAGTCTGAGTGCTGTTTGGAGCTAATACAGTGGCTCACTGGGTGGTACAGATCGTGCAAAAAGTTCTAGAAGGTGGCGACTTCTCTGGTTGGAAAAACGAAACATGGTTATGTAGACGTCTACGGACAACGTCCCCTGGCACCATCGCACTGTGAACTCTGTCTGTAACTAGTGTCAAGTTTTATTAAATTTAACATGAATTTAACTTTTGAAAGATTCAATTCAGAGCAGATTTTTCTGTGCTTGAATAGCTGCCTTTTCTCGATGTCTAGTCTTTGTTGAATAGCTCCAAGATGTAAGTTTGAATGTAACCTGGATAAACAAGATGAATCAAAGCATTCTTTATCTAGAGAAGAGAAAGAAAGGCAAGAAATAATATACCACTAGCTCTTAAGTGCATTTCTCATCCTGATGTACTAACTGAGCGTGACATTGACCTGAGCATAGTTTCAAACAATAATAAGCATTTTTATAGCACCATTCAAAGGAAAAGTTGCAAAGTGCTTCATGGGACAAACAGTGATATAAAGTTTTAAAACAGGTAAAGGTGAAACAACATTAGGTCAGTAATGAGGTCGTGAGCTTAGTTTCAGACGGTGTTTTCTACTCTCGGCTCTGTATGACATCGAAGAGAGTGGATATCCCTAATATGGTCATCTCAGGCATACGGCTCCACCTACTGTTCAAACCTTTCTGTTTATGGGCTTCAGCCAATCAGAAGAAACTTGTCTTAAAGGGGGTGGAGCTAGAACAGCTTGTTTCATACAGAGGAGTAGCACCAAGGCCCCATTTAAGAAAGAAAAAAGATTTTGTGAAACGTAACTCATGCAAGGCTACTTGAGTCCATGAATAAAATATGGAGTTTGGATTGAATTCAGCATAATGAAAATTTATACCTTCAGAAGCACTATATTTTTATGATAAAATAAAGTACACAATTTAAGGGAAGTTATAAAGAATTGAACAAGTTTTATAATTAAACGGATCTATATTTATTTAATGTTGCGCTTAAAGACTGTATAAGAGCATGTCTCATAAATATTAACTATGATTTACTGGGTGTAACAATAGGCATCCCTGCAATTATCCTCAAGTGGATCAGCAGCCTGTGATGTGTGCCGGGACACTGCGGCACTGTGAAGGTAATGCAGACCTTCAGAGACATACAGTAAACACAAATAGCTAAATTTATGAGATGAAAGCCTGCGTGTTTCTGTGTGTTTCTGTGTGTTTCTTTGGTAATTTAAAGTCTAAACCTCCCACAGGATCCAGACGATCCATTTGAGAGAGAAAGAGAGCCGCGCTGCAATTCAGGCAAGGCCCGCTGGTAATTTGACACTGCGAGGTTCATTTCACCTTCAGGATTATCATAATCTCCATTGAAGTGTAGCCTAAAAGCCTAAAAAAGACCGGCCATCAGCTGACTATGCCAGCGAAGGTCAACAGTGGAGGAAGCGTTCATGGATGAAGCTGAAAGCTGTTCGGGATGCAGGATGATGACACAATGCTGATTTTAAGTTTCATTAAATTCTCTGCGATAATATGAGCAGAACAGACGACAGATAAAGCCGGCGTGCTATAATTTGAGGTGTATTTTTAGCATGAATGCATTATTAATCAGTATTGATTGCTGATTTTCACAGCGGAGGTCAGCAGAGATACTCGAGCTGTTTGCTGTCCTTTCGTTATGCACAATGGGTTGTTGATTTGAGAGATAAATGCTCCCTGCGACCTTAAAGACTCCTGTCAGGCATCAGTTAAGGACGTTCTAACTCTCAATTTTCATTCAGGCTCGTACAGTCACCACTTTGAGCTGACGCTGGCAGGTCGCTGGGATGCTGTAACGCTGAGGCCAGGGCTAAAAACTTTCCTTCACTGTAACTTTATTCAGAAAACACAAATTTAAAATGTGATGGAGCTCAGTTATCAAAGAGCATACACGTTACTTATTTTATTCTTGAGTAGCTTTGCATGAATAGTTATTTTTTACTCCTCATTTTATCTACTATAAGCTTTTTTAATACCTCAGATTTAATCTGATTGGCTGACCCTTAAGCGTTTGAACAGCAGGTGCCTGGTGCTCTGTAGTTTTATGTCATACAGAGCCAAAAGTAGAAAAAACTGGCTGAAACTGAGCATATGGGGCAGCCCGAGCTTTCAGCTCACAGGGTTAATTCTGCATCCAGTCTTGTAAAAGTATAAATATGATGGAAAATAAGGAAAAGCATAATAGGTGGTTGTGTTATAAGGAGCAATGTATTATCCAAAACACAATGTTTTCCTGAACTGATAAAAGTAGTTTTTAGTACCCAAAAGCAAATAGTAAATTAAACACAGCATCGACTCTCTCTAGCAGTGGTCTTATCTGCAGAGGGACAGTAACTGTTGCCCCAGGACGAGAACACTGGACAAGCCTTTGTTTTTGCACTTGATGGACTCATCGTGAAAACCGTGGAAATCCATTTATAATACCAGCGTCACTAACAAGCACAAACACATTTACATGCTGTTGAAGAGAACTGCTTTGAATATGATAAAAATCTCTGTAATTGCAGAGAAGATGAAGATGGTTTGAAACCACCAGTCAGAAATATACATGTTAGTTTGGGATTCTAAATTGGCTGTAGGTGTAAAGGTGCCGAATAGTTTCTTTATGTATTTGACGTGCACCTGTCCAGGGTGTACTCCACCTCTCACAGTCATCTGGCTCTAGCTCCACGGTTACCGTGATTTGGATAAGCGGCAAGCACACAGAACAGCAAATGGTCAGTAACTGCCTGATAAACGCTTGTCACTGAGAAAACCAATTTTACCCAGCAACAGGAAGCAACCTTCTACATCCACTCGCCTACAAAACAAGACATACAAAGAGGTATATGAGGTTGCACTGAAAGGCTCCTAGCAGGTGCTCTGGCAGCTAGCACACTGCAACTTGTCTGCAAACACTTGCAGACTTCTCACTAAGCAGCAGTGAAACTGTGAAACCAGAAACATTTGCAATCACTGTGAAAATCACACGTTTTGAAACGCAGTGGTTTCAGCAGCGAGGCACAGCTTTTACATCAACTTTAGCCATTTCTGATTTGCATTGCTATTTTTTTTTTTATTTCACTGGAGCTCATTGGCTAGTTAGCCAGCATTTTTATCTCCCATGGAAACCACAGGAAACTGCAGCAATACAATGACAGCAAGCAACTTCTCACAACTACTCACCAACCATTCAAGTACACAAGTCTCCTTATAGGTGTCCAGGCAGTGAGACAGTCTGTCTGAAATGGATGGATAACTTATCATTTGTCATCTATTGTCAGGATTTCCAGCTTCTAGACACAGCCAACTCTCATAGTAAAACTTGAAATAATAAAAGAAATTATCTTTTTGTTTGGACACAAATGTAGTCCAGGATCTTCAGGATGGACCTGATGTATCCTAACTCTAACCAAATCATTTATTTCATGGCAAGTAGAATATCATTAATTTAATTATTAATGTATAAAATAATACGAATGAAGTATAAAAATCTTTTACGTGTGAGATGCAAATCCACATCTCTATGATTTCCTCCCTCGCCAACATCCCCCCAACCAGATGTGGACTTTTTTTCACCATTTAAAAGTGGAAAATAGAAATTGCACACACAGACACGAATCAGGACACATGAGACGAGACAAGTGAAAAATTGTGTTAAACGACAAAAACGTAAGGGTGGGAAATTTGCATTCACAGGCCAGATCCATGTCCCACATAATGAATGAGTGGACTGGAGGTTGTGGCTGCTGTACGTTTTACTGAGAGGAGTGCATTTTGCCATGATATAAAATGCTCTCTGTTTCTGGCCACGAGTGTTGCTCCTCTCCTAGATATAAAGGTCAGATCTTTTCATTTGCCTGTAAGCAAACACTGACTGAGCCGTGATGGCACCAGTTAGCTTCATCTTCCTGGAGGTCTTAGTAGATTTCGGGAAGATGTGCGTTTTGATGTGGCCGAGCGCTCATTTAATGATCACTGTTGCCCCAAATCTTTTCACTTTTTCCAGCCATCATGAAATCATTCCAGCTGAAGATAGACAAGCGAGATCAGGATTATCCCAGAGCGATCCTTGGAGAATTACAAATCCCGCGCTCATGCATATATCACGGGTTTAGTGTCTAATGATAATTTCAGCACATTCCAGGGAGTAAATTAAGCGCCTTCTTTTAACCACGAGCACATGTAAGATGTTATGAATGGGACTTGGATTTCTTACAGGAGCTTTTACAGCCGAGAGAACGAGGTGTTTTGTGGAGGCGTCGGGAAAGCGTTGCCTGATATTTACGAGCCGTGAATCAAAATAGTATCCGAAGAATGTGGAGATGCAGGCTAAACAGCCTGTTACAAATTTGTTCCACTAGATTTCGTAGTTAGATTTACTGCCACCCCGATCTCTATCAGTTCTTCTGTTTCTGTGTGCTGCTGTTTAACACGCTGTCCCGAGCTTCAGCCTCTTGTTGTATCAGAGGGCACGACTGGGGATTATGCCTGACAGGAAAATGTCTCGGGGTTTGTAACTGTGACAAAGTTTAAGAGATATCAGATCTAAAAAGATCAGCTTGCACCATCTGTGGTCGATAAGGTCCAGTGCAGCTACGGAGCCTCTGCTTAAGCTGCAGGGTGTACAGCTGTTTATTCAGGCTTGAGACTGAATCCACGCTCTGCCTGGGTTACAGCGAAAGAGACACAAGTTTGTAGTTTTTTCATTGTTAGTCTTGTTTTCTGTGCTTTACAAAAAGAAAAGGATAAAGAAAGAAAAGTAGCAAAGGGTACAAATGTGCTTAGTTTGAGCAGAATGGAGCCAAACTGTCTTCTTTATTTTTCAAACTAAGCATGTGACTCGCAGCAAACCTAAACTCAATCTATGCACACGTAATATAAGGATCTCTATGGTTTCTACCCTAACCCTGATATATAAATAACTCTTAAGCTCAGTTACAGTGAGTTTTTTTATACCCCGTTGTTTTGTATATTGTCAGTGAGAGCAGATATCACTAATATTATCAGGCGCATAGATCGTAGAAGCCCCACCCACCTGCGTGTCAGCCAATCAGAATAACATTTGCTTAGAGATAAAAAAGAGTTTATTTCACACTGAAGAAGAGTTAGACGGCTCCACCATGGTCCAGTGTGATATAAATAAGGATTACTTTGAACTGTGAATCATGCAAAGCTGCTCTAGCAGAGTCCAAGTATGAAAGCACAGACTGGCACCTTAAAAAGGTTTCCACCATCTGAAACTTGATGCTTTGTGGTTTCAGATGATCTGTAATCAGGGTTAATGCTACTTAAAAGATGGCAGCAGATTTTTAAAAAATGTTTTTAAATGTTTGGCAGATGTTGTTAAAATTTACAGGGTATTTTAGTACATAAATTAAAATAATTAACTACCCAGTTGGTCAAAATGTGACTGAAATCATGCACAAGCCCACTTTGCACTCTTTGTTTTTGATCATTTTTCTAAAAGATTGTTATTTTATTTTTATTTTGTTCAAAGTGTCACTTTGTGTGATTCTAAAGAATGACAATAATAATAATAAAAAGAATTCAATGCATGTAAGAAAATAAGTCATATTTTCCAACCACCAAAAGAAGAAACGAGGTCTGAGTGCGATCACAGTGAAGTATATCTTGGCATGGGAAGGAGCAGTAAGTGGTATTGGGGCAGTAATAAGTGGCTTTAGGTGAGGACGAGGGCCACGGTGAGTCCTGAGCGGGCACTTAAAAGCCTGAGTGGATGTTCTGCTGGCCTCAGATCCAGAGGGAGATTATTCCAGAGTTCAGGTCCACGAGTGCAAAAGTCAGCTTCCCTGTTAGTCTGAGTTACGGGTACAAAAAAAGATCTTGGCTACATTTCAACCGCAGATCAACACCAGTGCCAGAGACTAATCCAGGAAAAGATTTACAGACAAGAAAAAAGGGTCTTAAACTGGAAGTTACAGCAGTGATGTGGATTCTTTTCTCTGCTCCAGTTACAGATAACACAGCGGGTCATGAACCGGACTCAAAAACCACAATATTAAGGCTGCTATGCAGCAAACTTGTCCTCGTCCTGACCCATTTGGATGAGACGATCAGAACAAAACTATATTCAGAGCAGATTACCCAGAGCAGGCAGCCGAATGTGTGTGTGTGTGTGTGTGGCTGATCAACGGCGACAAAAACACTACGCAGAAGTAAATGCGACATGTATTGTGACGCAGGGTTGAACATGTCCCTGCTCTGAATAGCAGCACTTCTATGAATCCAGGGCTGAGGTACCTGACTGGATTTCCAAAATTAGATGGTGACAAATCGCAGAGTTAAGTTGCTGAGCCAGACAGAAGGAGCGGATATGTATGGTTCCTTTCACTGCATCATTTTTATTCATCAAACTGATTATATTAGGCCAGATGAATAAATCGCTGGCAGAAGTCTTAACCCTTTCATTCTCAGTGGCCACTGTAGAGAGTACCTATTCTCTTATATACTGTTATAATTGTGGAAGTTTGTATTAAACAGAAATAATGTCAGAGTATGTAAAAATAGTGAGCCAACCATTCAGGTTTCAAACTGCTTTTCTGCTCGTGGCTCTGTGTGATGTCAGTGAGAGTGGATAGATCATGCAAAGCTACTCTGTGAGAGAACAGAAAACATGCAGCTAGGAATTAGCATAATGTGTGCACTTTAAATACTAATTTTAGATTTTTTTCACACACACACGCACACAAAGAAAGGCTGCAAGAGCTCATGCCAGCAGTCATGATGCATGCTTTTTTGTCCAGCTGGTCATTTTTCTGAGTCCCTACAATGCAAACGCTCGGTTGCAGTCATCCATGGAGCCACAATTAACAAAATAAAGGGAATTCAGCCAAAAACCGTACCAAAGGAGTTGTACCACCTTGTGTGCAGACACACAACAAAACAGAAATTATTGTGATGAGTTCCTGTTGGCTTTTAAAGGAACGAACATTTTAACTGTAAACACGAAAAAATGAGATGTGAGACCAAGACTGGATACACGAGATTCAGCATAGCCCACAGACACAGCCTTTGTTAATTTATCACTTAATTATTCCATATATATAGATATTTGTGGTTGTTTTTGTCAGTAGCTTAAAAAGACTAAATCTACATTTTTATACAAATTTGAGTTGTATAAAAGTGACCTGCTAAAGTTTAAACCCAGCATCAGAATGAGGAAGAAAGGAGATTTAAGTAACTTGATGTGGCTGTGGGTTTGAATGTTTCAGAAAGTGCTGATCTGCAGCACAAAGCAGGGTTTACATAGAAAACATCCACTGAGCAGCAGTTCTCTGGGTGAAAATGTCAGAGGTCAGAGAAGAATGGCCAGTTGGCTTCGAGGTGATAGGAAGGCAAGAGTAAGTCACATACCCACTTGTTACAGCCACGGTATGCAGAAGAGCATCATGTTAAACCCTACAGCAGCAGAAGACCACACCGGTTACCACTTATGTCAGCTAAAAACAGGAAACTGAGGGTACATTTCACACAGGCTAACAAAAAAATAGATAAGAGATGACTGGAAAATGTAGGCTGGCATCATAAACAACATCAAAGCACAGATCCTTAATGATTCAGGCTGCTGGCTGGTGCAATGATGTGTGGGGACAAGTCTCTGAGCATCATTTAAACGCCGCAGCCTACCTGAGTATTGTTGTTGACCATGTCCACAGTATACCCATCTAATGATGGCTGCTTCCAGCAGGATGTCACAAAGCAGAGATATTCTCAAAGCGAGTTCGTTGTACTGAAATGGGCTCCGCAGTCTCAGATCTCAATCCAGCAGAGCGCCTTTGGGATGTGGTGGAACGGAGCTTTG
The DNA here is from genome assembly GCF_057382095.1 of Aulonocara sp. 'chitande type north' Nkhata Bay. Classification (NCBI taxonomy): domain Eukaryota; kingdom Metazoa; phylum Chordata; class Actinopteri; order Cichliformes; family Cichlidae; genus Aulonocara; species Aulonocara sp. 'chitande type north' Nkhata Bay. The sequence goes on along the minus strand of NC_141351.1, from coordinate 23,607,699 downwards.
CCTGACGGATGTGCAGCCAACAAATCCGCAGCAACTGTGTGATGCTGTCATGTCAATATGGACCGAAATCTCTGAAGAATATTTCCAACGCGTGTGCCACAAAGAACCGAGGTGGTTCAGTTACTAGTGTGCTTGTACCTGAAGCAGTGGCTGGTGATGTATTTGTCATCTGAGGCATGGCTGGATATTTAGAAATCTACCACAGCCAACTGTTTTGGATGAATACTGAAATAATGAGAACGGCGGCTGTTTTGTAACAGGTTTTTTTCTCATCATCTTTGTGCAGGTCGCACTGTGACCAGGAAAGATTTTTATAGGTCCATCTTATATAAAACTCTTTTTTTTCACCCTTTTTCCTCTGACTGTATTTACCATGTGCTGCTGATCAGATGGCATCATGGTCCATTTCCTACAGCCTACATGACATTTGAGCTACATCCAGATGATGTCGCGTAACCTGTAAATCATATACATGTTATGTTCTGTCCCAGGTTGATGTGTTTGGCCTGATTGCAGAGGTGACTGATGCACTGCATCTGCACCATATCGAGACCCGTTTGCCTTAAGGCGCTCGTGTCACTTTATTACACGTCACGCTGTTCAAGATGGCTCTAATAAAATCTTGGTCTCCATCTTTGTCAGACACAAAATTAATTCAAACCTGTGAGATTGTGAAAAGTGGAGCAATGCTCCAAACATGACGAGTTTTTATCATGTTTTGAAATCTGATGCTTGACATTGCCTCCATCATATACAGTTGAGGTCAGAAGTTTACGTATGCTCACTTTGGGCGTGAACGTCATGCTAATCTCTTTGAGCTGTTGTTTTTGACTGTGTCTGCAGTAATGACTGTACCTCAGATAAAGGTTTTTAACAATCTTTTATTAGTCACTGACTCAGGAGACTCGGCTGTGCTTTTGCATTTGGATCTGACAGCTGCCTTTGATACTGCTGACCACAACATCTTGATCTCGCGACTTGAGCATTGGCGGATCAAGGCCATTAGAGTGGTTCAGGTCCTGTCTGACAGGACTTTCTCTGTGAGCTTTGGAGATTTTATCTCTTCTTTAGCTCCCCTTACTTGTGGTGTTCCCCAGGGATCTATACTGGGACCAATTTGATTTTCTATTTATATGCTGATAGAAAATATAACATTTCTATCCATCTATACACCGATGACACTCAGATCTCTCTTCAACTGAAGAGACACTGTTGTGCTCCCTTACTTCAGTGTCTCGGTGAACTTAAAGCCTTCATGGCCTCTAACTTCCTTAACTTTAATGGGAACAAAACTGAAGTGATAATTTTTGGACCAAATGGCAATTCCAGCACTTCTCATTTTAACCTTACCTTTTACCTTTTAACCTTCTCATTTTAGCAGTCTTGAGCCATTTATTAAGTCGCACACCAAAGATTTGGGGGTTATATTTAACAGCAATTACAAACTGAGGCTTTTATCTAAGGTGAAATCATTTTTATCTTTTAAAAACTGTGAACGGGCGATCCATGCTTTTATTACATATCAGCCAGACTATTGTAACTCCTTATATGTTGGAGTTAGTCGGACCTGCGTTTATTCAGCACTTTCTCTCATCCACAGAAGCCAAAATATATGCATATACTCGCTTAAACCTTTTAATGAGAGCTGAAAAGTTCTACAATGTGTTTTAACTTGATAAGGCCAAGGCCTTTTAACCTTTCGTTAGTCATGATGATTGGCTACAGCTAGTAGTTCTCTTTATAAGATAAAAAGGATTTGTTTGACAGCGCACACTCCTCTGACCAACTTAGTCAGGAACTTAGTGAAGATCTAAGAAGGGGAATAGATTTGTAAAAGTTACGAAGGTCTCTCTGAGCCATTTCTTGACAACCTTGGATTCCAAGATCATCAGATCAAATAACTGTAAACGGTCATCTTCAACTGTTTAGGATTTGTGGGAATAACCCAAGAACCACCAAGGCTCAAGCCTGCAATGAACTGGAAACTGTCAGAGAATGGGTGTATAGCACAAGCACAATGCAGGTCATAATATTTGTAAGATAATCCATTAAATAATGCTTCCCAAAGGTGTAACACCACAGACGGGCCCAGGTATACCAGCGTAGCTGCCCGTGTCGTCACCTGTCATACACCTGTCTGATTCTGCTGTAAAACTGAACTTTTAACATGAGAGCCTGTAGGTGTGACTCAATTTTGGAGACAGCCTCAAGTGGCCATTAAAGGAACTGCAGATTAATACAGTCTATGGTTTTACAACACATCGTCATCCCAACACCTAACATATCGACACTATGTGACAAATCGTCAGTATGTTACGCGTTGGAAATGATAACTCTGGGTTTTAGGAATGAACTTCAGTAAATCCAATCCTTCTTTTGCCTTCAACCCCAATTGTTTACCTGCATGCAACAAATTCCTGCTTAAACATCACTGTGCAATAACCCACGAGCTACGAATTAAAACCACAAAACTCTTGTCTATTTCTACAGATGCTGCATTTTCAAATGCAGATTCGTGTTATTGGAGCTTATAACAGCTCCAACCAAGATTATTATAGCTAAAACCAGGACTACACTTCAATATAACAGCTTACCTAATAACATTTTCTACTTGTACTACACTAAAATGTGGCATTAATGTGCACACAAAACAACAGATGTGAGATTGGTGTTTTGAAAAATTGTGTTTGTGTAATATGCATGTCCTCTTTCATGTAGCCTGAGAGCTTCATAAACAGGTACAAACCGCAGACAGATGTCACCAGCTGGTTTATGCAGTCTCATTATGAAGCCTCGAGCTGAGTGTGAAACACACATATGCACCGTGTAATTCCCATTTCTGACTGAATCACTGAATTCTTACCCAAATTTCCAAATGGACTTTTTTCCCTGAGTATAATCCAAAGTGAGTTACTGAGCCGAGGCCAAATCGAAGGTCCGCTTTTCTCAGTCACTTTTACAGCCCTGGAAGTCTTTTGCAACCACAGAATGCAGCTTTTCAACACGTCCTTATCTTTCAAACTATCTGTGGGACAAAAACCGAACAATAAATCATGTTTCACACTGATGATTGCTTTATGCATTTTCTATGAAAAAAAAGATAATTTAGTGTCTATCTCACTGCTGTCTGGACTACTATAACATTTCAACACACTTAACCCCATCTCGTTTAGTGTGACCTGTTGAAATAATCTAGCCTCATTTCTACGTGGAAGAAGAAGATGAAAAGATGTAAAATTAAATGTAATGAGTGGGAGCGGATGGGGGGGTCACGTCTGAAGATCAAAAAGAGCTGAATGCACTTTGGTTAACCTTCCTGCTGAGACTCGGCAGCTATGTGGAGTGATCAGCACGTTCTAATCATTACAAGCCCTTCACTATCTCTGATGTTCTCTCAGATGATTACAGCATGTTGTCAAACATATGCACGGAGGGGATGGCAGACGTCCGGCGGGGGTGTTGTCCAGCCCGCTCAGCCGCTGAGTTTGACAGGTGCCGTGGGCGCTGCGTGCCCTCCTCTCGGCTTAGAATAACTATCTTTGTTGTAGCCCGTCTTGCCCCACCCGGAAACCCCTTCAACATTTGTAGCCGAGCTTGACTTTCCCCTAATGGTCCCCAGAGGGAGGCCGGTGGATTTTAATATGTATGTGAGGAGCAGCTTGTGTGGCTTTATGTGGATGCTCATTTGGCTGTCTTGCTATAAGATGTCGGGTTTTGTCAGTTAAGAAAAATGAAGAGGAAAAGGAAGGCGGAGGGAGAGGAGGAGGCGGAGATGTTATTTAGAGCAGCGCTGGCAGTTGGTGGCAGTCGGGTGGCAAAGCCCTCTGCCCCGACTCATCCTCCTGCTCACTCACAAGAAAAACATCTTTTTGTTGAATGGGCTCGAGCTGGGCGGGGCGTTCATTAAATTTGAATTTATGAATGCATACGTGTGTCTGTGGAGGGGGTGACATCAAAGATAGAAAAGACAAAAGGGACGTGATGTGCATACATGTTTTCTTTACTCTCAAGTGGTCTTACACGCACTAAGACATGGAAAGTAAATTATTCTTCTCTCTGCAGAGCTTGTTTCAAAGCAGCCTGTGCAGTCCTCTGAAAACCCTCGAGGTGATTCGTTCCTCTGAGCCAGGATACACAGCCAGCGTGAAAACTGGCATCGGTTACCTTCAATAACAGGCAGTCTGTAATTTTCCATTTTGGCCGACTCGAATGTGTTTTATTTATGATAAAAATGAGGTGGCGGCAGACTTTTTCCAGCGTGTTTTCAGGTACAGCTGCTCACCTGAATACTGTGTGGATTATTTCAGAGTAGGCATGTTGGGAGATTGTGGAAAGTTTAATCGATGTAGCTGCTGTGTGTTTGTTTCGGAAACGGTCTCACTTCTGGATTTATGAGTTGTTTGGGGAGAGATTTGTTTTGGTGGAGAGACTCAGGATTAGTTCCTCTTTTACTAGAGGAGGAGGGTGTATTATGATCCATTTAAAAGTACAAAAACCACAAAAACCTCACTGTAAAAACGCTCTGCCTGAAGTAAAAACATCGTTTGGCCTTATATAAGTATGGAAATAGGTTTGTGTGTTATTACTGTGTGACATATGCAATAATGTGTAAGCAGGCATAGCTTTTAGCTGTTTTATAAGCAGAAAAATCACTTTTGGTAATGAATTCATCTTCGTCTTGTGACTTTTTTCATTGTAACAATTCGACCCTTAAAATGATGTAAGTGAAAGAACATTTAAGTAAAGCAGGAATAGATTTTTTAAAATAAATCTAATTATTTGTGGTGATTTATTTTCTGCAATACTATGAGGAAGTTTATGAATAACAAGCTTGTTACACACTCTTGTACTGTGTGTGCAAACTGGGAATATATGAGTAAATATAACTAGTGACTAAACATGGTCACATCCTCCACCTTTTACTCCAACACATGGTTGTGCGTGAGAGGTTGTAATTATGATGCATAGTTTGCAAATGGCTTTTAACACCTAAGTGTCTATTTTTGTTTTGGGATCCTCCCTGTACCTTTCAGCATACAGGTTGCCTGCTGAGCTATTCCCACACCCAAAACAATCATTCCTTTATTTAATGTAAAAATGATACCTTCACAGAGTTGTCCTGTCAGGGTTTCACATGAGAGAGAAACATGAAGGTGCAACTCCCCACTAGCAATTTATTTGACTTCGGACATGAGCTGTGCCCAAAACAACAAACAAAAAGGTTTCTAATGTTCCCTAAGCTTCCCTATTAAAACAAAAGCAAATAAAAGACAATTTTCTAACCTATGCTCCAAAAACATGAGAAAAAGGGTCAACAAAAAAAGGGCTTCTCAATCTGCTGCTCACTATATACAGTGAATACCAAAATTACAAGCAATGTTTAAACAACTATATACAAAGGCGCTCTTAACTCACACAGGGTATCTCAGTAACTGACGGCTCACACAGTCCAAAACACTACAGCTCAGGTTTTACACAGAAAAAGCTCAAAAACATGGCCAATGAGCTGGCACTTTGTTGGTGGTGGAGGAATCAAGGAGAGGGCGAGGTGGCTGTCTGCTGGAGGTTAAGTACTGGGGGTGATCAACCAACTATCCAATCCCAGGACAGGAACAAACTCCACCCAACGACTCAGCAGGCACACCCAGGTGTCCACCCCTGAGAGAGAGAAAAGGGAAAACCTACAGCCATCCTCTGGTGGGAGGAGTCACGCATAAATCACAAACACTGAATCATAACAGTTTGCAGTGCAGTAAAAATGAGTGCAAAGTGCAGGCTTTTATTTTTTGCCCTGATAATGCCCATTTAGTGATACTTGACACAATTTTGAGTTTATTTATTTTTATGCATGTGAATGTAGAATATGGGTAGCATTCATTCATTTTTAGTACAATTATTCTAAATGTTAAATGATAAATTTCAGTCGAATAAAGTATTTAATTTTTTGGTTTTCAAAGAAATATATACTTTTTTAGGAATATTGTACATGTATTCAAATTGTTAGATATTTAAAGGGTTATAAACTGTAAAGTACCTAAAAATTCTAGGATATTTTATTTATATAACACTAAATATCAGTCACCTCAAGGTGCTACAGTAATAGAGTGATATTTAGATTCCATGTATATCTTCCCTATTTCCCTATGTGTTGTGTTGTCATTCCAAACAATGGCAGCAGGAAATAGTTCTATATCACCTTATTACAATTCTTCAGTAATTTAAAAAAAATACCTTCTCTGTAATTTGTTTTTTTGAAGGAAACCTAAATATTAACACAACAGCTGAGCGAAGCGCACTCAGCAGTGGGGTGCCACAGGGTTCTATGCTCGGCCCCTTTTTGTTTTTAAACAAAACTAAAGCACCATCATTCTCCCTGTTCATTCCTTAAAGTCCATTTTTGTGAACAACACATTTATACACAGGCTTTGACTCTTCTTCAGTCTGACCTCTAATTATCTCTTCGTAATCACAGACTTGTTTTAAAGGTAGGCAAGACCAAGTACACGATGCCAGCGACAGCTCCCCCATTAAAATCACGGTATCTCCACAGTACTGAGTCATATAAAGCAAACTGTTATTTGTGATTCATATTCAACATTAGGCTGAAAAACAAAAGTTTTTAAAGTCTTGCACATAATCAAAGGTTGTTTGTTCTTTTTCAAGTATAAAACCTTTCTGCTGCACGTCGCAGCACTTTCCGATTTAACACTAACAGCTTGATAAAAAGATCTTAAGCTATTCATTTCTAAAGTTTTAGCTTTCAGTTTCCAATCTACCTCACATCAAGTGTCTGCTTAACCTTGGATGCTGCTTATGTACGTAAAAACCTTGGCAGAGCTGTTCTTTCCCTGCAAAGTAGAGTCCTTCACACCTTGTTTTTCCCTTTTTTATTTGATGTTTTCTATGCCACTCTTCACTGTTTTTATTATTACGACCTCGCATTAATGGTGTTTGATGATGGTTTCTTTGTCTGATTATTATGCTTTCGTCTTCTCTGCACTCTGAAAATGTGATCTCAGACTACCTGATTAAACAAAGATTTAATATGAATAATAACATGGTAATATCTTACTGTAGCCGCAGAGGCTCTGAGCTGCGTGCACACCAGCACGGGCATCATGTTACTTCTGAGATTTTTGCAGTTTGTTTTGCTCTACAGCAGCACAGAAAACACAGTAGTTTGCTCTCAATTAATGCAAATAATATGTTCTTTTCTACCCTGCTGATGCTCGCTTTAATTAGACCCCTTCTCCAAATGCACAGAGGAGGAAGATGCTTCTTAGCTGCAGCCATTGATCTGCTAAGCCAGTGTGACTAAATTTGGGTCAGCATATTTGCCTGTGTAGTGGTGTGCAATTACGCCAACATTTCTGCTCTGTTATGCGTTTTCACCCGCAGAGAGGGCACGCTCTGGGTGTTTGTTACCGAGCTGCGTGTTTGTTTGGCCTGCGGTGTATGGAAATAAGATGAAAAGAGGATCATTTGGCCCCCGGGCGTGGAGGGATACCTAAAGCTCCTGTTTCCACTGGGAGGATTTATCACCTGGCTCAACCCATATCACTGTTTTTAACTCCCATTCAAACAACAATAGGAGGTCAGTGAGAAAACACAGAGCTGATATGTACGATGCACTTTACATCTCTTCAAGCGCTCAAATCGACTGTGAGCTTTCTAAGATGCTCCAGAGACGGACCTGTCCGCTGTTATTATAACTGCTGGCAAATCTCCAGTTTGGCTGAGGCCTCTGTGTGAAGTCAGCAGTTATTTCAGGACCTTGAGCTCGTGACCCGTGCAAAAGGCATTTTACGATTCTGTTGATGGCTCCCAACCCTTTGAAGACTGCAGGAGAATGTTAATAAAGTGGTGCTGCAGCAGTCTCAGTAATGTGACCGCTGTAAAAGAAATGAGAGGAACAACAAGGGTCTCATATTATCTTTAGTGTTTTTCACTAGTTTTTGTTTTTTAATGTTATTTTTAATTGAGTTTGAAGGGAGCAATTCAGTTTAGTTTTTATTAAATTTACTGTTTGCTTTATTTGGGTTTTACTATAATGTGGGGGTGTTTATCAGGGGCAACATTTAAGGAGTTGTAAGTGTGTAAGGTTAAAGCAAGATTTGGCAGGTGAAGGAATCCCATGATCCAGTGTAGCAGCACGGAGGGAACAATGAGACTAACTACCAGATTGATTTTTGTTTTCCTCTTTTTGACAAGCTCTGATCAGCTTACCTGACATTTACTGCTCGTTCTGGATTTGGCTAACTGCATCCTACAATATATAAGCAGATGTTACGTGATCTGCAGTGGCTGCTTTCCAACCCGTGGCCAGTACAAAGCTAGCATAAAGGTGAAATTTGGCAAGTGAAGCTAAAGAGCATCATCTGCTTAAATTCAATCCCTTGTGAGGACAGTGAGCACGGATACCACATGCTGCCCATCACAAGGCTATGCTCCATTACTCCATTCTCATCCTTCCTGTTAAAAGGGAGATTTTACTTCCCACTATCGCCAATTTCTTATTCATTTTGGTTTGCCTGATCATTGGGGTTTTCTCTCTTATTGTAGGGTCTTTACCTTAAAATATAAAACGCCTTGAGGCAACTAATGTTGTGTAATTTTGTGCCATATGAATGCGCCACTTTGTCACATTCATGCATTAAGCTGTACCTCTGGACCATTTTTTTTTACTGCTCATGTCTTTTGGAGCACTGAATTTGATCGTCCAATATGTCTGCACTCTGCTAAGTGAAATTCTGCTACTTAAGCACTTAATGAAAGGTATCTGTGTCTTGCCTATACAAGCAGATGATACATGAGCTCTCATGGCTGCTGTCCAATGCTGAACTAGTTGAAAGCTAAAAAAGTGACACATAAAGAGCATCATCTGCTTTGCTGCCCTTGAACCGATCTTCAGCAAGCAGCCTGCCCAGCCAACATAGTGCATTGCTGTAAACATTACCATAGTACTGATTTTGTAACATAGCTGTTGGATTTATTACAGTGTTTATGAAATGTCACTTGCTGAGCCGTCCTTACCTTTGAACACGATCTCTTCTCTTCCTGGCACATTTCTCCATGTCTGAGAGTGAAGTGAAGTTCACACATTTACATTTTTTTCTCCCTGGAAAATAAATCAACTTTACAGATCCTGTGCCAGAATGGCAACGAGCCAGGTTCTGTGTTTGGTGGTTTCTGTTGAGCTGTTAGAAACGTTGCATTTGAAAATGACCTGCTACCTTCTGTAGCACCGAGCCCCTCAAACTTTAGAGGGTGGCTGCTGCCTTGCTTCCCAAGAAGCTAATACTTTTCTACTTAATAACAAAGGTTATAACTTTTACTTAAGTTTACAAAGCAGTAGTTCGCTATTTTGCAAAACCCTTACTTAACACAAAACAACCTCCTCTCCAGCATCATTTTTCATATAATACATCAGCATCATGGACACGAATGTTGGAGTTTTTTTTTCTTTCTCTTGGCTACATGTTTAAAAAAACGTCTTTAAGCCCCAGTTATAAGTTTTACGGTGCAAAGAAGACAACCTCATCATGTATCAAGGTCTCCTCACACACTCACAGTGTTGAACACATTGACAACAACTGTATTTTAAAAGCAAACTACTGTTTCGGTTATTTTCAGTCATTATTTCTGCTGTTAGTCTAGTTCTAGTTCAAATGAACGCGCTGACTGCACAGTATGTGTGTGGCAGACTGCAAATTTAATGAAGTGAGAAAAAGATCTGTCCAAGGAGCCACAAAAACTGGGCTCCGTCTTGACGTTACCACACAAGTACATTTTCTTTGTGGAAACAATCCCTGTGTTGTAACAGTAGTTTAACATTTTGGGAAATCCACTCATTCGCGTTCTGAAGAATTAGATGAAAGCTCGGTATGAATCTCACCTCTGTTTGTTGAGCGCGAGGCTGAAATCAGGGTATAATTAGCCCAGAGACTGTAAACAGGAGGAAACAGCCAGCCTCAATCTGTCAAAGTGAAAAAATACACCAATAAAGCTCGAGCTCATTAGGCTCCCAGTGACACTGTGACCTTTGTGCTTTCACTACGCTCCGTAGCAGGCGAGGGATGTCAGTGAGATCAATGAATCCATAAATAAAAACGCAGCCAATTCCTTCCTGTTGGGCTAATATGGATTTTGGGTTGCGGACTTCTTCTGTGAGTTTACCGGACGCTTGTCCATTTTAAAGTGAATCCCCAATTAGGAAATAGCTAATGACTTACAGGAGTCACCTGACGTGAAGCATCGCTCAGTCAGGCTTCAGCGCTTGAAGCGACGAGGAAACCTTTCCTGTTTCAGTTTGACTTTTAATGTAAAATTCTGCAGCATTTTGTGAACCCAGAAAACATTATTATCTCTCTCGGTGCTGTTTTCACGAGCATTTAAGAAAATCACATGGCTCAGGTTTTGATTTTTGTCTCTGATACCAAACACAAATTCTCATTTTTGCCTTAAAGCTGAAGTGAGGCCAAATGAAAGAGCTGAAATGTGTTAATTATTGAGCTTTAGAGGTTCTGCCATGTGTGTTTTCTCACTGCGGTCACAGCCCAGTTAGCAGCTTTGAGGAGTGAAACATTTTCCTCTCACATATCTGAGCCCATAAGGAAACAGGCTTAGTGCGTCTGCTGGAAACAACCAACAACAATACTGCTGCCTCTGTGTAGTGTGGGCGTTAAATCCTCCTTCATTTGCTTCGGCTTTTGAACTCGCTCATGCACACTGACAGCAAACTATGTCGGAAATAATGACACAGATGCATAGAAATACTTCTTTGTCATATAATAGTAGTGTGTGTGTATATAGATGTGGTCTATTTTTATAGTAGTTTAGCAGTATATCAGATACATCACCAGCAATCCCTCTGTGATGTAGTGCCTGACATGCTGTGTGTGTTTCAATAAGCCTTTTAAGTTAAACATTAAAGTGGGAATGATCAATAAGTGACAATGTGAAAACAACTTGCAAACCCCCCTCCCGGCTTAATGTTTGGCTTCTTTTATTTACTATTTTGGTTCGTTTCCTGCAGATAAAAGCAAAAAAGCTCATCCTTAGAGTTAGGATAAGGAGCTCAGTCATTCAGGGGGAGCTCAGAGTAGAGCCGCTGCTCCTCCACATAGAAAGGAGCCAGCTGAGGTGGTTTAGACGTCTAATCAAGACGCTTCCTGGACGCCTCCCAGGTGAGGCATGTCTGACCAGAAGGAGACACTGGGGCTGGATCTGGACCTGCTGGAGAGATTATGTCTCTGGGGTGGCTTGGGAACACCACAGTGTCCTCCCAGAAACTGGAGGTGGTCTCGGGAGAGGGAGGTGTGGCGATCCAAAACTTTGTCTTCCTGTCACATAATAAAATGCCACCTGCGCCTCCCCGTTATGTCCAAGGTGTCTTTTTGTGTCAGTGCTTTGATTCAGTAGCAACTGCAGAGCCTGTGTTAGGAGATCAGAGAGACGGCGGATGGTAAAAGTCACACTCACAGACGTAGTTCATATCCATTTGTGTCCTGTGTGTTTTGCACTTTGCTCTGATTGATTTCCTTCTTTTTTAAGTGCCTAGATTTGGGTACGTAGCTCAGCTCCTTGATTAGGTTTGGAAGAAGTTTGCAGGTGCAGTAAAAGACGCATTTTCTGCTGAGTCAGCTGCTCCTGTGACAGCGACTGAGGAACTGAAATAAAGTCAGGAGAGCAGAAAGAAAAGGAAGAATGGATGTGAGGCCCTCAAATTGCATTTGGAAGCTTCAGTCAGGAAAAAACAATTTAATAAATGTTTGGCTGCAAACAGGAGAAGAACAGCGGTGAGCACACTGGAGCAACCATCTTGGCACCACCACCTTACAAAATCAAGCCCTCATTTAAATTAATTGGGAAAGAACTACAACTTTTATTTTGATAGTCACCATGTAGTATGATTATTTTTTATTGCTTCAGATTTTTGGTGGCTTTGCCCCAAAATATGATTTCAAAAAGCTTTTCTCTGCAGGTGATACTTCTGCATCACATGCTCTCAGTTTTATACCATCACAGTTTCATGAAGGACTCAAACCACAAACTCATCACAGCACTGAAATCCACACGCTAGCTATGATGTGGATACAACGAGTGTAGAAAAACAGCAAGTTCACTCATTCTTAGATTGTACGTTTCCCAGTTCAGCCTTTGATCCGATGTTAGTTTTATCTAAAAAGAGCCAAGCAGCTAATTTAGTTCTGTGCAGATATCACAAACACATCCATCATAACGTTTTTACCTACTTTATTCATCCACATAACACAGCAAACATAAAAAGTGCCAGATGTGCACAAAAATTCAGACATACATTCTTAAATCAGTCCTCAACTCCAGTTCTTGCTTACAAAGAGCGAAAACAAACCTCCCTCTATTGTATATATAATTCAAGTTTAATGTATTATTATTACCAACACGCACACAAAAACACCACCATAATAGCATCATTTTAAAAAATGTCTCTATAACATACGCACATAATGAGCCAGTGGCTCGTGCACATTTGCTTAACATGCAGCCTCAGTATGAGACTGCGAGGAGACACAAATCTATGAGAGGGTTTTGTCAGGAAAGGGCAATCAATGCAAATATTGTGAATGGAGGAGCAGCTGCAGAGAAGGTGTCTATATACATATATTGAACTTTATGCACTTCAAAATCCAAGAGAAGGTCTGCAAACATAATTTCTTTCTACAAGTTAAAAACAAAAAGGTCAGCATGATGTCATCAGGGGTGAAGTAAGGGGGTGGAGTCTTGTGATTCTGCTGTGCTGCTGTTTATTTCACAAAAATCCAAATTTGGTCCTTTTTCTTATTTTTAATATTCGTAAACCAAAACTATTCCAGGTTTCGAGGCATTAACTGTCTCCTTCTTCTCGCACGTGTCAGAGAAACATTCAAAAACAAATCAAAGAGTTTATTCATTCTGTGTGACGGGGAAATATTTGCCAGTTGTGTATTTCAGCTTCTCGCACTTGCACACTGAAACAACACAAATTTTCCTATAAACGTACCATATTAACAGTGCCGGGCATTAAATCCACCATAATGTGCCTCCGTAGTAAAGCTCCCCTCACCTCTTCTCATGCAACTTGTCGAGCGATGCCAAGAAATTATCCCGAGCTACTTAATTCCCTTATTACATAAGAAATGCCTCCTGTGTTACTGAGGTTTAACAGTCATAAATCACTGTGTGGTCCAGTGCCAGAAAGAATTCATTTCAAGGTCATGCTGCTTAATTTGAAAGCTCCACCATTTCTACCTTTAATCTCTTGGCTCTGCATGAAGGTGATGTCTCAGTGCGGTCGGGTTTTCTTTCTGCTTTTACACACTTGCTTTGTAAATCTTTGTTTTTGTTAATGTGCATTGTTTTTTTTCACAAAGTGACTTTATTGCTTTGACTTTAATAAATTCAGATTATGTGTGACCAAGTGCCCCGGAGGAAAGTTGTGCACTCATGCAGTGCCATGTAAAGAAGCTTTGTTATAAAAGAAAATGTGTCTTCAATGAGAAGATTTTGTTTGGCTGTGCAGTGAAAACGTGCAAAAAAAGCAAAAAAACTGATTTTTACAAGAATGAAAACACTGATAACCTGTTGTTTATGTGTCCACATCTCAGTAAAGGCTTACTTAAAATTTTAAAAACTATGAATTATGTGCATGGTCAGTCCATTAGGCAACTTTGTCGGTCTTAACTTTTGACATTGACGTAATCGTCCACAGACAGATTTTAAAGCTCTCTAGGATATTGCATTTGGGGTTTAGGGAATATCACAAGCTAGGTAATCTTGATTGGGGATGACAGTCCCTTTACACTGTCAACATCCTATTTTTAACCAGGTCATTGCACATTGTTGCCCTCAGGCAACCCAATCCGATTTTATCTCTTCCCCTCCCTGGACATTTATGATTATTAAAACATGCATTTAGGATTATCAGCCTCCATCTCAGGTGTCCGCATGCACACTGACGGGAACGCGTTTGATGTTTGTTATTTCTGTTTGCCTTCATCTTTCATCTTTTTAGCTTATCTTGAGGATGGAGCTGATAGAGGGGGTGAAAAATAAAGCTTATGCTTATGTGCTTAAGACTGCAGTTCCTCTAATGGCCACTTGAGGCTTGCTGTGAAAGCAGGTTAGTGGCTTGTAATCACATGGGTGAGGGTCAAATTGAGAGGTGTGCCTACCTGTAGTTTTCTTTATCCCTGCTCTGCTAAAAGTGGGATTTAGTATTTTAGTAGTAAAATCTAGTGTAGCAGAGCAAAGGAAAATGAATGAGCTCAAATAACTAAATATTAAATAAATACGATGTGATTTGTTTCATAAGTTCCAGTAAGAAAGATTAAATAAGATGTACTTTATCACAAAAGCTCCTCTGGAGCTTCAATTAAATAGGATAGTTCAATAAAATATAATATATGACAGCACAGAATATCTGAATAAGATAAGAAAAATAAACTTGGCCAGCTGTATCCTGCTGTGTATAAGCAGATGTTATATGATGATGCTATCGTGGCTGCTTTTCAGCCTAAAGCGAGAATAAAGGTGGAATTTGGCATGTGAAGCTAAAAAGCATCATCAGCTTAAATTCAACCCCTTAAACTAACCTAACAGTGTGCATGGATGCCGCATGTTGCTTTGCACCAGTCTAACATAAGTGACCAGTCATAACACTTCAAACTAACCCGCTCCGTAATCTGCAGAGGTGTTAATGGAGCTGAAGGCTGCTAACTTTAAACCTGAACAAAAGCTGAGTTGTACAAGAATCGCCTGGTGTGCAGATGTTACGAGGGGCCTGTGTATTTACAGGGGTCCTGACCTCTGTAAACACTGTCTTGATGCCTTCATAGGCTCAGTCACTAGTTTCAGGTCATATTGAATAAGTCATGAAGTCCATTTGGGAACTTATCGTCATTATTAGTCTGAAACGAAGGAGACCTCCATGTCCAATGAGCATGCAGCGTCCAATAAAAGTGTTTGCCTCTGGGCTTTGTAACGGGAGCTCACCAACCAAAAAATTATGCCACGGGGGCTACGTCCATCTTTTACGCCGTTAATGATTTCCGTTAATGTCTGCCTTTGGGTGTCTACTAGTCCTCCTTCACCTTTGATCACCTGACTGGATCTCTGCTCTGTGTTTTTGACATCGATGCTTTTTCAAGCATTTTTGTGTGATTTTAGTGGAAAGATTTAGAGGAAAGAAGAAAAGTTCCATTGTTTATGGATGTTGACAGCTTTCTGACATTCAGTCTGAACAACAAAAAGTCCACTGTCACTGAAAAAGGTGTCCAATGACCCTTGGAAGCGACCCGCTCCGAGATCGGGGTCAGACCTGTCCATAAAAGTCTGGAAAATGTTTTGAAATGGGAGAAGTGACACGTGCATACGTGACTTCACTGCCAATTATCGCCCGACGGAAAGTCTGACCTGAAGATTGAGCTGCGGTCCCTAACAGCGCCCTAACGTGATTACGTGGCAGGCGGCATATCTAACTTCATTTCTACCATGATAATCATCAAATTAACTGAACCACAAGCGTACATTTCAACGTTTGATTCACACACTCGCAGCAAGCTCCTGTAGCTCCCCTGCAGGTAGCCCCGCATGTCAAACACCCACTCTAAAAAGAGTCTCCCTTCAACTTGAAATGGCCTCGTTTGAGGTCTTTCAGTTCCACGATGTCCCACTTGACGGATTTAATTTCCGTCATCTTTAGAGATAATAAATGTGAAATGACAAATGTGAAATTTGTTCCAGATTTACCGTGTCCTGTGCTGTGACACAGCGGGCCTGAGTGGAAAAATGTAATTTTACTCATCATTTGTCAGTGCCTCCATATCAACACCCCCTCCACTTTGTATTATCCAGCAATGTGGAGAAATCATTATTTGGGACTCGCTTTTGATTTTTACCCTCAAGTGACCAAGACTGAGTGACAGTCTTTGTGTTTCTCATTTCTGGATTGTTTCCTTCATCTGTGACAGATACTCTAAATTAATCTGATGCACTTATTTTGTTTCTGTTTTACTTCCATTCATCCAGTTACATCCACTTCAGGATTATGGGGGTCTGGGGCTTTACCCCAGCAGTCATAGAGCAAGAGGGATTCACACCCAGCATCTTCATGCTGTGAGGCAGCAGTGCTACCCACTACACCACCACGCTGCCCTTATTTCCCCTTTGTTTGTGTCCCTGAACACTTTTATTTATCTCACACTGACTTGTGTCTGTGCAAAATCAACACATTCCCCCTTTAAAGGGGTGAAAACGTCTGAATTTGGATTCTGGCATCAGTTTGATGCTCACTCCAGAGAAACGCGTTCAAGTCTTGCACATCGAACATGTTTACACTTCATTGTTATTATTTTTTAACATGTTATTGTGTATTTTGTGTTCTTTCTGGGTACCCAAAAGCACACAGCATCATCAAGGACCACAGCCACCCAGCACACCAGCTGTTCTCCTTGTTACCATCTGGCAGACGTTACAGGAGTCTGTGTTTTTACCACCTAGCCGTACGACACCTCAACCACAATATTTAAACACACACACTACGCTCCACAGGATGCACGCAGACGCTGTCCTACAGTTTCACAGATACATACTACGCTCTGCACTGGTCACGTCATTTTTATTAGTATTTAAATAGAAATAACAACCCTTACTCCGTGCAGTCCTGCACTAACTGACACTCAAACTTTGTGCTGTTCAGTTTGTACTGCTGCTCACTCCTGACACTTTATCTCATTTAAGATTTCTTTTTCTGTTTATACAAGTGTGCACATGTATTTATACTTAGTCTGTTAACATTTTTTACTATATTTTTTGCTGTGTTTTATAAATATTGTGGTTTTTTTTACTATTTTTACTGTACTATACTGCTGAGTGACTGTCTTCTGCTCGTCAAATACATTTCATTGCAATGTTGACGCTGTGCTAACTTGCATATGACAAATAAAACTGAACTGAAACTGCTTCTAAAGTGTTAGCCCTGCAATTGGTTGGTGTCCTGTCCAGGGTGGACCCCACCTTTTGCCCTACGACAGCTGGGGCAGTCTTCAGCCCCGCAGCAGTTAAGAAATTGGACGGATGGATTAATAATTGTCATTAAAACCAGCTTTCATGTGTTCATATGCCATCTTGTCCTGGCTGATGAGTTTGGACACCATATATCTGCTGCAGACACAAAACATGCTTCTTGTTTAACTACTTTACTTTCAGAGTTGTGCTTTTGCAAAAAACGTGACAGCTGGTGTCCTTGAACACAAACAAACATTTTTTCATAACTGTCTCACATTTTCTTCTATGAGACTCAGCTGTGCAGTGTGCTCGTGTCAGTTCAACATCGAAATGTAGACGAGCCGAACCTCTGACAGTCATTACAGTCGGGCTCTCTGTGTAGGCTCTCAGTCGTCCCGGTCATGTTAGTCTGGAGTGGTTGAGTCAAAGGCAGCTTCTCAATCCGCCTTTATTGGCCTGAGCTGAAGAACTTCTGAATAAAAAGTGAAACATGTTCAAGAACCTAAAAGTTTCAATGCCTTTTAGTATTTAGTATTTATTTATTTATTGTCATTGTCAAGAACAATGAAATTGCGTTTGGGGCTTCCATACAACCCAAAAAAAAGAAGAAAATAATAAATACCCCTTAAAACCCAAGTGTACATATTTAACCCAGTGTGACTCCAATGCAATAAGACAATCCTTAGCAATAATGTTCGTAGAAATTCAGACAAAGACCTGAGAAACATGACAAAATACAACAATGCAACCCATTCAATATTATTGTACTGTGAGATATGATATCAGATATGATAGTTATCTATTTAAGAAAGAGGGGGGGCAGGAGGGGGAAGAGAATAAAGATATGATGCACCAATGCAGACCAGTTCATTGCTATTAAGAAGTTGGATATGGTTATTGTCCGTGAGAGGGGGGCAGAGAGTTCAGGAGCCTCACAGCCTGTGGATACAGGCTGTTGGCCAGTCTGGATGTTCTGGCCTGTACAGACCTGTACCTTCTCCCTGAGGGCAGCAGATGGAAAAGGTGGCGCGCAGGGTGATGTTGGTCCCGCAGGATACTGTGCACCCTCCTCAGACAGCGAGTGGGGAAGATATTACTGATCTCTGGCAGACTTGTTCCAATAATTCTGCCAGCTTCTTTCACCACCCGCTGGAGTGCTTGCTGATCGGCCTTGGTGCAGCTGGGGAACCACACTAGAAATCCATACGTCAGAACGCTGCTGATGGCACAGTTGTAGAAGTTCAACATCAGAGATCTGGGAATGTGTGCGCTCCGCAGTCTCCTCAGGTAGTAGAGGCGCTGTTGGGCCTTCCGTACAACTGAGGTGATATGGTTGCCCCAGGACAGGTCCTCGGTCACAGTTACCCCCGAGGACCTGTCCTGGGGCAACCATATCACCTTTGAAGGTGTTACCAGTGAGCGGATCCTGAAGTGAGACCCAAAAGAGAGTGATTTCCTTTCAAATGGCTTTATTGTGCAGACTGAGCAACATGGGAGGATAACTCTGAGAGAGAAGGAAGGAGAGTCAGTCCTGACAGAATCGGACGCTGAGCTGTTCATGAAATGTTTCAGGAGGTGATAGTGAGACTTGGTCAGGATGTTTATTTGGGGAGAGTGAGCCAAATGTGAGAGACCGGGACTCCACCTGCAGATGGAGCTCAGATGAATCCAGCTCGAGAGATTTAGAGAGATGTTAAAGCACAACAGATGACCAGTGCAGGACCATGACAAACAGAAGTCTGGCTGCTGTTGACTCAACCATCTTAGTCCATAATCAGCGGCTCTCTCTGTTTCTAAATCCAAACATCTCGTTGTGGATGTGTAATTGTTCGTGTCCAGGAGCAGCTGGATTTAAGCAGGAGGCAGAGATGATTCAGCAACACGATAAAACAAACCGAACATTTCTGAAGTGGCACGTAGCCGATAGGACTGCACAGTTTGTGCTAAACCTGTAAACTTAAACAGATCAAACTTTATTCACTTTATTTAATGATCTCAGACTGCTGTCACCTGCACCTTCGCACTCCTTTGGCCTGAACACCTTGGGGAGCAGATGGGTCGCTCATTAAATTCTTCAGTTTTTCTTACGCATCGCTTCAGAGATAATTGTCTAAATTATTATTTACTGAGCTTGTCATATTATTGCAGATTTTTATTCCCACCGCAAAGAAAAAACAACCACTTAAATATCCTCGACCTCCGTGTGTGTGTGTGTGCAATTCTTGAGTATTTATGACTATATCCACTTTGACCTTTGACCTATTTTAATCTGAAATCGTTTTGAGTGAAAAGTATGATCCTCATTATGTATTTTTTTTTTAATTAGTTATCTCTGACCCATTTAATTTTACATATGTGTGAATAGTATCATTATTATTTACTCCATAATCCTCAATTTTGCAAACATTAGACCAAAGGAAAGCTATTTTATTTTGTATATTATTAATAGTCACTTTATTTTAGGCCACATGGATGCTTCGTATATTTTATACCATAACACATAGACTGTTGACATGTCTGTGCTGACATTGCATCAGGAGTTCTCCACATGCAGCCCGTTTGACTTTGAGAGCAGTGGGAGACGTCGAGCACCTGCACCCTTCAGTGCCTTTCTCGTGACTGTAGGATGGGCTAATTGGCTTGGGATACACAAGTCCGCAGGGCTCTGCAGGACACATATCAAAGACAGATCCACATAGGAGACAGGAAACAGGGAAGGAACTGGAAAGTACTTTATTTTCTGAATATCTGCCAGAGTAGAACAGGCTGTGGAATTCGCTGATTGGCTAACCGTGGTAGACCCTTCTCAATAAACTGAGAAGCTCCCTAGAGCCCAGCTGCTGCTGCTGCTGCTGCTGGCCCGTCTTCCACCGAGTTTGAATCTGCTCGTTACAACTTACCCCCCGGGGAGTGGTTTGTGTCTATTTTTTCTGCATGAATCCGTATTTCA
The DNA here is from genome assembly GCF_057382095.1 of Aulonocara sp. 'chitande type north' Nkhata Bay. Taxonomy (NCBI): domain Eukaryota; kingdom Metazoa; phylum Chordata; class Actinopteri; order Cichliformes; family Cichlidae; genus Aulonocara; species Aulonocara sp. 'chitande type north' Nkhata Bay. Next base: position 23,587,724 of record NC_141351.1, on the reverse strand, counting down.
ATAAGTGATTTTCCAGAAGCTGCATCTCAGTTTTTACCTATTTTAAAGTTTTAAATAGTAATAAAACTGTAATTCAGGAGTACAGTTCTGTCCTCAGCTCCAGCGTCTGAAACAACAGGATGGACGTGAAGCGTACGTCATTTGCGGCTAAATCGTGGGTCTCAATTTAAAGAATAATGACAGTGCTTAGGCAGAAGGGTGGTAGACTGTTCCAACAGCAAACGTGTGAAAAATCACAGCTTGTGAGACTTTCTCTAATGATATCTCTCCCTATTAGTCTCAAAGCAGAAAAAGGTCACAGTGCCACTACGAATCGAGCACAAATTCCCATCTAGGGACACGAGGCCAAAAAGGAAAAGGCAAAAAAAATGTGATAAATGAAACAGAGTCTCCTCATCTGGTCTTTCTTCTTCTCTTGCTCTCTTTACAGATAATGTTTATAGGCGATGTCTTGCAAATGGGACGTGGGCGTTGAAGGGGAACTACTCCATGTGTAAGGCCATCCTTCACGAGGAGGTAAGAGTCAGCTGTCTGCACGTGTCTTGATTAATGTGGCCTTTAGGGAGGATCCTAAAAGTGTGGAGCCTACTGCATGGTAATCAGAAACAGACAAAGGCAAGGTTAGTGGTGGAAGACGCCGCTTTGCTCGAGGCTTACTGGAATATTTATAGTAAATATGACTTCGGGGTTTGTTTGCCTGCAGACAAAAGAGCGAAACATCACTGAAAATACGGCAGATTGCCCGAGAGCATCTCTTTAAGGAATCTACTTGTTTTGATTTTTGCACTGCAGCGTGCTTTTAATGTCACCTTGCCCCAAGTTATTGAGGCGTCGCTGGTTTCAAATGTAGGTGGAAGCTTTAAATCAGCTTATCGACCTGCAGCTTTTTCTCTTCTGAAACACGGGTTTCATTTAAAAGAAAAGAAAACTTCCTCAAAAGAAACAACAGTGATTTTTCTAAACAGCATTGTCCTCCGGTGATGTGAGCGACTCGTGGAAGCCGAGAAGAAAACAGCCAGTCAGCACGCTGCTGTTATGGTCCTGCTGTGTTCTACATTTTAATCATTCACGTTTTTTTTCTTCCACTTTTTCTACTCATTTTTTTTTTTGTTCGTGTCCGATGCGTCCTCGTGCAGTGTTTCGAGTGTTGTAAGTGCTCTTTTTCCCCCCTAAGGACTGAATGGTCCTGATAAAAATGCAGAACATGCTGAACCAAATCGAGCAGGAACAAATACACATTTCAAGTATCATTTCAGGGGGTCAAGTACTGCACTAGACCCCCTGAAATTACAGATACACGCGAGGCAGACAAATGCACACTAGGTGACCATTGTCATTGTTGCTTTAAAACACCACCTGGAGCAAAGGTAGATGGTAAGATTCAGCTTTTAGTTCCAAAGTCGACAGAAGGTTGTGTTTGTTCGTTTGTGGGTTTCGCCGCTGTTTGGCTTCACGTGCTTTTATTTACTTCACATACCTATTTTTTGTGCCTTCACTTTATTTCCACGATACAGAGCGCAAAAGATGGATGTATCCACTGTCACGTTAACTTGATTTATAAGCCTTTGTCCTATTAAGCGATCAAGTCCATGAAGTAAATCAGGGAAGCATTACTGACGTCATATAGAGAGGGAGCAGAGGATCGTTTTCCCACAGAAATCATTCTGCAGCCACACCAATGTTCCCCTGGTGGCCATTAAAAAGAAGGCACTTATTCATTAGCTTCACTTTTCAGACCTGAAAGACACATCTGCTTTCCATGTGAAAATCTAACACCCAGTCCGTTTAAATGTGATGGAGGGGATCGCAAACAAGCATTTATAATGTCTTATTGACTCTATTTGCATAATTGCGTGAGTCCTCTTCTGTTTCAGTGCACCATGAAAGTGGCTACTGCATTTATGCGCGTGCTCCTCTGTCTTCTCTGCCATTATCACATCTTTCTGAGAGAGGACGGGCGGAGCAGCAGGAGAGAAAAGCACTGATAGTCCTAACTAACCAGAAGCTAGTCTGGCTGAGAGCAGTCAACCTGATAACTGACAAAAAGTTGGAGTCTAAATCCTAATCCTGCATTATGGGATAAGACCGATGCTCTTTTAAAACACCAAAACAATGCCGGCTCTGCTCTCAGTGCTGTCATCTCACTCTTTCAATCCCAATCCCACTGCTACTACAGAAGATTTTAAACCTTAAATTGGCTTAAAATCTATGATTCTTCTTTTTTTTATCAGTGCCGTAGTGCTTAGAAATCATAACTCCATCACAATGAAATGTTAGGGAATAGTGTCAGCTGTGGATTAATATACATCTGCTGCTCTAGTGAGCGCTCAGAGCAGCCAGGAGGTGCCCGCCTGATTTAGTTGGCTTGATTCGGTGGTTATTTGATTGTTTATTTTGCTCAATCTCACCCTAAGAGAACGGGTGAGGAGAATAGAATGAATTTAGAAACAGGCGACAAGTCACTTTTTCCTCCCGGTGTACAAAAGTTAAACCAAAATATCTTTAGAATATCTCTGAATTTGCAGTTATTTATTTATTAACCTTTATTTAACTGAGAAGTGAAACTCCTCAGAGTGAGTAAGATCTGTTTTGTGAGAGTGAGCCCACAAAAGCATTAATCTTGCATGTTTTTTGATGATGTAGTAGAGAACTAATTTCTGAGGTATTTCTGGCTTTGCTTTCCTCAGACATCTGGAGAGGCTGATAGTAGAACCGCTGCTCCTTTGCATTTAAAAAAGCGAGGTAATTCAGACTTCTAATCACGATCCACCCGGCTGCCTTCAGTTGGAGGTTTACAGGCTTGTCTAGCTCACAGAAGACCCAGAGGTGGACCCTGAACATCTCACTGAGATTATATATGCAATCGGGCCTGTAAATGCCTCAAGATCACCCAGGAGGAGCTGGGAAGTGTTGCCAAGGAGGAGAGCGTCTAGACGGACTTGTTTAGCCTTGGAGGGATTTCTATAATGCCATTCTTACTCTGAAATAGGGGCTCCATTAACACATTCGCCTTACACGTGAAAGATCCCCAGTTTGAAACTGGGAGCAGACACAAACCCAGCTTCAGTGCATCACAAGCTCAGCTAATTGGGAGGTTTGCATCAGGAAGGGCGTTTGGTGTCAAACCTGTGCTAAGTCAGCATGTAGATCCATCTGCTGTGGTGACCACTCGGGAAATAAGGGAGCAGCAAAAAGTACCGTCTCCATTCTTCCTCTTAAATACACCCGCCTGTTTTTCTATCCAGGGAAACGACTTTTAATGAGCAGAGCGCCATAAGATTATCATCACTGAAAGAATCAAAGACGTCGGCAACAGTTCAGGGGAGTGAAAAAGTCTGTACTGAAATATTGAGCTGGGAAAATTAGCAGCAGGTACAATAATTGGAAATATTGATTCAGTGTTGATTGAAAGGCGCTTTCTCAACATCAAAGTTGTGCCTGCTTTGACCCCGAGGCAACCTTTCCGACCTCAAGTCAATGCCGAGAGCAGAGCTGTTTGCCGAACACGATGTGTGTGAACGATTCAAATGAAAACAAAACAGTTTTAGTTTGTTGAAATTTAAAATATTACCCCACTCTCTGCAGGTTGTCAGCGCCACATGAAACAGAGACACGCTTACTTTGCCGCTGCATCACCTCTTATTTTAATGTACCCTTTTTAGCATTTGGAAACGTTTGCAGAGTGAATCTTAAGCTGTTGTGACTGACATAGGCTCTGTCTTATTTTTGGAATATGTGCAGAATGTGATTTAGTAAATAAGTAAGACCATGCCTGGAAAAGAAACATGAGCAATATTACCGTTGGATTTATAAAACATTTTGTTCTAACCGCCATGCATAAGCTTGTGCAATCTGCATAACATCCCTACTTCTGTATATAAGGAAATAGTTGAAGCCCAGGTGACGTAGAGAAAAATGTGAGGATGTTGTAAGAGAGAAGCCTGCACCTCTAAAGCACGAAAGTCCAACTGAAGAAACTGAAATGATTGTGTCCAAAGAGGAAATCAGAGAAAGTTGAGCTGTTTTTTAAGATGTTAAAACATTTAAGAGAAGGTCAGATAAATATTCTTTAAATGGAAATGTTAAAGCCAACACCTTTCCATTTTGGGAATTAAAGTATCCGAGAAAACCAAATTAATGACCAAAAGACAATAATAATTGTTGCACACTTCCAGGCGTGCATGAGTTCAGAATTGTTCTCTTTACTTGCTCATTTGCAACTGCAAATACAAAACACAAGCACTTCAGTTTAGTGTAGCTGCACTCTGCAGGCTATCTGTGCAGTAAAACACACAGGACCCCAAAGCCGCCCGATTCAGTGCCTGCGTGAGCACCACCAGTGGGAATCATCATTGACCAGAATATTCTAGCTGGATTGCCAGTGAGCACAGTATGTGTCAAAATAGTAATAAAGAACTGAATGCATAACGTAACAATGATAAGAAGGCCAAACACATGAAATTATGGAGGCAGGGAGGCAATATCTATTACAATACTTTCATCTTGTCCACCCATTACATGAGTTTCACATAATTCTAATAATAAATAGTAGTATTCATTTTAAAGACTTGTTTAAATTCACTAAAACAGCCAGGTCTTCATTTGTTCATACGCAGGCACCTCTAAATCTGTAAGTTAGTAAATGAGGCTCATTGTGTGGATGGCAGCTTACGTATGAACCAGTACAGCCTCTCACGTCCTCGGCACCAATCTGATACTTATTCCAATAAGCAGGACAAAAATGCAGCTTTCAGTCTAAAAGTCCCAGACTGGACTCGGTGTCACCGGGAAGCGTTGAGATTTGAAAAATCTACCTCTCGGATTAATATTCACCTGTGAACATTTCTCAACTACCTTAAGTTTTGCTTTTAAAAGTATTAATTGTAATAATTATAATTAATATATGTTCATTCTTAATTAATACAGCCTCACAAAATCCCCATTTTCTTGGTTGCCATGAATGAAGACCCTCAAACAAAATATCCGTCTTATTAAAATACACAAAAACAGAATAAAACCAGCAGACACACAGCTTTTTGTTTTTTTGAAAGCAGAGTTGTGAAGACATGCTTTCGTGTAATTAGGTTGGCAGTTAGTCATTTGTACTTTATAGATCTGTGAGGATGAGAAAACAGAGTTTGGAGCGAGACCCTTCATTTACTGCCTTTTTTTTTCCACGGACTTACTGATCCATCGATCCCTTCAGGAGATGGATATAGAGCGTCTCACCTTTTACAAATATGTGTCTCAGTTTTTCTTCCACCAGGTATCAGCAGCGCTGTGATTGACATCAGAGGAGAGAGGGGGGACGTGAAGTAGCTTCCCTTTAAAGTTCAGGCTGTATTGAACCGGATATTCAGCGGTTCCACTGGGAGAAGAAACTGAGTGGATCAAAGGCTTATTAGAAAGTTTGTTTGAGGAAAAGAAGAATCCTCATTTCCTTTTGGGTCTTCCTCGAGGTTATTTTCTCAAATATAAGTGTCTTTGTTGTTTCTTATAAGGAGAGTGAGTCAGGTTTGGTTTTATGGCCCACACATTTTGTGAGACCCGAGGCTACTGGTGGTGGTGGGTGGGTCTTATATTATCTTCTTGCCATCCACCCCCTCCTCTCCTTTCAGGCTCAACTCGGTTCTCTCGTATCCATTTGAAAAACCTCCCATTTTCTTGATTTATACCTAGAAGTGTTAGCCTGCTCTACAGAAGTGCCTGTTGCAGAACTGATTCACGCACGTTTTTTATATCTATACACAAATGTCCATACACTGCATGCAGTAGAAATCAATGCACTCTTTGGTTATATGCGGTTAGACCTTTGGAAGAGATCTTTGTATTTTGCTCATTCACACTGAACGCATCATTGAATAGTGCGTGGAGCCCGAGGATGACAGCTTTAACAAAAGCTAACTGGAGTCAACAAACCGCAGTCAGATAAATGAAAGCACGTTGGAGGTGTGGTTTAAAGCTTCCTCTGATTTGTAAAAATACTCAGGGCTTTTCAGTCTGACGCATCTTCTTGAAAAAAGAGCTCTGAGGAGATTTGCATAAACCCAAAAAGTACCGTTAGAGATTTAGTCCAGCAGTTACTCTTCATAGAAGTTGACTTTAAAAGTTACTAAAGCCTTAAATGATTCACAGGACCTGGTTAACATGAGGTGACTGTAGACATAAATATCACAACTGCCTGCTGGAGTCTGAACACTTCTATCACGCTGCTGCCTGGGGAGATGTTATGTGGGCTAGTGCAGCTAGAGATGAGCTCTATGGGGAGAACGCAGCACCGTGACGCAGTGTAAGAAGGTCCTTCATACATCGTGAACTCGTCATGTACATGGTGAAGCACGGCGGTGGTGGCACCAGGATTTTGGCCGATTCATGGAGGGTGAAATTCATTTGCAAATTTTAACAAATTGTTTTGAAACACAGTGTCCAGGTTCTCAACAATGACACCGCTGGACTACATCTACTTAATGTCAATGTGGATGATGATCTTGGGGACTGTTAGTTATTGCCAATAGTTTGGAGATTTGTAGTTTGTTTTACCTTTAATGCTTTTAATTATTTTACAATATTATTAGATTTATATTAAAATTGATTTGCCCCACTCTAGTTATGACTTTTATTTAGTGGGGATGCAGAAAATGCATAAATGTTTCTGTGGTTGTTGCTAATCTGTTGCTAACTCTGTTTTATCCTGCTGGAAATGTAGTTAATAGAACACAGATTAGAAAAATGAAAACTGACAGTCAGTAATTTGTCTCTCTGTCACTGGTAACATTAATTTAAACTGAAATGATTTTCACATCGCCTTCATCAGAGTCAAACCTGAACATACTGAACATTTGAGTAGATTTTTTTTTTGCCAGGATTACTTTTTGGCTTTATTTGCAGTACCAACATTATATTTTTGCCTTTTTTATAGCTTTCTTATAAATCGACCCATTTTTTGTAGCACATTGAAATTATGTATCCAGTGTCTCTTGAAGAGCCTGATTGTGGATTTAGGATTTATTCAACCAGCTAATTCAAAGAAAACCTGGCTATGCTGAGCTGGCTATGTAGTGCACTGTTGTAGTGTAGTTGTGTTTGAATCACACTGTTTGCATTCTCTCCATTCCCTGCTCCACCTGGTGTTGACACCATCGGTAATTAGCGATCACATGGTTGGATCACCAGTGTGGAGTTGACTGCCCAACTCTACACTGACTCCAAAATTACCAAAGAAAATCCAACTTTTGGAGCAGTCCAGACCAAACCAAGGCTATACATCCCACTGATGCTTCTGCTGTGTCTCTGTGGGTCATGCTAACTTGGCACTCTCAAACTTTGTTTAGGGGGAAACGATCCATCACACAAATCTGTTTATAACACTCTGATTAGTGCAAAGCTCCTTGCAGCTTTCCTAAAAGTGATCTTTGCACGAATCATTTTAAACATCCTCTGCACCCAAAGCGAAATGCAGATATTTGACACGTTGCATTAGCTGCATTAGTGATGTCCGGCGTGCTTAGCACGCTTGCTTTTTGTGACCTCGTCATTTCCCTGAAAAGGAGGTGGAAAGTGCGAAGTTGGCAGTACACAAAAAGCCACAATAGGCTTATATAATCCAAAATCATCCTTTAACACAACAGCAATACCATGAGCTGACCTCAAAGTGCTGCTCACATCCTGAGAATCTGGCTGAGCTGAAGCGGTTCTCTGAGGACAAGTGGTCCAAAACTCGTCCAGGACATTGTGCAGGTCTACTGGCAACACTTGTCAGAGATAACTGATGCCAGAGTTATTAAATTAAGATATTTAATCCAAGGATTCAACAACTTTTTTTACACCAGATTTGTGAATGTTTAATGTCATGCTCAAAAATTGTGTGTGTGTGTCTTTACTTGTGATTTGGATAAAGATCAGATCACATTTTATGAATAATTAAAGCAGAAAATTCCACACATACTCTTTTCTTGCCGCTAACCGCTCCTGTCGGTAATTACTCATTATTCCTTCTGTCATGTGACCTTTAAAATGTTCCCTTTAAACGATGGGAAACAAAAAGTCTACAGTCCTTTAACCGGTGCGCACGACATCCTGCTGTGAAGGAGGGATTTTTGACATATCTTGGATTTATCTTGGACATATCTCGCACCATCCGCTCCGAGCTCCCTGACCTGCACTCAATCTACAGCAGGCGGTGCCGGACCAAGGCCAGGAAGATCGTGAAGGACCTCAGCCATCCCAACAACAGACTGTTCTCTCTGTTGAGGTCAGGAAAGCGATTCCACTCCCTGAAGACCAACACAGAGAGACTGAGGAGGAGCTTCTTCCCGCAGGCGATACGGTCTCTCAATCACACCACCACACAGTACTGACCCACACATATGGTTCTTACACACACACTGGACTTTCTGGACTTTGGTTTTGCACAACACTGGTCACTATATTCTTCATTTCCAGTTAATACTTGTACAGCTGCTGTTATTGTGTATATATTTATTTATATTTAGATTTCTTCATACATTCTTATATAGTTCTATATTGTGTATTTTGTTGTACAGTTATTTTATTTTCAACTTTAATTTATATATTTATCTTTATCTTATTCTTCCCAGTTAAATTTACCCTTCATTCTAATTTGTGTTGTACAGTTATTTCATTTTTAACCTTAATTTATATTTTATTCCTTCCTAGTTAAATTTACCCTTTTTAATTTTGCATATTTATTTCCTATCTTATTCATAGCCTTTCCTTTTTTTGTTTTCTTTAGGTCACGAGCAGTTGTCCAAGCATTTCACTACATATCATACTGTGTATGACTGTGTACGTGACAAATAAAATTTGAATTTGAATTTGATTTTAACTGGTGTTTTTAATTAGTAATGATTCCTAATTGCATTGCATTCTGTAATTAGAGCACGCAGTGACGCTTTTCATAGCACTGCTGCGCTGTGCAGGCACTCTAACTGATTCAGCCACAGTTCGTAATCAGGTAGACACAGAGCACATGCTCGTTTTCATCATCAATATCGTATCAGGTTTTTTCTGCTTCTATTATTGCTGCATTTGTTTTCTTCCACCGTGAGCATTTTAATGTGAGCGCTCGCATAAAAGGGGGAATTTTACACATGATTGCACATTATTTCACTCGTATTCATCATTTCACACACAAAATAGACTGGTGCCTACTTTAGTCAGAGGCATTATCAGAGGAAAAGTAAAACATCAAAATCTTATATTTTTTCTTTTCCCTCTTGGAGCGCTCTCGGGGCTGCTGTTTATTTTTAACCTGACAGCTGCACATTAGACTTTAGTAAACTGGATCCATTTAAATATCAAAGGTTACTCTGAGTCCCACAGGCTAATCACACAGATGTGGACATGTTGAACTTTTACTGTAGTGATCTATCACACCAAAAATAAAGACAAAAATCTAGCTTTGCAGTACACCCCACAGCTCTGAGTCGTCTCCTCACAGCCTCCTGTTTTCTCGTAGCCTCGCTTGCTTTTTGATTTCTCTTTGTTTCACATTTTCAGCTGCTTTTGTTTGGAGGCTTTGATTTCCAGGTTTCCAGGTCTTTGGACTTTGTGTAGTTTAGCCACTGAAAGGCTCACTTTTATTTGACTTTTTCTTGCATCTGGGTGCTCTTTTGCATTTCACGACACTTAATTTTTGGTTATTTTGTTCTGCTTTTAGTATGTTTTTATGCCCTTGGAAGTCCTGTGAGCCTTTACATGTGATACTGAGCTATACAAATAAAACTGGAACGAAATCGCTGCACTTTTTGTCCGCCTGTCCCACATACTGAGACAGTGTCCGGCATTTTGACTGGATCTAGTTTATATAAACAAACACGCGAGTCAAACAGGTGTGCTAATAAACCTTAACAGACTGAACAGCAGCTGAAATCTCATTTTTGAGAATATTAAAAAAGAAATACTCAGGAGTGCATTTCAGCCTAAGTGTCCCACACAGTCACAATCTTTGCCCCGTGTTTAGTTTCTTAGGATCTGATGAGGCTGAATGTATTAAACTTCACAAATGAAGGATTTGTTGCCTTATATCTACTGAGATTTACCAAAGGAAGTAATCGGTAACTCAGTTTAAATGGCATTGTTTCAGACTCTGTTTAACAGCTGCACACAAAGAAACAGCAGTTCTGTAACCTGGTTTAATCTGTGAGAATGAACAGCTTCTGTTTAAAGGTAGAAATCTGACTGAAAAAATGTAGCAGGGTTCGATCTGTAGTGAGGACACAGTGTGTGGACTGTAGTCGTGTGTACTAATGAGATAACTAATGACTAACAAAGGCATTCATGGTGTAACTTTGACTGCAGTGAAAATGAGTGAAACTAGTTTTTAGTTTTTCTAGTTTTATTGGCACAAAGAACATTTCTCTTCATAAAGGACCCGATATGTGGCGGCCAGATAAAATATTAAATCCATGTGACAATGAGTGAAGTAACCGCCGGCAACACAAAGCCTCAACTTCAAGACAGGTTTATTGAAGCGACTGCCAATAAGAGCGTACGGTCCTTTTGACTTAGACCTATGACAAGGTGCTGAATAATATTAGAGAGACACCGAGGCAGCCGAAGCCTGGAAGGTCTGCTAGCAACCAGCCATCAGCCACAAGTACCTAAAATATGTTTTAAAAAATTAATCTCGTTGGATGAATTTATTTTAATTCCTTTTTGCATAAAAATGATTTTTAAAAAACCTTCAAATAGAAATAAAATATGTCACTCACTCAAAAAATATTTATCCCAAAAAACTGACTTTTCCATGTACTTTCTTTGCATAAATATAATGTTAAATGTTAAATTTGATGGAATTTGGTCAAATGAAATTTACTTGACTTGTATACAGTTAGTTTAAACCAACTTATTTTCCTTAATTATTAAAAAAACTTCTTTTTTATAAAGTTCATCTGCATTTTACTCAAAATTATTGCTTCATGTTCACGAGGGCAAAGAATCAGTTTTTTCAGTGTGGATAAAGGAAACCCTTTTGATAGTGTGATAAATGGCATCAGTAGAGCCATTTGTCTTTTAAATGTCTCTGTCTCATGAGCGACCAGAGCCTCGAGCTTTCCCAAACAATTCTTATTTGTTCCTTAAAATATGCCAACCTTTAACCGCAGAGGTGGGCGCTCAGAAAAAGAACTCATATGACTTCTTCGCATGGATCATGAGTCTTGTCACCCAGTCCTAGAAATATCCCTCCAAGGATCTATCAGAAAAACATCTTACAAAAAACAATAGAGCAATTTCCAATAAAGCAGCAGAGAGATGGCTGGCTGGCGCTTTTAGTCACAACAACATTTGTCCAGTACAGATTTAGAAGTTGAAGATTAGAGCTGTTGGACTAAAATATAGTGAATGGGACGCATGACGTTTTTCAGTGTGGATGAGGCAGGGATTAAACATGCCCACGCTTAATCTCGGCGTAGACACCAGTAGGTTACATAAATCCACTTACAGCACAGATTACTGTTGGTAGAGTGGGGGAAATCTGATCACAATGGATTTCTGAGGCACAGACAGTGGGCTTAGGCACCAATTTGCAGGAAGATGGGTCTGTGTTTGCATGAAATCTTATCACAAGGCCTCATGTGGATTCTCCATATGTGAGCGTGTGCAAAATCAAATGCTTCCCAGTATTCCTGTTTCCTAACCAGGAGTGGATCCAGTGGGGCGGCACAAGCCCCCATGAAATCTGGTTGGCCCTCCTGCAAGGCTCAGGGATTACTAGCCCCTGGACCACATCCTCTGTTTACATCTCCTGTTGGAAAGTTGGCTCCAGAAAGTATATGCACAATCACTGCTGAGGAGACATAAAACAGCAACAACAGAACAACAAAGAGATGCAGAAATGCCAAAAGGAGGGGTGTAAAATAATAAAGCCACAGTGAGATCACCGGTGCCAGAGAGGCACCAAATGAACACAAATGTGGATAAAATGAACTGCTGAGAGACACAAACATACCAAAGAAATCCACAAAATGACTGTGAAGTGAAAATAATACCACGGAGAGACTCGGAACAGCAAATAACATTTACTAAATGCAAAAGCAATTCAAAACTCCCCCCAAAATGGCACCAAAGATGTGTAACACTTCCACTAAGAGACACACAAGTACCCTGAAATTACATAAATTGAATGCAACTGTATGAGCCAGAGTGCCAGAAGATGGACACACAAGATTAGGGATGACACAAAATGACTGCAAAAGACACCAAAAGAATAAAGGTCTAAAGAACTACACAGAGACACAAAAACAAGCAGAAAATAAAAGAAAATTTAGACAAAACTATGCTAAAGTATCACAAGGATGTGTTAAATAATCCACATGAGCACACAAACAGACCAAAAAGATGTCAGCAAAGAAATGTAAAATTATTTTAAGGTTATTCAAAATGATATGAGAGACACAAACATAAATAGTCGCAATTTAAAAATACATAAATCAGCAACAAATAGATAAATTTCTAAAAAGCCAAGCAAAATGAATATAAAGGGGAAACCGACCCAACAACATACTGAAGGGCAGCTATAAACTTCCACAAAGACACCAAAAAAAGCCAAAAGTGACAAAAACAAGATCAAAAAATAAGATTTTAGAAGAAGAAAAACTAAATGTACAGTACTTAGTAAGTAATTGGAAACTGGCACAAAAGTACCACCAAACAAAGTGCCTAAGATTGGAAAAGCACAATTTCAAAGAAAACTAGAAAGACTGCAGAAGGATTCTCAAATGTTGTGAAATATGGGCTGAGAGTGATGAGTAAACCTTCCACAAAGAGATCCAAAAGTTACATAAAAATACTCCACAAGTACCACAAAATGATCAAAAATGACTGCAAATGAACAGAAAACAGACAAAAGAGACAAAACAACAATAACGAAAATGATAGGAAAAAAGAGTTATTGCACAAAGGCTGAAGAGAGTCCAAGAATTCACAATGATTTGCAAAACTTGCACAAAAAAACTCACAAACATAAAAAAGTTTGTTTAAGAAATGTGAAAAAGAAAAGCCATAAAGAGATACAAAATCGATACAAAACCACTTCAAAAAGATGCAAACGTACCACAAAGTTATAGACACAAAATGACAAGAAAAAGCTGCACAAATATCTGCACAAAAAGGCCACAAAGAAAAAATGCAAACAGCATAATAAACTTTGCAGTTTTGTTCATTTTTTGTGGCATTTTTGCTGCGGTAACACAGTGAGACCTGTTACATGTTTGTGTTCGTTTAGACTCATTTTTGTCTAAATCCATCCACAGCTGTAGGATATTTAGAGATATTATTCCATATTTGAATATTTACCATTATTTTTGGGGTTCGATTATTGCCAGAAATAGACAGTTTAACAATTAATTATGAACAGCTTTGCATTCAGATTTAATTTGAGCCTTGACAGCCCTATTGGGAATGCTAACACCCACTCCTGTTTAAAATCACAGCGGGAGTCATCCGTCAAAAATCGAAAAAATAAAAGAGGATTTGTCACCCTTTGAAGTGTCCTGTCTTATCCAGAGAGAAGAAAATAAGAACTATTTCTGTGAATCAAAAGACTCATCCAGTGTTTCTCTTCTTCTTCTGCAGAAAAAAAGCAAGATGCACTACCAAATAGCCGTGATCATAAACTTCCTGGGTCACTGCATCTCCATGGTGGCGCTGCTCATAGCCTTCTTCCTCTTCTTGTGTTTGAGGTAAGTGTTGGTCTCGCTGCCACCAGTCCACTGATAATCCCCGATGTGACAGAGACGTCAGTATTTTCCAGATCCCAGTAGGTTCAAAGCGTCTCTGGTTCTTATTCAAAAACCCATTTGGTCATGGGATGAAACCTCCCCTATCTCAATCCCGCAGATGTAAAAAGGGTTTAGACGCCCGCAAAAACTAGGGCACATTTCACCCCACAATTGGGAATAATAGACCCATCTCAAAACCGGGAGAAAACAGTCTAACGGAGGCCTGCCGGGACAATCGGTGGAGGCGGAAAAGGGTTTCTCTGGCAAACCGAAATAAGCCGTGCATTAACGAGAGAAAGGTCTTAGCACCCTCGACAGCCGGGGCTGTTATCGATCGCCGAGACACCCCCGGGGAGTGAGAAAAGCGTGAAAGGGCACAGAGAGACATAATAAGTAGAAGCTCTACAGGATAGCATTTATGCACAACCTGTGTTTGTGGGCCACAGTGGCATGAATAGAGAGTGGGGGAGGAAGAAGTGTCAGGCAGCTAAAAATGGCAGGAGAAGGAGTTTGGCATTTATTACTTACCTTCTTGACTTTGTAAAGAAATTGAGAACCATTTAAAGGAAAGCTGTTTGATGGAGGGAAACGCCGAGGCTCCTGTGCACTGGTGTGGATCTGGAAGGAAGGAGAGGAGCGCAGGGTAGAGCGAGGCGTAATGTTCATTATAAAATAGTGCAATGAGCAGTTTGGCGTATTTCTTACTATAAAAGACAGTTTGAAGGGATTCTTTCCACAGAAGCTCACGAGTCTCCCGCTTAATCTAACAATAATGCAGATTTATGCCGTGGACATGAAGTTTAATAAGTTCTGACTGTTTCCAAGAGCTGCATTCATAATCTCCTGTTATTTATCAGAATAGCACATTCCTCGGGTTTGTGCTGGTTTTGAATTCTTTGTGAAAATATGAATTCGAGCTTCTGCTGAGTTTTTACTTTTATTCCCAACGGTTTGAAATTTAGGTTATTGTTTGGATTTTTTCTCTTTTAGTTGATCTTAGGCTTCATTTCCTGTGACATCACCAGGTTTTGATGGTTATTCTAGCGATCAGTCTCAGTTTTGGATCATGTATTTCAGTTCATGTGTTGGTTTAAGTGTTAGTACCCAGGTCTGTTTCATTCACCTTCGGTTACTTCTTGTTTTACTTTGATAGGGTTTTTATTAGAGATGGCACGATACCACTTTTTTATGTCCGATACCGATACCGATACCATAAATTTGGATATCTGCCGATACCGATATGAATCCGATATAGTGTTTTTTAATCAACAAAACTGTTTTTTTAAATATCTTGCTGCATTTTGTATAAGTTCATACTCAAGTTTAAAACAACAACTACACTAAAGCTATTCTGTTATACCTGTATGCAAAAAAAAATATTTCATAGTTCAGCAATACTGATCAATCTAATAAACTTAAACCTACACCATCCTCCCTATTCTGGTATTTTAAAGAGTACTTAGCATAAATATTAAGCAACCTAACTAATAGGGTTCCAACTCCCAGCAACAACAAAAATAAATAAATAAAAAATAGGGAACCACCCCTCACGCTCCACCTCATGATGCTTAATCGATGTAATCAACCTTAATTTGATGCAGTGTGAAAAAAATGCACAGAAATCAATTATTTTTCAAGAAATATTAAATAGATTCAACATCTTTCTTCAACAAAATTGCAGACTGCACAGATGGTACCTTCCCAAAGTAAAAAGTACTATAGCTTACTAGGGTATATATATTAGACTTAACAGTTACTATATGCAGTAATGGACTTCTATACATTTTACATCAGATTAAAACTTTGGGTGTAAGATTAAGATAAATATTAAATAATTAAAAGCGAGACATTTTAAATGAGAATAAGAAAGAAAAGTATGTCTTTGTGCCCCCTTTTCCCTGTTAATGCCCTATCGGCCCCCCTGGCTAAACTTTGCTAGATGCGCCCCTGCACAGTTACCAGCGTCAGCTACGTAGAAAAAGATCCTGGTGTAGAAAGTAATATTAAATAAATTCTAACAACAGCTGATCAAGCTTAAACGTGCTGCTGTTGTTCAGCTGCTAGTTTCCTCTTTCTGGTGCAAAGTGGGCCAAAAGCAAACAAGAGACACGGACTCGCGACAGAAAAGCCGATCAGCTGATCATTAAGCAGTTTCATGATTGAAGTAGCAGCCGGAGAGCGAGAGGCAGTCGCTCGCAGGAATGCTTTACAAACATTCAGAGATGGACTTACACACTTGCTTTACTTCTCTCGGGGATAACTTTGTCGGAGATGAAATGCCAGGTTGCTAGCGAAGCTCCACATGCTATCCAGACCACCAACAGGTCCCGCATGCCACAGCCTCTCTATCACGTGATGCATACTGCTCCGACGTGCTAACGTTCTGAGGTGAGTTACAGCGTGTTGCAAGTTTTGTGAGGTGCTTTCGTGATATTTAATGGATCGGATTACATTTTTTTATTTTTCTCCGATATCCGATCCAGTAATTTAGGTCAGTATCGGACCGATACCGATACTAATATCGGATCGGTCCATCTCTAGTTTTTATTTCTGCTTCCTGTTTGTCTCCCATCAGTTTTATTTATAAATCCTCAAATATCAGTAACAGTCGCTTCAAGGCGCTTTATATTGTAAGGTAAGGACCCATCAAGATTAGAGAGAAAACAACAACAATCAGACAGCCCCCTATGAGCAGGCACTCGGCGACAGTGGGAAGGAAAAAATCTCTTTTAACAGGAAGGAATCTTAGGCAGAACCAACCTCAGGGAAGGGCGGCCATGTGCACAACCGAAAGAGCGGACCAAAGACACGCTGTGAAAAAGAGCCAGAGATTAATAATCCCTGATGATTAAATGCAGGGAGCTGTATAAACACAGCCAGCAGCAACATAACTAAGGGAGGATTCAGGGACACCTGATCCAGCCCTGACTATATGCTTTATCAAAAAGGAAGGTTTTAAGCCCAATGTCAAAAGAAGACAGGGTGTTTGTCTCCTGAATCCAAACTGGGAGCTGGTTCCAGAGAAGAGGGGCCTGAAATCTGGAGGCTCCAAAGAACCAGAAGTAAACCAGCACTTTAAAGTGCTTTATTGTTGTCATGTGGTGCTTTGAGGTCATTAAGATAAGATGGGGCCTGATTAAAACCTTGTATGTGAGTTAAATTAGCTTCTTAATCTAACAGGGAGCCAATGAAGAGGAGCCAGCATGGGAGAAATATGCTCTGTCCTTCTAGTCCCTGTCATTCTCTTCACTTGTCTCATTACCCTCCTGCTGGTCCTTCCCTAATCAGCCCTCTTTGATTATCCCATCTTCCACTTCAGGCTTCCTCAAAAGTGTCTGTTATGTTTGGTTATGCTCCCTGTGCATTACCCTCCATGAGTGCCTGAATTTGATTTGGCTTTGTTTGACATTTTAGACTTCTGGAATTTGTTCAGTCCTAAGTGAAAGCCATGGGTAGTGTAGTGTAATAATCCACACAGTAAACTGTTTGATTACTAATGTCTGTTAATAAATGATTATCTTTGGATTTTGAGCTGTTGGTAAGACAAAAGAAGGAATTTTACTTATTCTGCTTAATGGGGACAAGTATGTGGCATGAACTATGCTACACACCACAGCATCTGCAGTGCCCATCCCTAGCTGAGCTTTTACAACACAGGAGTCAATAAGCAACATAATCCGTGGAATAAATATACACATTAAGAAAGACTAATCTCAGAGCACAGCTGAGATATAGATCAGCGGGACAGCACAGGACGCAAGCTGCAGCATAATAAGGCCCCATTTAACAAGGCTGCACATTATTCATGACTGATCCCAATTTAAAAACAGCAAACAGGAAACTGTGTGTCCCGAAATGAGGATTTACATAATGCTGCCTTTCAATTTCCAGTAGATGTTACTGAGCCCAGAGCTTTCAGAAGAACCAGGTCTCTGAGCACCTGATGAGCCTGATTATCTGAACTTTACATATTTAATTTATTAAGAACAATTTTCAATTCAGTACAATTCAATGTTATTTATACAGCACCAAATCACAGCAACAGTCACCTCAAGGCTCTTTATATTGTAAGGTAGACCCTACAATAATACCTACAAAGAAAAACCCAACAATCATATGACCCTCTATGAGCAAGCACTTTGGCGACAGTGGGAAGGAAAAACTCCCTTTTAACAGGAAGAAACCTCTGGCAGAACCAGGCTCAGGGAGGGGCGGGGCCATCTGCTGCGACCAGTTGGGGTGAGAGAAGGAAGACAGGATAAAGACATGCTGTGGAAGAGAGACAGAGATTAATAACAGATATGATTCAATGCAGAGAGTCTATTAACACATAGTGAGTGAGAAACAATCCGTTTGTCATTAGTTAAACCTTGTTCGTACCAGGTTAGACTCCCTTTTGTCAGTTGCTGCAAATCCATGATGAGAATCTCATGTTCCACCACAGCCCAGCCATGATCCATTCCACTGAGATTGGTGATTGTGGAGGCCGTCTGAATACATTAAACCCATTGTCCTGTTCAAGAAACCACCAACAACATTCAAATTCAAGCTTTGACGCTACCATCTGAATGCTGCAGCAGTGTTGCATGATGGAACGCTCAGACCAGCCCGTGCCATGTTCAGGGTCACTTAAATAACCGTTATTCCCAGTTCTGATGCTTAACTTAGCCTTCAGCGGGTCGTCGTGACCCTGTCTGCTTATCTAAATGCATTGAGTTACTGCCTTATGATTACCTGAGTAGTTCCACCAATCACTTAAAACATACACAGTTTGTTTGTTTGTTTGTTTTGTTTATTTTTAGCTGACAAACAAGGATCAGGCTGAAGTCATTAAGTAATCTGAACGAATGGAATATTTCTATCCAATTAAAATGAATGCACTTTTTCTGTGTACCTGAAAGCGAGGTGCCTTCAGGTACGCTCAAATGGACCTTGGGATAATTAGTTGACTGCAGTTTTAAATGAGGTCGTCTGTCGCCTTGAACCCTAACACAAGAACGCCAGCAGCATGAAGAAGTATCAATTAATGTGTTCAATTAACCACCACCACCCGAAGGCCTCTGTCTTTAACAGATAACAGATAGTGCCTGGTCTCGTTTTTATTAAAGACACAAGCAGTTTAAGTAACGCTACACAAGCTTTAGTAGACCACAAATCAAACCATTTTAAATGAAAGCAAGCAAAACAAAAAAGCCAAAACACAACAAAGTCTAATAAATCTTAAGAGCATGTAGCAAAAATTTGGGGTAATCTTCCTCCTAAACACTCAGTCGTTCCTTTCCATCATTTATCCTGTGCTACAAACTTGCAGAGCGTACTGTTGGTGTTACTGTGATTAAGGTGGATGGAGTATTTGTTCCTGTTGTTTCTGTAGACAAAGGTCCAATAACCTCACTGTTTCTCAAATATCTGCTCCAGTGACTGGAAAATAGGAAGAGGCGAGTGTTACTGAGGAGTGTTTCTGAAGTTAAAGATGTTTTTCCGAGCAGAAATGTCAACAGCAGCTGTGGGTTGTCCAACTTTAAACTTAACAAGCAGCATGAATGGGACAAAGCAGTGACAGGAAATTGGAAGAAACGCTGCTTAATTGGCCATCATTTTAAAATGTTTGGTGCTGACCAGCACATCCAAGTATCAGGTTGTGCAGCTGATCGCTATGCAGATGGACGAGTGCAGCATTGTAGTGGATTATTTCGTGGCACAAAACACACTTTTGCACCTAATTTGGAAAAAATGTGATAAAATATGAAGAGCAAATGGTAAAAAAAAAATACAGTCATTTTAATATTTCATACACTGTAGTACCATCAGGTGGTAAAGTTGTACAGAGGTATTGACCTATCAGTCGAAACGACCACATTCCCTAATAATTCACAACTAAAGAGCAAACGTGCTCGTTGGAGCAGGCCTCAAGTGGCCATTAGAGGAACTGCAGTTTGCATACTTTGATGTTGCCTTCATTTTACAGCCTTTGAAGTTGCTGCTTATTGTGAACATCTGACCTAAATTTAACTATTAAGTGAAGACTTATGAGATCTATACTGTAATCATAATGTTCTTTAATCTGGAGCAAAAACCGGGGAGTGAGTTGGAAAACAAATAAATAATAAGGCCTGCAGGAAAGCAGTCATTGTGTTTTGCACCTAACAGCAAATAGAAAATGTAATTTGTGTTTATGTTTCAAAGGCAAAGAAGTAAAAGTCCTGCACCAGCAATAAAAGTCAGGAGGAAGAGAAGTTGGCTTTCAGATTCTCCATCAGAAAGCAGCAGCTGGATGCCAAAATCCTGAAGTTACAGCAGGTCGTACCTCCTCATACTTCATTTCCTTTTACGTGACAAAGAACACCTCCATTTCTCCCCTTCCTGGACACATTTACGCACTGATCCCTGGCAATAAAACCCCTGTTATCACACAGCATATGGCACCTCTTCAACAGAAAACATTCAGCTCCCTGATTTTAGCCGGTTGACTTGTTTATATAAAAAAGCATGTGTTCATGTGAGTCTCAACAAACGTGACACGTCTTGCTCAAGGACCATTTGAGAGGAGTCAGTAAATAACCATCCCTGCGACGAGTGAACATGCAGCTCTACCTGCTGAGCAGCTGCTGCCCCACTTTGGTTGATGCCTATAAATACTCAGCTGTAAAACTGTCATTTCAGTTCAGTTATTCATCCAAAACTGACCCAGAATCAGAAAGTGGAACTCATTCAGCCTCCTAAATGTTGTATCAGGTTTCTAAGAGTTATAGCTGTCACTGGTGGCGCATGTAACAGCATCATAAACCGGGTGTTTCTTATTGAAATGCACCTCAGGATTCGCACGTTTTCCCTACATGCGCGGACAAATCTATAACACCGACTCCTCGAGTTGATCTGACTGCAGTGAATCTTAGCCCAGCAGTGGAGCTCCTCACTGCAGACTGTGAGTGTGCTACATGGCATAATACTTACAGTGAAAAGCTTGCTGTGCAATAATTCAGGTTAAAAAAAAAAAATAGGCCACCCGGGCCACTTGGATTACCAGGGATCCATCTTCTTACTGTTCACACTGTCAAAACTGTGAACTGTGAACGCTGAGAAGCAAAGTTAAGTTTTGTGCTCCAAATATATCTGGAAGAAACTCTCAGAGAAAGCCAGAAATCGAAACTGTCCTCATTTAAGAGAGGGGCACAGCAGCGGCAAAGTCAGCAAATCTTCTAAAATGTCATCGTGATCTTACCTGCATACCAAACAGTGTCTGCAGCAGAATTACTGGGAACACAGTGGCCATGCTGAGCATAAATCCAGCACCATCTGAGCTGAGACCACATTTCTATTTTCAGCAGAAGACTGAACATCATTTCCTCTGGAGAATCTTTATTTTTCCTGGTGTGTCAAATGGATTATTACATCTGCCAAGAGGGTTATGTTCTTGTCGTCTGTCAGTCTCTCCCCCTGTTTGCAGGATTTGGGAAAACTACCCGGCAAACATTTTGACGTTGAGTACCTGCCAGATGACCATCTTTTCTCAACGCCTAGCCTCGGTGGAAAAGTAGTTCCAAAATGAAAATTGGGCCGACATCAGCGACAGAACGTCAATGACATAATGTCCGGGACAAAAAATGTGTACGATAAATGTTTTATTTAATCCTTTTATCAATAAATGGAGAAAGAACGTTAAACAAAGCTTTAAAAAATCATGTTAGGACAGCTGCCATGATAGCAACTCAAACTGGCACCCTCTGAGACCATTTCCTGTCAACAGAAAAGGAGGACACTGTGATTGGTCAAGGAGCCAATTCCTTTGTAGTGTTGACTGGTTATAACTTCATATTAGTAGCACTGTCACTGGCGTTTTATATTAAGATACTCAAAATCAATTGGACAAACTAACATGAATGTGAATCCTTTGCAGTGTCTGACTGTCTGAAGTCTAGCCTGTGATAAAATGCTGTTTCCTCCCTTGAGATGCTTTGCCTGCAGCTACCTTCAGTTGCTGCTTGTTTGTGGGTTCTCTTCCCTCTGTGCCTTCTGCTCTGTTTGGCTGAGATCAGGTAACTGATGTGTCCGTTGAAGAATGTCCCATTTCTTTTCCTTGGGTTGCTTTTGCAGTTTGCTTTGGATCTATTTGCACTGTGAAGGGTTGTCTGATCTAAGCAGAGAGTACAGCCCTGTGTACTTCACAATTCATTCCACTGCTTCTATCAGCAGTCATATCATCAATAAATACTAGTGACCCAGTTCTGCTGGCAGCCGTGCACGCCCATACGATGCCCTCCATGATGTGGTGTGCTTCAGATTAGGAACTGTTTCTCTCCTCGTGTCGGGAAATGCATGGAGATGAGACCTAAATGCAAACTGCAGAGTCAGACTAGAAGAAAACAAAAAGTGAATCTTTACTGTGGCCGACGTCCAAAAACACAGAAGAAACCAGCAGGGAACACCCTAGGAACTTCACAGGGCTGAAACACAGCGTGACACAACTAAAAACACAGGCTATAAATACACATGAAACAGGAGGGAAACTAAACACAGCTGAATATGATCAAGGTAAACAACAGACAGGAGGTAAAACCAGAGACAATACATGGGAGAATGTGATTAGCAAATTAAAGCTGAATGCGAGTAAACTGAATGAACGGAGGGAGACACTGAGAGATCAAACTAGCTAAAATATATACATATAAATGTAATAATCAAGCTAAGAACAAGCTAAGAACAAAGAAATCTTAATGAAGGAGAACCTAAAAGTCCAGAAACACCTTCTCATTTTTTCCCATCATTCTTCACCTTGTTTCATTTATATATTTATTTTTCCATAACTCTTCAGGCTCTTCTAGATGTTTTCCATTCAAAGTCTAATCTGACCTTCCTGATCTTCAGTGTAACCAGTGGTTTGCACCTTGTTCTGAAACCTCAGTAAACCTCAGTTCAGTCAAATAGTTCTGTCTAAATGCACTTCAGGTGTCGTCTGTGGCCTTTCGGGCCTTTCGGTGTTCCTCATTTTTAAGAATGCACCAGGTTTGTTGATTTGGCAGGTCCTAAGGTTTCTGCTCTGTCTCTAATAGGTTTATTTTGTGATCTCAGGCTAATGATGGAAACCTTTTTGTCCTTCATACTAAGAGTTACTTGGTTCAAGACTTGGAATCAACTCGAGCTCATTCATCTGCTTAATTTCTTACAAAATAACAACGGGAACAAGACTCAGACATGTAGCTGCTCATCAGCCGACTGATCCATTACTGTCTAAAATATGGGACTGTATAAAAATGGCAGTAATTTCTAAACAGAACTTGAATCACATCTTGGTTGTTTGATTTAAAATCTATTGTGGTGGCGTACAGATGCAAAGCTACAAATTTGAGTCTGCGGTTGTCGTATGATTCTGGACCTGTATGTTCAGTATCACATGAATAAAAACCCAGATCAAGTAAGATTGTAATATAAAATAATAACATTTTAAAAATTTGTGAGATTAGAAGAAAAGAAAAACAAATTTACTGTGCCTTTAACAAAGACTTGTTTGCAGGAGCATGTAGCCATTCTCTTAATTAGGTCCCACCAGGCCACACTGCCCCCACAGACAGCATGCCGAGGGCAGTGAGGTGCTTGCTGTGCTCCTGGCGTGGTGGCAACATTATAACATGATGTGGGGAAATTATCTTCTCATTTGTGGAACAACGGGATTTAAAAAACACAAAGTTATTTGATTTTTATCATCTCAAGGCTGCTTTTAAAACCTTATTTAAAATGACATTGTAATTAATCCAAACGGTGTTCGAGCTTTTTGAAGCCTGCTATGTTACTAATGGGGTAGAGCGTCTTCAGAGAGAAATAAAAAACATGATACAATTTGTACAACGTGCAATATAATAAATAAGTAAATACAATGCTGCTGGAAAATGCTGCTCATGCATCTGCTCAGTCAGCACAAAGCCAGTGAAAGTGACACCTATTAAGAATTAATGCATGCTGAAAAATAAATCACGTCACTCATGCTTGGCAGAAGAGGAAGCGGCCTTCGCCGGCTGATAATGCCGTCAGCTGGTGACAGCGAACGTGGCCGTCACTGCAGCGAGCGAGGATGGTTTGCTCAGTCCGTGCAGTCGTATGTTTCTATTTTCAAGCGCCCGCTCTGAGGCACTTGGGCAGATTTTAATTGTATCCCCGAGTGAATTTATTTACCGCATTTAAAAAAAGAAAAAAAACATCAGGCTTTCAGGGCATTACACAAACAAAAGAGTAGAGCGGGAATTAAGTCTTACTTCTTATTATATAAGTGAGGATTGATGGGAAATGTTCCTTTTGAGGCTACATCAACTCGTTATTCTTATCTATCAGCTTCATTTTCTGTGTTTCCGATATTATAATTTGTAATGTTGGAGTCACACTGTAACTGTCAAAAATAGACTCAAACTCAGCAGGAGGAGATAATTAAATCAGATATTTCCTGCCAGCTTTCACATGTTTGCTTTTAAACTACATATATATTTTTTTATCTTTCTTCTCAGAATTAAATTAAGCTCGTGACCTAACAACAAGAGAAATGTTGGAAAAGCAGCATCAGCAGTTGAGTTTTCCCTACTTCTGTTCTCACAGGAGCATCCGCTGCCTGAGAAACATCATCCACTGGAACCTCATAACCGCCTTCATCCTGAGGAACGCCACCTGGTTCATCGTCCAAATGACCATGAGCCCCGAGGTGCACGAGAGCAACGTGGTATGAGCCCATTTATGTGAGGTTTAATACAAAAAACCCCTAAACTTTGGTTTTAAAGTAAAGGAGATTTTTAACAGTATTTTTAATGCCTTAAAAACAAAATGAGATGAGCCAAATATATTTATTGGGTGAAATGTTCCTTCAGCGCCAGAACTCTCTAGCTTAGTTTGACTTAATCCCATAAACAGTCCTGCTGATGGAAGAAGAACATATGTATTAATCCAGGTGTGAAACTAATGCCGGTAGACCTCTGTGTGTCAGCCTGTGTAGGAAAATGATGTTTTTACTCTTTTTATTCAATTCAGTTGAGTCCAATCTCACTGATACATCACCAACAACAAGCACTACAACAGTCACCTGTTATATTGTCGGGTAAAGGTCCTACGATATTAGAGAGAAAACCCCACCAACAACAATCAAACGACCCTGTGAACAAGCACTTGGTGACACCAGGAAGGAAAAACTCCCTTTTAACAGGAAGAAGCCTCTGGCAGAACCAGGCTGGACCATGTAAATAATGGATATAAAGTCTATATGTTACAGTTAGATTGAAATATTTTTGTTTACTGAATTAAATTATTTGTTGGACATAACAAAAAAGAAACAAATTAATTCATTAAGGTATAAAAGTATGTCTTCCATAATAAGTTTAAGCTTGATTAGTTTAAATTGTTCTCAGAATGTAGAAATATTTACATTTTTGCCTTTAATTTGTCAGGTGAAAGTAAGACTAGAACAAGAGCAAGTACGAAGCCATGGATAACAGCTTGTAGATATGGCAGTTTTTAGAAGTATTATCAGTTTGTCTTGGCTGAATTTAATTCAGTAACTACACATTTAAGTCTGCTTAAATGCAGATAATTGTTTTCATTTTGCAGATATGGTGTCGCCTTGTAACCGCCTCCTTCAACTATTTCCACTCCACCAACTTCTTTTGGATGTTTGGAGAGGGCTGCTACCTCCACACCGCCATCGTCCTCACCTACTCCACCGACAAGCTCCGCAAGTGGATGTTCATCTGCATCGGCTGGTGTAAGCAGCCTTACTGCTTTTATCTTGAATTATCTGCAAAACACTTCTACAGTTATCAGTTAATATTTAACAAGGACATTTTGGGAAAATGGGAAACATTTACCAAAATTCTCTCTGATTAAATTGGCTCATAGTTACCAGATCAGTTCAGTAGATTTTTGGACCACTAAGAGTCTTTTTTTCTTTGCTTAAATAACCACTTAATGACAAATCTAAGAGC
The DNA here is from genome assembly GCF_057382095.1 of Aulonocara sp. 'chitande type north' Nkhata Bay. Taxonomy (NCBI): domain Eukaryota; kingdom Metazoa; phylum Chordata; class Actinopteri; order Cichliformes; family Cichlidae; genus Aulonocara; species Aulonocara sp. 'chitande type north' Nkhata Bay. The sequence goes on along the minus strand of NC_141351.1, from coordinate 23,562,028 downwards.
TTTTTAACAAATCTTATCTACTTACCAAACTAAGCCTAATCATCATTGACTAAAAACAAGTTACAATAAATCAGGACGGTGCAGCAGCTTGTAAATGGCTTAAAAGGTGATGGTGGTGTAAAATCCAGTTTTAAAGGGCTGCATTGCAGGCTCAGTGTCGTACTCCAGTCATCTGACGCACACAAAAATATATGAAAACAGCTTTTTTTACTAGTTCAGGCATATTAAAATATGTATAAACAGACAAAGCAAGGGAAAAACAAACAAATATCTGACCCCAGCTGACGCATGCAAGGATGCAAATATGATGAAACTCTGAAAGAACTAATACATTCACACACCATCAAGTGGCATTTTATTAGCAGTACATCAGTACTGGATTGAAGCCACACTCATGCATACTTTGAGAAAGATGGAGCGGAATTTTTTACAAAGCAAACCAACTGGTTTAATAACAGCAGTTTAGATAAATCTCATTAAGTGGAACATCAAACACTTCTTAATAGAGTGATAGAAAGGCTTAATACAAGTGTAACTAACAAAATTGTAGCAGTTCAAAATAAAACAGCAAAAGAAACCTGATGTAACCCTACTTATGGTTTATTAGCAAGAATGACCAAATTCCCACTAGGCCAGTATCAGATAATCTAGGACTGACAGGAGCCCAAGGTATAAGCATCAATAAGGAAGGACCACACCAAGGTAAACAGTGCACAGCTTGTTATATTTGACACAGCAGCTGCAAATAAATGTACTTGAAACAATAAAATACAAAATAGTTCCCCCCTAAAAATAACAAACTAAATAAAAGTGTGCGCATACAGCTTTCTCTGAGTCAAATGTATGAATGAATAATGTTGGATAACTGATGGATGTTTGGGGCTGTTCAGTTTGTTTAACTGTTGTCCTACCACACGCCGGTGAAGGAAGCTTCAATGGGAACGAAGCTCTGCCTTCAATAAAACCTCAGCAAATCCTACCCACTTTTGGGTTCCACTTAACTGGAACTGTGGAATCACTGCTCCTCGATGGAGGTTTGCTTCAGACTGCGTTCGTCTGTCCAGTCATCCTTTGACCAGATAACAAGAAACCTGACGTTGAACAGGGTGAAATTCGGAACAACCAAAAAAGCTGCAGCAGACTCCGTTGCAACTCCTAGCGATTCGGCTTCGGTAACATTAGTATGCCGAGCACATGGCACTGTATGAACAGGAATGAAAAGGCAACAAATCATCTGATTTGTTCACTTCTTCCTTTAACCCAAAAAAAGAAATGACTAAATCGTTTACATCATACACCCAAAAATTACTTTCTACTGCTCTTTTTTTCTAGCTGGGCTACACCGACATCATGACAATACAGATAAAAGATGGTGGCTAGCTTGGTTTGAGAGCCTGTATAACCTCTAAAGGTTCATCTAGCTTATTCTTCCACTGTCAGAGCTAACGCACAGAAAGACACAACCATTCAGTTAGAATCACCAATTAACCTATCCACAATAACTGCATGTCTGTACTGTTCGAGGATGGTGGAGTACCCTGCACACAAAGTCAAACCCAGGACCTTGTTGCTGTGAGGCAACAGTAAAGTAGTTTTTCCAGCATTAAACTAACCTCTTCTGGTCCTAATTTAAAACTTAAAGTCAAGAAAGTAGGTTTAATTTTCCTACTAATCTCTCAGAAAGAATTCCCAAAATGTCAAGCTAAGGACACTAAATGCTTTAGGGTTAGATTCACTTTGACTAATGGGAGTGTGTTGGCCCAGTCACACAGGCCTACAAATATATCGAAACTCCGCCAACCTGCCGGCCACTAGAAAAAAAGCCTGTAGGCCCGTGTGACTAAAACCTTATCAAAGAGATATCTCAGAGTCCAACTATGAACTTCAGAGCTGTGAGTTTCATCTCAAAAGACGTAGCTGAACATCAGATGCTATTTTATCAAACAGCAGGAGGCAGTTGACTTGATGGAGATCTCAGGATTTTGTGCGGCAGCTGGAAAATGCCTTGGTGTGCAGTTCACTGTCAGCCTGTTTCACATTGTCAAACTAAACTTTGAGTTGTTGAGATTAGGTGTATTGTCTAGCTGGATTACATTTCCCTCCGGGGATGATGTGAAGGCTCGGTGTGAAGGACAGACCGCAGCACATTTCATCAAAATAAATAAGGTCAGATTTTCTGTGCTTCGCTATATGTTGGATCACTGGCTTCGGGAGGACATCATTGCTTTCCACAAGTCAGGAGGTGGACAAGAGGAGAACACTGCAAGAAAAATGTAATTTATCAAGTAATCTGGAGCTGTGAGGGGAGAATTTCCTGCTGATGACAGTAAATTTCCCGCAGCGTGGAAATATTCCAGAGATTTGACTTAAATGTGTGACTCGTTGGCTCGTAGGGTCTTGACGCTCCTGTTAGTATCATTTAAAAGTGAGTGATGGCTGTTTTTTCTGCTTTATTAAGCTTTTATAAGTCGGTAAATCATGAGATCACGCCGCATTATCGTCAGCCAGAGTCCAGCTTTTTATTCATTCACAAAGAAACATTCAGATGGTGACAAGTCTTGGCTTGCATCTGTGGATCACGGCACACAGACAACAATTGCTCCTGACAGAGCTTGGCAGTCACTGGTGCTGTGCTTTAAAAAAAAAAGAAAAGGATTTCATATTCCAGCATGAAATCCCTGGAGTGATATTTTGTGATTTGAATAGCAGAGAAAGATGAAAGAACCACCTGTCATTTTGTGTTTTTTTGCCTTACAGGTATACCATTCCCGATAATCGTGGCGTGGGCCATCGGGAAGCTCTACTACGACAATGAGAAGTAAGCCTCTTTTCAAGATATTCAACAAGGAACTTTTTATTCTATCCGGGTAATAAAAGGACAAGGGCAAAGCGTTACATTAGGGAGATGAATGTCTATTAATAATCAGCCGTAATCACATTTGCATTGTACAATATTCTTAATTACACTCTAGCCCTGCCAGCATTTCATTGGGAGTGCTTGCTCTCTTTTCACACCTATTAGTGAGGTGAAAATTGATTCGGCAATTTAGAAACGGGCGCTGAATAATTGGAAAAGTCGGTTGATACGCTAGATTTCTCTAATTGTCACCAAATGCAATTAAAAGGCCAAAACCAGATTCTCCAAAGTCCTAAATCTGACTCCCCTGTGCTTCTGAGCTCTGCTGTGGTCCAGAAACTGTTAAAAACTGTGAGTGACATATTCCTTCATTACCACGAGCATACGCTGTAGTTTATTTTGATTCCGTCCCCCCACACAAACCATCCTGCTGCCAGAAATATAAAAATCGCTAGAGCAGTGAATGCATCGGAATCAATTTAATGGCCAAGTCTGATGACACATTCAAGAAATTTGGTTCCAGCTCCCATCAGCAGCAGAGAAAGTGTCTGCAGAGGGAAACGTACACAAAGATAAGTAAAAAGTATACGCAACTGCATTAATGAGATTTTCCTGACAGCGAGTTGTCTATCGAAACATTAAGACTGCACAGACAGCTCATTTACACAGCTCATTTAAACCGAATAAAGTTTTATCCCACTGACCAGTGCAAGACCGTGGGTGTGATTGAACAGTCAAATATTCACACCATTTCTATGTTTTACAGAAAGCAGTGTTTCCCTCAGAAGTGATATTTGGGTTCCAAGGACCTCGTTAGCTTGCTTGGCACCATATTAGTGTTACTTAACACTTCCCAGTAAATGATGCAGTCAGGCTGAAGGTTGTTGACGTCTCCGGTCTAGCTGATGTCTTGAAACTGACTGTGAAGAACGAACGCAGACTTCAGAGGCACTCTTGATGAAACAGAAGACAAGCTGTTTATTTGGATGATAAAAACTCCAACGTGAATCCAAAACAGACCCAAAACAAAGTCCAAGATACAAAGTAATAACATCCAGGCAGCACAGCACATTACAACTAGGTCTAAGTGAAACACGAGGTACATATACACACAGACGAACGCGCTGTGTGCTGATGAGGAGTGGAAACAGCTGGGGACCAAGAAACAGGTGAAGCTAATCAATGGTAACAAAAAGACAGAGGTCAAGAGACTACCGAGATAAAGCAGGAAGTGTTTTCACACAGAAGCACACATAAACTTGACACAGAAAGATCCAAGACTAGAAAGGTTACAAAAAACTCTACAAGCTTGCCTTAAACAGAAAACTAATGTAAAACACTGAAACAGAGAACTAAAGGCTAACGATACAGTTCACTCTAACCTTAACCAGAAGTTTTCAGGGTTACAGAGCTTGTTCACTTCTTACTGGGTTACAGCGTCATGCTGCATAACTACTCACTACTCAGAGAAGATACAACAAAGCATTTTGCATGGAGAGAATTTAAACCTTTTGGATTTCTCTGACAAGCATATATAGAAGACAATAGAATCTAGTCTGCAAGTTTCCTTGCAGAGAACCCAGAACTGGCCTTGATGCATTCATCAAGGTGTGAGTATTAGATAAACAGCACTTAGCTGTAGAAAGGAAGTGCTTGCGTGAATGAGACATGTTGCATAAAGCACTTTGAATACTCAAAAGTACTATACAATATAAGAACCAACCCTTTTACCTCAAGAATTACAGAGGGCTTTTGGTTGGGCTTATCCCAACCAAAAGCCCTGGATGACCCGGGAGGTCAGGCAGCTGCTGAAGGAGAGGAACATTGCGTTCAGGTCTGGCAACAGGGATTACTACACCACAGCCCGATCCAACCTGAAGAGAGGCATCAGAGAGGCAAAGGGGGACTATAGGAGGAGGATCGAGGACCATTTGAAGAGTAATACCAGCCGGCAGGTGTGGCAAGGCATCCAGCACCTAACCAACTATAAGATCAATCTCGGAGCTGCGGACGGTGACCTGGAGCTGGCAGAGGAGCTGAATATCTTCTTTGCCCGCTTTGAGACCAGGGTACCGGAGGTATTGGAGCCACAGCAGCAACACGCCACCCATAGCAGCACCACCCTCACCCTGGAAGAGCACGAGGTGAGGCGCATGCTGCAGGCTGTTAACCCGAGGAAGGCGGCGGGTCCTGATGGTGTGCCAGGTCGAATATTGAGGGATTGTGCAGGACAGCTGGCTGGGATCTTCACCAGGATTTTCAACAAATCCCTCGCACAGGCGACTGTCCCACTCTGCCTGAAGTCCTCCACCATAGTCCCCTTGCCTAAGAAGCCCCACATCACCGGCCTCAATGACTACAGACCGGTGGCACTCACCCCAGTGGTAATGAAATGCTTTGAGAAGCTGGTCCGCAGACACATCACAGCAGCCCTGCCCCGCAGCCTGGATCCACACCAGTTTGCCTACAGAGCAAACCGATCCACGGAAGACGCTGTAGCCACAGCACTCCATGCTGCATTAACTCACCTGGAAGAGCATGGTAGCTATGTGCGGATGCTCTTCGTGGATTACTGCTCAGCTTTTAACACCATCCTTCCACACAAACTGGTGGCCAAGCTACAAGACCTGGGGCTTCCATACAGCACCTGCATGTGGATCAATAGCTTCCTCTCGGGCCGTAGACAGAGAGTCAGAGTTGGCCATCACACATCCTCAGCCCTGAGTCTCAGCACTGGCTCACCCCAGGGCTGTGTGCTCAGTCCACTGCTCTACTCTCTCTACACACACGACTGCACTCCTCGCCACCACAGCAACATCTTTGTGAAATTTGCAGATGACACCACAGTGGTGGGGCTCATTTCCAAGGGAGACGAGTCTACGTACAGAGACGAGGTGGAGCAGCTGACGTCATGGTGTAAGGCCAATAACCTCCTCCTCAACACTTCAAAAACCAAAGAACTCATAATAGACTTCAGAAGGAAAAAGGCAGAGATCCAACCACTATTCATAAATGGGGACTGTGTAGAAAGGGTGGCAAGCTTCCGCTTCCTGGGAGTCAATATAGAGGAGAACCTTTCCTGGAGTGTGAACACCTCCGAGCTGCTGAAAAAGGCCCAACAGAGACTGTACTTCCTGAGAATTCTCAGGAGGAATAACATCACACAGAAACTGCTGGTGTCCTTCTACAGAGCCACCATTGAGAGTGTTCTAACTTACTGCATATGCATCTGGTACACTAGCTGCACAGGGGCTCAGAGGAAAGCACTCCAAGGGATCATTAACACCGCCCAAAAGATCACTGGCTGCCCTCTCCCCACACTGGAAGTTCTACACAACGCCCACTGTTTTAAAAAGGCCCAAAACATCATAAAAGACACCTCACATCCTGGCCACTCCCTGTTCGAACTGTTGCCCTCAGGCAGACGGTACAGGGCAATCAGAGCAAGGACTAATAGACTCAAACACAGTTGTTATCCAACTGCAATAACACATCTGAATACTACAAAAAAATGTCCATCACGCCACTCTTGTGTTAATCTATGCACGGTCTGAAGCATGTGTGTGGGAATGTATGTGAATGTTTTACTGTTATATCTTATTAGTATTTTAAGTATTCTATCTATTTTATTTATTGAATTTTATTGTTTTATTTATATTTTGATATTGCTAGGGATGATGCAATGATCGGGGACCATTCTTAATTTCGTTGTTCTCATGACAATGACAATAAAGTTTCTGATTCTGATTCTGATTCTGAAGAAGGCTAAAGTTATACTATCTATTATACTCCATGAAAAGATCTAAACAACACATAATTTAATGGAAGTCACCATTGTAATTCAAGTCTAACTCTAAGCCTTTAAAAGTCATTTTGCAAGCTTTTCTTTCCTTCTTTTAGTTTGTGACTTGTGGTCTTATAGTTGTTAAACGCCATCGTGTGAGCGCTTACACTGCTTTGCAGTTTTTAGGTTGAGACTAACATGCACAGTTTGAAGATATCCTCAGTATATCAACCTGCATCATACAGTACAGGGCTCAGCTGAGCAGCAAAACACACAATCCAAATAAGCAAAGCTCAAGGAAAGCAACAACCAAACAAAATGACAACAAAAAGAACCCAGGCTGCAAAGACCTGACAGCTGAAGGAGGGAACGCAAACCTCCCAGATACACGAGGCAGCAATCAGCTAAACAAACCCCGACAACACGGAAGCAAAATATGACACGGGAACAAATGAAAGTGCTCCGTGAAAAGAAAACAACAAATTAAATGAAGGCCAGTGATATACACAGATACAAAACCATGTCGACGGTATGAGGAGAGAGGGAACAAATGCAACCAGGCTGCAGAGATGATGGAGAGCAAACACACAAAATTCAAAAGAAATACAGCAAGACGCTAAGTTAATCCATTCCTCTACAAACTGATTGAAATCCTCCAGAAAAAGATTACCATTGATTTAACTCTTAGGCCTAAATCTTTGCCGATGATGAAACACAATCCCTCAGATAGAGACATGGGATTTTTCGTGGTAGGGGTGGGGGATACAGTTTTTTATTTGTGTGTGCTATTGTGCTTTTCCTTTCTTGAATGCCACAAATTTGGAGAACTTTTATTTAAAACTCATTATCAGTGAGGACTCAGACATCAGAGGGTTAATTATCGAAACAGAGTCACTCTGTGGTTCTTTCATTTTTAAGGGGTCAGTTTGTCCTCAAGGAGCATTTTTCGTAATTCATCAATGAACACAGACTTACTGGAGCCCCTGTTTACGCACGAATATCAGTATATTAAGAGTAGAGACTGTACAAACAAGGGTGTGGCACAGGTAGTGGAAGAGTGCTGTTTGTATTATTACACAGATAAAAATAGTCCCCAACAAATGCTCGGTTTAATCCTGTTTGAGTACGATTTGATGAAAACCGCAGGGGCCAGCTGCCACCAGCTGCCTTATTCCCTCTTGATTCATTTCAAGAAAATTACATAAGATCCTTTCTTCTGTTCTCACGAGGCTGGCAGATGTTTTCATTTATATTAAGACAGAAGCCCTTAAATGTTACTTGTTTTAAAGGGTTAAAGTCCTGAGAGTATTTCCCACCTCTGGCTAAAATAATCTGGCTATAACTCATATTTTGGGTGAATCACTGACTGGAAAACACATGTTTAAACCCCTTGAGCACACATTGGGAAATGAATGCCAACACATACCGAAGGGGGGGAGATGAGTGACAATATAAATGGACCTGCTCGTTAGAACAAACCATGACTGATTGCTTTTGCTGACATTTCAGGTGCTGGTTTGGGAAGCGAGCTGGCGTGTACACCGACTACATCTATCAAGGTCCCATGATTCTGGTTTTAGTGGTAAGAGTCTCTTTTTTTGCCCTTCAGTAGTAGCATGTGCTTCAGAACCTGCTCGACATAATTTGCAGGTACAATTAGTCCTCATTATGTCTTGGAAATGCCTGACAGGCGTTGGAAAGTTGGAAAGTTGAACACATATTTCAATGATAAATGAGCCGGCCCGACGTTAGCTCTATCAAGATTAACGTTTAACTTGACAACCTCTGGGACTCATTTTGGACTTCAGGCATAAAAACATGAATAAAGTCCAAATATATGTTCAGTCTTGAAGGAATTATCTCTTACACTAGGCTATTTCCATCCCCTGGGGTGGGTGCCTTTCATCACAAATCAGCTTTTGCAAATCTGTCTTGTCACTTGAACTGAAAATATCTCTCATCTGCATCCAGTTTGCCGTCAAATCACAGCTGAGATTAATCTTCATTCTAAACTGTATGTCAGCTCCAAGAAAGACTTCTCCTTCAGCATTCGGATATGTGTTTTTGTGACTCACCCTCGCCCTGCCAGCCGTCCCTTGTGATTCTGAGCCCTTCAGCGGGGCTCATGTGAAAGGTCCTCGAGATTTTACAGAATAGCTGGGGACTCGTGTGAGCTTTGCTCAGCTCTCATCTGGACTAACCCTCTCCTGTCTGAGCATCCAAAATACTGTCCTCAGTCCCCTGTTGCAATGTAGATAAGTAGAATCGATCCAGTGCTGTGCTTAAATGTAAGAATTAGAGGAGTACGCTTTTTCTATTTTGTAATTTTACACAGAGGAACATGTTGCACTTTTACTCTACCACAATCACCTTTACAGATATGTCCTAATATAAATGCATTGTTTTTCATCTACATGTATTGATATCATTTGAATATACAAAATATTAGAATAGAGATCGGATTCAAAAGACAGATCCAGCTCAAACTGGTTATCGGTACTTCTGTAGAAGATGAGAGAGGGAGTTTTGACTGGCCAAGTTAATCTCTGAAGTATCTAGTACTCTGATGATGATGAGATGAGAGATGATGAGATAGCCTTTATTTGTCAGTTGCAGGTCTTTTGCCCACAACCGAGATGACAGACCTTGCCGACCGTACATACAATACAAACATCACATTGAGGAGACAGGTCAGGCTAGGTAGCGAGGAAAAAAAAACATCGAAAAGTGTAACACAGAAGGATAATAATGCACAGATATCAACACACCATAGCACAATAAACACAGACAGCAACATGGGAAAGAGTTCCAGTGTGTACATCTGATCTGGGACCGCTGCAATCTTTCGACTGCGCCTCCAACTGACCCGATGTCCACATCAGAGGGGAGGTAAGCGTTGGAGGTGGCGTTGGATCCGGGGTAGGAATGGGAAGGAACAGACTAAACACAGTCGTTATCAGGGTGTTTTGTTCAGCTCCAGCCTTGCAGCTGGCACCAAAGGGGTATCCACATAAGGGATGGTATTTTTTACTTTAGTGCAAACAGCTCATCTGAATTTCAAAGCAGTTCTACAGTCCAACACTGGTCTCTCAATCTCCCGTTGGAGAGCCGCGAGCTTCGCCATACTTGCGTTCTGTGACGTTGTCATTTCTTGTGCTCAAGGAGCCAATTTCTGAGAACTCACGGCAGTCCAATTTGCGCCCTGAGATGTTATTCCGAGCGAGCCCTTCCGAGATGTATCCAGTCTGCAGTCAGAGATCTTATTCTGAGTATTCACAGCAGCCGTAGCTTCTCCAAGATCTTATCCGTGCTGACTCAATGAGCCCATTTTGAGAAACTCACGCCTCTCCTATCGTTCCAATCCCAGCGGGCAGCCTTGTGGGGGTTTGAACAGCCGGTTCCGCTTTCTTAATTCTTCGATAAGTCAGGGCCAAGCCAGCTCCGATCAGCCAGAACCCTGTTACCATGGTTCCGAATAGGTAGATATCTTCAGCACTCAGGCTCACCCGAGCCCAAACTTCTCGTTGAGAAAGGGGTGTCAATTGCATTTAGGGACCAGTTGATCCAATCCATAATTCCTCTTTTAGGTTTTAGAGAACAGACTGTGTGAGAGTGTTCCAGGGAAAATACAAAAAAACCACGAGACTAGACAAGGACATAAGCAGGGAAGATAAGGGAGAGGAGAAAAAGTGTGTCCGCCTCCTCCGAGAGCCAAAGAGAGTGATGGAATGAAATTGTCTTACTTGGGATTATCTGGACATGAATAACAGGGGAGGTCCCAGGTCGACAGGCAGGTAAAAGAGAGGATCAGTGTACCCTTCGCACTTAATGTGTGCCCCGAATGTTCAAACAAACTCTGCACTCATTCCAGTCCTGAACCAAGCCAGCTTTCTTCTGATTGGTTGCCCCTCTGAAGCAAAACGTTTTAACAACAATTTGTTGGGGCAGGCAAACATGAGCCTTGGTCAGTGTTGGGTAGTAACAGAATACATGTGCCGGCGTTACGTATTTAAAATACAAAATATGAAGAATTGTAAACAGTTACCATTTAAAAAGGTAGTATTCAGAATACAGTTACTTTGTTGAAATTAATGGATTACATGGCGGTCTTTTCCTGTTTCATATGTTAGGCTGTCCCCTCTCTATTTCTGATCATTTCACTCCAGTGGAAACCCAAACAAAACACGCATTAAGAGGCTCTAATGTCTGTGTCTCAATCTCGCGGCCCATGTCACCTCTACTGCGGCATAATGGCATAGCATGTATGAAGCATGTAAATATAATAATAACCACTGCAGCCAAAAAGAGTGTCTGACAAGCCCAGTTGTAAGTAAGCTATATTTATATACGCGCGGAATAGTTTTCTACACGAGATCGCTGCAAAAAGTGCAGCCTTACCTAATGTCCACCTACTGTTACTCATTTATATTAAGATTTAAATGTTGATATTGGTATGGCGAGTGTCCTTCAGTAATGGTAATAAATCACACAGCAATAGTACATTCATGTAGTTGTAAAAAAGCATGGTAATATATTAAGTAATCCAAAGTATTCAGAATATGTTACTCTCATTGAGTAACATAACGGAATACATGGGGCATGTAATCTGTAATCTGTAGTGGAATACATTTTAAAAGTAACCTTCCCAACACTGTCTTTGGAAGACATAATAGAGCTTTACAATAAGCATTTAGTAGACTGAACATTTACTAATTAAAAAACAACAGTTCACTTAAATATATATAAGTAAAAGTTAGCAGATCTTATGTACAAATGCAGATGTTTTAAAGGTTAAATCATTTTGCACCATCTATAACTCTTGAGAGTGTAGCGTTTAAAGATAAAACGTAACACATATGAGCGAGAGTCAAGTTAAATAGAAGTACAGGCTTTAAGCATCATGTTGCCTTTACTGGGTTGTTTTTGGGCAGTGGGGTTGTTTAGCATTCCTTGTAGGATGCTGCAAGCCGGACTGAGATGGTTTGGGTCGTTTTTTTGCCCATTTTTGGTTTCGAGTATTCTGAAACCTGAGCTATGAGCTCACAGAGATGAGTTGTCCATTCTCAAACCTCCGTATTTGAAACTTAACATTTTGGCCCTGTTGGATTTGAAAGTCCACTTGAACAGGATATATATGAGATAATATTAGGAGAAGCAGAATAGGTCTTGTTTAACTGAAGGATCAGATTATTTCCTCCCCCTCTACAGTCCACGTCTTCACACACTGTCACTGTTTGATCACGTCTTTGCTCAGTTTTGACTTTTTTGTCCCTGCTGGCTCTCGACTGGTCGAGTGACCTCCCCACCCAACATCCAAAACAGCACATCCTTATCCTCTCTTCTTTGAAAAAAAAAGGAAAAATCATCTCTTCAAGAGGCTCTTTACTGTGTTCGCTCCTGCTTTACTCGCCCCTGGAGCACATATCTGTCTGCTCTAATATCTCTCTGCTACTTTCCCTGAAATTTCTCCAGTCTTCCTTACAATGGCATGTTCTTGCGGGCTTTTATCTCTGTGCCCAGCACTTAATCCGACGGGGTGAACATGTGGTCACCAGGAAATTCGTGGTCTGCTCTCTGAGGGTGTTGCGTCGGTGGACTCTCCAGGCATCATCACCAGCGGCTCTTAATATCAGCAATAAAGTAATGTCCTGCCTTAATGAAGGAATCTGGGATGTTATTAAAAATTGCATGAGCTTAGTTAGACCAATAGAGTGCAGGGTCCCTGAGAGGCTGCCATACATCTGTTCGAGCCAAGGTCGGGTCAAACCGGCCCTGGAAAGTATTCCTATGTCTATTTTTACTCCCATGTGACATATTTCACACTTATTTCACAAGCTATTGATTTTGTCATTCGTCACACAGTGGAAAAATAATCTCAAGAAGCACTTTAGATACACAAAGAACATTTTTTAAGCAAGATTAAAGGAGAATGTAGGCATTATGTTAGATTTCTCTCTGTGCCAGTAAAGCCTCCTGTTTAACTAAAGCCTTAAACAGCTTAGTGCCTTATCGACATAGAGCTCCTTGTTGTACAGAAGCTGTTAACGTTGACTGACGTGTACTTCAACACCATCAACACGCACACTCTGTTTATTTTGAGTCATCTCCATCCTGCTGCCATAAAGGGTGGAAGAAGAAATCATTTTACTTGTGTGTAAAAGCAGCAGAAGCCCCGTATTGAAACACTAAAACTATCATCAGCTAAAAGTGATTAAAATCTATAATAAAAATAAAAATAAACTGTCAGTGTGTTTTAACGTGTAGCATTTCACAGCTGTGATGGATGGAGTTTAATTAGTATGTAGTTAGTGGGTACATTATGTAGCCGTATCATGTGTTAATGATAAAGGTCTACATCACCCAACAAGACTCCAGCTTCCCACATGATCTTGAAGTGGATAAGCAGAAGAGGATGGATGGATGGATGACCCCAACCGGTCGCAGCAGATGGCCCCTCCCTGAGCCTGGTTCTGCCGGAGGTTTCTTCCTGTTAAAAGGAAGTTTTTCCTTCCCACTGTCGCCAAAGAGCTTGCTCATAGGGGGTCATATGATTGTTGGGTTTTTCTCTGTATCTATGAAGCGCCTTGAGGCGACTTTTGTTGTGATTTGGCGCTATATAAATAAAATTGAATTGAAATTGAATTGAATTGGATGGATGGATGATAAGGAGATATTAAATAAGAAGGAGATCTGGGAATCTGGGCGAAGTCTGATCTGCCAAAGGCGGCCGTTGACCTGTGCCTGTGCATAGTATGTTTTTCAGGAGGGAAAAACCTTTTTAAACCTTGTTTTGGTGCAAAGACGCCAAACTTCTGAAACGCTTTTTATTGGCTCTTATTGGTGATTCTTTACTTTCATGTCATAATCCTACAGAGTTAAGCATTGGATCCTTTAATATTTCTCTGTTCGGGTTTGTACAGGATTTAGTTTTATTGCTTTTAAAGCCCTCTAAGTTTCTGATTATTGTGAGGGTGAGGTTTGATTCATGTTCTGTTTTCATTATCATTGTAGTAACTTTACACTTTAGTTCCTGTTTTATTATGTGAGTTTTCAGTGCTTAGTGCTGACTGTTATATTGTTCAAGGGTTAGTTTGTGCAGCTTTGTGTGCAGTCTTGGGTTATTCGATGCCACTCGTGGTTATATAACAAACTCCATTTTGGACATTATTGTCATGAACTTCTCCTCAGCTTTTAAAACTCATCTTTTATTTCATTTTTTTGTCACCTGCATTCTGCATTTGGGTCCAACAATCCACATCCTTACAACAGCCCAGTGATCTTTAAAGCTAAACATATGCCCCTTTACCCCATTCACTTAGATGGGGACTTCAAAATATTTGTTTTTCTTCTAGAAGCACTTTGTCATCATCGGTGCTTGATATTCAGTAGCTGAAAAGAAAGTACTAGTGAAGGTGCATCAAAAAATGTACCAAAGTACATGACCTCAACAAGTATATGCAAGTACATTTGCAACTGGACATATTAATCTGTGTTAATGCACTGACCTGCCCAGCTACCATTCTTTCAATGGCACTAAATGTTTGTGTATAACTTTTAAATGTGAAATGTAACAAACTGCAATATTTAACTCATTCACTGCCAGCCATTGGCAGTGAATGAGTTAAACCCATTGACTCATTCACTGCAATTGACGGCTATAGACGTCAATGGCAGTGAATGAGTTAATCAGGAATTGAAAACCTGCCTAAAGTCCACAAACAGCATGTCGTGTCACGCTGGTGTCTGCACATTTTAAAGCTTCAGCTTCAGACCTTGCTTGGATGAGATGTTAGCATTAGCAGAGCTTGGTTATTAAGCTGTATTCATAAACTGCACAGGTAATGACACAGGTACAGACTTGTGATCATAACTGCCATATTATTGGACAGATAACTGATTATGGTACTACAAACTGGGAATGGGCCTCATTAAGCAGCTAGCACATCTAATACCCTTCTCCACATCCTTTTGGTAAACCCCATATCAATCTAGATATTTAAGCTTCTTTACCATGCATATGGCTGTTGCTGCTTCTGCAAGAAGCTTTGCAACCCACGTTCTATCAGGTCCCTCCTCTTCACACCATGCCTGACTACCTCAGTCTCATCGATGTCATTGTTGCCTGCTCTGTACCACCGCTGTCCCTGCCTTAGGCCTTCCACACATGTTTGTGGAACGTGATCCTTGCAGCACAGCCGGATATAAATTACCGTAGATGGAATAGCAATCATATTTTGACTCTACTGATCTTGACAGAAATACAGTCAAGTGGTCCAGTTGAGTGACCCCAATTAACTGAGGTGAAGCCTAGCAGGCAAAGCCAGGCTGTAAACATGTTTATTTCTGCAGTAAAGTTGGGCATTTTAATACACAAGTCTATGGGGACCGATTTGCTCTTGGAGCCAGCCTCAAATGGCCATTTGTCAGCCCCAGAGTTGGCAGTTTGAGCAGCATGCCAAAGCACAAGTGAATTGCAACAACACATACTGTATGTTTTGAAGGAAACGTGATTTGCATGTGGGACATATTCTCTGCAAAACAAAAATTCACCACAAAAATGGCTTATAATCTTATAGGTGAGTCCTGTGTTTGCAAAGAACAGCTCACATTCCTTTGGTTCACCTTCCCTGACTAATTTTTAAATGTAAGGTTTTAATGTGGTTTTGTTTTTTTTTTGTTTTTTTACTTTATTACCTTTGTGGTTTTTTCAATCTATATTAATGCAACACTTCTGTAGTTCTGACTCTATCTACTGCACAACAAGTATGCCCTGGGTGCTAATGAAGAAACCTTGAACCTCAGTGAGCAGCAGTCAATAATGTCAGAAAATGAGGTTTAAAATCATTTTAAAAGCCATTTAAAGGAAAACGAAAGGTGAAAGGGGTTAAGCAATATGAAGAGCACATCAATGAGGAGTAGATGGAAACAAAATAACCTTTCTCTGACACTGACACGCACTGTAAAGCCTTCATAAAGAGGTTCACATTGATTTACAGGACCTTTATTTATTTCAGATGAGATTAGTCCATATCATTAAAAAAAAAGAAAAACATTAAGGATGAAACTATCACAAAATATACAGACACTTGTTCCAGTATTTACCCACCAGACACCATATTACCCAGTCAGAATAAAAGAGATAAAATTCAGATAAAATTTCCTACATAATCAGTACCATGCTTACTTTGTTTGATTTCTCCACAGATCAATTTCATTTTCCTCTTCAACATCGTACGAATCCTGATGACCAAACTGCGAGCCTCTACGACATCAGAGACAATCCAGTACAGGTGAACTGAACGTTACCTGCTGTGAAAACACTTCCTCATTGTAGTGTGGTTTTTTTTTTATACCACTTGCTTTTGCTTCTACCTGTTATAGAAAATGTGTTCCTTGGCAAGTCTGCCAACTACATTAGCCAGTTTTAGAGACACATTAGGAAGTTGGAAGTTTGAAGACTTAATTTGCAGGTTTTCCATTCAGGAAATCTTCTTTCATGTCCTTTTGGATCATCTGTGTCTCTTTCCTTTGCTTTCTTTTATTTGATAATTTATTTGATTTTTTTTTTCACTTGTTTTCACTTTCGCTGTGAAAAACAACTAAAAATAATGTGATTATGTTTGGCTTGGTTTGGGCACTAAGAAGGATTTGGTTTGGTTTTGCCACTAAAACTGACTTGGTTAGGTTTGGTGCAAAAGCCTAAATATTTAGCCACTAAAAATCTGGTTGGTTTAATGTACTAAATAGTATTTAGTCAGGTTTAGACAGCAAAAACTGGGTAAGGCTAGGTTTGAGTGAATGGTTTGGGTTAAAACATGCCCCTTCACAATAAAACCCTGCACGCTGAATGTCTAGTTGAGAGTGACTTATTCTTCTCAGTAATTCCACTGGACAGTAAAGGACACCTTGTGTGTAAATGAGCCATGCTATTGTGAAAAAGCCACGAACTGAATGTGCTCTGCTGTACCTGAAGCATAGAGACCCTGGATCTTAGTCACGATTTACACTTAATCCTCAGTCAGGTAAAAGGATCCAAAAAGAGCCTTTAACACACAGTGAGCTGAGCCTGCCCGTCATGGTTGTCTGATCTGTGGTTTCTTCGCCTGCAGGAAAGCCGTGAAGGCCACGCTCGTCCTTCTCCCCCTCCTGGGAATCACCTATATGCTGTTTTTTGTCAACCCAGGGGAAGATGAGATCTCTCAAATCGTCTTCATCTACTTCAACTCCTTCTTGGAATCCTTCCAGGTACAATTTGTTTAAACAGTGGAGCCTTTCAGAGACAATCAGAGTATAATGACATTTGTGTGGGTGGATTTCTTTTTTTGGGGGGGGGGGGATAAAGAGTAATTGTAATGATGGGACTGGGAAATGATTAAATGAATGTGTGTGATAAGCTGCTGTGTATATGTGATTAATCCAGGATCACAGCGCTGATGTTTTGGATGGCTTCCTCTTTGTTCATGTTTTGTCCTTTCTTTATCTCTCCCTTCCTCTCACACAGGGTTTCTTTGTGTCAGTATTTTACTGCTTCCTAAACAGCGAGGTAAGCAGAATCACACCGCCTTATTGATTTAACATTTTAAAGCCCCCACCCCCTTTTGCTTTAGACACTTATTTATATCTCCCCGTCTTCAGGCGGTTCCACTCGCCGTTTCGGTGGCTGCATGTTCCTATGTGTGTTTTTTTTGCAGGGAGCAGAGTGATAAAGCTCGAAGCACTTATATTCAGGGCACAATTAAGACTTGTCATGTGCCGACATAAGTGACATCACTCGCTACACTTTATGACAGTGTCAGCCCTAATTTGGTTTCATGGCGAAATCAGGGGTGAAACCCTCTGAAAATAGAACTCCAGTATTAATATGCAAGCACGGAGGAATGCTACTTTATGTTTGATACGCTCATTGTTTAATATTAATATTAGTCATAGTTTTAGCATTTTAATTGGTATCTGCTCCATAGAAAAAATCACATTTAACACATTTAAGTCTTTGCACATTTTAAGCAGTAAGTAGTAACAAATGTATAAAGTGTTGCTCCTTTCCTGTTCCTTCCTTCCTACAAGAACAGTCCTCATTGCCTCTTTGCACCATCTGCAGATGTTTCCTCGCGGCTTACGAGCGTGCTGGCAGTTGTTTCTCTGTTTCTTTTACACGATACAAGCAGAACAAAATAGATAGCAGAAGTGAAACAGATGCTGCAGCTGAGGCCGGTGAGCTTTAGGCTGATGCAGATCTGTCAAATCAAGAAAGACTATATTTAGAGTGTGCAGCCCTGCTAGCAGCTATGTGGTGCTTTGCAGATCAGCACAGTGGTGCCTTACTGCTAACACCAGCATGCTAACCTGCTGATGTTCACTGTTTATTTCAGGGCATGAGCGTTAAACACAAAGTCTAGCTGTGGCTTGATGTTTTGAAGGTGAACTGATGATGAAACTGGCTTAAAGGGGGCGCTAGATGATTCCTATGGGAATAAAGAACATCTGTACAGATTAGCTGTATTTACTGTAATAGATCTAAATACTGTTTCTAAATAAATTTTAAAAAAAGCAAAACGCAAGTAGTTCAAACAGCAACATCCCAGCAGCTGTGCCTAAAACAGACACGTTAACGCCCAGGTCAAAACTGGTTGCTGTATATTAGTTTTGACAGATGCTGACCTTGTTTTCATTTACAAAAGAGGTTCAGCAGCAAATATCTGTCAGATCACTGCAATGAAGAAATCTTTATGTCTTTACTAAATGGGTGTAAATAGATGGCTACACAACGTGGACCTTGTTTGGTAGATTACAAACATGTCTGGGATGTTTTTTGCTAAAAAACATCAGCAGCTCATGCACGACTCCGACTGTACCTATTTATTGCATCATGACAGCTGTAACGTTTCAAGCACACCTGCACTTGATCAGACGAACTTTCTTGTGTGCACTGTCACAAACATCGCCCCCTGTGCCCCGATGTCAGCATTATAAACTCATGGTGTGGCTGAATTACTGTCAGGATCAGTTAGCTCAGCAAGTAAAAGACTCGGGAGAGAGGCTGACAGTTTAAGTTGCTCGTGTGGGGTTTTGTTCTCGACTTTCTTAATCTAAAGTCCAACATGGACATCGAGGCAAAGTTCAAGGAGCAGACAGCGAGGCTTCATGCCCAAACTTGACAGATCTTCTGTGTTTGAACTACTGCATGTTTTAGAGCTAATGTGACTTCTGGACGACCTCAGTGGGTTTTGTAATACTATTTTGGCAGCTACATGGAGCTGAGTTTTGCAGAGGGAGAGAGATGTTGGGTGGATAACTGTAGATATTACCTGAAAAACATTTTTAGATTGAACCACCACTGACAGTTTCTCTGTCTTGTCTGAAAAACAGAATCAGAGATATTGTAGGCTCGACATTATAGTTGGTTGTTCTGGTAAAGGGGAATTTGTGTTGTTGGGTTTTTGTTTGTTTGTTTGTTTGTTTGTTTGTTTGTTTGTTTGTTTGTTTTGTTTTATTTTATTGCCTAGAATAAAACAGAGCAGACAAAGCATTCTCAGTCGAGCTTCAAGGATCCTGATCGGTTTCTCAGCCGACTGGTCTGTGGGGAAGACAGCTGATGAGAAGTGTTGTTTAATTTATTTATTTTTTAAACAGGCTTTGGTAATTCTATTCTATGCATGTGGAGTAGAAACCCATTTTGTAACCAATTTAGTTTTCAATCAGATGTTGCTTTAAAAAATTAAACCTGGCATTTTGTTTCTTTATTGGAATACTAGAGTAACTGGGCGATAACAACAATGTGTACAGTTCAAAATTTAAAAGCAAATAGTAAGAAGAGAGCTGCCCAAAAAATGAGTATTAAGTATTGAAATCTTTAGGTACACTCAAAGCAGTTTGTGGCACAACCTCTTCCTCTTCTTTATGAGAGAGAGGATAGCTAGCGTTGCATTATTAGCTTTTGATTTTGCCTTTGTGTCCTCAGCCCAACTTGAAACTGAATATTTTTTGTGTCATGCTGAACAATTTTAGGCCACTTCATTCTGTTTTTGTCCTCACTGTGAGCAGATCACCTTAAATTACCAGCACTGACAGGCATTAATAAATTGGTGGCTGTGGCTCAGGTGGCAGAGCACTTGTTGTTTGATTGCAGGTTGAGTGATTTAATTCCTGGCCTTGGACTCAATAGATGGCTTTTAGGCCGTTCACTTCTGTAATCAATATCGAGCTACGGTTAATTGAAAAGCAAACTGTAGTCTCTTCTGTCAGAGAATGCAGCTTTTAGCAACTCAGATTTTCTCTGGTTTTGTTGTAAATTTCCGTGTTTGCTTATTGAAGCAAAAGGTTGAACACTTCACACTTTTTTTCTGGCATTTTGTGAACTAAATGATCATTTATTAAGAAAGCAAGAGAAAAAAAATGACAGGTTAATGAAAAAAATATTTGCAGCTCCTGTAATATGAAAAGTGAAATGCGTGTGTGTGTCACGGGCTGCGATGGCAAAGACCGTGGAGTTGCAGTGAAAGTAGGGCCCAAATGCGAGACTCTGTGTGAAGGACAGTGGATTTATTGACAGGGGGTGGAAAACACACAACTATATACAAAATCCCAGCACTGTGGTCCCGTGGCGATTCTCCCTGAATCCCACACAGTGCAGATGTTCATGAAAGGTGAAACAGTGGCGACTCCAAAAACTCCCACACTCCGCTCCAGATTCCTGGTAACATAGACACATACAGGTTAGCAGGGAATCTACGTTCTCAAAGGTTTATACCAAGTCCACAGCTGTACTGACGAGTTCTGACTCAAGGATGCAGTGTCGGCCTCAGCTCAGCTACAGTCTTAAATGCCGCTCCCTTGACGAGCGTAATCTGCTGCAGCTGGCAGAGGACGACGAGCGGCAGGTGTGGCTGTCTCTAGAGCAGAAACACTTCCAGGTTCGCAGTCTCCTCAGCACACCAAAACCTCTGGAAGCTCACACGGAAAAACATGGAGAGAAAACCAAAACACCACATGGAAAATATAAACATAAACATACACTAAAATACATGAGCCCTGGGTCCCTAGACCCAGGCCATGACAGTGTGGGTGTAATTTTTATCAGATTTGACTGATAGCTTTCACAGCAAAGACCATCATCACAATGTGACTGGTGCCCCAAAATGACGGGAAGTCCACACCCATTAGTTTAGTTTAGACTCCACATTATGAAGCCTCAGTGTTAGCACTTTGGGGGGTTTTGGAGACAGAAGTGACCATATTTGCATCCTGAAACTGTATGGATGTGACACTGACACACAGACTAAATATTTCAGTTTCACTCACCAAAACTGAAGCCCAGACTTCTTGGGCTATATTTATCACACATCAAGCCGGATCATTTCTTGCTTTTAGGCTCCACAAGGCAACAAAAGCACAAACCCGATGGAGAGGTCGAGTTCAGTGATGCAGATTAGACACATGACAGCCTATGGACCTTTGATGAACACACATATGGCTTATGAATGCTAATTAAGTTTGCTGTGGTGTGTTTCCGCCGAATGTTTGGTTACTAGCGTAACTGCGGTTCTCTGAAAACCAAGAGACTGCAGTTTGAAAGAGAACTCCCAAAACACCCTAAATTCAGCAAATACATCACGTGCCACCTTTTCATGTAAATAAGGTCACTTGGAAAAAATAATAATGCCAGTGTCAGCATTCAAAACCAATGGGTGATGTAATGGTGGCTATGCCCACTTTAAGCGCTAAAGTTGTTTTAATTAAGGAAGAAACTATCCAAAGAGGCCAAAGTGTATTTTTGTATGAGACTGTAATCATCTATGGGGACTGATTCATTTGAAGACAGCCTCAAGTGGCCGCTAGAGGAACTGCAGTTTTGGCTTTATTTTTTCAGCCCGGAGTTTGTAGTTTAAAAAGCCTACTCCTGCTTCCAAAATAGCAAAGAAATTTAGAAAATCTCATAAAATTTGTGTTCATGTAGAATTTCATCCTTCACAGCAGGAAGCCACCTGAGAAATGGCTAATGATTTGGTACGTCACAGTGTTTAGATGGACTGTTCTATTATGCTCTCCAAAGTCTCAATCAATACCTTTATTGCTGAAGAGACCATAGCCGTGCCACCTGAGCCACAAACTAGGCATAAAGGTAAACCTGCAGGATCATAACCTGATTTAGCTTCAGAGCCCGGCGTCATTTGACAGAACAATCATTACCTAACGAGTTATTCCTTGACTCGCTTGTAGATGTAATATCAGCTGACTGCTTGCCCTTTGGTACCGTCCCACACTGTGATAGCCGACTGAATGATGAACGACTGTCTCATCATGAACAGTGTTGTAGCTGCAATGAGGAGCTTAACCAGCATGTGCAGCCTACACAGGGTATTGATTTAGTGTTTTGTTACAGGCTGAGGGTAGCAGGGAAAAGCAGGGGGAAAAATGAAAGAGATGAACAAAGGATACCCACAGTCACATACAGGAGAAATGGAAAACATTTGGAGCAAAAACATCTGTAGAGGATTAAATGATCCTACTTTGGGCCACATGACCCAAGTGAAACACAATGGTGGTCAGTTATCTGACAGTCTGCCCTGTAAAGTCTAAAGTTGTGTGTTAAAGTAATGCTCTGTGGTTCACATTTTAGATTAGCGAAAGATAAGAATTGTGATTGTGGAGGTGGACAGAAATGGGACACATGGGGCGATTGATTTTTGGATTGATTGATTGATGGTCCCGTTTTAATCATCGTTAAAATAATTTATAGCCAGTTGTCACCGTATAGTATATGAAACATATGAGCTGAGGGCCATAAATGTGACTGTACAGTGCAGAGACTGCTATATGTATATGCACAGTACTGTCAAACAGTTTTTTTAATATTTTGGGAAAATGTGAAATATGTGTAGCAATGACACATATATAAACATACATGGAAACACATGCCTATAGATGCCTATATTAGGCAAAAAACAGTTTTATTATTCTAGCCCTGCGAGAGACTGTGCAGGGTGTACCCTGCCTCTCGCCCTAAGTCAGCTAATTTCTTTAAGTAGTCTTCAGAAATGGTTCTCAAGGACGTCTGAAGGTCATGCTGAGCTCTTCTTTGGATGTTTGCTGTTCGCTGCTTTAATAATGTTGAGGTCTGGGCTCTGGGCTTTTTCATCCAGGTATGCTCTGGTTTCTTAGAGCCAAGTGCACTACATATGATTGAGTTGTTGAGTTATTGAGTTATTTTTTTCCCCCAAAAAAATAATAAATTGCATGATACATTTTTAAGCAAAAAATGCAAAAAAAAAATGTCTGATGTTGCAAATAATACACAAATGTAAATTCAGATATGCAAATTATTAGTTCTTTTTTTTGTAATTTTGCAATTATTACATTGTTTAGTCTTTAAAGGGTTGACAGCATGTTTGTGATCGTTGTTTTCTGGAGAATGAAGCTGCTGCCAATCAGAAACTTTCCATGTTGTGTTGTATGATGTATCAAAATCTGATTTTATTTTTCTGCATTCAGAATTTCATCAATTTTGAGAAGATCTCCAACACCACTGGCTGGAATACAGCCCCAAACCATGATAAAGTCTCCACTGTGTTTTACAGATGGCTGTAGACACTCAGCCGTACCTCTGTTGTTGCAGCTCTCTCCTGATCTCGTCTGTATTTACTGGCTGTGATTTTAGCCAAAAATCTCCCTCAATAATTTCTGTCACCACTGATTTTCAGTCCAGATCTTATCAGGTCTTTTTCATATTTCTTAAGGATCTGACTTAGATACTGTTCGTCTGCTGTGGATAGTCTCTTGTTTTTTTCTTAGGTCACGTCTTCTTTTTCTTTTCTCCTCCACTTCTTTCTCTTGACAATTTTAAATTGGTTCTATGCTAAGTTGTCTGTTATGTGCAGACACAACAGTGGTGCTTTTTATCCTTAAATAATTTATATCAAATTTAAGTGGCTTAACAAACATAAAGACATTCCTGTGAAAAAGGTCAGGTACATAGACTGGAAATGAGTGAAAAAGAAAAACAAAACAGCAAACAAAATATAAAGAAACAATAAAGAAACAGGGGGTAGCTGAAGACTTTTGCACAGTACTGTGTGTGCATGTATTTAGACTCCTCCCAAAGAGGTCGGTTACCTTGTTAAAATGCTGCAGTCCCATTGCATAACACTGAATCCTGAAACTACAAATCACTGCAGTTTGACTCATTTCACTTCCTGAACGTCGGTCTTTCTGTCAAGTCTGTGAAAAAAGTTAAGGGTGAATTAAAAGGTAGAAAAATAGCCTATCACAGTATGAAGGTAAATAAAAATAAAGTCAGCTGATTCTGCAGCAGTCAGGTGGAGCGACCCACGAGGCAGCGTCTCAGTAAACAGCGTGAGCGTAAAAGAATTAAATCGGCTCAGCTGAACGACCAGTCGGCTGACAGATAATCATTCTTTGTTTTCTTTAATTCCTCGAGCTTATTGTTGTCGGTGTTGTTGTTGACAGGTGCGCTCAGCCGTGAGGAAGCGCTTCCACCGATGGCAGGAGCAGCACTCGATCCGAGCCAGGATGACCCAGGCCATGTCCATCCCCACTTCACCTTCACGGGTCAGCTTTCACAGCATCAAGCAGTCCACGTCGCTATGAAAGAGGAAACCAGCTTTGTCCTACATGCTCGCGCTTTGGGAGAAACCTCCAGCTGTCGTTGTCATCCTTTTCTGCCACATCACTGGAGTAACACTAAAACACTTTCTGCGGCTAGAGATCTAGAGAGAGGCTGCATCAGTCTCCTAAACCTCAGGAGGGACATTACACAGACTTTCAGGAGAAAATGGATGGGTACAGGCGGGAGAGGACATTGCAATGTTTGTGAAAATGGGAGGTTAGTGGATCAAAAAGATGCACGTGACCAAGCTGATGAGTGTGTACTGGAGTTTGAATGTACAGCACTTGTTTAATTGTCTGTCGTTTCCCCGCTGGCACTTTGTTTTTGCTAACATCGCCATCACGATTGAGGATTTATGCTCCTGGACTGCACCGAGCTGGATTCCATCTCAGCGGAGTCATGTGCTAGCAGGGGCCAGTGACTAAGTCGTTACTTATCCTGAGATTTTATTTTAAGTTTTTATTTTTCTCTCAAGCAGCTGTCTGCTTCTGGTGTTTATTTATTTGATGTTGTGCTTTCTTCCTCTGTTCTCAGCTCGGTGCGCTCGTGCTGCTTTCATCGACTTTCCAGGAAGGTTAAACACATTCCATAATTCCTACCTGAAGAGTTTTGTTCCAGAAAAAACAGACACATTTACAGCTTTTACAGCTTTGAGTAACCTCCAAGTGACCCTCTGGGGACATTTATGACCCTACGTGTATATTTCTGTGACAACTTTAATTGTTTTCTGTAAGAAGTGGCCCATTGGGATGGCAGTGTTTGTCTTCTATTTACATTTTCCACCTTTTATCGCTGCATTGTGACAGTAACAGACTAAGAACAGCGTGATTTAGTGCTGCAGAAGCCCAATAATGCAATGAAAACAGCTCAGCTGATGGAAAAAATTCAGGTTAACTCCCATAATTTCTTACCTCTTAACACTTTAGAATATTGGTCATAGAGAAAGGAAACATAGTATGATGTTATAAAGATATAATCTAGCCTTTAAAACAATTTATTCCAGTATAGAATCTAATGGGGTCATAAATGACCCTACTCAGTTACTTTAGTGGCTATAGTAGCTCAGCTACCTGAGGTTTAAGGTTACTGTCAGTTAGTCTCACATCATTCATCTCCTTTCTGAGCTCAGGTGACTTCTTAGTCGAGCACAAAGAGTGAAAGTGGAGGAAATAGCCTTTTACTGCAGAATAATTACATGGCTTAACTCTCGCTTAAAGCACAAGCTATGATGTGTATGTTTCTATTGATGTACAGATTAAACAGGCGGGTCGATACACGATAATTAGGGCGGCGTAGGGTGGCTGTGGTTGAGATGATGGAGGTATGTCCACTAATTGAATTTAAAAACCTCCTCCTCACATACAAAGTCCTGGATGATCAGGCCCCATCATATCTTAAAGTCCTCTGAGCACCGCATTATCCCAATAGAGCACTTCACACTCAGTGAAAAGAACCTTGAGACGACTGTTTCTGTGAATTGGCGCTATATATGTAGGATTTAATCTAACTGAAGTAATTGCAGGGTTAGCTGTCCAGTCTTCAGCTCCCCCTATAATAAAACCCTGGACTGAAATGGCATGTGATAAAAATCTGCTGGATAAGCGAATTCCATTCAGCTTCATAAGTGCATATTTCTATATATAGCTAGCCTTTGCCCCTTTGACTACAGCTGCTGTGCCAAGTAAGGCTAATCACTTCCTGGCTTTAGCTCACATTGGGGCAAAATATGGTCAGAACGTCCCTACAGACCATTTCAATCTGACCCCAAACAGAGGAAAATTGAATAAGAATCATCACTCAAACATCTCAAGGTGATTGTCTGCTATGACTGTGTGTGGTTATCAAATGCTGACACAACATTTAGTTGGAATTTTCTTTTATTGTAACCTGTAACAATGGTTTCTATTCAGCTACAGAGACGTGTAGCCTTTCTTCTAATTTATCTTACTGATCATTTATGGTGCCCGTCTCTGCGCCTGCAGATCTGCCTCAGTAATAATTGGTAGAGGGTTTTTTGTGCCGATTTGACCTACTTTGGCCTGAGAGGTTGGCTGCATTCAGACCATCTCTGAATCACGTGTGATGACCTGAATTTGGCTAAGATGTAGATCTGGTTCAGCTTCAGACTCATTGGGACTCTTGGGTGTCTCTTTGGCTGTGATTTTACTCCTGGCACACTGGTTCTGGACCATTTTGAAGCCAGACCAGTTTGGATACATGTGTACTCGGAAAGTGCACACATGGCATATTTTGTTTTCTATACACACACACGCACACAGTAACCATGCATGTATCTCACATATTCTCATCATCTTATCCAAACTAAATTTACCTAGAAAGAATAAACCTTTGTGGGCAGAAAAACAATATTAACATTAGAAAGTTAATGTGGCAACATACATTCAATTCTAGATATAAGAAAGACTTTTTTTTAAATTAACCCACTTTCAAAAGATCAAATGTTTAATTATTTAATTTAGAAATAATTAGTATAATACCTGTGAAACTATTTATATTTTCTCTCTGGCACTTACCTCTAGAAAAACATAAGTCTAAGCATAAGAGAAGCAGCTACTAAATGCTTCACTGTGTTCACCAACTCTGTTTGTTTACATCTGAAAGAAACAAAAGAAACAGAAAAACCAAAAGAATCAGAATATTTAAAACCCAAAACTATGACCTGAAAGTTCCTCAAAAAGAGATTTTTAGAGATGTAACCACAGGACCAGTGTGAGTGACAGCATGTTTCACATTACTTGGACACACAATACATTTAATTTTGTGGCACTTTAAATCAAATTAAGCGTCGTGTTAGTTCAGGTCACGAAGTGATTAAAGTCTCTGCGGCATCCCGCATGGTTTTCTTTTACACATCCTGTTGGTTAAACCTCTCAGAGCCCACAGTTTCACTCTTTCAGCCTGCATGTAGTTGCTGTGAATCTGCAAGCCACTTTGCAACCAGTCATGTCATGGAAAGATTCTGCATTAGTGGTCCTTTTAGTGCAGAGACTTTCACAAAGTATAAAAACTGTGCAGTGAGAATGAGTGGACCACGTGTTCAGCAGTTCCTTTATTGCTTGTAAGTTAGTTAGTTGTTATATTTTTTACTTGTCAGGGACCAGGCACAAAAGGATTGAACTCATATGAGAAAAGATGCCTTATACTGGATTTAGCTACAAGCACTTTAAATAAATACAATATTAAACAAGCCTATACTACAAATGCAGATAAGAACTACAAGATAATCAAATGTACAAGCTTCTTCTTCTTTAGTGGATCATCTGCTTCCATTTCACTCTTTCTGTAGCATCCACCTCTGTCACATGACCCCCCTCACAACACCCATGAATCTTCACTGCAGTCTGTGCTGTTCGTCCTGCCTGGCAGCTGCCCTGTCTGGACTGTCTCGGCATTGCCTCACTAAGTTCCCATCCAAACACCTCAATCTGATGTACTTATTTCTAATCCTTTTCATGCTGGATTCTTCTAATGATAAGTACAGTTTCCACCGCATCAGGGGTGGTCATTTATCCACCCCGGACCCTGACTCATTATGAGTCACGTGTTTGATTTGACTGCCCTTTCTGACGCAACCCTTCACATTTATCTGGGCTTGGGACAGGAAGTACGCAGTGTTGTGCTCGGCAGTGGCAGCAACAGGTATAAATGACCACAGATATGATTTCAACTGAGTCGAAAATAACAAGAAAGCTGGGAGAGAAGGTGGGTTGTAAAGCAGCTTTTACATGTCCAAAGTGCTATGCTCAAAGTGTCACCCATTTGAAAGCAAACCAAGTTAAAATTATCAGTCAGAATTTAGTTTTAAAAAAAGGAATAATCTTTATAGAAAGCAAATGAAATGATCAAGTTTTACAAGTTTTAGTCAGACCACCGCCGCCTCCGATGGTCTTTGTGGAACAAAACTCTTCAGCTGATCAAAGAGACTTAATAGATCGACTCGACCAGCAAGCAAAGGGTTCCTCCATTCAGGGTGGTGTTTATACTCATTCACACCTTTCTGTGGCGTTCGATTGACTTGAACACTTGCAGTAACTGTATTTACTGATGACCTGTAAATATATAAATATCAGAGGTGAGTGTGATGGGAGGGGGCTTTAAAATCCACGAATAGAAACCAAAAACACAAACCACACACTGTAAATCATATGGGCACATTTTCCATGTGATCAGCAATTCACAGTCCACATTCCTATGATACCAGTATGCCTAGCACCTGTGCATTTTTATGAGAAAATTGTATATGAACCTTTTCTTTTTGTCACCCTATTATTATAATTTTTTACCCCTTGTAAGTGATGTGTGAGCTCTGGTTGTGATAAAAAAAAAAGTCAAATTATTTTAAGTAATTGAGTTTTACATGATGCTGATCATCACTTGTAACAGAGCAGCTGCTTTCAGCTTGATTCCAGCCTTTTGTGGTGGAGAAAATTCAAATTAAACGAAAGAAACGTGTAGTCGTCATGCAATTGTGCTAGGAATTTTCAAAATAAAAGTTTTACATCAGCAAGAATAAGAAATATAGAAACCATGCAAAGAGAATCTTCATCGTTTTGTGGTACGTATACGGTGGTCAATGAAAAATCACAATGTCATTCAAATTATTATTTATTGTTATTTATTTTCAATATTGTTATTTTCATACTTGAAAAAAAATGTCAAGCGATAATAAACTGTCTGTTGCATTTGACTGAATGAAAAATTGAAGAGATTTATTTATAGACCAGTTTTTCTGAAAACAAGCCTGTAAAAAAAAAAAAGACACCATTACCCGCGATGGAGACTCCGGATCACACAGCCATTTGTCTCCACAGTCCCCCGAGACGAAAGCAAAGAAAGAAAACACATCCTGAGTATCGTGTGATCCTCTTAAGCTTTGTGTGTGAGTCTCGAAGGGGAGCACAGCCCAAATCTGGCTTTTAAATAAGATCCTTCTGCCCAAGTGAACATTCACCATTTTCTGGGTATGAGAAGGGAGGGGTCTTTGTGTGTGCACTAAAACACAAAGAAAGGACCACAGAAGTCGACTTTAACAGTATTCACCATGATGCACTATTGCTTAATTGAATGCAAACACTTAAAGAGAACAGGAAGGTTAGTCGTTGCCTGCGGAGCGGCTTTTGGGGGGACGATTACTCTGTCATCTCATGGATTCACTCTTCCACTCAGGGCTTCTAGCTTTGGGAGAGTTACTCATATTCGCAGTTCCAGATAAAACTACAGTCAGCATGATTCAATTTCCTATTCTCATTACTTCTTGTCATGATTACATAATGACTGTTTATGTGGAGAAGCATCAAAGTGCTGTAGTAAACAAGTTTTGGCCTTTTTCTTACATGTGCACAAATTTACAGTTTATGGCATAAACACTGGAAAACAAATGAAATTCTGTGAAATATGAGACATGAGTACATTATAGACTGTATACAAAAGATGGACGTGGCCACTGTGACGTCATACATTGGTTTCTGAAATCCTGTTTTCAAACCTTGACTTTAGGATTTTGCTTAATAGCAGGTTGTTACTTCTGGAGGGTGGAGTACTAAATTATTAACTAATGCTAGTAAGGTTAGCAATATAGGCTAAAGAAAGAACATCACACACACAGCGGTGCTTGCTAGCTAGTACCATTACAACAAAAATAATATAATTTAACTCACTTATATTGGAGTAATAGACCTTTTGGACAGTTGGTAGAATTAGGGACACCACACAGTCAGTTTATTATTCACACTATTTTTGTCTGCATGTTTTAGTAAATGGTAAATGGCCTGCATTTGTATAGCGCTTTTCTAGTCCCTAAGGACCCCAAAGCGCTTTACACTACATTCAGTCATTCACCCATTCACACACACATTCACACACTGGCGATGGCAAGCTACATTGTAGCCACAGCTGCCCTGGGGCACACTGACAGAGGCGAGGCTGCCGGACACTGGCGCCACCGGGCCCTCTGACCACCACCAGTAGGCAAACACGGGGTTAGTATCTTGCCCAAGGATATTTGGCATGCAGCGAGGAGGCAGCCTGGGATCGAACCACCGACCTTCTGATTAGTGGCTGACCTGCTCTGCCACCTGAGCTACAGCCACCCAGTATTCTTATTTCCTCTCATGTTGGTTTTTTGAAGCAAACAATACAAGTGGAAGTCTTTGAGAAAACAGCTTTCTGACTTCAAGTCTGTTAAGTCCATTTTGCAAATGGTATCCTGCACAATGGTATCCTTGGTGCACAATGGCACCAAGTATCCTGCGTGTGCAGGATACTTGGTGCCTGAGAGTTTATTTGTGCTGTAAAGTTTGACATTCTAACATGGTAGTCTATGGGGATTGGCAGGCTTATGGAGACAGCCTCAAGTGGTTATTGGAGTTTTTCTTTAGGTATTTCTATAGGGCTTTGGAGCGTGATGTCACGGGGGTGGGCGTGGAAAGGATTTTGGCCCGATCCGCCATTTTGGGGGTCTAAGTAAGGAGCGAAAGCATAGCCATGGTTCGTACTTGCTGTGTGGTCGGCTGCAATGTTCGATCTTACGACCGGCACGGGAATAAGTTTCGATTGTCTTTTTATGCTTTCCCAACCTGGAAGCAACATGAAGGAGCTCATGTATCGGATATTACCAAACGAAGGCGCCGAGCCTGGATAGCAGCCGTGAGACGAGCTGATATCAAGTTCTGTTACGTCTCCAGATATCAGTTGGTGTGCTCAAGACATTTTCATTCCGGTAAGTTCTAAATATGTTCACATCACACTTTATAGCTGAATAATATTATCGTTGGTGGTCTCGGAAGTTATAGAAATTGTGATCAAACATCGAATGGAGTGACTTGATTGGTTGATGTAAAGACAATAAATGAAATGAGACAGGAAGGACACAAATTGGCGATAACTATTCTTCCCGCCCCATGAAGGACACCTGGATTGGCTGGAGGACTGTTTACTTAGCCTGATAGGCCGAAGGACACTGTCTCAGCTAAACTATGGACACGCACACACACACACTTACACTGATAAGCACTCACTCATCCCCCTCCCTTTCCAACGCCTTCGATGCTTGTGCCCTACCGGGGATGATAGCAGTCAACTGGACCAGCACAGATGCTGCAGGACCGGATGCGCTGTCTACGCCGGCTCTCTCTTACCCTTTACCCGCCCTGTTGCTTGTCTCGTGTTTCTATGGTGTATTGATAGTCATGTGCTTTTGTGCTGAGGTGTTTTTTCTTTTATCAAACTGTTCTCCCACTAGGAGCTCAGTCTGAGTGGAGTTTTTTTTCTCCTCCTCTTACCTCATGTAGTGTATTTTCGTTGTTTTTTTCCTATCAGCCTACCTTCTGACATGTCTGCCCAATGTGATGTTTGTGTAAAGTTGGTCAGAAGGTTCCTTTGTGAGTGCGCATGCGCCATTAGCGTGCTGCCTGCTGTAACCCCTAATTTCCCTCGGGATGAATAAAGTATTCTGATTCTGATTCTGATTCTGATAATTTACCCAATTATCAATGTGTTAACTTGCATGTACTTTACAAGTATGGGCATATAATATGATAACGATATTTTAGCAGTTAAATGATAAATGTGTAACATTAATTATGGTGGGGGGTGGAAAATGGCTATTTCACTCGATGCACTCCAGCTGACTTACTTTGACGACGTACTCAGAGTTTGGCGGCTTGAAAATAGCCAAATCTTACACCCAGCCAAATTCAAATTCAAATTTTATTTGTCACGTACACAGTCATACACAGTACGATATGTAGTGAAATGCTTGGACAACTGCTCGTGACCTAAAGAAAACAAAAAAGGAAAAGGCTATGAATAAGATAGGAAATAAATATGAAAAATTAAAAAGGGTAAATTTAACTAGGAAGGAATAAAATATAAATTAAGGTTAAAAATGAAATAACTGTACAACACAAATTAGAATGAAGGGTAAATTTAACTGGGAAGGAATAAGATAAAATATATAAATTAAAGTTGAAAATAAAATAACTGTACAACAAAATACACAATACACAATATAGAACTATATAAGAATGTATGAAGAAATCTAAATATAGATAAATATATACACAATAACAGCAGCTGTACAAGTATTAACCGGAAATGAAGAATATAGTGACCAGTGTTGTGCAAAAAAACAATGTGTGCAAAAACAATGTCCAGAAAGTCCAGTGTGTGTGTAAGAACCATATGTGTGGGTCAGTACTGTGTGGTGGTGTGATTGAGAGACCGTATCGCCTGCGGGAAGAAGCTCCTCCTCAGTCTCTCTGTGTTGGTCTTCAGGGAGCGGAATCGCTTTCCTGACCTCAGCAGAGAGAACAGTCTGTTGTTGGGATGGCTGAGGTCCTTCACGATCTTCCTGGCCTTGGTCCGGCACCGCCTGCTGTAGATTGAGTGCAGGTCAGGGAGCTCGGAGCGGATGGTGCACTCAGCTGACCGCACAACCCTCTGTAGAGCTCGTCTGTCCTGCATGGTGCTGTTCCCGAACCAGGTTAAGATGTTTCCCGCCAGGATGCTCTCTATGGTGCACGAGTAAAAGTTCCTGAGCACCTTGGAGGGCAGTTGGAAGTCTCTCAAGCGTCTGAGGTGGTAGAGACGCTGTCGGGCCTTTTTCACCACAGTGTTGATGTGACAGGACCATGACAGGTCCTGCGTGATGTGAACTCCGAGGTATTTGAAGCTGTCCACTCTCTCCACTGGGCACTCGTTGATGACGGGGGTCTGGTAGTTCCTCTCCTGCTTAGTGCTGAAGTCCACTATCAGCTCCTTTGTCTTACTGACGTTTAGAAGGAGGTTGTTCCTCTGGCACCAGTTCTCCAGATTCCTAATCTCCTTCAGGTAGGCCGTCTCGTTGTTATCAGAGATCAGGCCCACCACGACGGTGTCGTCAGCAAACTTGATGATGGTGGTGGAGCTGGTAGTGGCCACACAGTCATATGTGTACAAAGAGTACAGCAGGGGGCTCAGAACACACCCCTGGGGGGCTCCAGTGCTGAGAGTGGTGGAGGCTGAGACATGTCCGCCCATCCTTACTGCCTGTGGTCTGCCAGTTAGGAAGTTGGAGATCCACTGACACATAGATGAGCTGAGTCCCAGATGCTCCAGCTTGGTGGTGAGTGTGGAGGGAATTATGGTGTTAAATGCAGAGCTGTAGTCTATGAAGAGCATTTTAACATAATTCCCCCTTCTAGTGTCCAAGTGAGTGAGTGATGTGTGGAGGAGATGAGAGATGGCATCGTCTGTGGAACGATTTGGACGGTAAGCGAACTGTAGTGGGTCCAGTGTGTCTGGTAGTGAAGAAATGATGAAGTCTCTGACCAGGCGTTCAAAGCACTTCATCACTACTGAGGTGAGGGCTACAGGGCGATAGTCATTGAGAGAAGCAGGGTGGGGTTTCTTCGGGACAGGAACAATGATGGACTCTTTGAAGCATGTGGGGATCACCGACTGAGATAAAGAGATGTTGAATATCTCAGTGAACACAGGAGCTAGCTGGTATGCGCAGTCTCTTAGGATACGACCTGGGATGCCGTCTGGTCCTGCTGCTTTCCTGGTGTTCACTCTTTTGAAGGCTCTCCTTACTTCATGCTCGGAGATGACGAGCACGTTTCCGGTGCTGGCAGTATCTTCCTGTCTGCAGCCGTTAGCGCCGCTAACACTAGCATTGTTGGAGACCTTAGCTGCAGCCTCGAAGCGAGCATAGAAAATGTTCAGCTCGTCTGCCAGAGTCACGGCCGCGTTCATCATACCGGTTGTTGGTGCTTTATAGTCCGTTATTGTCCTTAGTCCCCACCACAGGCTCCTAGAGTCACTCTGTTGGAGTTGTGACTCTAGTTTCCTCCCGTAGCGCTGCTTCGCCTCTTTCACCGCCCTCCGCACGTTATATGTATGCCATTTGTAAATTGGATGTGCGCCTCCAGTGACTTGTAATTACGAAACTGGTTCGCTGTGTAAGCGCTTACTCCACAAACAAGATACGTGAAGATATCGGGGTAGGACAGTGGCGGTAAGTCGTCTGGGTCTTTACTCCACTGCCGTATTTCAAATGGGTCCAGATTTGCGATGCACTCTATTTTTTTTCAAGTACCGCTGCTTCGCCTCTGGACGCAATCGGTCTCTATACCGTCCGTTTTCTTTTGAGCTGCTTTTAAGCATCTTTCTTGTCGTCGTCGTTCCAACACAGTGTGTTTGTTTTGATTCGTAGACCCCGAAAATGGAGCTGCGCTCCCACAATGCATTGCGGCGTGACGTCAACTCCAAAGCCCTATAGAGATTGACAGACCACGTGACTTTCGCACATTGCATGCCGGGAACTCGTGGCAAAACAATCCAAGTACCGCATCAAACGCAAGCATTTGCAGCACCGCAAAACATTCTTGGTTTTTCTTTGCCCCCCAAAAAAGTTATGTAGAAAACGAAGGAGAACAATGCCGGTCCGTACAAAGACAGACTCGACGAAAAGGCAAAGAAAAGATACGGGGGAAAAATCAAAGGAGTGAAAGGGTCAGACCCTTACGAGCACACAGAGTGGACAAAAGACGTTAGCGTGCTGCCCAACTTTCACCACGCTCAGATTTGTAATTATACGGTTCGTGGAGTGAGTGCATACACTCATGAAGTTTAGTAACTTCCGGTCACTGCAACAAGCCCAGGTACAGTTTACCGACGGATGGGTGCAGGACCTTGAAATGCACCGTGTAGAACGAAAGACCATCGTACGTATCATAAGTTTACCAGTCTCACAAATCGTCTTCATAAATACACATTCGTTAACCGTTTATTAATAGGACCTTTGAGCTCAACGGTAATTAATTAGTAGTGGAAATAATTTCTGGTTCGCATCACAGAAATGTAGCAGTGACAATAATACTGTATGCTGTAATCGCACTGGACAATTAGTGATACAAAAAACCTGTTTTACCCTGTGAATAAAAGTATATGTTTTTGTCAATGTACCATAATAACAGAAGCGAAACGCAATATTGTGTCAGGTCAATTCACTATTTATGCACAATAAACAAAGGAGCATAGCGCGACAATTTCTGTTCAGCGCCAGACTTGCTTGTAATTGTATCACCAATTATGTTAAGAAAAATGACGCATTAACTACCACAGCAGACTGACCTTTGTGTAAATGCTTGGAGCAGACTAACCTGTGAGCTGGAGTGTTCTGAGACGTTATATTTGGTCTTTGAATGGCTGCAATCCAGGCCATCCGTCGGCTCTTTGTTACTTCGGAAACATGGCTCGAACAATTTCTCTTCAACGACGTAATCCGATAACAACCGATCTCTTTACCCGTCGGCTTCCCGTGGCTGTCATGCGACCGGCTATTGCAGTTAATAATACAACAGCTTCTTGCCATTTTTTGTGTTTCTTTTTATTGCTGTGTAACTGATTTCAATTGAAAGCCTGCGTGCGCTAGTACCTCTTGCCACGAGTTCCCAGAATCCTTTGCGGTTTTAGCCCTGAATGAGGTCACATTTTCAATCTCTATACAACAGTGTGCATATTTGTACTAAAATTATATAACTTTTTTTTAAATTAAAAATACAGCCTAAAGCTTTCATAGTAGGAAGACTCCAAACAGACACAGGAAAAAGTCCAAAAAGCCAAATCCTCATTCCAAAAAATGGTGGTCATGCACTGTGGTCAGGTAGACAGCATGCACGGCAAACCAGCTGAGGAGCATAAAAAGGCAAACATCCATTAAGCCGGTTCAAAAGGACGTAAAAGCTGCTGCATATTTTGACTGCAAAGAAAACAAGATGAGTTTGGGCAAACTTGTGTGTGGATTTTCCCGTTTTTAAATAAAATTAAAACATCATACCTGGAAGAACTCTTTGGATCTGGAAGCATAAAAGTGTTCAGCAAACCAATGTTTACCCTGTTTTACTTGATGAGGTTTTGTGAGCCTTTGACTTAAGGCTCACAAGATCATCCATCACCTGGAATATTTCCATCTAACAAGTGAGCCTTGTCAAAAATTAGCTGGCAGGATTTCTTGACTTCTTAATTAGACCATTAGTCAGCAAAGAGCCCTGTTCTACTTCTAAAGTAATCAATGTTATGGCAAGAGCCACTCAGCAAAATAAAGACACGCACCAGTGCATCGTTACTGAAAGACTTCAGGGTAGGTCCATCCAGAAAATTGAATGCGATAATTTCTTCAAGTACAAAACGGCATCAAACTCTGTGATTCTCACGAGGACTGCTTCAGGAAAAGAGGACCAACAGTTCAGCACAGTTACAGAAATCAGCAGTTAATAACACTTCAAATGAGAGCCCTCGTCAAATGCTCCCCAGAGCTCAACATCAGAAAACTGTGTGAATCAGTCCTTCACGGAGGAGAGGAGCGAACTGCTGGGACCAGAAAGCACATAGACAGAACATCAGAGCAGAGACTTTCGGTTTCAGCTTTGTCTTTCTGAGAGGCAGAAAGAGGTAAACCGATAATTACAAAGGAGTATTAGGGCAAGTTGAAATGTGGAGATTAAAGTTCCATCCATCCATTCGCTACCGCTTATCCTTTTCAGGGTCGCGGGGGGTGCTGGAGCCAATCCCAGCTGTCATAGGGCAAGAGGCGGGGTACACCCTGGACAGGTCGCCAGTCTGTCGCAGGGCTAACACACAAGGACAGACAACCATTCACACTCACATTCACACCTAGTGGCAATTTGGATTATCCAATTAACCTATCCCCACAAACTGCATGTCTTTGGACGGTGGGAGGAAGCCGGAGTACCTGGAGAGAACCCACGCAAACACGGGGAGAACATGTAAACTCCACACAGAAAGACCCCGGCCTGATGGTGGAATTGAACTCAGGACCTTCTTGCTGTGCAGCAACAGTGCTAACCACCGTGCCACCGTGCTGCCCTGAGATTAAAGTTGTTGTATCAAATTGTCTTGGGTAGATGAGGTGGTGAAATCGTACTTCAGAATCAGTAACAAGAAAGGAAATTATTTTTCCTTAAGCACATGAACACAGTGGTAAGTATGAGAACGCTGAAATAAAAACCCTCACAAACTTGAAACAGCTGCCTGGATTGATACAAAATGAAATGGCTGCCAGTGGACAGATGCAAGGATAGAGACGGTTGCACTCTTGTGCAATAAAGAGGGTGTATGTTGTATCACAAGACACGATAAGGCAGCTGATCAGTTTGCTTCACTAACTCATCTACACGGGACATTTTGTAGAGGCAGCCACGGCAGTTGATACACTTGAAACTTGAAGCCTCCTTAAATGTATCGTTCCACAATTTACCCCAAAATTCTTTTATTCTTGTTATTTTTTTCATTTCTCCTGAAACAAAACTATGATTTATACCTTTGCTTATTATAATCTCACATATTCAATTCCTACACTTTCAAATAAGCACAAGTGGGAATCTGTCTCAACCTTTCACAACAAAAGAACTGGAGGACAATCGATAACTCTGCATGTCTGCCACTTTCTGTATTTAAAACCGTGCCAATCACATTGTGGGTCAATAGGTAATTCTGTGCAGCCAGAAATCAATCAGACTTTGAGAAGTTTAATACCAATTGAAATGGAGTCTCGAAAGTCTCCATAGATGTTGGGATTTGTGTGAAATCATATCACATATGGCTCCAGTGAAAGGCTGGATAAATGATGTCAGACACTGTTTGCCGTATTGGAATGTGAAGAGTTTAGTCATCTTGATCTTAAAGGAAAACAAAAGTGTACATTACCCAGATGACCCTGGGAGCTTTGTCCCATTAGAGCCAGCTGTCATGACAGCTGGCTCTCGGGGGTGCATTTATATGCATGAGAGGTAAGTTCATAACACAGTTAGGAAAAGCACCCGCAGTCCAGATGTAAACAATATAACTTTGTTAAGCTCATTTTCCAGTGAATGACTTCAGCTTAGACCAATATTAAAATGCTTCCTGTTGTGTTTAATCACCTTACTCCTGATGCTTTTGGACTTCGCCTGTTAATAAGTCAAAAATATGGACCACACTTACACCGATGTATAAGTTCATTTCTTTAACCCTCATGTGACCAAGTTGTTTTAGTGACTGAAATTACTGAAGGAGGTCATGTATGAGCTCATTATAATTTAATTAAGAATGGCTTTTGATTGGTTCTGTGTGTGCATTTAAAAACAACTCCAGTGTGATGTAAATTCAACCTTTGAGAGCCTATAAAACCTAAGCCAAGGTACAGGTGCCAAAAACTGCAGTTCCTCTAATGGCCTCTTGAGGCTTGCTATAAAAGTGAGTCAGTCCCCATAGACTCCTGTGTTAAAATGTCCAAATTTACAGCAGAAATAAACATGTTTACAGCCTTGTGCAAAAAGCATTTTTGGCCTCCATGGATAGTTTTCACCCTCATAAATACTTTATAGCTGTAAGGGTTTTTTGTTAACTCACCCACATGGATAATGGTAAGGCTTAAAGTTGGGAATGTGGTTGCTTTCATTAGCAGTTAGCTGTAGCTGATCTGTGCTTTCTAAGCCCAACCTACGCTAACTGTAGCCCCCAAACTGGAACTTTTGACTGTGCTTATGCTGTTGGTGACCATGGTGACCATATCTGAGCATTTTAATTGAATTATCTGATAAAATAATGGAGTCTGGTGTGTTGTAAACACTTCAGTTATTTTAAGTCAAGCAAGCTATCTCCATCTTTTATGTACAGTCGACACTAAACACTGAAGTTGTTCAGCAAACTCATAATTCATATTAAATAAAGTAAAAGAGACCCATCGTCATCAAATATAGTGTTGCATCTCCAAGTAAAGTTTTAGCATTTTTCCTACTCTTTTGTGACTTTTTTAGGAATGGATGTGTTATCGGTATTGAGATGAGCATTTGCATAATGTTCATCTTTGCACAGATGGAGCGGTCTGCTGTCTCATACCTGTATTACCTTCAGACTGAATCCACAGACTCTGACAAATCTAAAAATATCGTTGAGAATAAGAACAAGAAAAACTTTCATATCTTCCCCCAAAGGGAAACGTCTCTGTAACTGCTGGAAAAAATTGTGGAAGCTGTTCTAAAATTAAATTGAAAAGGATCTAATTACAATTTACAAATTAAAATTCAGCAGAAAAAAAGAGTACTGCTGATGAAATTGGACTTTCTGTGAGGAGTCTTTGACTGCTCTTCTGGGTGTGAGATGGATTTTAATGAGCATTTTTCTGTTCATTAGTATTATAGATGAAAATATCCTTTTAATGAAGAATATGCTGCAGAGCGGTCTGAGAAAAGTGATTATACAGAGTTAAATCTACCTAAAGAGGCGTTTAAGGGAGAAAAATGTGGGAATTTAATATATTTTAGCTCAATAAATACTTAGAAACAGATTTAAGTAAAGGATTATATCACACTGTTTTGTAGCTGAATGCACTTATAATTTTTCCTGTGGTTAACTGTAACTGCAAACTGCTGTAAGTAAATGTAGATGCAGTTTTAATGGCATAAAAAGGTAACAGAACTGAATTTCATCCCCCTACACATGTTTAAGACTTGCCATGCATGCAGTAGGGCATTATATGCTTGGATGCTGATTATAAAAGCAAATTAAAAGTAGCACATTTGTGCATAGTGAATATCTGAGTGACCATTTTACAGGTTCTAGCTTCAGTCCGGTGATGTGTTATGTCTCAGCTCCATCTAGTGTTATTTCCATATAACTACATTTACATGTTGCTATCAGATGAACCACCGATGTTTAAAATGAGGTAAAGAAGGTGAACTTTCCAGAGGATTAAGTGAAACATCCTCCTCAGCATCAGAGCATTATGATGACAGTATCCTGAAGACTAATGGTGTTAATTCTCAGTTAACTCTCCCTAAGTTGGTGTTAAATGCAGATAGACAGAGCCCCAAACCATTTAAATGTCAAAACAAAAAGATTTTGTGACAGCCTCCTATTAGGTTTCCTGTTTCTATCACGGCATGAAGAAAAACTCGATTTCGTCAGCTGTTCTTACTTTGTTGAATTACTGTAACTTGCATTTTATGAAAATTAGGGGGGTTTTTTGGTGGGTGGCTGTAGCTCAGGACATAGAGCTCATGGTTTGATTCCTGTATCCCTGTACTGAAGTATCCTTGAATGTAATACTGATGCAAGTGAACCCCTGAGTGTGAATGTAAATGAGAAAAGCTTGTGTTAATGGGTGAATGTGGTCAGTTGTATAAATCACTTTGAGAACTCGAGTAGAAAATTGCTCTACAAGAACCAGCCCACTTACTAATGCATTATTTTGAGGAACATATTTTTATTAAACTGGTTTATTTATTTGACCCATTTAAATCAAACTGGACTTTATGCACTTTTATTACTTGCTATAGCACTCTGGTAGACCACCACTGTTCTCTGTATGCAGCTAAACGGTCATTCCTGTACGTCTATGTAAACCTTAGACTGATTTAGAATCAGTACAGCACTCACACATACGAGTTTATTTATTGATCTGATCATAAAGTTTCGCTGAAGTTTTTTTTATTTGTTTATCTGTTTTAACCCTGTTGAAATGATGTTAACACTGTATTTATCTGATTGTTTAAGTTTAGAGTTGTTACAATCTCTGCTGCCCTCTTGTTGGCATATCTTTAGAAAAATCTCCTGCACAAATAAAGGATGTGACAAATAATAATAAATAAAACATGAACTTCTTGTGCCACTGTACATAATCTAAATGTGTGTATGTGAGGCTGGGTGGAAGGACGAGCTGAAATGAAGGTGGAAAGGTTGCAGAAAAGACAAAGAAAAGGAAGAATTGAGAAAACTGAAAAGGTGAAAAAGACAAAAACAATGATAATGCAGCTGGAAAATGTGAGCATGTCATGTGAATAATAAAGTGTTTCATAGTGCAGTGAAGTCCATGTAAGGTCCTGTTTAAAATTTGGTGGATGATTTCAAGAAATTTGACTGGCCAGTAATGTATCCAGGCTGTCACACATCCAACACGGTCTCAGAACAGGACCTCTTCTTCTTCTTCTTCTTCTTCTTCTTCCAGGTACTTCCTTTAGGAATCACCACAGCAGATCCTCTGCTTACATCCCACCCTATCCCTACCATCGTTTTCTGTGACCTTTCTTCATGTCTTCCTTCACAACATCCATTAACTTCCCTTGAGGTCTTGCTCTTCTCCTCCTGCCTGGCAGCTCCATCTTCAACATCCTTTCTCCACTATATCCACTCTCCATCCTCTGCACATGTCCAGCCCTTCTCAGCCTTGGCTCTCTAACGTTGTCTCCAAACTGCTCGACCTGAATCTTGTCCATCCTACTCTCTCCCAAAGAAAATCTTAACATCTGCTCGGCCTCCAGTCTTTTTGCCAGTGCCACCGTCTCCAAACTACGGTATCCATCGCTGCCTGTCTCGCTACCGTGTTGTAAAAATTCCTGGTTAAAATGTCTACTGCCCTCTCTCCTAGACATCCCCATACCCACACAGTTATGTCATCTGGAACAGCCACCTTTCCACTCTTCATCCTTTTCATACCTGCCAAAATTGGACCACTGAATGGCTTTCCACTATTACTTAAGAGTCAAAATGTATGGAAAGTTTCTAGATGTAGAAAGGTTTTTTGAGTCATAAAGACATCAAGTACTGCTGTATTCATTCTAAAGTTTAATATATGTCTCCATGTGATGACAGCAAACTCAGTGAATGCTCAGCTGAAATTGCACCTTTTCATTTGTTACAAGAAGAGAAAAACGTAACAAGAAAAAGATGCCTGGTGATATTATGTCAAATTTTCAAGGGAGAAGGTTAAAGGAGGTCTTGCTCTCTGGCTCAGGATTCCAGCTTCTTTTTTTAAATTAAATTTGCAGGTGCATTTTTTTTATTAAAGGATTTTCTGGGCCAGGCCCATAGTTTTGGTCTTTAGGGAGTTAATTTTCACCCTCATGCAGTAGAAGTATTTGATTTCAGAATAACAGACGCATCTCATAGGTGTGTAGATAAGTGAAACATGTGTGTCCCTGAAGTTTTGACCACATGACCATCAACGAGCACACAATATTCCAAATATTTCTCTTTCACCAACAACAGTGAGGTTGACCACTGATGTTGGCTAAGGTCTGCCTCACATTCGGAGCCAGATTATTAATTTACTGGCTTGAATAGAAATTCATATTTAAATTCAGTGCCATGTAAGAGGCGTAGAAGATATATCAATTCAGCAGCTGAAGAATGAAAAGGCAATGCGAAAAATCTCAAATACCTCCTCAAAAGATGCATTTTTTTTACATGTAAATGGTGACATTTGAATAAAAAAAGAGGGGAAAGGGATGCTTACAAAGTTCATACAGTGCAGTGGTTAAACATGTGGCCCAAGAGCCAGAACCAGCTGCCAAATGATCCCACTGGTCCCACTCTGAATCCATTAACAACTGTAGTTTTTCAGTAAAATGTGGTGATGTTCGCCTGACTACACAGAAATGAAAATGCATGAAAAGGTAAGTTTTTCAAATTGTTTGAACCACAAATATCTAAAATACTGAAGCTGTATACTTACAAAAACTCCAGATGTGAAGGTTTTTTCCAAGGTGATTTGCAAACTGTAACGCACATGTAATTACACTGTACTCAATGACTGTGGAATAACTTGGATATATTTTTATTTTTGCATTTATTTTTTAAATATTACCTTTTGTGGTTGTTTTTAACAGAGTGGGGTATGGAGACCTGCTTAACTCTTATGGTTTCAGCTTTTTAAAATCTTGCGCACAGCCCAGGTGCCCAGCCCAAAATCTGCTTCTTCACACTTAAAGAAAGGGGAAATTTGTCAGTGGTTTTACTGGCCTGGCTCGCCTAAGATCAAACTGGGCTGCATGTGGCTGCTGGGCTAAGATGAGTTTGACACCCCTGCTCTAAATGTTGAAAAGGCTTCACCCTCGGCCAGGCCTCTGCTCCTAAGTCATTTTCACTCCCCCTGCACGTACCTGAGAAAGGTCAGACTTAAGCTTTACTGACACAGCCCCACAGTTTGCCCCTCTGCGATGCTAACCGCTGGATATTCATGCAGCCAGCACAATGCTGCCTCACTGACTTATATATCCACCCATCCTGTCTCCGTTGCCTGTAAGTAAGCATCAGCAGCTTCAAGTGAATCTCCATTCTTGTAAGGGGTTTACCCGCTATTGTGCCTTTCACCGGTGAAATATCACCCCGCCAGCTCTTATCTGCTTAGAAATACGATGCAACAGAATATAGTAAACAAACTCACGCGCTGCCATTAGCTTTATGTTTGCGTTTTTTTTATTGTGCAGTGAAAACCAGTGGCTCATTTCTAAGCAGTAGTCCCCAAAAGCAAAGCATCAAAATGGGAGACAGTGTAGTTACTTTGAGTGAGAACAGTCGCGTAATGGGGCAGTAAAAGGTGTGCTTCATAAATAACGGGTAAGTTGTGAAACATTTTCAAATAAAAACAATATATTTTGGGATAATGAAGTTTCATGCTATGAACTTTCGTCCACATTTCCGCTGTACGGGCATTTGCAAAGATTGACATCTGCAGCAGCCAATAGAAAGCCTCGAACTGGTCTCTCGACCAATAGCAGCGCAGGGGGGGCTGGTGTTATGGAGTCGTAAACGGTTAGTAACAGGACAAGCAGGTAAGTAAGATTTTGTCTTGTTATTTTCTTAAAATAAATGAACGCTCCGCTTGGCAGGAAAAAAACACACATTACGTTAAGCCCCCGGTTGTTTGGCTTGAGCTGGCGGAGTTTTTAAGCGCACTTTTCTGCTAAACGTGCAGCAGTCATTGAGAAGTCAGAGTGGGATCGGGAAGCAAACAAGCTAGCGAGCGTTAGCATCTCTTGCTAGCTCAGCTGGCTGCTATCTGGCAGCCTGGGAGTTCCAAACATTAGCCTGTTAGCTCCGCAACTGGAGAAACTACTGTTTGATTATAGCATAAATCTCCAGTGGCGCATTCCTTCACACAGCGTTCAGTGAAGGAGCCGCTTTTTGTAAACTTACATTTTAATTTCTACACCGTGGTGCTGACATTAAGCGACATTTAAAACTTTTTCATTATAAAAATTTGCAACGATAACGTTAGTGGATGTTAGCTTTAGCTAGCGTTAGCGTGGCAGCAGGACATTCAGATGAATAAATAAATAATAAATAATAAATAAACAGCTGGGGAGACGATACTCAAGACTGAGTCCTAGAAAAAAATAGTGGGGCGGGCGAAGAGGGTATAATTCAGAAAAAACGCTCAAATTCCGAGATTAAAGTCGCGCATTAACGAGAAAAATAGGAGAAATAGTGTTTATTTGTAGCCAATGAGTGACTTTGCTTCACTTTTGAACATTAAGTTTGAAAGAAAATCAGAAATGTGAACTCCTTGTAATAAAAGACCAACAACACCTCTTTCCAAGTATGTTGTTAAGGCAGACAACAAGCGACAAACTCATTTTCACTACGCTGCAGCGCAGGTCTACGTGCAGCAAGCGGTGGGAGGAGTGCACGGACCCTCAACAGTGTACAGCACTGGAAAAACGTCATGTATACTGACGTCCCGCTTCGCTCTCATACAGTGCCAATTTTATATTTATTTCTTTTTTACGTACACTGCGCCTCGTTTTTCATATAACCCTGGCATTGTTTTTA
This sequence comes from Aulonocara sp. 'chitande type north' Nkhata Bay, assembly GCF_057382095.1. Taxonomy (NCBI): domain Eukaryota; kingdom Metazoa; phylum Chordata; class Actinopteri; order Cichliformes; family Cichlidae; genus Aulonocara; species Aulonocara sp. 'chitande type north' Nkhata Bay. Next base: position 23,517,148 of record NC_141351.1, on the reverse strand, counting down.
TTTTTCAGTTTTGTTTGTTTGTTACATTTTTTAATTGTGCCAGATTTGCAATTAACCCTAATTTTGCGTTTTTTTCCACTTAAATTTGCTATAAATTTTATTTGTATATATTCCTTTTTTCCCTTCTTTAATTTGCATTCGTTTTCTCAGAAATTAGCCCCACGTTTGTCATGTAAATTAGCTGTTCTTTATGTTAAATTGCCCCTAAATTCAAGGGTTGTTCTTTCCATTTTCCACTGGGCAATTTTCCAAAGTTTGCTATTTTTTTCCTCAAAAATTTGCCCCCCCCACCCCCCCTTTTTTTTCTTGTAAATTTACAATTTTTTTAGTTAGTGTAATGTGCTGATATCGATTTACTCATGTAATTGTTTTTGCCCGTTCGAATTTTCTTTCTCTATAGCATCAGGATTGGCAATCAGCATAAGAACTGAAGTAAAATAAAAAGTAAAATCTGCCAAATCAACAACATGGTCCAACAAGGGCCTTGTGAATTAAGGGAGCAGCTGATAGTAGCTTATATATCTGTAACTTGCAACATGTACAAACAAAAAATTCCACAAGAGTTACAGGCTTGCGCATCACCTAACCCTCTATCTTTTCCTACTACGCCATCATAGTTAAATGTATTGTCTGAAAATTTTAAATATGATTCAAGTAATCTTATTTTTTATTTTATTTGTTTCATTTTAGGTGTCATATTTTCATGTGTGGAAACTGGGAAAATGATCCCATGGATTATTGATTGGAGTTCACCGACAATGGAGTTAAAGGTATAATTGTTATATGCATTTACCTTTATTTTAAAGCCAGGGGGTGCTGCAGCCACCCAATGGCCTTGGAGAAAAGATCACATCAGGGATATAAGTAGTCTGGATTTTGAGCACCCGTGTGAAGAGCAACTGATTAGCATACTCTGTGGACATGTCCCTGTGGATGTATTTTGGTCAAGTGGGATGGATTACATATCCTTGAAGTCTGAAGGGATCACCTAGGAGGAGCACAAGGAAGTTGAGACATCTTTGCATCAGCTGTAACCTGGAGCAAGAGCAAATGGATGGATGGGTATTTGCCAGTTATAACAGTCACAAATCGGTTTGTTTTGTTTCTGTGATGTTTTTCGTTCACGTCCCATGAAGACCTGCGGGGGTCATTTTAGGTTAATACAAAGCAACAACAAAAGGAAAGAAGTAATATTAGGAGGTGAAAATCACACTTTTAAAAGTTACTGTGGTAAATCAATAAGAAATGGCAATCAAATTTTCAAGAAAAAAAATGCAGAAATTCTCAGAAATGAAACTAGCGACAAGACTGGTTCACTGAAAAAGTTATGTTTGTAAAAAGTGTAATATTCTTATAAAAACAACAAACATTTTTGAAAATGATAATCTTTAATATAAAAGAAAAGAAAATCCAGAAATGATCAGAGATTGAAGCCAACAACGTTTTTTTCTCTTAAGAAATGACAAGGTATATTTCTTTATTTTATTAAAGTAATTTGCAAGAGTTAAATGGAAGTATACCCCTGCTTCACTGTACAAGAGTTGGGAGTGGCTCAAGAGTTGGGACTTTGCCTTGTAATCGGAAGGTTGCCGGTTCGAGCCCCGGCTTGGACAGTCTCGGTCGTTGTGTCCTTGGGCAAGACACTTCACCCGTTGCCTACTGGTGGTGGTGGTCAGAGGGCAGCTGTCCGGCAGCTGTCCGGCAGCCTCGCCTCTGTCAGTGCGCCCCAGGGTGGCTGTGGCTGCAATGTAGCTGCCATCACCAGTGTGTGGATGACAGGTTGTGTAAAGCGCTTTCTTCCTCCCTCTGATTTCCACACACACAGATAATGAAGTGTTTATAATGCATGTCCTTTCTGGTAGTCTGATTATGCTCAGAGGCCATGCAAGACCTGTTAGAATAGAATTTTTAATACTTAACAAGCATCAGGAGATCAGAGGTACTGAAACAATCTAAAATCACATATTTTTTTCCATTTTCATTTAATAGTGGGCTTAAATGGTAGTGAGACAAGAGAGGATATAATGTAACTTTGTAAACATCTCAGCTCGGGTTTGTACCCGTTTCTAGACGAAAACACTTCTCAGTAGAGAACTACGTTGAATTTCTCTTTTAGTGTGGGAAAATGGCTGTCAGTGTGCAACGAGTCGTTTATAGGATTATCTTCTAGTGCACAGGATGTTATTAAAAGTTGTTTATTTAAATGTCAAAGAAGATAAACCAGACAAGCAAGAGACACTGGAGTAACAGTATGATCATCTAGTGATGGGCGAGTAGCTGCAGAAAAGTAGCCTCCCTTAGCAAAAAATAAAAAATAAAACCCATAAATAGTGTTTGAAAGAGAAACTTGAATCTGATATTACTTTTTAAACAATTTCAACAAAACACAGGGCATATTTTTCAATTAAAGTTGTGCCTAATGTAACTTGAAGTCCATCCAAGAAAATTAGGTTAACATACTCACTGTGCTAGAGCCGTGCTTAAAATACCTTCATATGATAAACAAAAATTCAATTAATTTGAAGCTACATGATGTTCAGGTTTATCATTCAAAAATAGATAAATGATATCTCAGTGTGTAGCCTCAATACAATTTAGACACAATTAAGCCTGGGAAAAAAATCAAAATGACAATGTAAATGTTTAGAAACAAGCTGTTCAGTGGCAAATATTAATTGTTTATTTTTCCATTGATGTGGATGTCAGTCAGCATCGCTGCAAATAGTAGCCAATAAGCTAGCCTTCAACCCAGCTGCTACTTCATCTCTTAAAAATAAAAATGAAAAGAAATTGTGCAATATGCAAAATTAGGTCAAGAAGAAGGAAGTACAATTTGTTAGATGAGATAAGATAAACTTTTAGTCCCACAGGTGGGGAAATTTGTTTACTTATTTGATCAGGTATATACCTGTTTAAATCTTACCTTAAATTGCAAAAGCTTTTGAAAGCAGAAAACAGTGGCCTGGGTTCGAGTCCAAACTGCTGACACGTCTTTCTTCACTATCCAATTTTTAAAAAAACAATTTTTAAAGGCAAAATAATAAAAAAATAAAATACAATAAAAATACTATTTTAAAAAGGGGGGCTTGAGTATCACTAATTAAGGTAATGCAGAGGGTTTTTCCTAGTTCAGAAGGGGCCTCTGTTGGGTTTGACTACACCCGTAAGCATGACTGATGCACATTTAGCTAAGGGAAGTAGTCTTTGTTATGTTATGTATGGCCATTTAAGAAACAAGCTCGAGTTCATTAAACCTCTGCAAAAATCTTCTTTAAGAAACAGAAGCTCTTTGGTGGGTGTCAGTATTTTGTTATTTGTAGGAAAATTCCTACTAAATGTGGGCCAGTCATGCTTGCATGTGAGGTCGCCCTCCAAAGGCCAATTTTGAGGCCTAAAAAATAACTCATAGCATTTGAACTTAAAGCATTGCATGGATACAAAACACTGATAAGACTGACTTTATCTTACAATAAGATGATAACTCTGTTAGTCCCCACTCCCCTTTACAACTTCCCAGCAACCACATCCCCCCTCATTACTGAGGTCAGGGATTTGCATTTTTCCTTTAATTTGTCACCCATCCACATGATGATCTTTTCATTAAAAATCAGTCAGATGTGAACATTTTTTTTGGTCTGATCCCCTCAGAATCGGTTTTCCATAATACAAAGTAATAAGAGGTTTGTCTATAATAACAAAGACTTCCTGTGATCCAGGCCCTCCCAAATGCTTCATCTGCATCTGGACATCAGTCAAAATAAAATGAAAACGTCACTTTTTATTAAAAACTTTTAATAAAAGGTCTCTTTTTTTAAATCTATTAGGCAACAATTGAAAAATTTCACAGAAACACAGGTAGGAGTCAGAGTATATTATAGCAACTTTTTTAGCCTTAAACATGCTTGTATATATTTTATCCTGCAGTTTTGTTTTGCGGCTAATAAAAAAAGATAGCAGTATAAATGCAACAAAAACATGAGACCGTTCTAAAGAAAATGCTGTAAGTGTTTTAAAACATGCCATAGAAAGTACGTTTTTATAATGTTGTCAGACTAATTGATACTTAACAGGCTGTGTCGCCTTCATTATAAGGATTAAATATGTATTGTGGCTCAGTACAGAACTTTCTGGTCATAAATTGCTCAAATTAGATGGTGAAAAATAAAATATCTGCCACTAGAATGCATTATAATAAATCATTATAATGCATAGTAATAATAATCTAATTAGCACTGTAGATATTTATAATAAATATATTAATAAATAATAAAATTATAATAAATAGGGTTAAAATACACAAACTTTTTAGAAACTTTATTTCTTGTTGACCTAACATTTTGCTAAGAATGACATATTCATTAACTGAGTTTTGTTTCATTTATGCCTGTTCGGACATAGTTGGCGCTGTTTTTTGCACAATATGAAGGTTCACACGCGGCTCTGTGGGGAAGATCTCCTTCATGCGGCCAGTAACACTTGACACTAAACATAAACATTTAAGACTGATGAGTTAAATTGATTCCCTTATAGTTTTAGCTTAGTTTGTTCTTGTTTGGAGGTAGTTGGCGCTATGTTTGGGCACAGCGTGAGGCTTTTATTATTTTATTACACGCAGCACTGTGGAGAAGAGCTCCTTCATGTGGCCGCTGGCTGCACCTCGTCATGAAGCTTGTTGTGTGTAGTGTAGTGTGGTGTTTGTGGGCGATCCTGTTCCTGTTAAAAAGTGACAAGAGGCGCAGGCTCTGTTTGCACAAATTCTTCCAAAAAATAGCTGCTTAGGGGAGCAGATCCCGGCTGTAGTCCTCGTTCCTGTTAGTTATTGTTGATTTTCCGCGTAAATATTTAGCGCACAGGTGGTCTTTGAAGCATAAGGGGTATTTTCTGTGTGTACCGTTGGAGTAGGAGCATAGATATGGCGTGTTTAACCAGAAACAGCAGCGGTCGCGGAACCAGTACAGCAAGAAAATAAAAGTGTGTGTCCGCTGGTATCTTTTTTGGAAGACAATGCCCTCCTGTGGGATCTTCTTTTGAGCTTTTATGTCGTTTCTTATCTGCCCTTTACTCTAGTGGTGACTATGAGAAACGTCTCCCGCCTACCAGCTCTAGCACATACGCACACACTCACGCGCGCGCGCAGCACTTCTATGTTTGTCAGAGTCAAATCCGAGGGAGAGGAGCTAGCCGCCATTTTCTAAGCGTCTCTCCCTAAAACGAGAGAAAACGGCTCGCGGCAAACTGCCGTCTGGATTACCTCTTCCTCACCGGGAATCGGACTTTTCGGTAAAGGATTGCCGTGAAATCGCCTACGTTTGAAGTAATTTGGAGTAGAAAGGACGGTTTCGCGGCCTTGCCCTTATATTCGGCGAGGCTAGCTGGCGAGTAAGGTGTAGCTCGTTGATTCGCCCATTGCTGTATCCGGAACGAACCCGAGCGGCTCTGCGCTGTGGACCCGGGCCCCTTTTCCTCCGCTCTCTGGTTGCATTTATTATTTTATGGATATTAATTGATGGCTGAGTGATCGAGTCAACGCGCCACATTTTGTGCGTGTGTGTGCGTGTTAGCACCCTTGGATTTTTTTCCACCAGAAACTGCAGGGGATTGTTGCCGAAATTCCCTCGGATAGTGCAACCTCGTCACGTGGTAGGTTCCTCCTTTTTCTTTGTTAGCGAGCTAGCTAGACTTGGCTGGGTCTACCCCCAACTTCTCCGCTTTTGACACATTTGAGCCCCATTTGTTTGGCGAACTGAATGAGGACCGCTGTAGATTTAAATGTAAAAACAACAGGGCTGCCTCGCATGTGTTCCTGTAGGTCTAATTACAATGCAAACCATGTCTGCACCCTGCATTTAGCTCCCAGCGCGTTTTAAAATAAGTTCTGGGGATGGCCAGATGCTAACAAGAGGCCAGGATTCATTCTCACGCTAATTCTCCGTTTCGTTATTTATGCTCTCATAATACATGTCAGTGCTGGGCGTTTATGCGCCTCAAACTATCAGCCCGGGCGGTGCGCACAGGTTACGCAGGCTGGAAATGTTTACGTGCCTAACTGGGTTAGCTCAAAGTTTACGGCCGAGATATTGAAGGGAGAGCTTCAAAATAAAAGATCTAATGTGTCGCGGATGGGCAGCTTTTCACTGCAGCTGGAGGCTAAGCTTGCGGGCAGGTTGTGTTTCTTGCATCAGCAGCGTTAATTTGCACACAGTGTGTCTGAAGTGACAGGCTCCACGGAGGAGATATTTATCTGCCGAGTTTCCCTGCTGCGTGATCTCCTGCTCGCGTGTATGTTTTCTTAAGATATTCAGCCACGTCTCGATGCTACAATCGCTCTGCTCTTCGGTGGCTTCAAGGCTATGAATAGACTATTATAGCCGTGTGCTCTCAAAACGCTTTTGTAAACATCAGGAAGACATTTTGGTGATTGCGTTATGCTTTGCTAAACGTTGGATGTGGATATTATTTTTGTCGCATCTCTACAGAGGCTCACTAATGGTGCAGTCGGTCCGTAGGGTTGGTTATTTAAATTACCCCCCGTTCTATGCTCAGCGTGTTGCATGAACTCGCTCAGTGTGTTTAAAGCGGAATGGGCGTTTTTTTTTTTTTTTTTTTTTTTTTAAGGTGGATGAATTGCATTGCATAATCTGCTTCGGAAATACCAACATGGCGTAGTGCGCGCTGACTAGAAACTGCGGTGAAAATACTGAGAGCCGCCTCCATTCATCTCGCCCTGCAGACGCTACAGCGTACATGCAGCTCGCTTTTTATCTGCTGAATTGTGAGAAGGGAGGCTTTTTATCTAAAAGTTTAACATAGATACAAGAGATACTTGGCACGTTTGACGTCCTTAAGGTTTTCTTTAAATTTGAATAATTTACTGACAGATGTAATTGGATAATAATTTAGGGAAAGGTGTAATAGCTGAAAATTAAACAAGAATCCAGTCAGGATGACATCATGTGCTTTGGGCTAATGCTGGGGCCTAAATCCACCTACTTACTGTAAGAAACCCTGCTGCATACTGACTTACCAGGGCACATGTAGGGCAGTGGGGTTTGGGGCAATTTGCATTGGCTTTTCCTGTTCCTCTCTCATAAAAAGATGTCTTCCAAAGCGTATTCTTTAAAGAGCAGCTTTGTTAAGTTAAAGACAATGAGGGCTTGTTCACACAGGCATGGGTGGAGTGGGAATAATAATTTATTAGCCTGGGATTTAGCTCAGTTGTCTGTTTATTCCATCTTTGTCTTTAGCATCACCAGCCCCAAGGTCATTGTGTGCATTTTAATTTCTTTGTACTTACCAGATGTTGTGGGTCCCTCTGTTGACAAATTATTGTTGATTTCAGTGACAGCCAAAGAATGGTTCTGGAGTGAACGATTGTATTTTAAGAGACTGAAAACACTTTTGCCCGGGATTTTCTTACCCTTCAACTTTGCTTGTGTTTTATTCTTTAGCAGTTCACAGGTCAGCAGCATGTCAAAGAGTCAATGTCATGGAGTTTCCATTAGTATTAGTACATTTATATTGAACATATTTTAATAAACATTTAAGGCAAGAAACTTTCTTTTGGGGTGGTGGTAGTAATTTTCCACTCATTGTACAGTCTTACAGAACCTGTACAGCAAGTATTTCTGTTTAATGTTTTGTTGTATACAGGCACAGTCTGCATTTTTCCCATCATGATATACAATTATTATGGAGAATATATTTTAAGTATATGGATGAAACATGGATTTTTCCTGGCTAACAGAGGGGCTGGGTGAGGGGGTGGGATACTACCAACATCAGCAAGATTAGTCGGTGTACAGTAAACACAAGGAGTTCCTGCTTTTTCCTGTTGCCTTGTTTGACAAAAAAAAAAAACAAATACAAATTCTCCCAGTATTTCTAACTATCTTGTGAAGAAAACCATTGTACATATTAGGGGTGGTTGATATAACCTCAGCATTAAATCTTGATAATCTTGAAAATACTGAATTCTTTATTCATGTTTGATTCTTGAAGCTTGTGGGTACACGTAAATGAAGGGCATGGCCCATCCTCCTTTTCTAATGAGCTAATATCATTGATGAGAAATTGCTAATTTGAAGTGTGAATCTATTGAAATAAAGTGTCAACAGCAGCAATAGTGTAGTAGTGACACAGCATTATATCCAGTGACACAGCAAAAGACAAATGTGGCCTTGTTTGCTTTTTCCCCAGGACATTTTAAGTATAAAATTGCTGTTTAACAATAGCTAAACCAACTTAACCCTGTAACAGTTCAGTAGCTGCACAATATTATCACATAATGAAACTGAAAAATATTTAATAACTTGTAACTTTGGTTGAGCTTTTTTAATCAGTTGCTGAAAGTCCTCCTTCACTACTATGTAACCGGATCAGTAATTTCCATCCACCCTTGTTTACATTTGGGAGCTACTAGTATCCCCTCCTCCATAGCCTTCTTTGTTTTTGTTTTTAAAGTTTATTTATTTTAATTATAATTTTTTCCTGAAGTGGTGACACACGTTTGTTTCCACCTTTAGAGTAGAACAATTTTCTTGTACGTTTTTTTTGTAAGGTACCGCACTTTATTGGAGATTGTTGAAATATTTCCCTTTTAGGCACCAAATCTTCATCGCTCTCAGACATGCCTGGGCTTGTTGCACATAAAAGCATATTGTTTTACAGTAATGATATTGTGATGACATTATTATGTCACCATACAAAGTTATGCTGGTATGATGATCCCTGGATATATGATGTATCATGGCTGATGTATGACACAGTTGTAGTAATTTTGTAATAAAAAAAAGAATACAAAAGTCTTAGTATTTAAAATATTACTGTTTGTCTTTTTCTCCCTCTTCTTCTTCTTACTGTTGTTTTTATTGTTATATTGTTGCAATAATAATATTATTGTATTCATATCATTATTATAACAATAATAATAATCATAATAGAAGAAGAAGTGTGGACAACAGAAATTTCACTGTGCAAGCAGTGGTTTGAATAAAGCATATTTTTGTGTATACTTGGTTGCTGAACACAGTCACTAAAATACTGCATTTATTGCATCAAATATGGTTTCTCATATTTCAAGAACAGGTCTTATGGTTCCCTCACCTGAGTAATTTTGAATGAATGAATATAAATGACACTTATGGAGCTGCTGGTTTCAGTTTTAAATGAACATAGGTAGTATCTGTATGTTTGTTTGCACCTTGTTATGAGGCACATCCCTGTATAAGGTTACTAATGTTATCTCTTAAGCGCTGATGGGAAATTTACCACACAACTCCCTCATGTGAAATAGTATCAGAATTTGATGATGGGTGGTTTTTGGTCATAAGGTGAGTCTTAACTTTTATTTCTTTTCTGTGGTTTTTTTTGTCCCTGCAGGCTGTCCTCAGGTGGGGCAGTAAGCGGGTGGAGTGGAGCAGGCCGCGGTGCCCGTCCCTCTGCACTGCATGGCTGCGATGGCGCCCGCTCTCACCGACGCCCCAGCCGAAGCTCACCACATCCGCTTCAAACTGGCTGCCCCATCCTCGAGTCTCTCACCAGCCAGTGCAGAGAACAACGGTAACGCCAGCAACATCCTCATCCACAGCAGCGGCCCCGCCAAGTGCAAGGCCACCTCCGAAGAGTGTCCCCTCGACTATTGTGGCGGAGGCGGTAACCAGGAACAGCAGCAGCCACAGGCCCAATCTGACTCTGTGTCCCAGGCCTCTGCCCTGGGCAAACTCCAGCCACTTGTGGCTTCTTATCTTTACCCGGATGTGACACCTGTCCCTTCAACTAAGGAGTCAATTAAGCTGCAAGGAGTCCTCATTAAACAGTCTGTGCTGAAAAGCCACAGAATACTGCCCAACTCTCTGCTCAACGGCAGCGGAGACTTCCTCAGGAAGAGGCAGGCGATTGAACTGTCGGGCGGCCAGCTCAAAAGTCTCATGAGTGGCGGCACCAACGGAAGCGGCCAGCCCATGGCACCCGTCAACGGCCTGGCCAAGAAGCTGGCCACCATGTCCAGCTCTGGCTGTGTGGTCGCGGTGAATGGCGACAAGCCTCCCGCCGCCACCGACTCTCAGCCCCAGAACCTGCCCTTTGACTCTGAGACCTTGACGGCGACCTTAACAGGGCACATCCCTTTGAAAGGAGCTCTCAAACGGAGGCATTCCTCTGGGGTTTCTCAAAACACAGATGGACAAAATGTCGAACCACCAGTGCTTCAGTCAGCTGCACTTTCTCCCTTTACCAGCGGCAACCCTAACCCAGTTGAACAGGCGAATTTGGAGGAAGCAGATCCAGATACCCCTACGAGTCAGCCACAGGGTTCTGATGGAGAGCGGCCAGGCAGCAGTCAGCAGGGCTCACCGCCATGTACGCCTGCACCTCCCATACCCTGCAGTTCCTCCTCAGATAGCCTCGACGTTCATGTAAGAGAACGCACTCTCATCAATAGCAGCCGCCAGGCTGAGCTCGAGAGCCGACTGCGACGCCTGCACAAACGTCTTCAGGTGGTACAGGCAAAGCAGGTTGAGCGGCACATTCAGCAGCAGCTGGGTGGCTTCTTGGACACGGCCTTGAATCGGCTACTAGGCAGCAACCGGAAATCAGAGACTGCAACCCCCACAGCTTCATGGAGGACCGGGCGCCACTCGTCAAACAACCGGGACGGTCTGAGTCGTTTCCTGAAAAGTGGCTCGATGCCCTTGGAGCTGGAGAGGTTGTATTTGAGTGGCTCAGCCAACCTTCATTCAGCAGAAAGCGCCTTTGACTCTGATGTAACAGAGAGTAGCTCTGGAGGGGACTCTGACCTGGAGGAGGAGGAGCTGTCCCGAGTGGACATTGAGCAGCGGCATGTCAAAATGTAAGTCACCCTCTGAAACGTCAGGCTATTAGGGAGTTTGTACACAAGCACACAGCTGGTTAGAGCCTTCAAAGACTGGAGGTGAACACTGAGGGAAAGACGTCTTATGTTGGAAAAAGGTTTTATACAGAAGCTCCACAGAAGGATTCATTCAAAATTTGGCTGCACTGTTTGGTAACGCCACAGTACTCTGACATTTCATGGTGCTGGGAGTTGTTCAGTCCCTATATTTCCAGGGAAAGTTTCTTGCTGCAGTTTTTCTGTTATGCCATTCCAGGTGCTAGTGACAATTGTAACCACATAGCCTGCCTCAGTAGTTGTTGGGTAAAACCCCAGGAAGGGGTAAGAGGTACGATTCACCCAGAGAGAGAGCGTGTGTAGTTGTGTGGGTGCTATCCTGTGGAGAACGAACCGGCTCGAATGGACTTGCTGCCTCCTGAGAGGGCCTGAGCTGAAATCAAGCATTGTATTTATTTGCAGGGCGAAAAAGTGAGCACCCACAGAGCACGTCACTGTTTTGGTTTAAAACTGAAACCTAGTAGGAACGTAGAACTGCAGGGGTGGTGGTGGTTTTTGCAGAAGGTGTGAGTTTTATATTTTAACATGCTGCCTGTTGTGATGTCAGGTTTCCCTCAGCCAGGAGGGTGGCCTGTGCATGTACTTCATGGGAAGTTCACATCAGAGAACGTGTTTCTGTGTCATTAGATTTGGGGAAAGTGTGTGTGTGTGGGGGGGGGGTAGAGCAGGTGGTGTTAGCAGCATTAATGGAGTTACTGGCCTGTTGAAGATTGGGTAGATTATTAACAAAGCAGTTAAGATCACTGATTTTTATTATCCTTTCCAGTGTTGACTTTAGACCTTTGACCTAAATAACTTCATAACGTAACAAGAAACTTGTGTCCTTAGCATACATGACTGAGGGGTTCAGTTTTGGAGCAAATGGTTTTTGAATGTTTTCTGTGGAGCTCAATGGGGGCGAGAATATGTTGATTAAGTTATACTTTATACAATTTCTGTCTTGTTCAAACACGAAAAGAAGCAAACCAATTAAGAAAACTAAATAAATATGATACGCAAGATAAATAAAACATAAGTTAAAAAATTAAAGGGGAAAATAAATGTAAATAAAATAATTGATTCAACTATAGAGAGAATAACTAAAAATGTAGATCAAATAAAATAGAATGCCAGAGAAAATAAAACAAGACAAATAAAAGTGTTAAAAAAATAAGGTAGAAAATTGGGGAAAGTAACATTAAGCAAAATTGAAAATTAAATAAGATATGTTAAAACCCAGGATAAGAAGTTCTCTAATGCCTTTTAAAATGCCTGTATACAGTAGTAGTACTAGTAGTAGTCATTTAGGTAATAAGGGTGAATATGGCAGTTCAGAGTTGCATGTTTGTAATGAAAGTGAAAGCTGTCATGTCTGCAGGGGGTTCCCAAAGTTATGTTCTTAAAAATACTACGACAGGGTTTTGTTTTTTTGTTGTTGTTTTTTAATTCAGTCTCCTTTGTTTTCAGTAGTGGATACGGTTTGCCAGGAGGTCATCAGGGTCATGGTGATAGAAATGGGAAGTTGTGACATTTTAGATGGCTGTATTATTTGTGAACTCATAGCTGAGAGTTGCATCTTGTCAGTGAAAATGCCAGGCAGAGGAAACAGTATGGAAAGGTTGGTTTAATTAGAGGCCGTCAAGGCAAATTGGTGGATCAACTTAACCCTTTCTTTTAGCTCTAACTCGGCCCATTATAATGTAGGCATCTCTTGAATTTCCCCAAGTAATGATGATCAAAAGCACTTTTCACCAAGCACCTGAAGTACTTCGAGGTATTATTTGAGTTTACATGTTGGGCTCAGTTAGCTCTTTAGACATGATATAAATGACTCATACTGAGCTCATTACATTCAGTGATTTCTTTCTCTAAAGGGGACCAATCATCATGTAATAATCAGCTGAAATTCCCAACAGTGGCTTCATCTTTTCTTCATCTGCTTCAGTTAATCTTCTGTTATAGCCAACATGATATGTCTTGTTGCTGCTTTACCATGAAAGCTTTCCAGCCACCAGCCATCACAAGGCTTTTATTGTGAAGCAGCAACGGCTTCTTGGAGCCTTAGTCACTCTTAACAAGCACTAACTCTTCAGTGAATTCAAGCACGTCTCTGTGGAAAACTGTACACGTATTTACAGTTTTTTTTCCCCTCCACTCTGTGAAACGCTGGATTTTAACCTGTATGGTAAATGACGCATCAGAACTTGTGAGTGTATGACCGTTTCTAAATGTTGTTTTGCTCAGAGAAGATCACTAATCAATCATTGGCTAACAATGTTAACCCTACTGAAGCAAGCTTAGGGCCTACAGGTCAGGAGATGTGTTAAGCAAACAAGTGTCGTTTTTCCACTCATGTATGTGACCTTAACCTGAGAGCAACTAGTTAAGCTTTGTGTTTGAGGGCAGCAGAGTGCTCTTAGCCTGAATTACTTGAAATTTTATCAAGTTTCAACTTAACAAAGAATTGGTTTCACCTTGGATTGATTATAGATAAACATTCAAATTTCAGTTCTTTTAGATAAATCATGATTATTTAACAGATTGTGGAAATATAAATAGATTAATTGAACTCAAGAAACGTTAACACCTGTGGTTCCCAAGTAGTGTGCTCTAGGTAAGTATGAGTGTGCTACAGGATTTGTGACAACCATATGTTGCTGTGATATACAACAATTAAGTATTAATTCATTTGTTGCATCAGTACATGAAAGCTACTTGTCTTGCGACTTTAGTGAGAGGGGATATCAACAGGGCTCAACTGACGTGTGGCATCTGTAGTGAGGTGTTGGTTAATGCCACCATGATGTCAAGCTAGCTGACGAGGCATTTGGAAACGAAATATCTGCCAGTTAAAGAGTGTTGAATTTGAACCAGAAGGCACAAGACAGTTGGGTTGGGTTAAAGTATCAGAAGCAGGGATGGAGTTGAGGTACAGGTTGGGCTGTCAGAAGCCGCATTACAATATCAAAAAAGAATGAACAGCAGATAAGAGTACAGGTGTGCCTTGAAGTTTTGGTTTTGCCATTTGTGCGTGCACAAACCAGTGGACTACATGACTAAGGGTTGCTGCTCTCACTATTCAAAATGCTAGTTGGTTAAACTATTTGTTTTAATTGATAGTAGTTAGCTTCTTCCCTGACAGACAGAAGTGCCTCTCTTGAATGCAGATGAGTGGCTGTAACTTCACAGTAAACAGGTGTTTAAATACTGTTATATATTTGTAGTCAGCAATGCACATAATAGTGGGTTTACACTGAATATTAGTGTTTTATTAATGTCCAACACCAGTTAGCTGCTGGCTCTAAGGTGCTATGCAGCCACCCACCATTAGCCAGACAGGCAAACAACCGAAGTAAGAGGAATTACACCCCCACAAAGTAGTGTGGGTCTGCACTAGTTTGGTGTAAAATGTGAGAGTAGACTGATATCACTTAGCTGGAGCAATCGTTAGGCCTAGTGTGGACTCTAAACATGCTTATGCTCACCGGCCAAAGACAAATTTTGATCTTGGAAAAGCCCCTAAAATATACAGCTGGTAATTTGAAGACATTACACATGACAAGTTTTTCATTTTCAAAGCAGAGGAAAATTCTGTATTTTTTTGTTCATGGTGATACCTGCTAAGAAAAAATGCAATATAAAACTTTTAATTTATCTGGCTCAAAATTGGCCTCTGGAGGGCGACTACAGGTGTATGCAATGTAATTGGTTTGCAGTAAGTCGGTGTTTTCCTAAGTCATCTGTGCATTTTCCTGTTTTTTGTTTTGTTTTGTTTTTTTGTCACATTGATTGTGAGTAAAATAAAACCACATAAAGTCAAACTTCTTTTTAAAAAAAAAAAAAAAATATATATATATATATATATATATATATATATATATATATATATATAACATGCCTGGTGATTTTCCTTGGGATAGAAGGCCAAAACCTCTTCTGTAATCAAGGAAGAACACGGACATTGTGTAGCTGTTCATTCAGTATATTTAAAAAATAAAAAACCCCAAAAAACTGGTTTCTTAGCTCCCAGCCCTGCGGCTCTGAAACCTTAGCTCCCTTTGTGAACATGTTCGTCTTCCTGGAAATAAGGTGTGTGTGTTTATGTACATATAACCATGAAGCCACATTTTCACAACTGGCACTTTGTCTCAGTTACCAATTACTGGCTTACAGCTTGGTACCACTCAACACTACACTCACAATGTAATGTTGTCTTCTTCAGGCCAGCAGCACCTCAATTATTTAATGTCAGCCGAGTTGACAGCGTTGTGTAAAATAACCTATTTGGATGCGTTGCATTACTTACAGCTAATCCCATCATCGCTGTCTTTACTGTAGACGTGGTTTCTCGTATCTCAGAGGATTGGGGGGCCAGCCAACTGGCCAGCATCTGGTGCAGGCTGTCAATGTGACGTCTGTCCATGCCGCTTTCCTTTATAAACTATTTGCAGAATCACTTGGATGCATTAGATTAGGCCTGTTACACTGCATTGAGAAATGAGTGGGTACTTTTTTTTTCTTTTAGTTTCTGAGGCAACAATAAACGCTCATCAGGAAATCTCAGATGTTACATAATGCCTCGTAGACAGAACAATGAAAACGTCTGCGTATTTGCACTCAGGTTTGGGGGCTTTGCATGTTTTAGTTGATCAAACTGTGCTTCAGTGATGGAGTACATGTTGCTCATATGATACTAATGCATCGGGACAGTTAAATGACTGTCTGCCCACCTTGCTTCTGCTTGTGAATCAGGGTGACTAGTTTGGCCGGGACCACAGCGTGCCCTTCATGCTTATGGCTCAGCATTACTCTGCAGTCTCAGCTGCTCAGCTACCTTGTCCCCATACTCATTCCTCCATGTCTGTGTATTTACGGATGTATGCGAGCCCCTGTGTACGTTCCTGTCCTGCTCTGACACATCTGGATGCGTTTAGCTCGAGCTGAGTTCCTGAACACGAACCCACAGTCGTTACATAACCCTCCTCTTTTATGTAATGACTTGCTGCTGCTGCTGCTGCTGCTGCAGCTCTCTGGTTGAATTTGCCCTCTCTAGTTTCTCCTGCCCCACACCCTGCCTCGGCCTGCCTTGTTCAGTTTTCTTCCTATGAAAAGATGAGCCTGACCAGCTGCTAGCTCACCCCTGGCACATCAATTATATCTGAAGAAAATAATGTCAATGTTAGGATAGTTTTCAGCTCTTTTTATTATTTAATGTGTTTGAAAACCCTTCGCACAGGAGGACAAAGAACTAAAATGACAGCTGCTAACTTTAATTTCTCTGTTCTTGTTACATAGTATGAATGATGGCTTGCTGGTTGTGAAGCATAATTGAAAAAAGCGATTCAGAGGTCACACTTCAAAGTATCAATATAAGTATGGTAGAGAGTGGAAGTTATGGGAGTTTTAGTAGTGTAGTTTGGTTGGTTGGATTCATTTTCCCTCATAGTTTGCATACTTACACAAATACTGCAAGTCTTAAAAATGCTAAGCGGTGAATAATTGGATTTTATGATTAAAACAAAATAATAATTCACCATCCCTTTAATTCCAAAGAGAGTTAAAAAGATTGAGTAGCAGAGTCTTAAATCTTTCCTGCTTTGAGCTGTAGGATGCCTGAACTGGTCTGTTCACATTTAGATGATAGCTAACCTAAACTGCATTTGACACAGGGCTGGTACTGCAGCTTTAACCACCTTGTATAGTCCTGCAGAGATGTTTTGGAGGGTCCAACCTAAATCTGAGCTTTTGAAGTACAAATGAAGCTTTGTACTGGCTTTCTTTGTAGTAGTTACCTGTCTTGACAAAACTAAAAACCCCAGTCCCCATGGGCATTGCGATGGTGGTTCGCAGCTTTCAGTGTTAACTTGGGGTTACTGCTTCAGGCTGTAAGTGCACGGTGTGTTTGATGTGTTGTTTCACTTCTGTTTCGCACAAAATAAATAATTTGACTTCCATCTACATCAGTTATTATCAGAGGAATGTGTGATAATGATCTAGAAAGGATATAAACAGAGAAATGTAATTGTGGAGTATTTCTGCAGGAAGGTATTTATTTTTGTGCTTTCACAAATTAAATATTAATTTATTTTACCTCTCAGCAATGTAGTTTATTTGTAATTTGTACATTAGAGCTCTGAAACTTGAAACATGTGTCATTTAAACTGTCTTTTTATTAAGAGTTTTTCCTTTATACATATAAACAAAAAGAGAAGAAAAGGATTACAGATTATCTGTACATTCGGGGTAATTAGCCTGTACACTTAAGGCTGTGAAATATAAAAGGAAAAGAAAGCTTAAATAAAGAAATATAAACATAAGTATTATAATAGTAATATTTCCCCAGATAACATAATCCCTGCAAAATAATCCGATTCATTCCCACCCAGGTCACTGCCCTAGACCTGTACACTGTATTTCCACTCCTGACATGAGGGAGTTGCACATAGACAAAAGTGAATGTACCTGAAAATCTGTGTCATTTAAATAGTTCCTGTGTTCAGGACTGACTCTGTCCCTTAGATCAATGACAGATGTGGAAATCACTTACATTTGTGGATGGATCAAAGTGAAATGAATTTGACTGATTTAAACCTCTTGGTTTTAAATACTTATCAATTTTATAATCCCTGTTCTGTCAGCTGCAGTTCCTGCAGTGTAAAACATACTTGGCAACAGATGAGTCCCAGCGTGAAAACATATTCATGCAAATTCTTGTGACAGTGCAACTCGTACTTGTACTACACAGCTTCCTTCTGCATTGCTAGTTGGGTTGCATATATAAAATGTATTTCTTCAGACACTAGAGCACACTCACGTTAAAGAGTTTTTAGTGTTAAGCTCAGCCTTGCTCTACTTGAACATAGGTCACTAAAGTTAAAGTAATCTCACTTATCCAAAAATCTGTGTATTTTCCTGTCATTTTAGACTTTGGAAGTAAGTGTTTTACTTTTGCATAAATTAACCAGTGAATTCTATTTAAAGTTTAAAATAATCCTCTTAATTAAAAACAAATTTTTCTCTTTTTTTAATTATAACAAACTCTGACATTTCCAGTTATTAAGTACTTGTTTTTAATCAGTGGTGCCAAACAATTTAACTGCAGTGGAGTTAATAATTAGATTTTTAAAAATAAGGTTAGGTTAGGGATTTCAGTGTTACTCCACTGGATTTAGAAGTATATGGAAAGTTAAAAGTATTTGTACCTCCTACATAGATTCTTTCACTCATAAAGAAGTTACTATTATTGTTTAGTTACAACAACAATTACATGGGAAGTTTTTGTAACCTTTCAGCCTGATCTTTAGACTCAAGGAATGACAGAAATGTTTAAAATTGCACTTTCCTGTCATGCCTTCAGTTGCCTGGCACATTTTATTTTAATTTTTTAAGGAAGTGAATTGAGGCAGATCTTTCAGTTGGTCTTATGGACCTGGTAAATGTTCTCCATAATGTACTTATTTAATGATAGAGAAACATTTGCAGAGGTATTTTTTGGGTTAAGGTTAAATAATAGTGATTCAAGTATAACAGCAGTACATTTAATGAATTTTTTGACCCGCTGGGTCAGATTTGACACTCCTGACCTGAACTGGAAGAAGTCTTCTTCCAGTTCAGCTCTAACTTGCCCACTCTCTTTATTGCCAGCCTGAGTAAAATATGAACATTCAATGACTGCTCTTTGGATTTGTGGCACATCTGTTGAGTATCAAATGTGTGCATTTGCTGAAGACTGCTTGAGAGGAAGGTGGAGGTAAAAAACGAGCCATCACTGCAAGTTGGAATGGGTGTGGGTGCACATTTTTAAACTGTCTCTCTCCTGGAAGATATTGATAGTGCTACATTTAGCTGTTCGCATGAAAGAGAGAGAAAAGTACAATGACCCAGCTCCTCTCTGACCTCCACACACAGCTTGCCAATCAGGCTGCGAGCCAGGAGCACATGTCAGATCATAAGTTTACGGAAAGTTACAGATTATGGGAGGCGCTCTGTCAAGGGTGTGTGTGACGCTGATGCTGTTAAATAATATGGCAATATGCAGTTTGGACCCGGATCATAAATATGGGTTAAGAGGAGGGAGAAAGTTAAGATAAAACCTACACTTTTAAACTAGCACTCACTGTATTTGTGCATCAGTGCCACAGAAAGCAGCTGATCACAGGTGACGTGGGTGGACATGACTTTTATTTACATGCACAATAGTTCTGTCTGTGCTTTGGCTGTGCAGTTAATCAAATTTTATATTAAACAAGATGATTAAGATAATCATCTGCCTTTTTTCTTTACTAATAGTCCAAAATTACACTTAGCCAGGCTTGTGGCAGTTTTACTTCAGTTCATATTTCTTTATGTAATTCAATTATATTTAAAGTGCATGGAAATCCACTTAATTCTTCTAAGTTGAAGCTGCTGTTTTTCCTGCGTGTAATCATATTAATCTTGCTGTAATCACAAATCCCTAGTCTGTGTTAATGTCTGTCCTATACTAATTTTAAGTATTGTTGTGTAAGAGTGATAAAGTGAAAAAACAAACCTAACAATGCGTACTACAGTTGTATTAAGACTGTCGAGTTTCACTTATCCCCACAAAAAACAAACACAAATTCATATTTTCTATTAACTTTTCAAAGAAGTAAATGTGTTTCTAGTTTTGAAACCTCTCTATTTGTGTTCCCTTCAGCATGCTTCAGGTGGGATGACTGCTGTCAGTTTTCAGCTTAGCATAAATACAGACAGCTTTTATTTTTAAATGCTTGTGTAACTTTTAAAACATAGTGGTGATAAAAGGAAGCATAAGAAAGGACAATTTTCATCACCTTTTACATTTCCTGATCAGGTGCTTCTCGAAGTACAGCATGAATGACAGCAGCGTCATCTTCACTGCTTTTCTGTTTTCAACCTTTTTGAGGAAAAATGAGGCTATTTGGGATGAATCTTGTAAAACATTCATTCAGTACCCTCTCATACTGCTTTTAATTTGCTGTTATGCTTCACAGGTGAATTCATGGCTGTGGTTGGTGGAAACACATTTTTGCTGTCCTTTGTGGCACCTTTTTCCCCCCTGTGGGTTTAAAAAGAGAATTAATTAGTGAGCTTCATTTCTAAAAAAAAAATGCCCAGCAGTCCAGTGTGATACAGTCGAAGCCCCTCTCATACTGCAGACATGCCTGTACACACTAGGGCTGCTCGATTATGGCAAAAATGATAATCACGATTATTTTCACTGAAATTGAGATCACGATTATTTGACGATATTTATTTAACCCTTTAAGACCTACTATAGAACCAAGTCCACCAGAGCTTATATTATTTTTTTTACATGCTGTAGTGCCATTTGTGGGAGCATTTCAAGTTGCTATACATCAATACAACTGTTATAGCCCATATTTTAATAATATGTATGCATTAAGTCCATAGTAATTACATAAATTGCAAAAAAGTGCAATAAACTACAAAAAAAATTGAAAATCGCTTTTGTTTTGTTTACATATATTTCTACTTGGAGAAATTTAAGAGGTTTATCCCTCAAAACTTTAAATACAATAAAGTTGCAAAAAATAGTTTCCCACCACAGGAAATTTATTTTGAGTGTCTTCATAGTTTTATTTTGGAGATACAGCAATTTTTATATACTGCAGGAAAAACAAAAAACAATCCTATGATGCAAATTTGCAAAGAAAACAGCATGTGCATCATTTCACTGTGGGAAGTGTTACGAACAGCTGATAGGAACGGCAAAGCGTGTTTCTGGAATATTATGTTTTTGTTCCTGCAAGCGCTTTTTATGCAATTTTTGCAAAGCTATATGTGGAACGAAACCGTGACCGAGGACAAGCTGATGGCATAAGATGTAAGTACAACTCCTCCGGTTTCATATGCAAAACAAATTATTGCGCTAGCTTACGCGGTTCAGGTTCTACAGGGATTTAAAAATAGTTACGCAAAACGGAGCGTGCTGCTCTGACCGGCTTTAAAGGGTTAACAATGACTTTAAAAAATAATATAAAATGGTGTGCAACACCACTGAAGTTTTTTTTTTTTTTTAAACTCTCTTTTCAACCAACGGCAGTCACTCTCCAAATAACTTCTGCTTAGCTTTCCGAGCTTCCCTCGGGTCCTCTTAATCAGCGGTCTCCAACCTTTTTTGCGCCACGGACCGGTTTATGCCCGACAATATTTTCACGGACCGGCCTTTAAGGTGTCGCGGATAAATGAGGGAGGGGCTAATAATCGGCTCAGTCATTTTTAATGATCGTTGAAAGCCCAGATCGTAATCGTGATTAAAATTCGATTAATTGAGCAGCCCTAGTACACACTGTAATCAACATGTGCTTTTAATGACGAAATGATAAACCAAAACATGGTGGCTCGGATTACATGTTATTAGAATTGCCAACTGTTACACAACCACATGCAGTTAATTCACCAAATTGTGTTTCTATTTGGAATGGAAGTAAACGGTCTCTGTGGCGCTAGTGGTCAGAAAGATGATTATAGTTGTTGAGGATGCACTCATATATATTTTTTAAACCTTTGGCTTCAGGTGTCTTCTGTTCTAATCCACCACCAGCGTTTCTGTATTCCTCACTGTGGGGTTATGGCACAAGTAACGGGTCAGTAGTGAGAGCATAAGAATTTTTTATTTTCCCTTAGTCACAATTATAAAAACAATCAGATGAACTGTGATTACCATCTTATTGAATAAACTAACAAAGTTAATGTGTATTGAACTAAACCCACCACAGCCTGGTGGGGAGTTTCTTGAGAGGCAAAAGTAAAGGACAAAAACAGAACACGCTTTTATCCTGATAATCGTGTTTTAAATGATTATGAAATCAGATTAACTGCAGAGCCCTATTCTGAGGAGGACACTGGGAATCATTACTTATACGTAAGACAATATTGAGTTCAGCTTAGGGCTGCTCGATTATGGCAAAAATGATAATCACGATTATTTTCACTGAAATTGAGATCACGATTATTTGACGATATTTATTTAACCCTTTAAGACCTACTATAGAACCAAGTCCACCAGAGCTTATATTATTTTTTTTACATGCTGTAGTGCCATTTGTGGGAGCATTTCAAGTTGCTATACATCAATACAACTGTTATAGCCCATATTTTAATAATATGTATGCATTAAGTCCATAGTAATTACATAAATTGCAAAAAAGTGCAATAAACTACAAAAAAATTTGAAAATCGCTTTTGTTTTGTTTACATATATTTCTACTTGGAGAAATTTAAGAGGCTTATCCCTCAAAACTTTAAATACAATAAAGTTGCAAAAAATAGTTTACAACAACAGGAAATTTATTTTGAGTGTCTTCATAGTTTTATTTTGGAGATACAGCAATTTTTATATACTGCAGGAAAAACAAAAAACAATCCTATGATGCAAATTTGCAAAGAAAACAGCATGTGCATCATTTCACTGTGGGAAGTGTTACGAACAGCTGATAGGAACGGCAAAGCGTGTTTCTGGAATATTATGTTTTTGTTCCTGCAAGCGCTTTTTATGCAATTTTTGCAAAGCTATATGTGGAACGAAACCGTGACCGAGGACAAGCTGATGGCATAAGATGTAAGTACAACTCCTCCGGTTTCATATGCAAAACAAATTATTGCGCTAGCTTACGCGGTTCAGGTTCTACAGGGATTTAAAAATAGTTACGCAAAACGGAGCGTGCTGCTCTGACCGGCTTTAAAGGGTTAACAATGACTTTAAAAAATAATATAAAATGGTGTGCAACACCACTGAAGTTTTTTTTTTTTTTTTTAAACTCTCTTTTCAACCAACGGCAGTCACTCTCCAAATAACTTCTGCTTAGCTTTCCGAGCTTCCCTCGGGTCCTCTTAATCAGCGGTCTCCAACCTTTTTTGCGCCACGGACCGGTTTATGCCCGACAATATTTTCACGGACCGGCCTTTAAGGTGTCGCGGATAAATGAGGGAGGGGCTAATAATCGGCTCAGTCATTTTTAATGATCGTTGAAAGCCCAGATCGTAATCGTGATTAAAATTCGATTAATTGAGCAGCCCTAGTACACACTGTAATCAACATGTGCTTTTAATGACGAAATGATAAACCAAAACATGGTGGCTCGGATTACATGTTATTAGAATTGCCAACTGTTACACAACCACATGCAGTTAATTCACCAAATTGTGTTTCTATTTGGAATGGAAGTAAACGGTCTCTGTGGCGCTAGTGGTCAGAAAGATGATTATAGTTGTTGAGGATGCACTCATATATATTTTTTAAACCTTTGGCTTCAGGTGTCTTCTGTTCTAATCCACCACCAGCGTTTCTGTATTCCTCACTGTGGGGTTATGGCACAAGTAACGGGTCAGTAGTGAGAGCATAAGAATTTTTTATTTTCCCTTAGTCACAATTATAAAAACAATCAGATGAACTGTGATTACCATCTTATTGAATAAACTAACAAAGTTAATGTGTATTGAACTAAACCCACCACAGCCTGGTGGGGAGTTTCTTGAGAGGCAAAAGTAAAGGACAAAAACAGAACACGCTTTTATCCTGATAATCGTGTTTTAAATGATTATGAAATCAGATTAACTGCAGAGCCCTATTCTGAGGAGGACACTGGGAATCATTACTTATACGTAAGACAATATTGAGTTCAGCTTAGGGCTGCTCGATTATGGCAAAAATGATAATCACGATTATTTTCACTGAAATTGAGATCACGATTATTTGACGATATTTATTTAACCCTTTAAGACCTACTATAGAACCAAGTCCACCAGAGCTTATATTATTTTTTTTACATGCTGTAGTGCCATTTGTGGGAGCATTTCAAGTTGCTATACATCAATACAACTGTTATAGCCCATATTTTAATAATATGTATGCATTAAGTCCATAGTAATTACATAAATTGCAAAAAAGTGCAATAAACTACAAAAAAATTTGAAAATCGCTTTTGTTTTGTTTACATATATTTCTACTTGGAGAAATTTAAGAGGCTTATCCCTCAAAACTTTAAATACAATAAAGTTGCAAAAAATAGTTTACAACAACAGGAAATTTATTTTGAGTGTCTTCATAGTTTTATTTTGGAGATACAGCAATTTTTATATACTGCAGGAAAAACAAAAAACAATCCTATGATGCAAATTTGCAAAGAAAACAGCATGTGCATCATTTCACTGTGGGAAGTGTTACGAACAGCTGATAGGAACGGCAAAGCGTGTTTCTGGAATATTATGTTTTTGTTCCTGCAAGCGCTTTTTATGCAATTTTTGCAAAGCTATATGTGGAACGCAACCGTGACCGAGGACAAGCTGATGGCATCAGATGTAAGTACAACTCCTCCGGTTTCATATGCAAAACAAATTATTGCGCTAGCTTACGCGGTTCAGGTTCTACAGGGATTTAAAAATAGTTACGCAAAACGGAGCGTGCTGCTCTGACCGGCTTTAAAGGGTTAACAATGACTTTAAAAAAATAATATAAAATAGTGTGCAACACCACTGAAGTTTTTTTTTTTTTTAAACTCTCTTTTCAACCAACGGCAGTCACTCTCCAAATAACTTCTGCTTAGCTTTCCGAGCTTCCCTCGGGTCCTCTTAATCAGCGGTCTCCAACCTTTTTTGCGCCACGGACCGGTTTATGCCCGACAATATTTTCACGGAACGGCCTTTAAGGTGTCGCGGATAAATGAGGGAGGGGCTAATAATCGGCTCAGTCATTTTTAATGATCGTTGAAAGCCCAGATCGTAATCGTGATTAAAATTCGATTAATTGAGCAGCCCTAGTTCAGCTTAAAGATTGCTTTACTTACTCTGCGCATAAAATGTAATTCATTATATTGGCATATTATTGCAATAATAGCTTCCCAGCAATTGCTCCACCAAATTGTCTTTCTACCTCCTGCCTTGTGTACAGGCCTGAAAGTAAACAAGTGAGCCGCAGACAAAAATGTCTCGCTCATAGTGTGAGATTTTCAGCAAAGAATTTGCTTCATTCTGCATCGCAAAAACCCTTCGCTGCTGTACAGGGAAAGCACTTCATGGCAGTATGTTGCATTAACTAGATTTCATCCATCAGTTGTACTCTTCCTCATCTGGTGGCTTTTGAGTGGTAGACTGTGTGATGCAGGACAAAAGTTTATTCATGTTCGGGGAAAAGCCTGTTCTAACGTTTGAGTCTAAGGTTTATTTTTTTAGCACCTGGCGGCTCTTTTTTGCTTCTTATCCGTAAATACTCTGCATCTTTCACGTGATTCAGTTTATTTTGAAAAGTCTCAACAGGATCTTGAGCTTTATTGTGAAAGGTTTATGTGGAAAATAAACTAGCGGAAACGTTGTGGTTTAACCGTCGTTGTTGCTAACAACAACGCATAAAAACAAGCGCTTGCCTGTCTGTAGTGTGGTTATATTAAATATAAGAGAAAGGGAGAACTTTAAGAAATTAATATAGCCACTACAGTGACCATCAAAACGATGAAAAAATATTGCTGTAAATAGTTTATTTTGCGACACCACGAAACAAACGATAGCGTAAAATGAAACGATAGACGT
The DNA here is from genome assembly GCF_057382095.1 of Aulonocara sp. 'chitande type north' Nkhata Bay. NCBI lineage: Eukaryota > Metazoa > Chordata > Actinopteri > Cichliformes > Cichlidae > Aulonocara > Aulonocara sp. 'chitande type north' Nkhata Bay. The sequence goes on along the minus strand of NC_141351.1, from coordinate 23,491,698 downwards.
TTTTATATCGTTATTCGATATATATCGTTATATCGAACAGCCCTACACACACACACACACACACACACACACACACACACACACACACACACACACACAGAGCAGTTAAGCATAATGCAATATAGTCAAGAAATAAATTGGTGACTTAAGCAATTTATACCACATCATGTATGATAAGCATTTTTTTTCCTCTCCCATTTGTTGGCAATCCTCTATGCAACGCTTGTGCTAGCTGCTCTTACCTCATGATGAGATAAAAGTGCATTGTGGAAAGGAATTAAACAGATCAGCCATTAGGTCAGTATGTTGAGTTCACCAATATCTGATCAGGATACTAACATCTGATTAAGATATCAGGTTGGTTCATCCTTACTAGCAGGTGAGAAATCCCTATGCACTGCTCATCGTTTTGTTACCAAACTACTGCACACCAAATCTGAATATCAGGTCTAGCCTTTTTGAGTAAAGATTGGACCATTGTCTGGTCCACATGTCGGGTTGTTGCACCCCTGATTAACATCCATAGGAAAACTGGTTGTTTTCACATGAGGCAGCGTCATGTGTCCAGCGGATGGGATATCAGGACCTGCTGGTTTTTGAGAGAGAGCTTTACTGAGAGGCAGCGTTACTGAGCGATTATGGTGGTTTTTGAAGGGGTCACTATGTTATAGACGACATATGTGCTGCATCCAGAGAAGCACCACAATGGAGAATCTGCTGACAGCCAGAAAACGGCCACCGAACCGGCTGCTGCTGGCACTTTGTGTGTGTATGTGGGAGTTGAGGGGGGAGGAAAATTTGTCCTGATTAGAGAGGAGGGGAGGAGCTCCTCGTTGGGAGAAAGAATGGGTGATAGTAGTGGGTTCTTTCTAACTGACCCCTCCTCTTTCTCAACCTCCTCAGTCACCCTGGTGATTGAGGTCATTGGACTTGTAATGATCGCTCTGTTTGTGCTTTTGTAAACTGCAGCTGAAGCTCTTGCTGCTTCTCTTCTGTTATCTGATTTTAGGTTGTTCTGCACTTTCAGAGTGGATTATTTTAACTTACCTGGGATATTGTCTGTCAGTGCTGATGAGGTGTCCTAAGGACTGAAGCTCTTCATTCCCGTTCAGCCTTTCCTTATCATGTCTGTGATGTTTTGCTTCTGCTTTTAAGGAGCTGATGTATCCTCACTCGCCTTGGTGGTTTGGCTGTCTTTATGTGACTGCTGATCTTTGTATAATAACCATATTTAATGAACACATACCAAATTTTACTTTCATGCTATCAATATTTTCAAAGTTACAGACACTAGAAGAATAAAGGGTTGGATAAGTCACCCATCATTATTATTATTATTATTATTATTATTATTATATTTAACAGCGCTTGTGTGCCCTCTTGAATTCTTGAGTACAGAAAATATCTGGAGGAAATGTTCTTTTATTAGGGCTGTTTAAAAACTGTATGTGAGAGGCCTCTCTTTTACATACATTACGTATCAGGCTCATCTACTAGCTGTGATGTCCTTTGCTCAGAGCTTAAAAACAAGATTTTGACTTTAGATTGTCACAGTTGGAGAATGTTTAAAATTTATTTGGTTGCAGTTTCTAACAGATTTTTATGTTGTGTAATAGTTGCTGAACTTTCACGTGGCTCAGAAATACCGTAGGAAATGACGTGGCAGTTTGACACACCCCTCTTTACCTTAAGTGCATATAACTTGATGCTTGTGCTAAGTAAAGCAAGACAGACAAATTATTTTAATGATTATAAGAGGACCAATTGTACTTGCGTGCAAGACTCTCCAGAATGTCAGTCAGTACCTTTACTGCAGTTGGACATCAAGTAGGCTGAATTTGGACCCTTTGGTGAGCTGGCTTTAGGTCCTGGGTCTCATGTTTGATACTTCTAATTCAAAGGGACTAAATGGAACTGATCTAGTGTGTGTGTGTGTGTGTGTGTGTGTGTGTGTGTGTGTGTGTGTGGGGAACAGCAACAGGAAGTAGTGCCAGCAGGAAACACTGCAGCTGTATTTACAGCATTGTCCTCCATACTATGTCGTAGTGAACGGGGACATAAGACTAGCAGATGTGTCAAGGAAGAAATCGGAATGTCTCTGATTGCACTGATCGGCTCCGTGATGGACGTCATCTGCCAGAGGAGCTCTGTTTCTGCTCAGCACCTCAGTAAGGCGGGGATTCTTGGTTGGATTATTGGTTATTCCAGCGTCTGCACCCAGCCCCACCCCCCTCCTGCACCCTGTGCCCTGTAGATTTGCTTTTAAGGCCTGTCTGTTCCTCTCCAGACTGCCAGAGCGACCCTTCCCATCTCCCTTGTCTTTCTCTCCCATCTACCTCTGCCCTGGTGGAGGCTCTGGAAATTGAAAACAGGTTAGGGTGTGTGGGGAAGAGAGGAAAAAGAGGGAGTGCAAGGTCTATCTTTGTCTGCTATCTGAGTCATTACCTTCATTGTTCATCCACAGCCTCTGCGGCCCTGTCTTTGGAAGAAATGGCGCCCTCTGTGGTTGCTTCCGCACTGTGCAGGAGCAGACATTTTCCTCTCATGTCTGCCTTTGAAATGGCCATTCTGTGTGTCATACTGGTAAAATGGAGTACCCTGCTCTCAGCTGGCACTCGTTCCTTTCTCACAGAGCATACCCCTGCAGTGGAAACCCCCAGTTCTTTTTTTCTTTAATTTTTAATTTCTCCACATATTTATAATGCATGCCTAATCATGTTATTTTTTGACTCTAATGCTTTTCCAGGCTGCCTGCAGCTGCCACTGCTGGGAGCTCTGCTATAACGCTGATTCACTGACCTCTGCAGTCTGACAGCGGAAATGCTCCAAATAATCAATTTTAGTGTTTAATAATAGTTCAGTAAAACACCGGAAAGTACTTATATAAACTGGGAACAGACTAATAACTGTAGTTGAAGACCAGTTGCATAAATAAGTGGAGCTTCACTAAAGTCCACACTGGGTCCCAGCGAGATGAGGGCTGATGCCGACTGGTCGTTTTTTCTTATGAAGGTTGCTGATTGAAATGACCTGGAGGTGTCTGTGTGGCAGACACAATAAAAGCTGTTTGAATTCCTTAAATGCTAAGGAAGGGTGCTTCAGTGCTTCCTTTATTACCTCCTTTAGTAGCAGAGTGTACACTGAAACATCCTTTATAAAAGAAAATAATACTGTCCCACAGTTTCAGTAAATTAGGTGTGTTTTCTTTTTCACACAATAGTCTGTTGATATGTTTTGAGCCTTCATCAGCTGGCTGTGTTAAAACCTACATGTGACCTATGAACATCAAACTGCAATAATAAAACATGCTGCTTATCAAGTTGTTTCCTGGTGTGAGGTTGGGGGATTTTTACATGAGAAAGCTCAATAAATAAAGATTATGTGAGTTTGAAGTTCACCACAATTCAGTTGAGTGGACAGGATGAGTAATTAATCTCAGTGAGATAAATATGTTGTTTCACTTCATAGGCTGTTTAGTCCTTTTTATTTAAAATTACAGCCTTGGATATAAAGTTGTTTTTCATTGGTGTTTCTATTTAATTTGACCTTTGTGAAAAGAAATTAGTTTGTTTTTGTCCCCCACCCCAGTCCAACCTAAGGACAATTGAACAAGATAAGACCATGAAAGCAACTCGCTTGTTTCACAAGCCTGAATTAGACCTTGCAATCAAAGCACAATGATTAATCTTTAACTTTGATCTTGCACATATGTTTGTAAGGCTTAACAAGGTGTGTAGAAAGTTTCATTAAAAACAAAGTACTTAAAAAAAACAAAAAAAAACCTACTTGTACATTGCAGCCTTTTGAAACCCCCCTCAGCTCCTCCGTACTTTGATTTGACTCTTTTCAGTGCATCAGCTTCGAGACTCTTCCTTGCTATTGGTTGTTCCTTATCTTTGTGCATATGTGTGAATTTAAACACCAAAATAACAGCACATTTAAGACACATGGCTAACACAGGGCATTTACTCGCAGTAAAGATGTAGTAGTAAATAAGAACTTTATTTATATGATAGAGTCCTAAAAGGGAGATGAAAAAATGGTGAGAGATACAGCATCACATAAAAGGAAGCTTATAAGAACGTGGTTTTAGATTTCACTGGGTTTTTTTTGCCTGGCTCATCTCCTCAGACTGGTGGATCGAAATCCATCAGAGGTCCTGATGCCTCAGTTCAGATTGTCTGCCTGCAGCATAAACCTTCCTTTTTGTTGTATTCTGTATTAGCCCGTTGGCTTTTTTTTTTTTTAGGTGTGCCTGTCTGTCTAGTTCAATGTGTCTGTGGAATTCAAACCATTGCTACAGCTGGTTTGGCTCAAATAAATAGAACCTAAAGTAGTGAAGAGTAGATTTGATCTGGACACACGTGACATAAATCACTATCACCCAGAGTATCTTCTGTTGACCATAACTTAAACACTCGTGTCATCCCCCCCTGCAGATGGAAGCGAGCAGAGAGCCGCTACACCGTGGAGAGAGCTGCCATCATCAGCCACTGGAACTGGCTCCAGGCCCACATCTCGGACTTGGAGTACCGCATCCGGCAGCAGACGGACATTTACAGACAGATCCGCGCCAGCAAGGTCGGTCCTTCCATTTATTAGACACGTCTGTGCATTTTAGTTTTTTTTTCTCTGATGTGCAGAAAAATCTTCCATCAAGTGTAATAAAATCAGAAAAGAGTCCTTTTATGTGTATTTCCACTGACACTGTAGGATGAAGAAGCTCTGTGATGCATTTTAACTTGTATTAATTTCTTTATCTTTGAATTGAAAGTATAACTCTCATCTCTCGATTTCTCAGGGCTCAGTAGAGCTGGGAGGTGTTTCGCCAAGTGGGGTGCTTGCAGGTGGGACAGAAGTAAAAGCAGAGCCTGTAAACACTCAGGTAAACAGATTTGTTTCTTTAAAAATTGTCTTTTTAATAGAACAGTAGCTGCTAGTGGCTTAAAACCATTGTTTTTATTCTTTTTGTTGACCTTTTTATTGTTTTTACATAATTTCTGTCACATGTATTGTTGCATTTGTACATGGTCACATGAAATAGGACAAACATTTAAAAAAATGAGGTCACTGTATGCACGAGTAATCCCTGTGAGTCAGTCTCATAAAGCAGTAAACAGTTCAAGACAGAGGTTGTCTTTAATCAACCCAGCCACTATCTTGGATAGATTAGACAGACTGTTATCAGTTAAAATGGCAATTTTTACTATTTTTATATTCTTTTGATTTAGAAAAACATTTTGCCTGCATTAAAATACAACCGCTGACACGGTTTTCATAGCCCCCCTTTTCTTACTTAGCAAGGCTGATCCCATCATCTCAGGTACACAGCTCTGGCTGCAAGTTGCACAAGCTCCACCCACCAACTGTCCAAACCTTATTTTTGAGATGCACAACTAATCAGAATAAGTTGAAACTGTTTAAGACGGAGGATGAACCGAGATGAACTGAAAGCTTAACAAAGGGATTATTTTTGAATGAAGATGAGTTTAAAGATTTATGTAAGAGGCGAGCCTCAGATCAGTTTTTGTGAATACAAAGGGAAGAATACAAAAACAAAATTAGACAGCAGTAAGGTTACAAAATTTTCTTCTTGTTCTTCCAACAAATAGAAAATGGTGCAAGATAAAATCTTTAGCCTTCATCAATTCTTATAAATAACCCCATTCATTCTTGGCTCAAGTGTATAATGTAAAGATAAATAAATATTAATGAATGAATATTAGTTGTAGCCTTTATTCAGCACTTTGATCTTCGGATGCTGTGTTAGTGGGTAAATATAAGCAGCTCTGCTTTAGTCTATCCCTGAGAATGACTGAAATATTGAGCTTGTTTGTTTTCACACAGGTGGAAATGAAATGGTAAGTGTTCACGGGAAATTGTGTTCTTATCTGTTCCTCAGGTCTGACCGAATCAAAGCAGTTTAGAAAGGAAAAAAAGCTCCCTAACCCTCAGATCCAAATAATTTCTCTTGATGAGTCGGCCTGTCTGGGTGTTTAAATTGTTTATGTCTGTTCAGCTGCAGCTGTGCAGCCTCCCATTGCAGCGGTGTACATTTGCTCTACTGCATGTTGAACCTCATTAAATTAAATGTTTTTCTGTCTTTAAGGTAATCCGATTTGATAGCAAAGCTGCTATATAAATGGCAGTTGTTTATAGTAGCACGTTTCATTATACTTGACATATTTAACACAAGCTTTTAAAAAACTGTTTAAAATAAAAATATCAAAATGTTGCAAAGACGTAAAGTACAAATTAACACACGCTCAGCTATTGAGTTGAAATGATAGAGAAATGTGGAGCAGATGTTTGTGAAATGAGACAAGGTTGACTGGAATCATGAAACTGTTCACTTGTGTAAAAGCTTGCGGAAAAAGTGCTTCAGGTTTTTTATCTTGATGGTTTAAGCCTTGGGAGAGTGAAGGCCTTAGCCCAAATCTGGACTGAATAATTCAAGGCCACAGGACCAAGATGATTTAGTTTGTCTCTAATGCAGTTTCCTGAAATACCGCCGGCTGCCTGAGTGTTCAGCGTGGTCAGCCTGCCAGTTAACACGAGGTGTAGTCTAACTGGTTTTGGTCTTATCTGTCGATGCAGGACGCCGGTTCAGAACGTCTGGAGCACACGGGCACCGCCCATATCAGCAGCACAGAGCCGGGCCCTTGGAAAGGTCAAAACGGGCAGCCAGTCAACGGCGTCCTCAGCAGGTACAGCTGCTAATGATTACCTCATTTTGAGTTCTCGGAAAGGCTCGCTGCCTTTCCAGGAAACGCGAGAGGGGAGTCCTTCGTTTGGATTTGCAGTTAGAGAGATGCTGATTTTAGCTGGAGTGATTAGTAGAAAAGTAATTAACCTTTTTCACAGCAGACATTTCAGCTGGAAAAACATCCACGTTAGTCATCTTTGCATAGTGGTGTTTTGCTGTGGTAATAAATGGACCCAACTATAATATTTGTCTCATGTGCTTTTCACGCAATCACAATATCCTCTATGGACAAAGCTTTGTCTGTGACTTTTGTTTTTTGTAGTCTTAATACTGCATTTTTTTAAAAAAAAAAACTGGCACATCTTCTAAACATCAGCTTCCCTGAACTCATTTTTTTCTTAGCAAATGTGAAAGTGTAGCTGCTAGATGCCGCCTGATGAGACATGAAACATGAACATGAAACATGAAACTTTAACCTCCAGCTCAATAGTGCAAAGTTTGTTGAACTGCACCCGTGTTTGAATCAGGGATTTTTATTTAGTTTATTTTTGTTTCTGTTGTGTTTAGTTTTCAGGATGATTTTCTCCGTTTCGGTTTTGTTTTGATTATTAGTTTCAGTTATTTTTTTTTCATTTCACGCAGTCAGTGGACACAGTCCTGTAGATATGTGTCAGTGAACTTCTGTACAAAAATCTACATAACATTTGTTTTTGTAAGTGTGCATAGGTTGTTTTTCACCTGGTTTTGGTTTTAGTTTCATTTTAATTAACTGTAATGACCTCTGTGAGAATGAAGTGAGTAATAATCGTGTGAGCTCAGCCTCCTACACGCTGTGCTCAGGCAGCTTCCTCATTGCTGATGAAGGTTTCTAAAGCAGGCCATCTCCTGTTGTTAGTGCCATATGAGAATAAGTCATTCTTTTTAAAATTACGGTAACCAAATAGGAAGCCACCTGACAGAATCGGCTTTACTTTCAGTAATGACTTCAGTGGATTTTAATGAAGCAGTACAGAATTTTACCTTCATGCTGTGAATAATTTGCTAAATACAGGCTCTTTAAACGTCGATGGGTGAATCGGAGTTTCCTCTTTTTCAAGTAAATGATATTTACAAGAAATTGTCAGCCCTGAAAATTACATTTAAGCTCTGTTAACACAAAAGAAATCTCCTATCACATACTGACCTGTGAAAAGTGTATTTTGGATAAAGTTTTCTGTAGCGAACGCTTGTTTATGTGCCTCTACATCATAGACATTAAAATTGGTGCAGTTTTGCTCCTGAACCTGTGGGTTAGAGTCACTTGGAGTGGGTGTAGAATTGATTTGCTCTGAAAATGCACCAAATTTCAACCCACTCGTATGGTGCTACAACCGCATCCCAAGGTAAATTTTTATTGTGTAGGTTCATGCTAAGGTTTCTGAAGGGGCACCAGTTGACTTTAATTAATTATAATAAAAAGGTGTCATAGGACAATGTATTGAATTGTGTGTCCAATGTTTGTGTGTGGAAACTGTTGAAGTTACATCCTGAAATATTCAGACTCTATAATACATTAGATTAAGTATTGTTCCAAACACAAGAAAGAGTGTGAAAATGTCCTCACAGATGGTTATTTGTAATCCTGTCACATAGGGTCAGCTCACATGTCTTGTTATTATCTTGAAGCCTGAATCCAGAGTTTAGGATGCTTGATGTGCTCAGTGATTTCGATTTTTTTAATTTTTTTTTTTAAATATTTGCAGTTTTTTGTTTTGCAAAGTTTATAATACTTTGGGCACTGTATCATACAGACTGTACAGCTGCTAGTACAGTCTGCTATCTCTGAGGTGTAGCACATCTGGCAGCTAAAGTCACATTGATGAGTTTTAAGCTAATGAGATGCACTCACAGCTACGAGCACGCCAGCTTTTAACAGGTGCTAAATCTTCTCTCCGTGTTGTAGGATGGCAGAGAGCACAGACGCCAAGCATCAGCAGCCGTCGGCCTACGACAGCACATGCGTGGCTGCACGTACGCGGCCGCTAATCAGCTGCCGCCGGCGGCGACTCATTCAGCCCAACACTGTGCCCAACCTTAACGGCAAGGTGAGTTTTCTGCTCTGTGTGATTATTCTTGAGTTTCACTTGAAAGAAGCTGCAAGGGCACACGCGTGTGAAGGAGTCTTTGTGGAAACGGCGCGAACATGCTGAATGTTCAGTTTCGCACATTTAAGAGCAGTGAAAGGGCTTTTTGTTAGACAGCGCCTAGTGTTTTAGGCTTCACTCTTCGGCTGGTGCGTGACCTAATAACTGAGTAAACGAGAGATGGGGAAAGTAGGGCATCTTTATTCAGAGTCGAACAACAAAGGGTAGTAATGGCCCCATGTGACGACTCACAAGTTTTAGTTGAGGGGGGAATAGAAACGTTTCTCTAATTGTTTACACCCCTTCCCACTCTCTGGGAGACTGAGTGTGACTTTAAGTCTCTAAATGTGTTGAGGCTTTTAAACTGAAAAATACTACTACAATTATGCAGTCATATTTCTCCTGCTTGTTTTTATAAACAATATTTTTAAAAAGGAAAAAAAACAGACTTTCAAAGAAACAACAAAAAGGTCCTTCAAATCAAAGCATGGTGAACCACATGATTCAGAAAGAGAGAAAATCCTATCAGTTCAGCAGGACATAAGAAGCTTAATGCATCTTTTACATTAAACAACTATTTACATTATAAAATCCAAATCGTTCACAGCTGTCGTTTTAAAATGCTGTGCCTCTAAAACAGCTTCTCTTTTTTAACATGTTTTTATGATGTAGTGAAAAAGAATCTTAATCATTTCATGATTAGTTATAAATAACCCCACTTTTATGTTTACAGAGTGTCAGTATTTACAGTGTTGACCTGATTGGTTTATGTTCCCTCCTTATCGAAGCCCCAGGTTGATCACTTTGTGGACTCATCGTCTTCCACTGATTCAGGATAGTTTGGTGATGATCTGTTCATCATGGAGCACATCACAAGGCAAAAGTGAAACCAAGTGGCTCAGAGACCACCTGATTTTACACCAGGAAACTCCCTAAATCATAGCATAGAAACTTGAGGCACTACCACAGCTTCTTTAAAGAGTGTGCTGAAAGAGATTTAAATGTACTATATTAGTGTGTAATAATATGGTTGGTTTCAGTAGTGAGGAGGAAACACTGATTATTTCTGTGGGACGAAGTACAGCGAACTAAACCGGTGTCAGATACGTCCACGCGTGTTCATCTAGCAAAACATAATCAAAATAGGAGCTGATATCTCAGATGAGATGGAGGACATTTTCTGCAGAGGAACTTTTGAACACCAGTGATTTACAAATTCTAATAGGTATTGTCTGATTATATGGGGGGGGGGTTCTAGTAGGAGGACCAAACTCATTAAACACAACATGGCTTAAATAGAGTGGAACACAAACTGAAATGGCTCAGTATGAAAAAAAAATGGCACAGCTAAATAGGAAAAAAATAGAATAAAATACAAAAGGTCAATGGAAAAGAAGAAAATCTAGATAAAATTCAACAAGGAGCTTAAGGAGTGGGTGCAGTCTGTTCTGTTTTTGTATCTATTAAAAGAGAAAGTTTCAGTAAAGTACCAGCAGAACTAATAATAGAGTAATTTTAAAAATGGGGGGAATAGACATAAAGCAGGCACACGGAGCATGACGTCAGCGGCTCTAAAGAGCAGAACATTTTCTGGCATGACTCACTCAATAAGTGTTTAACGGCCGTGTCAGTGAAGCCGCTGAATTATTAATAATCACAGCTTGGCTGTGAATGATTTGCAACCGCTCTCGTTTGTCCTCCTGGCAGGCCCCGAGGAGCAGCTGCATCCAGTGTAACTGCAGGGTTAACCCCACCTGTGTGATGTGCGGTGGCTGGCCCACCCCCAGAGAGGACCCTCAGTACGAGCTGCCCACCCTGGAGCGCCTGTCAAGGCTGGATCTTGGCGTCCACCCCATCCTCTCCTTCCCCGACGGTCAGTGCTGGTCTCAGAGCGGAGCTTGAGTTTACGCAGCCATTTCCTCCTTTACATTCAGAGGGGAAGACAAACAAGGCGTGGCTGTGAGCTCAGCAGGAAGTTCTGCTGAACATATTTAGTCATTTAGAGTCTTCTCTCTCTCTGCGCAGCAAGGAACTCACATAAATGAAGACAGGAATTTCTGACTTTACTGCAAATCAAAACATGAACAGTTTTACACGACACGGACAAATGAAGCAGTAGGTTTGGCTGAAGCTCACAGAATAGATTATCTAAGGTTGCAGTGTAAAGCACACAGCCTGGTGCCAGATTCAGCCTATCAGGACGTCTGATTTGCTCCCAGAGGGAGGGCAAAACTTTTCAGGCAGTTTAGTGTTCTATTTTTGCTCTTAACGATAAATAAAATGTGTAACCAACAAACCAATAAATGACAGGAAATAAGTTTTATTTTTTAATTATACAGGGGGGGAAAGTGTAATTGTCTTAAGTCTGGGTTGTGGGCTGCTCGTCTGTTTTCCTGTAATTTAACTGGGTTATTTCTGAAACTCTGAGCCCAGAGGAGATGTGATGTCGTGTTTTCTTTTCACTGTTTAATCATTTTGTTTTTTCTTAAGCTATTTCAGGGTGTCTCATGGATGTAATTTTCACTGGGCACCTAAATTTGTTTACACTAAAACAAAGGGGGAACATTTTGGAGGTGACTTTAAAGGTTATTAGTGAACATTTGGACCGCTGCTCTGAGGCTTGTTTCATGTGAATCACTAAACTGCAGAAAACTCTTCAAGAGTTTATAGCACTAATTTTAGGAATATGTCTTTTGTATTCTTGGACTTGGCATGATTCATATTAAGGATGATAATTTCACCCACCCTCCACCCCAGACTACTTGAAATGCTATATTTGTGGCAGATATTTGTGTTTTTTCTCCTGTGAGTACAGCAGCATGCAATGTCACAGCTCCATACAGACCTTACCAGTCTGATCCCTGGTAGCTACAGCGCTTTCTTCTCCTGTTCTTGTTGCTTAATGGTGTCTGGCAGCCTGTATGTGCGTTACTGCTGCGTTCTTGTTCTAGTAGTAGTGCTTCAGTAGTGGATATTCCCTCTGGGGTTAAAAAAACAAACAAAAAAAACCCTGAGGGAATATATTTATTAGCTGAAGTTGGGCTGCACTGTGATGTAATATCAGTTTATGCTACTATGTGCTCATCTGAACCTCAATTTGCCTAAAAACGCTCAACACTTAACCCTCATTACATTTGAGTTTTAACACATCCACGGAAAACTTTGCCCCCTGGTGGGGGTAATGTGAGTGTAGTTACAGAAGTGCCCTCAGTTTGTCCTCCTGTGTGAAAAAAGTAAGCTCCTGATTGGCTGCCCCTTGGAAACATCTGGAAGGTCGAGATGTGTGCCTGAGAAGAGCCAAGTGTAGAAAAAAACTGCCCGAGACTGAGTCAGCATTTATCTCGTATGCTGACCTCGTTAATTTGAAAGTTTCACCGTGTTTAACGTGAACCTCCGTCACCATAACAAGAACGTATTTGACAGAATATGAGGGAAAGCATAAAATTTTCTTCAGGAAGTTGATTTTTCTGAGTCTCGTTTCCTCTGCCGCTGTCTTCCTCAGACGTTTGTATAGGTCTGCGCCTGCAGCAGGTGATGAAGAGCCAGTGGCAGACCAAGTCACTGGAGAGGAGCAAACCACTGAAGAAGCTCTCCCTCAAACACAAGCTCTCCTCATCCAAAGAGAAGCACAAGTTCACCAACTCGCTCATGGCAGTCAGTAAGTATGGGAGCTGTCCGAGCGGCAGCTTTCTGCCATTTGACGGCAGCACACGAGCACAGCGACGCCTCTGAGATCACATCACCCAGACTTAAATACGACCTCTCACATTCAAAATAAATATAAGACGTGAAGAAACAGACAAATGTGTACAAATGTACGATGTTACGAAATGTCATTTTTAAAGTCAGCACATTATTGGGACACAGTGTGATTGTTGTTCAGGTCAGGTTTCTGCTTAATTCCAGCTGTGTAGGTTTCACAGTTCACTCTGTCCTAGTAGCTGCCGTATTTCCTAATTTCACGCAATGAGACGCTTCTCAGAAAAGAATCTGCCTTCTGAGAAGGCCCGATCTCGATGTCATATCCACTCAGCTGAGAACAGAGCAGCTGTTGATTGGTTGTTATCCTAGAGGAGAAAATACGCATTTACTAATTCCACCATCTCACACGTGATGATTTAATATCTGACATATGAACATAAGCCAACTAAAAACTTCAGGCAGTGGATTTTTAAACTCAACAAAAGTCTTGGAGTAAATTTTTATTATCTGAACATGTTTGTTTTAATGTGTAATGTAAACGTCCATGACTGTGGAAGCGCCGTCAGTTGTCCTAACCTGTGACATATATGACAGTAACCTGATGTACTCCTGGTGTTGCAGGATTGGGCCACAAGAGAAGCGCTGAGAAGTCGAGGACAGTTGACAGCAGCGTTGGCGGAGGCGGCGGCGGCAGCAGCGGCGTGATGAACGCGGCCAGGCTGGAGGGCCAGGCTGTGTGCAAGACAGAGCGGCTGCAGGCCATCTCGACCCCGTTAGGGCCGTACGACAAGAACTACAGCCGCAAGAGAATAAGGGAGCACTCGCTGGAGAGAGCGGACTGTGAGTTACACGTCTGCAGCAGGGACTGCTTTAATCTGAGGTCCCATCAGTGAACCCGCCTGACTTTTCCTTTCTTTCTTTCTTTCTTTCTTTCTTTCTTTCTTTCTTTCTTTCTTCCAGCCTCCCCCAAGCTCTTCATGGACTCGAGCACCCCCTGCACGACTCTAGCCAACATGCACTCGTCCCTGCACAGCCCCCTAACACGCCAGCTGTCCACATCTTCAGAGAACTCTGTGCCGCTGGGCCTGAGCAGCCAGAGTGTCCCGAGCACGCCTGTAAGGACGCCACCCCAGATCTCACACCTTATTTGGATGATTCAAATCATCAGTCCGGGGTTTTTAAAAATGCTTGCTGTGTTTTTTTTAAGCAGGCTTTACTGCAGTCATATATTTTATTAATGACATTCATTTATTTCAGTAGCTGCGTGGAAATCTGATGGTTTCACATGACACAAGATGACAAGCACAGCATTAAAAAAATGTGTTCCAGGGAAAGTCTTAGACGGGGTGTGTGTGGGAAAGCTGTGCTGTAGTGAGGAAGACGGGAAACAAACTGAGACTTCTGCGGCGGCAGCATGCAAACAAGCTGCGAGCGTCACTGTCTGATGCGTTTTTGGCGCCATTAATGCGAACAAAAGTAAAAGTTGAGGCTCGGTGTGAGAAGAACACTCCCTCGATAAACACTCATCACACAGTGTTTGTCGCTGGGCGGAGGTTCAGACGTTAAACTCGAGCTGAAACTTTTTTGTGGTTGCTGGAGCAGAAAAAGCAGCAGGAAACAAAAACACTCGGCAGACTCGTTGCGCCAGCTGCTGCCGTATCCGCTCTGTAACTCGTGATCTGTGACCCCGTTCGTGGTCGGAGCGCTTTAACGTGCTGCGCTGTCTGGGCTTGTTTTTGTTTTTGCTTTTTTCTCTCATTTTCATCATTATTATTTTAATAATTTTACTTTATTTTAATTCATTATTTTCACACTTCAGAATCAGGCTGTCTGTGTGGATGCTTAGCTTAGCTTCAGGACTTCTTAGCGAGTAATCTGAAACCATGAAGCAGCATTTTACTGATTAACCTGCTGCTGTGGATGGGCTCACTCCAGAGGTTCTCACGGCTGAAGTTCAGTCTGCTTTCAGCGTCTTCTTCCTGCCGTGTGAACTTTTGGAAGCAATTTAACTCGTCCTACTTCTTTTTTGTGCTTGTATTGAATTGCATGTACTCATCTTCACAAACTTGTTACAAGTCAATGATGTTTTGTCTTCATTTACATCCAAAGTTGAGTCTCTAAACCTCGTAAAGCCTCTTTTTCACGGATATTAAAGTTCATCTGGTGATTTTCTTGGAGCTGGATAAATCTGGAGCGCTCGGTTTTGCCTCGGTTTGTTTTTCGGGAGCTGAAGGAGTATTTGGACCTAGAAATGGTTAAATGCTGCAGACTCGACCAACTGATTGTGACCTGCAGGGCATCTTCAGCTCATTTGCACACTCACCCTAAAACATGAGCGTGTAATTGTTGCCTGCTGGTCTTTTACACCAACATGGACAACATTTATTAAACAAAGTCTCCTTGGATTAAGGAGGAAACCTGTAAATTGTAAATATCCAAATGTGTTTGTGAAGTGAGCTCATGATGACCTCAGTTTCTATTAACCTTCATCTTTTGGATTAACATGATGACACGTGTCATCCTCCCTGCAGGCTGTGAGAGCGTTTGAGCTGAAAGTGTGTCGGAGCCGGTCGAGTCGTTATTGTTTGCAGACTTCTGTGTAAAGTCTCGCTTGTTTACACTCCTTTGTTCTCCAGCAGCAGCCAATCAAGAGGAGGCGAGGTGAAAGCTCCTTCGACATCAACAACATAGTAATCCCCATGTCTGTGGCTGCCACCACCCGCGTGGAGAAGCTTCAGTACAAAGAGATTCTCACGCCCAGGTAAACCGATACCTGCATGGAAAAATACCACTCTGCTGTGGCTGCTGGTTCCCTGCACTCACACGTTTTTGTCTTGTTTTCTAAAGCTGGCGGTGTGTGGACGCCTTCTCGCAGCCCATAACCGAGGAGGAGAACGAACGCGAGGTGAGAGAACCACCTCATCTGTGGTATTTATCAGATTTCACGTGTTAAGCTGGGATGTTAGGATCCGTTCAGGAGATCCTGAGCTGCTGAGCGAACAGTGACACCTGGTGGTCGGATCTGACTCGTACATTTTAACCTGTGAAGCAATCATGAAGGCTTTGAAAACCTAAAAACTCTTCTTTCAAATTCTTAGCGTGACATTAAAAGTTATAAAAACATCTCAGCGTCGTTGTTCGAGCTCAGATGGTCAAACTGCTTTCTCTCAGAGTGTTTGATGATTAAACTGAAGCAAACGAGTTTTGGGGGTCCTGATGACATGCGATGTTTCTGCAGGTGGAGGACCTGTCAGACGCAGCTTTCATTCAGCTCCATCAGGCCTATGAGGACCAGGAGCGCACTCGCTGGACTTGGAGGGCCCTGGCTCCTGCTAAGAGGCGGGGCAGCAGGTAAGAGCAGCATCATACGCCTCAGTAAGCGCCTCGCGTTTGTTGTCACGCGGCAGCCGTGACATTGACAACTCCTCCGTTTCTTCCTCAGGTCGTACAAGTCCGTGGACGGGCGCACCACACCTCTGCTGTGCGGGACCAACCCGCCCACCCCTCAGCCCGCGTCCCCCGACCCGGGCCACTGCCCAATGCTGCATGACTACAGCTACGTGCCGTCGCCCATGAGTCCCGCCAGCCCCGACACCGCCTCCAACCCCCACACGCCCTGCTCGAGGGACTCCCACCGGCTCCTGTCCAGTGAGGACACGCGGTGCTCCACGCCAGACTTCACCTTCGAAGAGCGGGTACGTAGCTCCACCCCTGAGGATCAGTCAGCCTGTGAAGCGTCTGAAACTTTCATTCGTTTTTAACACCCGCATTCCCCCCCCAGACGGTGGCGCCGTGGGAACGCCGGTGCTTCCCCCTGCCCGAAGACCCGGCCCCAGAGCCCGAGTCTGAGAGCGACCACCAAGTCAGGCCCAGGATGCGCAGCATCTCAGGTTGCCGAGCGATGGCCTACGGACGCCTCGATTCGGATGACGCAGAGCCGCCCCTTGACGACGAGAACAGTGGCGGCGCCCTAAAACACAAGTCCTCCACCCACCGATGAATGAGGGCCCCCCCCCACACACCCACACAGCTCCTCTCTGGCATTAACAAGCAGAACCTCAGCGCAGAATAACATTAAATGGGTTCCTGTTGTTTGATATTCAAACATCAGTCTAATACTTTCACAGTTTTTAGTGAACATTACGGAGATAGAAGCCTTTCCCGACACTTGTTTTTTGTCACACGAAAGAAAAAAAAAAAAAAAAGATAAATGTTTAAAAAAAAAAAAGTATAAAAACAACACGTTACAAAAAAATTTCTGTAGTAGGCTAAACAATGTACATGGGGGCTTAGTGGTGTTTCATACGTCGCGTGTACACTCGTAGCGCACTATGTAGCGGACTCCTCAAAAATATGGCCAAAGGGTTTTTTTTGTTTTTGTTTTTATTGACTAGTTTGCTTGTAATTCCCATGTACATTTTTAGTGGAGTGACAAATAAAACAATAAAAAAAGGAGAAAAAAAATCAGCCCTTCCTCTTCCTCCGCCCCCTCAGACCTTCCTCATCCAAATAAAACTGATACATTTGAGATGTGGTTCCCCCTCCTTCCACTAGAGGTCGCCTGAACTCACCAGAGCACTTCTTTAAACTGCCAAGTCTGGTTTGCTTCATTATGTTTGTTTTTTCATTCCTGACGTGTTTTTTGTTAGTTTTTCTCTCGTTCTGTTCTGACTCATCCTCTTCTTTTTTGTGCGTTCCTTTTAATAGTAAATCATTCCTTTTTTGATCTCCCGCCGCTGCCTCTGTTTTCAGTTCAGCTTCACAGGGCAGCACAAACAGACGCGGCGTTTTTAAGTTTGTTTTTTATTAGTGTTTTTTTTTTTTCTTTTTAAAGCACTTACCCCTCAAAGCGCCGCCGCTGCATGTCAGCAAACACGCTTGCGTCCGATCCCGACGGCACAAAGGCGTCCACTTAATTTAAAAAAAGAAAAGAGGAAATGGAAACGTCAAATCGCAGCGCGGCAAACAAACCCCGCCCTCCCTCCTCTCACATTTCACATGTAGCAGCTCTCAGCTGAAGCCGCCCTGAGCTCAGGTTCTCCAAGGGAAAAAATCTTCTGCTGCCCCCTCCGACCGATCGATCGATCGAACGTCACACTCAGACCGGATTTTATTTTCACCACATCCTCCATATAACCTCACACACTCCTCCTCCCTCCACCTTAAAGTAACTAATTGCTATGCAAAAAAAATCTATGGTTTTTCATTTTACACCTTTTTATCCCGCAGCCATTCAGTCACTGTTTGTTTTTTTCTTTTTTTGTAGTTAAGCGAGATGTCGATGTACCTGTTTGATTGTTGCAGCAGTTATAACCTAATCAAAAAGCTGAATTGTTTTTTCTTTTTTTGTAAATAGTACCATTAAAACATTTATGTTTAACTTGGTGCCGTGGTCCTGCTCTCAGCTCATTTTAACCTGTGTGATGTCACCGCTCGCCTCTCGCAGGTGTAGCGCTGCGTTTGTCCTCTGGCTCCGGGTGTTTGAATGCAGACTTTTCATAGGTGGTCCTGAACGAGCCAGAAATCTACATTTTTACTGTCAGATTTGATGAAGTGAAACAACTGTGATCAGCGTCCTGATTACACCACCACCTCCACCTGCTGCGTCTGGAAGTGTCATCCTCACTGAAGTGTCCTGTTTTAAATCCATAACC